>NC_134568.1:25474346-26074346 GCF_050947875.1 Dermacentor variabilis | reverse complement strand
CGCCTACTTTTGTTCCCACATCTGGGGGCTGTGACGTCTTGGATTTTGATGGCATTTTCTAGGGCCTACTAATTATATATAGCGGTACAGATTGACTACATTGTGTTCTAAAAGAACCAAATATTAAACATGGCAAGTTTCGGGAACCTTTATTCAGCCAACGCGGCCCAAATGCGAAAACATACTTTGGAATCCCTGACGTCACGCTGACGCACCGGCGCTGCGGTTTCGGCGCGAAATTCAAATACTGATACTTGGACCTTCATTTTCTCATCTAATAATCAAACTATTTTTTTTTAATGACTGCCTGCAGGGTTCTCAAACAATGCTCCATTAGTCCAAACTGATTTATTGTTTCGCTTTAGTGTCCCTTTAATATGCCCGTTACTTTATGCCCTGCCATAGGGCCTGTAAGTTTCTTTTGAATAAATAAATAAATAAATTGCAACGATTTAGCTTGTCCAGGCGGCCAAATCGAAACACGCCAAGCGTCTCAAGGCACTGGCATGCCCGCGATAAATTAATAAGGGAGGAGGAGGAGGAGGAGGAGGAGGAGGAGGAGGAGGAGGAGGAGGAAAAACGTTTATTGAGCTCTAGAAAAATTTGATGAATTTCGCGGAGTCAGATGGTTTTTTCCATCTTCTTAGCAATGGCCGTCTGCCCAGAGTCCAGGGCTCCGCTGGATGCCGCTGCCAGCTGGGCCCGTCGAATCAGCCCTAGTTGGACGTCCTGACGGTCGCTGGAGAGCATTCCTTCCCATTGCTCCACACACGGGTTTGGTATTATTGGTACCGCATTTGTTTTCTGGCAGGCCCACGTTATATGGTAGAGCGTGGGTGTTTCCTGGCACCATGGGCATTTGTCAGTGTACTGTGTGGGTTGTATTTTACTGAGTGTGTTTAAGTTCGGATATGCACCCGTCTGTAGCAGCCTCCAAGCTACGGAGTCCTCTCTGGTGAGAGAGCTATGCGGGGGGGATACCGCTTCCTGCTGCCCTTATAGTGGCTTAGGATAGCCGAGTATTCTCTGGGGACTGGCTCGGTTTCCTCGAGGTCATTGGCGGAGGGTGTTCGGTATGTAGTGTATCACCTCCATGTAGTGTATCCTCGAGCTACCCTGTCGACCTCACGGTTGCCTTCCACGTCCGTGTGACCCGGCGTTCACGCTATCGTGTGTCTAATTGGTTGTTCTTTATCTGGGTTTTGTGTGTGTTGATCTTCAGAGTGGAGTATGCGGAGCGCTCTGTGACGTATTCTGCCTAACATGTAGTTTCGGCATGCTGTTTGGGAGTCGGTTAGTATTGTTAAGGACCGCCTAGTCCGATAGCCGATAGCCTCCCTCCGCTACCGCTAGAGCGACGGCCGCACTCTTCAGCCTCGACTACCGTGCAGTTCCGTACAGATGCGCTGACGATTTCTCGCATGTCCGAGTTTATCACCGCCGCTACTGCATTGGGGTTGGTCTGTCTCGCCCTTCTGGTGTATGTGGCTGCGTCCACGTATACCGTTGTTGCCTGGGAAGCTAGTGACTTTTGGATGTATTCGGCTCTCGCCTTCCTGCGTTCTTCGTGTAGGTTGGGGTCCATGTTCTTGGGAATGGGGGCCATCTTCATTGTGCTTCGTATTTCGTCCGAGATAGTCGCGGTTCTTTAGATTTCTTGCATCTGTTCGCTGCATCCCAACTTCTGCAGAAGCTCCCTGCCAGACGGAGTCTGTTGTAGTATGCGCAGCTGAGCAACATGTTGTGCCTCTCTGAGTTCTTCGAAAGTGTTATGAAGTCCTAATGCCAAGAGCTTCCCCGTGGATGTGCATTGTGGTGCAATGTGCATGGCCGTTTCATTCGGTTGTCGATACGTGCGTCCGTTGCTTAATGGTTTCAATATCAGACTTCTGTGCTAGAGTCCCTGTGTTCGAATCCTGCCGTCGGGCGATTTTAATGATGTTTGTTTCATTATTTATTAGGCAATACACTGTTGAAAATGACGAGTTTTATTATAAAGTCACAAAGCCGTTTGAAGCCAAAAGGACGAAGTTCAGGCAAATCAATGTTACACCCCTTGGCAGGTCGACGGGAAAGCTATCGCGTTTCCACTCTTGAAGGCGAAGCTTAAGCGTCTTTCAGTTTTTATTTATCTTCAATAAAATTTTGCTCACTCACTCACTCATCAGGCATAATCTTTATGCGACTGATGCAGCAATGACCTACCGAGGTGTTGCACTGCTCTCGGAAAGCATGTCACAATTATTTAAACGCTGTTTACCTGCGCCAGTGAGGATGCGAGTTGCTGCCGCGACAGCGCAAGCATAACCTTGTGCCGCCGCCTGTTGTCAGCTACAGAAAGCAGCGTTTCAGGGAGGGAAGTCGCCTGTTCCAAAAGCGGGCAACACGCGGCTGCCCGCTCTGAAACGCTGCTTTCTGCAGCTGACGGAGGCGGCGAAACGAGTTGATTTTTGCGCTGTCGCGGTAACAACTTGCATCCCCATAAGCGCAGGTAAATTTGCACCTTTTCCTTAAAAACCAGACAATTGACTGTGCGAAGTGTTATACTTAACAAAGTAGACGGCAAAATGCGATCGTTCTGCAAAATTTGAGCAATAGCAGTGCAGCGGTGAGTGCAAAAGCTTTTTCGAACACGCGAAGTGAAATATTCAAAACCCTGTATATAACGTCCTTGGTAGCACGACACCCTCAAATAAAAAGTTAGTAAAATAACTGACTTTTTCGGGATTTAATAAGTTTTATGAAGAAAATATTAATTTTACGGTTTGCATTTGCATTAGCAGTTGGACGCCGGGTGGCGCACAATGTCTGGCGTGTTCGTGTACTGCAAGAATGCTGCAAGTCTGATGCAAAGAACAACGAGAAGCTGCTGCATAAAGGAACGAAGCGGTTGAAGCTGCCAGGTTATATGGGAACGAAACGGCACACGGCAGTTTCAGGAGGCTAGCGTTGTTCGCTGCAAGTGTTCTGTGGCTGCACCTGAGTGACGAAAGCGGCGTTTAACATGGCAGCGCCCAAAGGGGACTGTAGCGAGAGCAGTAGTGGAAACGGTGGTGTCGCAGCGACGGATTTATCGCCCAGCGAAAGTGAAACGCTGGAAGGTCGTGCTGCGGCCATCCAGGAAAAGCTGGACAACACTTACCGGCAGATTGTGTTCCTCGACCAGCAAATCCGCGACCTGAAGCGTCTTTACAAGCGTGCCGAGAAGAATAACAAGTACGCCTTTCGGTACAACATTCGCATGAAGATGTCCATTGCAAGTGGCATAAAGATGATGTACTACCACTACGCCAACACCAAAGTGGCTGAACTGGAACGCATCACAACGCAGATGGAGGAGGCGCGCTCAACGGCCAGTGACACCTCGGACGGCGATAGGGTGTAGTCCTTTAGTAGGTGGCATGGTTTAAACTTTTTATTGTGAATGTTCTGTGCAAGTGCTGCGCAGTGCTCGGTTGCCGGCTTCCCGTGCGGCATTTGTTCATGAGTGTTTTGTGCAGCGCCGATTCATTTTTTACTTTTTACGTCCCTGCGAGACAGTCATAGTTTATTTACTTCTGCGGCGCGAAACGCTACATGCCTGATGAACTCGGGTAACATTGTGATTTAGAAATCAATTGCGCATGTAGCGATTTAATAGGGGTTGAGGCTGCGTCCGTGCATCATTTCCTTTCTAAGCACATGGCATGTTGCGCACAGACAAGTCAGACTTTCATGAACAGCGATGTTTGTGCTGCGCAACTTGCAAGAGAAACCTCTGAAGAGGACGTCTGCAAAGCAAAATGGTAAAAGCAACCCGGACACCGCGCCATCCACCTGGGCATAGCCAATAAAGATGTGAGATGTAAGAAGTGAAATATAAGAAGTGACAAGCCCATTTGACGATGTTACTCGGGCTAGGGCTTATGGTTTTATGATAGCTTATGATTGTATGGTTGTGTTGTTTGTTCTACCCTGTTGTCTGTTCTACCCCAGCTTATTTGTTAGCATTAGCATTATTTGTTTCATAGTTAAGCTCCGCCACCCGATTTTCTTTTTTCTATGATTTCAATGTTCTTTTAGATCACACTTTTCTTCTTTTTTTGTTGCATGTTTTACCCCAGATTTTTTTCAGCTTAATGCACCAGCATTATTTGCTCCTCAGTTCATCTACGCCACGACGGTTTATTGCCGTGCATTCCTCTGCGAGTTATTTTATTATTTTTTTTTTAGTGTTGGCTGGCCGACCTTTCTTTTGTTTCTTGTATATTTTGAATGTCATTTTAGATCACACTCTTTTGTGTATCCTTGTACAGTCAAACGCCATTATAAAGAAATATGTGGGGCCTCCGAAATTATTTGTTATACAGGTCACTTTGTTGTAAAGGTGGCACACAACACAGCTCGCAAGAGGACCAGAACAGAATCTTACCTTCGTTATAAAGGTAATTTCGTTGTAGCAGCGTTTGTTCTAGCGGCGCACGACTGTATATGCACTCCAGTATGAGTGTTTTGCTAACACCCTTTACAGAACTTTGAGTTATACTGTTGCAGGAACCATTAAGTTTAGTGACAAAAAGATGCGATGCTTTGTGTATGTTGTGTGCCGGAAAACATGACTGCCTATCTTTAAGCTATGTATGTACGGCACTGTTCTTGTCTCATACAACTGCGGTATGATTGCAATGCATACCTTCTAGGTATCTTTAGAAACTGTGATACATATTGTGGTCATTCTGGTCAGTCATTGTGCATGAAAATCTCAACTAGCCACAGTCTCATTGCAGTGCTACTAACAAATTCTGGTGTATAAATGCTGCGAAGATGGTGGTGACTGTTGATGTGATGTGGCCCAGCATGGTCGATGTTCAACCTCTCGGGGAAATTTTATGAGACTTTCAAAGTACCCCGACAGTGTGCAGCATGGGCTTAAGCACGACATACTTATGGGCCCCATTCCCTCCAGACTTCTTCAAATGGGCATTAAAGGCAAACATTAGGTCATACTGTGCTGGTAGATTACTCTTTTTGGATTCCATTGGGGACACATTCGCTTACTTGTAGGGAAAATGTTATTTAAGGCTGAATGTATCCATCGCTTTCAAGCACCCGCAAACCCAAAGCCATAATTAGCTTTTTTTTTCTTTTTTTTTTTACTTCTTTGTGATTAGTTCACATGTTGCTGTTGTTGCCAGGTTCAGTTATGCATCACAGAGTATGACAAGAAAAGATTAGAATTGAAAGAAGTGTTATGAAAGGCAACACCACCTGCCGTGGTTGCTTAGTGGCTGTGGTGTAGGGCTGCTAAGCACCAGGTTGCGGGATCAAATCCCGGCCATGGTGTCCGTATCCTGATGGGGCTGAATTGCAAAAACACCAGTGTACTTAGATATAGGTGCATGTTGAAAAACCCCAGGTGGTCCAAATTATTCAGAGTCCCTCACTATGGCTTGCCTCATAATCAGGTAGTGGTTTTGGCATGTAAAACCCCATAATTTTTTTAAGGCAGCACTTGGTGTTAAGTCAACTTTAACAAAATTTTGGACCACCCTGAAGGCCTAGGTATTGTACCAATATAAAGCCACCTACGTGCAAAATTTTGTTTTAAATAAGAGTGAATGCATCTGGAAAAACTCACAAAATTGCAGACTTGAGTGATTCATGAGGCACTGAAACTCGTTTATTGCAACTGCAGCAGGCTGGTACAACTGACACAGCCGTCTTTGGAAGAGTTTTTTTTTGTGATGCATGCAACATCGTCCTCATCTACTACAGTATTGCATGTTGGGGCTGGCACAATACATGCACTGATGCCACTGCTGTTGGAGTCTATGAGGGGTGCAACACTTTGGCAGAAATTATCAAATGCGAATGTTGCGCAGTGGTTGGCGTGTCCCGCTCTGAAGTGCACATTTATGTGGAATCCCGAGTTGGCATTCTAGCGACGTATGTAGGCAGAAGAAATGCCTAATGTGTTGAAGTAGTGAAACCATTGACTATCATGTGCTGTATAATTAACAGGTCTGTGTGCTCAAGAGATACCCATGAGGTAATTATCTACAGGTATATTGTGATGGTTTATTGTCTAATTACATAGATGTGATCGCTTGTCTTACATTGTGGATCATAATGCTGTGCCGGGATTTCTGCATCCCAATCAGTACAGTGGCGGCGATGGGCAAAGTTTTCTTTTACTCCAGTAGTAGTGGACTTTTCCAGAAACATGCACTGCTGCGCTTTCCCTTGCTGGTGTATGGCAAGAAGATGCTGCCGTCTATGTGACCGTAGTCTCCTGCAAACGTTTATATTTTCTCAAAGTTTTTATTTTTATTGGTTGTCAGTTGCTGGCTCAAAGTGTGCATACTACTGAACCTTAAGCAAAGGCTTTTGCTGCCTTCAGCATGCCTTGGAAAAAGAAAGTTGGTGCTTGAACATGCTGTGCACCTGGCTATGACAATACTCTGAAAAACAGCAATGTCTCATTGACTATTGTGAACAGGTGTCCACTTGGTGAGTTGTCGTTTAGGCCTTAATGTTTGACACACGATCACTCAATCTTGTATGCACATGTTATTGCATTCCTATGTTGTTGAAACATGAAAATGATGAGTAAATGGATTTTATCACAAGCTTGTAGGTAAAAATGCATGAGGGAGACGGTCTATGTAATAAACACTCTCCTTTCGTCAATGCTGCCTGTTTTAATAGTTTTCAGCTGCTATGATATATCTCAACTGCCTGCCACTATTATATTTCAGCAATGGCATGTTACAAGCGGTTGTGATGTTAGTTTATAAGGTGAATGGGCTCAGTATAGAAGAAATGCTTTGTCACAACCCACAATCTACAGCAAAACATCATGCATGTGCTACACTAAAGCATTATTGTACTGCTGGATTGACAATACAACTTCTACATTTGCCAGATTTAGTGATGATAAGCAAACTCTCATACTAAAAGCATTTAACTGACAAGTGTCATTGATGTTCCCTTTTGAGATGCAGAAACCATTGGAAGATGATTGTCAAAGTCGACCGATAGCTTATCAGTAGATCTGCTGCTGGGACATTTATTGGTTAGGTCTATTGGTTAATATGAGACATGCAGGTGTGTGACTACGGACATGTCGGAGTGTGCCCAACAGGCTGTCTTCAGCCTTGCTATGCTACAAGATGAGAGACATGCTGATGTATTAATTTTTCCTGCACCTATGGCTCTACAAGTGGATATTCTGTGGCCAGTGTCTTACGAAGCATTGCCCGTGCTTCCTTTGGATCCCACGTTCGTGTGGTAGTGCTGCAGCATGTTGTGTTGTGTTCAACAGAGGAATGGTGTATGTGGAACAATAGGTCTGCATTCTCTTCCGGCACCTGGGACAGCACATTGTATACCGTATACATTTATGCAGGACATGACACTGTGTTGCAAGTGCACTTGGAGTGGCCATATAACTGCTATCACAATAAAATTAGTTTTATGCATGGCAAGGGAACAGTACAGAGTATTGAAGCTGTGTTCAGGGACTTTCTAAATATCAGTGGAATGCATGGTGATCAGCATGAGCAAACACCCTGCCTCTGTAGCAGTTAGGCAGAGTGCCATTATATATATATATATATATATATATATAGATATATATATATGGGTCCTGCAATTCGAGAGCAACTCTGTACTGAGTGTGTGACCAAAGATTGCCACAATCTGGAAGATGGCACATGCATGTCGTGGAATGTGAATCGGCTGCGATGAACTGGCCTCTGGTCAGCTGAACATTCTGTATTACTGTGTGCTGTTGCCCTTGCAAAAGCAGTGCAAAAGGTGGGCATACAGTTGTTTTTTTTCTAGTACATGTACTACAGTTTCTTTTATGGTTTGCATTTCATTGAGTAGTACGAGTAGACACATAGCATTTTTTTGTAAGTAGCACATTAACATCTGTAATGTGGCCCAAAGCTGCCTTGAACTGGCATTAAGTCAGATGAAAAAAAGATCTGGCAATTTGGAATACTTCGCATTACAACTGTCTTTGCCACAGCAATATGAAGAGGCAAAACGTTTTTTTCTATGTGTGTGTGTGTGCGTGCTGTATTTAGTTTCAATGCTGTCTGCATCCCTTTACGTATCACTTGTAAATGTGTTGTAGGTTCTTTTTTTTTTTTTTTGGAAGGGCACGATTCGCTCATTTATATATTTCTTGAGTAAAATAAAACAAATAAGGCTGTTCAGCAAATTGGTGTTGTGGTTCCTTGAATTCAGTGCTTGCAGGTGCCATTCTGTGAAGCTTTTCTTGCTGGATTCGTCTTTCTTACTAGCTTGGCATTCAGTTTAAGGAAAAGGAGTAGATTTTAATGAACAGAAAGGAGGATAGGTCAGCCTGGAGATCGTGTCTATAGCCTGTTACTCGTCACTGGAGTAAGGGGAAGTGAGAAAGACAGGTAGAAGGTGATTATGTTATGGTACAATGAGCTACTATATACATGTTGCCCAATACGCAGATTCAGTTTAATTTTATATGTGAATGCCCCTGTGATCTTGCAGAGTTCGTTGTCAGCTGTTCCCACAGCCACTTCTGATGGTGGAGTACCGAGCTTTATTTATTCATTATTAGCACAGACGGAGGTTTTGGAGTTGCAAACGGGTTATGGGGACCTTCTATGAGTAATTACTGATCTAGTTATTAACACATTATTGGCAACATAGCTATGACAACAAAGGTAACACTGCTCTTTGTGATCTCCCCCCTTCTATTTACCCCATTCCCTTATACAGGCCTTTGAGCCAATACTTTCTCTGTGAAGATTCATCACCCGCCGTGAAGGCGCAGTGCTTTTGCTGTTGCGCTGCTAAGCCCGGGAATGCGAGATCAAATCTCGTCCACAGCAGCTGCACTGCAAAAAAAATACGCAAAAAGCCCCATGTGCCATGTATTGGGTGCACGATAAAGAACCCCAGGTGGTCAAAATTAATTCGAAGTCCTCCACTACAGTATGCCTCGTAAATTATATTGTGGTTTTGGCATGTAAAACCCCAGAATTGAACTTTTTTTAAAGATTCATCAAGATTTATTAGGATTAGAAAAAAGATTTATCAAGAGTTATTAAACATAGCAAGTAATTACGATTATTAAATGTTTATGATATTATGGGGCAGGATTAATACAAAAAGTATATACTAACAAAATCTGTAGAGTTTGTGCTCACATGAAAGGGCCCCTCACCAGGCTCCGATACAAACTGGCTATGAGCCAGGAGTTGTAAAGGTCAGTACAGAGGGTGTTCTACACCAAGAATTTGTTAAATGGGCCCAGAAGTACTACATAAACTGCCATACAGGTAGAGATATTTTCCTGAAATAGCTAACGTTGCTCTTCGTCTTATATAATGGTCTGCAGCACATTGCAAGTCTGGTCAATTCAAAGTCATGGGCAGACCTACATTCCGGACCGACCTATATTCTGGTTTATATGGTAGCTGAGATAGAAGCAAAGAAATGTAAAGCAGTGGTGCGAGGAAGTGACCTAGCTGGCCTTCCCCGTGCCGAGGCTCTCTCCATCTGCCTTGACCAATGCTTTTAGAGGGTGTGCGAATAGTGATTTCCAAGACCGAATCTAATAGTGCCAGAAGCAATTTGAACATAGAACATTTTTCGAATAGTACATTTCATATAATGAACAGCCATTATCACAATATCAATTTATGTTCACATCCCAGTATTCTTAAAGTTAGCAAGTTTCTGTCATTACATGGTAGTATGTTATGAAGCATTGTTTATTAAAAGCACAAATAGAGCATTAAGAGCAAACAAGTAGTTTCTTTGCACCGGGCTTTTCAGAGAGTGCGATTGAGTGCTGTACAGCCTGTAAAGTAAGGCTACCCAAGTCTCCTCCGCTACTTAAGTTTTCATGTTTTGTCTATACTATGCCTGTGGGGTCGAAAATTTACCATACGTTTGCTCCAATTTTATGTTTATTTGGATGCAGTTCACCATTTACAAGTATTAGAAAAATATTCACATTTACAAATAGTGACTATTCGAATTGAAGACCGAATTAAATAGGACACTATTTGACTTGTTATTCAAGAGTTTCAAATCTTCACACGCCCCTACTGACAAGCGACTTTCTTCTCCTGCCTTCTCCCATAATAGACAAAGGTCCCTTTTGTCACAACTCCCGCCTGAAACTTTTAATGTGAAGCATTTTTGGTGAGTTCAACCCAGTTTTCCGTAATGACTATCTGGCAACTATGAAGCCATTTTTGTGGGCCGATCCTGAAGATTGTGCAATCAAAAATGTGGGCTAACCCCAAAGATAGTGCAGTCTAAAAATGTGGGCCAAATTTGAAGAGCACTGAATATGCGCCCTAAGGGCCATTGAGTATGTGCCGCTCTTAAATGCACCTCTTTGATGCCAACTTGGGCCAATGGATACAACACACAAAACTTACGTACAGGGTGCGTCATAAATAATATTGCAAAGTGTATGCCTAATATTTTGGTTGAGGATAGAAAATTCTCGTGAAATCTTTTGTGGGGCATTTACCTGATATATTAGTAATGCAACACAAAACATTTTATTGAATGCCTCCGCTCTTGGTATTGATCACAGCCTTTAAACATCCTGGGTACACTTCAATTGCAGCCTGCAATGTATTTCCAGGAGAATTATTCTCCATGCTTGCTCCAGTGATGCTTTCAGGGCCAGCATGCTGGTGTGCTGATGGGCGCGGGCCTCCCTTTCAAGAATAACCCACACACACAAGCCATTGTGTTTAGTTTTGGGTAGTTTTGAGCCACTTTTCAGCTGGAATGAAGTCGGGCGTAAGAGTGCAACACAATTGCTGTGGCATTGATTTGCTCTTCGATTGTTGCGCTCGGATGCTGTCCTACTGCAAAGTCGAAGACTACTCACCAAAGTGGAACAGGGATGAGGGCAGTGAATGAGGCTCTAGAATACCTTTAATATATGTGTGAATGTCGATCTTTGCACCTTTTGTCACAAAAACAAGGAATACGGCCAGTAGCGGTTACCTCAGCTCAAACCATGGCAGGCACTGCACGGAAGTTTTGAAAAACTGTTCAAGTGGCTGCATCAGCAAGCTCTGACGTCTGCACAACACAACGTTCTGAGTGTTGTGACGGGCCTCTATAATAAAATGTTCTAATTTTGTGAAGACAGTCGCCAAGTGTTCCCAATTCGCGACCCGTGCCAATAGCAGCCGGCATTTTTACAATCTTCCCTTGCTTTGCACTTCCATCAAACCATCTCTTCTTTAGAACTTTTAGGGAAACACGGCTCTTCTCATTGTTGTTGCCAACACATTCAGCTCCCAGGCTAGCCTTCTGATGCTTCTCTGCAGCTTACATATGAATTCTCTTCCTCACAGTTTTATTAAGGTGAGAAGTGACCACTTAGCCAGGATGACCATTGCAGATTACATCCTTAAGAGTGCCATATTCAAGATCCCAATGGTCTATCTTGCAGAGAATGTTTAGAATTTTGACAACCTCGAAAGGGGAGTGTCTGGCCTCACTTAATGATAAGATTGCTCATGAACGTAAAATCCTGGGCATCCTATTCTCCAAGAAATAAACAAACTGGCATGAAACATGGTCGAAATACAGAAGTCTGAAGAAATGATGTTGAGAAATGTTAAAAAATCATAGGCACACTTATGTATCAAAATGCGTGACAGTAATTACAGAACACCCAGTAGTGATGTCAACTGGAGTTGACTCTGTTAAACTTTTGTCTGTCTCCCTCCTTGCTGCACAAGCACTTCCAAAAGTGGTTTCAGGTGAACCTCCGAGTTGTTCTTGCTGCTGCTGGCTATTTGTGTGGTGCAGGTTACATCCACGTGATGCAAAAGCAACACTGAGTGTAATGACGTCTTGCTTTGACACTCCAGTAGCTCCTTTAAGAAGAACTTGGGCTTTTATTTTAACTTTAAGCTATTTGCGGGATATAAATCAATCTAATATACTTTGAAGACTCAAGCATCTCCCTTTCTCATCAGCTAGTGCTATTTAGACACTGTGCAAAATTGTACTGCCTGCGGTATCAGCCCTGGTCATAATGGAACAGGTTGTAACATTTCGTTGTCAGAGTACAAAATATCAGCTGTCATGTCGTCACCATCAATGTCTTGCTGCTTCATCACAGACAATTGCTTGCATTACACAAACACATCAGTACATCTGGTATTGTTTTGCGGAAAGACAATACTGGATAGCCAGCTGCCTGCAGAATGCTTCACATAACATCAATTCCAACTGTATATGAGATGTGCATAACCCTTTTTTTCTAAGGTGTAGTGCTTACTGCTGCTTTGTTTCCGTTCAAAATTTTGCAGCAAGATAGCATTTTCTGAGTTGCATCATTCAGTAGAATAATTGGTATCACCTTTTGCCTGGTTCACTGGGACTTTTAGTTACCAGAAGGCAGTGAAACCAGTCCGCGTCACTTCAGCAGCTTACTTCTCTAATGGCAAGGCACATACATAATGTTTTTTTTTTTTAGATGAAGCAGGAAAGCCTATATAGTGCGCTGTACTGAACAATGCAGTTTAAAAAATTTAATGTTATTGTAAAGTTTGGGTAAAAACAAAGCAGCAGTAAGCATAAAATCTTTTTAAAATGTGCCAGAGCAAGGACAGATTACGGTACCTACATGCAATGTCCATTAAAAATTTAATTTCACATTTCTTGTATTTTCAGAATCACCAGAAGCTTACAACTGCAGAACAGATTAAGAAATTTTAACTTTTCAGTGAGTTTTGTGAAGCTTGCATAATGAGAACTCCATGGGAGAACCATCTACAGAAATGTCAGATATGAGAACATCAACTATTTTATGACTATGATACTTGGAAAGCACTATCCAGTCATTTGAAGGATATGCCTGATGTAAAACAGGCACATCCCGCTGACATACTGCCACTGAGAGCAAACACCCAGCCAATTCGTTTTATTAAAACACTTCCCCACATATTATTAAAACTTGCAGCACAGGACCAGTCAGAAGAGTTTCAAGTATGTGACACATTTTACATATTATTTTCATCAGTGCTTTTGCTTTGATGCACCATACTGGTATGCACAATTGTGCACACTACGCCTCAAGAGGACATATGTACTAAGTGGTGATTTTAACTTTCCGTCGATAGGATGGACTAACCCTGCAGCCACACTGTCAAAAAATAATGCCGAAAGTAAATTTCTGAATTTATGCCTTACATTTAGCCTATCCCAACTTATCACGGAACCAACATGCATTACAACTCATTCTTCCAAGATTCTTGACTTAATTTTAACAACACACGCCAATATTTTCTCCACACTAACTCTTCTTCTTCCACTAAGCTATCACTCTGTGATTAACGGTACCGTGTCTAGTGACATACTTAAAAGCAAGAAAACCAGAAAAGCACTGACATTTTATGACAAAGCTCACTATGCTGCCATTACTGAAGAACTAGCAGATTTTCACAAAGATCTCGCTGTTCATCTTCACTAACGCCTCACACTCCATTGAAACCAAATGAATATTGTTTGAAAATGAAATGTTGTGACTCGCAGCAAAATATGTTTTATTACAGTTAATGAGTGAGCACAGTTCCCATGGCTTAATGCCAATATACAATGGCTGAACAATAAGAAAAAGACTATTTAGATCTACGAAGCATTCCAATTCTAACTCTGCGTGGATGCAATACTGTACTGGCGTAAAAGAGTACATGGCATCAATTACACAAGTCAAAAATCATTTTTACAATAACAGTTATTTATGCTATGCAACAAACCCAAATGATTTCGGAAAACAATTAAGCCTGAGAAGTCAAACAGCATTTAATTATGCAATACTAATGGCTGCCCTATACCTAAAGACGAAATTGCTAATGTGCTAAATACCACATTTTGCTCAGTCTTCACTGCGAATACACTGAGAAACTTCCTTCAATCTTGTTGTCTGTGCATCCCGTGATGAGCTATATCACCTTTTGCCAGAGTGGTATTGCTAACGTCATTGATAACTTTAAAAATTTGTTATCAGCTAAAACAGACGGTATAAATGCTAAAGTGTTCAAGAACACTAAACAAGTAACTAGTTTTATTTTATCACTTATATTTAAGCAGTCACACAATACAAGATCAGTTCCAGCAGAGTGGCAGAAGGTCATTCCTGTATTCAAGAAACATAACCGGTCATCTCCAAACAATTATCGTCCCATAACCATCACCAGTGTATGTTGCAAAATAATGGAACATATCTTGTATTCAGAAGTAATGTGTTTCCCGTCTTCTAACAACTTTTTTCACTCCAATCAGAATGGATTTAACCCCACCCACTCTTGTGAAACCCGACTCACTCTTTTCTTTCATTAAATTTACTCGCACCTTGATCATAATATTCTCGTTGATGCTGTGTTTTATTTTGAAAAGGCCTTTTGATAAGGTTACTCACCGTCACTCAAGCTATCACGCCTAAGCTTACATCCGTCTGTGTTCAGCTGGATTTGTGAGTTAACTCATCACCGGCAGTTTGTTGTTGTTGTCTCTTGCAGGTCTCCCCTCTCTCATGTACACTCTGGCATTTCCCAAGGTACTGTACTAAGCCTCCTTCACTTTTCAATTTATAGTAACGACTTTCCACTTAACATTGATTCTAACGGCAGACTTTTAGCAGAAGACTGTGTTCTATACCACCCGGCAGCTAACCTGTCTCACCCTTCCATTTTGCAGAGGTACCTTATCAAGATACAGGACTGGTGTGCCAATTGGCTAATGTCCATCGATACTAACAAGACCTCTGTAATGCCTTTTCACTGACATAATGGTTACATAGCCTCTATTTACACTCTATATTGATGTGAAAGCAGAAAATAGCCCATTCAGCAAAAAAGCTGGTGTCTATAGCAGTGAAACGGCACCTAAATTCTTATTGGTTGCAACGTCATGTCACGAGTGCGCCTCGACGAAGCAGAACTGGCAAAACGGTGTTGGTTGAGTGGAGAAGGCATTGCCATGATGCCATGTCAAGCAGATACGGTGATGCAACACCGCGGGGCTAGACAGGTTGCCATTGGTGAGGTAGTCGCATGACACGTGCATGCGGGTGCCATCGTCTCGCTCTTGGAAACTGGTGCGCGATCTGTATCTCTCTCTCTCACCCCCACTGGGCTTAACTGCTGTTCGCGCCTGCCGGCCTTGGTAGCCGCTGCTGCTTCCTCGGTCTCTTGTCATGCAGGGCGTGAGTGGCGTGCAATGTTGGCACTGCTGGCTGCTGCTGCTTGCTGGCTCGGGCAGCACGCACCGCTATGTTACATTACTCACAGCACAAAACTCAAAGCACCGCTCAGTGGCGTTGAATTGGAGATTAATGCTTTCACATTCGCAACTCATAAGAAGTGCTTAGGTGTCCTCAGATTTTTAATTGTCCTATAGCCACTACTAACACCATTACATAGGAATTCAAATTTCCTGTGATCTAACATGGTCATAACATGTTATCAACATTACTAATTCTGCTAGTCGAATCTTGAGTTATCTCCGTCGCAACGTCTCCTTGGCACCTGCCACTGCAAGGATAACAGCTTATAAAACAGTTGCAAGACCTAAAGTTTAGTATGATAATACCATTTCTGACCCTCATCAAGCTAACCTTACAAACATGCTTGAATCCATCCAGAACCATGCCTCCACATTCATTACCTGTAATTACTCGAACAACATCAGTATAAATTCTGTAAAATCTCAGCTTGGCCTTCCTTCTCTTGTATCTAGTCGTAAAATTATGGGTTTGCGTCTTTATCATAAATTTTTCTATTCCTAACCACCAGGCAATGCATTCATCAGACCAACCCATCAGACATTTTGCCATTGCCATCCCAACACCGTATATCCTGAGCACACCCGTACAAACACCTTCCAGAAGTATATTTTTCTACATACAGCACAAGACTAGAACAACCTTCTCGCCCACATCACTATGTTAAGGGATTGCACCCAGTTCACAACAGCCATAGAGAGTCATTACTTCGCATGTAAACTGCGAACCGCTGCCTTTTTTGGCCCATCCCTCATGTAATATCCCTCTGGGACCTTTAAGGCATGAATAAATAAATAAATAAATAAATAAAAGTGTTGTGGGAGATGCTTCTGCTACAGACACCATGTTTTAATTTTCTCAAGGCGGACTTCTGAACTATGCCACAGCAGAAAGGATTTGTCTGTATTTGGCATTTTCATGGTTTCCCTCCCAAGTACACAATGCTATTTAGCATCCATGGTCTGATGAGAACCGGTATATTATGCATGGCGTGGCCATTGGCCACAGATGAAAAAAAGATGCATTACTTGTGCAGTCAGCCATCATTGCAGTGCTTGGTGTCTGTCCACTCGACTTCACATGCAGTTGTTTTGTGGTTTGACTTAAAAAGTACCCCAGGAAGCATGCATCTAAACTAGTAGATGTCTATCTTCTGGCTTGATTCGGCGAAAGGCAGAGCTAGTAGTCATCTTTTTCAACCATATTCTAGCTCTACAATTCTGCAAGTCAGCTGGTAGATCAGCTAATGCTCCCTCCACTTATGGCTAGTAGCCACCTTGGGAAGCATTGGCGCGGCTGCCGTGTAGACATTGAATGTCCAGGCTTTTTTTGGTTTCGCAAGTGCTATAAGCCCTACTTACTAAGTTTACAATCCTGGAAAGCTGTATTCTTAACGCACATGTTACCAGAATAGCACAAGAAAGGCACAGATTACTGTAAAATTTTCACTTTGACTATGTTCAGCGACTTTTTATGCCACATTCATTCCCAATCAGATGAGCTGTTGTACGGCCCTTGATTTCATGCCACTGTAGTATTAGCAAATGCCAGATGCCCTTAATAATCAGTAGCTGTTGATAAGCACTAATAATTATAGTGCAACAGAATACTTCTGAACACACGGCACTAGTACCAAAATAATTATCTCAAGATTCACAAAGAAATCTATTGCTTTATGTATTGTTGTCCTGTCCTTTCTTTTTAAACTGCAAGACAGCAGTGTGAGCAAAACGAAAAAAAGGTAAAAGTGGGAGCCAACGTTTCGACAAGTGGACTTGTCTTTTTCAAGGCCGCAGTTTGGGGCACAGCAACGTACCCCATGGCAGACTGCGCCAAGAAATTTGCCTAAATTCTTGCTAGTATGAGGATTTTTAGTGATTACAGGGCATCAGCACTTACAAACATTGCACGTGGTACACTGCAGTCCACTCATTTTGTTTAGCCGTTCTGAATGTTTGAACACCATGCCTGTAAATTGTTCTACTTTCACCCAGTCTGAAGGGCCATTGTTTTGTGACACTAGTGAATCACTGTTGTGACACTTTTTTGTGACACTAGGATCAGTGTTACCATATTATACCATGCATACTGGCTGTAGCAGTGCACTTAATAAGCATATTTATCTCAAATACAGCAACAAATGTATAATTCAATTTTCCTTGTTCTACAGGCCATAAGTAGATAGCACTGCATATGCATCTTATGTGCCAGCAGACTTATACTGGTACAAAAATGCATGGATTCATAGACAAAATCCACAAAACTTAATACAGCCAATCAATACCACTTTTCCTTGAGGTAAATTGCACTATAAATGGTTGCATGAAGTACTAATGGCCACAGAACCGAGTGCAACAGTGTGAGGTGAGTGCACATTAAGCAAGGCAAAACAGCATGCAGAAAGGATTTTCATGGGCTCTACACAGACACAAAACCTTCCATGATGCCTCACAGATACTTAAGGGAGCAGTAAAAATGCAGTTTATTTAATAAATACAGATATGATGAATATGTTGCCATGAATACGACTGATACAATGGGTTCCTAGTAAATACAACATGTTTACGGAAAACTCACAGACATCTTAATTATCAATGCAACAAAACTGAAATTGTTTCAGCTAAAATGGTAATTAAAATGCTCTTAAAAGGGTACAGGGACTGATTAGCTTTATTTAAGAGCATCATGTATGTAGCACACTTGATTTTCAGATAGAGCAAACAATGCAGATAAAGAACAGGCCAAGTCCTGGACAGAATTGTAAGCTTAAAAGGTAGCAAAGGTGCATTCACAATGCTCTCTTATGAATAAATCTTTCCCATAACCGATGTTTTGGAAGACTTATCTTGCCTAAATAATGGCTGCCTAAACTATACCACTCTTCACATTAGCTTATAGAACAATTTCTCACAATACACACACACACAACTGATTTGTGGTGCTTTCAAAAATTACTGATTAAAATTACAACTGAACTGATGCTGGCCTATTACAAAGGACTGTTGTAGGTCCTGGAGCTATGTTTGATCAGCAGGCCCACCATTTCAACTGGAAACACTTGATCTTCACCCTGGAGTACTTGGTTGCCGTTTTCTATTGACAACTGGGACTCCCATCCTGAAAGTTGGTCAATGTGATCACGGGAACGGAACTTCATTCTATGTGCCACCTGAGGGAAAGATGCAGCTGCTTACACAGGGATTGGTGGGATGAACGGTTTTGGGTATTCTGCACCAGTTAAAACAAAACATCAACAGTGTAAAACAAACTGCCCATCAAAATTATTACATTCTTAAAAGCAAGCAATGCAGTAAACGATTACTGACACCAAAATATTGTCTCCCACTTTCTTGCTTCCTTAGGGAGCTGCCGAACCCATAATTATGACGTGGAGCCTCAATTCCATGATTGAGGCTCCATGTGCCTCAAACTGCTGCTTGAGTTGGTGCTCATGCAGCAGTTTTGTCAGCCATGCTGCGGCTGCTTTGATAGTAGAGTGTGACAGCATATTGGCTCAAGTTGGGTTGTTCCTAGCAGCTTCTGGAATTCAGACAATTGCCGATTAGGTGATGCAGGCACACATGACTGCTTAAATTATAATGGCTTAATGTCAAGGAAACAGCGCAAATGTCACTCACTCACTCACTCACTATTCAACAAACAAAATGCGCCTCGCATTATCCTTGTTCTTAATTGTCACAAAAGAAGGCACATTTATTGTCATTGTTTTCTCTGTACAGTAAAATTAATCCTCTTTGTAATCTGCTTCCTCTTCGTAACACTGTCTTCAACCTCACACTCAATGATTTGCATTCAATTCCTCTTGAACCAAGGAAGTGCACCAGACTTATCTCTACCATTGGCACAAAACTTCTATAATGTGTCAATCCTTTTGCATATCCAGACAACAAAAGGCTCATCTTGCAGCTTGAGAAAGTGTGGTGCCAGAGAACCCTAGCATTAATTTCCCAATTTCACCTTCATCGGTTGTCAAATTGTCCAGCAGATTTCTTTTCAAACTTAGAAGATAAGCTTCAGCTAGCGAAAACAAAGCTGTGTGAAGCGCTATACTACATGGTGCAAGCACACTACTATAAACATAAGCTGTTAGTCTTACTACTGAGCCTTCATGAAGAAATAACATTGGGCAAGTAATATTTATTCCCGACATTAACACTCAGGATTCAGATAAGTAGTGGTGTACTTGCATATTTACTAGTTAGCTGTGTACCATCCTTGTCAGCTATAGTTTTAAAATTGGGACACAAATGTCTTGCATATGCATGGAAGCACCGTGAATGCACTACAAGGCCACCGATAGAGTCTCCAAAATTACGGTTCCCTATTTCTAGGTCTTGTTTTCTTAAAGAGGCCTGAAACACTTTTCTAACTAATAGTATGACAATCCTCACTACTATTACATAGTGTTGCCTCACGAATCTTCTGCTGCAAAAAATTTTAAAATCCTGAATTCTTCAAGCACAAGATAATTTAGACTTTATCGGACCAGTGAGCGGCTTTCTTCCTCCTTTCATTTCCACTAGCATTCTGGAAGCTATGCAGGGGAGACAGCAAGGGGGGGGCAAGGGGAGCTGGCCTCAAACAAAGGTTGAACACTTTGGCGGTGAGACGGCTCGTGGCAGTACCTCATGGTAGTCCCGCGCAGCAATGCAGAACCATTATGTGTAGACCAGCAGTGCAAAGGTGAAATGGTTTTTGTCGTTTTGAGATTGCAGGCATTTATATTTTTCATTCATTTAACACAAATGAGCAATAATTGTATTACTGAGAATGTGCTCACGATTACAAAATCAGTCAATAGCTGTTGACGGGTTGGAGGGTTCAGCTGCTTACAATGATGCTGCATGACATTGCAAAGGAGAGAGCAAGCGATTTTTTTCCTGCTTCTGACACGATATCGTAAATTCTTTGCTGAATACAGTGCAATAATATTTCACTCACATGTTCACAGGAGTCTCGTTAGCAGATTGTTAACACTTTCTTACTACATTGAAGAAGTGTTTCGGGGCCCCTTAAGATAGAACTCAGCTCACAATTAAGGTATCCAGCTCTGAGCATGAAACTCTCCTCATGCTCATTCTCAGTGGAATGATGCAGAGTGAGTCACCTTGTAAGGTGAAACTGCTAAAAAATTATCCTTGGCCACTTTACGGAACTATATAAACTTTCACCGTCCCAGCAGTAGTAGAATATCAGTTTTAACATGTACTACCACAAGCAAAAGCCCAGGGAAGACTGATGGTGATTGAAGCATTCTGCTGCGTTATGATGTATGGTCTGTTTTCAAGGCTGTACACTTCCCTGGGGTCTTAAAACCACTATTAAGATGAACCACCAGTGGAAAGCAAGCTCATGGAATAAGAACACAAATTAAGGGTGGTGTAAATGTGCTAAAAAAACCATGACCTTAGGAAATGTAAAAGCCCTTAAAAGGTTAAATAAAGAGAAGTCAATGTGGCAGGGTGATGGCATGTACTGCTATAAGTTATAATAAGCATGCTGAAATATGTGTAAAAGACACCAACATACAGGCAGTGAATATATAGTGTGTGTGTTGTACAAGGCTTGTGAAGGAAGTTGGCATGTTGAAAAAAAAATAATTACAATTGTTGCGCAAGGCGACGAAGGGACAGGACAGGAAGGAATGCAAGAAAACACTACACGGCACCTGAGTGTGCTTGGATGTTGCGTTATGTTTTCTCGCTTAAGTGCTGTCCCTTCGTCGCTTTGCACAACAGCTTTAATTATACCTAACCAACTGGCCCACTCTGGAACTTTTCTTAATTACCTTTGAAAAAACAGTAAATGTTGTTCTACATGAAGAGATCGGAGTAAAGTAATTTTGACATTAAAAAAAATTAAGAAATACTGGCACTGAAGTTCAATGTGGGAAGCTCAAAATACTAAATTGTCAGCATAATTGTTGAATACTGGACTTTTAGACAGCTAACATGTCCAGATTTCAAAGATGGAGTAAAGTTGCTGTTTTCTTGCTGTGACATTGACACATATAGCACTGCCACAGTATTGCCTTTTGTGGCCAAATATTTGCAGATGGCACCGATCTCAAAGCCTGTGTGGGGGCATAAAACAAGCTTGCACAAATAACCAAGTTCGAATGTTGTGTGATAGCGCAGTCACTGTCCTGCGCCGAAGTGCGCACTACCACAGGAACATGAGTGGCGGCGCAAACAAATTGCTGTTTTAAAGTGCTCAAGCGCTTATTTGGCTACGCTCCAATCATTCTGCCGAAATTTTTACGCAAGGTTTAATGTGTTGAAACAATGAAACCATTGAACCTTCTATTAGCAGATCTGTGCGCATTGGATACCTAGGTCCTGACTACTACAGCCTTTTGTCAAAAATGTTCCAGGACAGTGCTTGCAAAAAGTAATTTACTCAAGTTACAAACTAACGACCCAAAGTCTTTTCAAAGTAGTCCAGTTGGCTATGTATGCACAGATGGCACTGTTTCTGGAAGTCATGGAAGTAAATAAGTAGAGATAGCTTCATCCAGCGTGTTCTTCAGCACATCAGCCACAGTAATTTTGATTGCTGCTGTATGTCTTCATGATGCTTATTCACTTTCAGTGACAATTCCACGAAGAGAAACAAAAGAAATCACATGGTGACAGGGCAAGTGAATATGGGAGATGTCACGTGGGAGGAATGTGGTGTTTGTATAGGCAGTACTCACGGAGTGAGACATCAGTGTGACTCCTCACACTGTCATGCAACAAGCACTGTCCAGATGACAAATCAGGATGGCGCTGTCGAATAGCTTGGCACAAACATTTGAAAAGCACATCAATGTAGAAGTTTTGCTTTATCGTTTGCAGCAAGCCTCATGATGCAGCAAGCCTCTAGCAACAAAAAATGTGATCAACCCTGTCTTTGTTTTCAGTGGTCGTTGTTTCACATGTTTAGAGGAAGGTGAACCGTGACCTTGTCATTCGACACATTGTCACTTCATCTGACAATCATATGTTGGTAGCACCAACTTTTATCTCTGACAGTAACGCTTAAAGGGGCCCTAAACCACTTATTATTGAAATCAAGAAATGCGTTTGAAGTTAAAATAGGCTAGTTCAGGAACACTTTGCCGCAGAAAGTACTTCAATGCGTTCAGCAGAAGCAGAGTAATTGACAATAAAACATGCCTGTCATGGCGCCTCCGCTCAGTTTTCGATGACTTGCACTGCAAAGGCTATGGCTGAGCGGGGCATGCCCACTACACTTCCCCTACTGAATGTCACCATGGCGTGCAGTTCAAATGTAATTTTGGGTGTTCATGTAGACGCCAATACTTACAATTTTGGCACCTACAATGTGCCAAACGTGGTTGTTCTCAGCGAGCCACAGTGCACTCAGCCAGCAGACTAGTCATGGCACCGTGCGGTATCCATGCTACGTAGCAGACCAGACCTACATGCAACTATAACGTGTGTGTGCAGCGTTTGCTTTGTGCACAACAGGGCTTGAGTGCACGCGCATGCTCATGTGCCCCAGTCTGGCCATGCTACATGTAGTCTGGGCTGGTTTTGTACTGAACCAGCTTGACCGATGGATAGTAGTCACCTCCAACTTGTGCACTTACGCATTTCGAAGTGCTATCAACAGCTCAATACAAAGTGAAGTCTGCCTAGGCATCTAAACAAAAGTGGCCAGGAGTCAATGCATCATGGCAAGCATGCGTGTGATCTGATGTCAAGTTTCATGTGGTTCTAGGCTAGCTGAGCATTCAAAACTAGTCAAAATTAGTGAGACCCAATGGATACAACACCGATAAGCAGGGTGGCCAAATCTTAGGTCCCATGTGGGCGGCCATGGCCGAGCATAAGCAGACGACAGTCGGCGTCTCCGAGAAGTACATAATTGCTAGTATCGAGATTCAAAAGCAGATTTTCGCGTACTTCAGCCTGTTTATTAAACTGCGTCAATAAGTATGTGCAGTAACAGTATGAAGAAGTGCACTGATCCAAACACCCTTCTTGATTGATGTCCGCTATAACCAATAGCAGCTACGTGTGCGAATCAGCTATATTACGAAATAATGTGTCCAGATAAGAGTGAGGAGCAGGCTATGTTGAAAAGAGAGCATTTGAGAAAACAGTGACTTTGTGCTCCACTTTGCAAGCTTAATGTACCGCACACGACTGCAAAATTTGGCTGAGATGTTCACAGCAGCGTATGCTATCCGCGGACTGTTAGTAAGTTCATTCGGGTTTAAAGGCACAAGATCAACTAAGGCCCTGCTGCACTAGCCACAAGATATTAAGAAATCAAATGTTAAGGCAGTGAAAGCGGCGTTACTTTATGGTGTGTGTAAAACACCGGTTTCATCTAAAAAGTTTAACAAGTCACTGAAAGGCACTAGCGAATCATCTCCCAATATTGAGGAGGGGTGTAAAGGTATATGCAAGTTATACAGCTTAGGACGACAGAAAGCTGAGCTAGTTGGTAAGGATTCACAATGTAAAAGAGAAAAGAGGGGTAAGGTGTGCAGACACGTACACAAAAGAAGTGGACAACACGGAGTTCGTCTTGTCCACTTCTCTTCTCTTGCGTCCGTGTCTGCACGCCTTACCCCTTTTTTGCATTATGAAGTTATACAGATTCTGCAAAAGTTTATGTCTCTGTGTTTCAATGTGTGGATATGTCATAACAATGTGCATTACTGTAAGCGGTTCATGGCACTTTTCGCAAGTTGGTGGGTTTTATTTTTGATGTGCATCTATTTCCTGCTTCATTCTCTGGTATCCCAACGTGGCTTGGAACCCAACACAATCATATGGTTCTACCACATTTGTTATAAACCACCATGTTTAAGCTATAACACGAGGAGGAGTTCACACGCAGAGTTTAAATTCAAAGCTCTGAGTGCACTCATTGAACCGGTATAAATGACAGCATTCTTCTGCTTGTCGGTGACAATCTCTTTAACTGCCGTCCATACTGCATAAATTTCAGCGGTAAAGACTGATGACAAATGATGTATCTGAATACTGTTTTCCCAATTTTTCATTATGGTTCTCACACCCACATGTTCTTGTGTTTTAGAACAATCTGTGTAAAATTCTGTGTGATTTTCATATTTGTCTTGGATAGCGCGGAACTCTTTCATTATGTGTTCTTGTGGAGTGCCTTTTTTCATTGGCCATTTGCGTTGCGTCCGTCGATTTGCCACTTCCCGAGTTGTGCTGTCTGACACGCATCTTTTTAGCAGCCCTTCTATGACTGAAACCTGCACTGACTCTGGAAACCCTGCTGCTGACAACGTTCCCGACTGATCCATAGGACTCGTATAGATCTTATGGTGGCAAAATTTCCAACTTGTGCTTTGCAAATGCATTAAAAAAATCTTGCCACCATAAGATCTTATGGATCAGTTGGGAAGGTTGTCAGCAGCAGGGTTTCCAGAGTCAGTAGAGGTTTTGGTCATAGAAGGGCTGCTAAAAAGATGCGTTTCAGACAGCCCAACTCGGGAAGTGGCAAATCAATGGACAGAACGCAGAGGGAAGGTACGGGTAGTGCCCTATCTGCATACAACGGCGCATAGGCTTTAAAAAAAATGGCTAGCCATGTGGACACAAAAGTGGTCTTTTCAACGCCAGGAGAACTTGCGAAAATAGGTCAGTTAACGGACCCGTACCGTAAGCCAGCTGTCAGATGCTCTACGAATTATCCTAAAGCACCAGTGGGTTGCATATAAGCTGTTGTTTACGAGCTTCCACTGTCCTGTGGGAAAAAATACATTGGACAGACAGGAAGGTGTCTTAATGACCGGTTATGAGAACATAGTCTAAACGTGAGAAATAAGCAATATGGTCATCTGTCAACTCACTGTTAGGAACGCAGCCGTGCGCTGGTTTATGGGTCCTGCCTTGTTCTTGCGAAGCACAAAGATAAAGATGTGCGAGAGATTATTGAGGCTCAGGCTATCTGTCGGAAGAGTGATATGTGTGTTAGTGCCCCTTCAGTCAACACGTTAGATAAGGAGATAGCTTTTTTGAATGGTTAAAAATTTGGATGATGTGGCACCACTGTGCACGGGTTAAATAGGTGGTTGTTTGTTTAAAATTGTTGAAGTTAGCGCATTGTGGTGTTGTCTCCCTTCTGTCCTCGTTCGCTGGCGCTAAATATGCTTTCAACATGTAAACTTTGGACAGGCGATATTCTGCAGGCACCGCTTGCCAGTCGTAGGCCGAGATTATGAATTGGATCAAGCCGTTTAATGTAGAATTGCCTAGCTGCACCAAAACTACACTATTGTAGTCAAGAATGCGACATACAAGGGACCGGTATACAGGGTGTTCTTTTTTTTAGCTGCACCAAAATTTTTTAAAGATTGCCTATGGCAGATAGCACAATTCTAACCCTTGGTCTAAATCACTTGGTGAGGCAGCCATTACTTATATGAGAAATCAAAATGTTCAATCGATCAATCAAAGCAATTACACTAATTAACTTTTTAAATTAATTATTTAACCACATATTTCAATCTACGAACTACAGCCGCTGAGTTCACACGGCGTATTCAGGTGGAATGAATTATCTGGATGGCACCATTTCCGAGATAGTAATATTCAGTGACCGTCGAAATGCATTGGTGTCCCAGTTACTAATGTGCTTCAATGCATAAAATAGCGGTTTCTTAAAGAAGTAACTTGAACGAAATGCATTTCACACTGTGAAAATTAATATTTCGGAAGTGGTGCTTTCCAGAGAATTCCAAGTGGATACGCCGAGCGAACTCAGCAGCTATAATATGTAGATTAAAATATGTATAGATATATATAGAAATATCTATATATATATATAGATATATAGAAATATATATAGATTTAAATAAATGAAAAAGTTCATTAGCATGCATACATTAATTATTAGATTGAACATTTCGCTTTCTCATAGCAGTAATGGCCACCTCACCAAGAAATTTAGATCAAGCATTAGAATTGTGCTATCTACAATAGACAATCTTTAAAACATTTGGTGCAAATCGTTTGACCAAGTCGTGCAATTTGATCAAGTCATTTAATGCGGGATAGCCTAGCTGCACCATAAACTACACTACCATAGTTGAGAATGCTACGTACAAGGGACCGGTACATACGCAGCAGGCATGCTTGCTCGGATCCCCAGTGCTTGTGCAATAACACTTTGAGAATATTTAGCATTTCATTTGCCTTAATTATTGTTGTGTTAATGAGGACCAGGAAGTTCGGTTTTGTGTCAAAGGTTATGCCTAAAAATGTGTAGTCTTGTTTGACTGGCAGTGTTGCACCATCTGATGTCACAACTGTATTGCAGTGCAACCTTCTGGGAAAACAGAACTGTAATGGTTTTGTGGGTGGAAAAGCGGAAACCATTTTTGTCAGCCTATTGTGCGAGATTATTTATTGTTATTTGTAGTCATCTTTCATAGGCGGATAGATTTGAGGAGTGGCAAGCCACTTGCAAATTGTCAACATACATTGAGTGCATAACAGAGGATGGAATGATTTTATTATTGGAGTTCATTTTGACTACGAAAAGTGTCGTGCCGAGACTGCAACCTTGTGGAACTCTATTTTATCGTGCAAATGTGCACAGAAGTATTGTTCCAAGACGTACCTGAAATGCTTTACTTGACATGAAATCAGATAGACAGTTTAGCATTCTGCCATGAATGCCCAAGTCAGCCAGGTCTCTCAAAATTCCATTAGCCACATGGTATAATATGCTTTTTCTAAATTGAAAACAGCGAGACAGTATTGTTTGTTTAGAAACGCATCACATATTTCATGTTTTAGTCAGACAAGATAGTCAGTGCTGGAGCTACCCTTTTTTGTATCCACACTGGTGCTTGTCTATTAGGCATCTTGATTCAAGGATGAATGTACGGGAGTCTTATGCCTGTAATACTCCCATATGATTTGGCTAGACAATTTGTTAGTGCAATGGGTCTGTAGCTTCTTGGGAATGTTAAGGGTTCACCAGATTCTAGAAAAAGCACTACCACTGTGTTTTTCCCATCTGTAGGCAGTACCCCAGATTCCCATATCTTGTTGAAAAATTGAAGGAGTGCCTCTACCGATGGTTGAGATAGGTGTGCCAACATTGTGTAGTGGACATGGTCAAGACCAGTTGCCATGCTTTTACCAGCCGAAAGAACTCTAATTCCTGCACTGTAAGAGTGTCATTATAGAGTTCCTTTGAAGCACCGGTAGTGGGCAGTCTCTGTTTCTCAGCCGACTCTTCGTATTTTAAGAATGTATTTGGGTAATTTGCACAGCTTGAGATGTTGTAAAGTGTTCGCCTAATAAGTTGGCCTGGTCTTCTAGTGTTGTCTGTGTGCCTGGACTTGCAAGTAGTGGTATTGTGTATGACCTGTACTCTCCTTTAAATTTTCTCACCTGGTCCCACATTTGTGTAGATGTGATCAAACTATTAATTGAAGATATGTATTTTTGCATTGATGATTTCTCCGCCTGCCGCCAAATAAATTGTGCTTTGGCTTTGGCCTGTTTGAAGCCTAGGATGTTGCTATAGGTCGGCTACCTTCCATAGGATTCCCCAGGACTTATTTTGTTGTTTTTTAGCCTCAGTGCATTTGTTTGTCCACCTGGGATTTAGACTTTTGCACACAATACTTGATGACTGAGGTAACACTTTTTCTGTGGCTGATATTATAACCTCACTGAACTTTTTGTTGAGTTCGTGAACATTAAGTTTTGGTGAAAAGACAACTTGAAGTTTCGCATTCTTCATAGAAACTGGCCAGTCAGGGAGCTACAATTTCCACTCGCATGACTTAATGCATAAGGTTGGTAGTGATAAGAGTTTTAAGATTGCGGGTTAGTGATCATTATGACGTGTTGAAGGCTTCCAATTTAAGTTCACTACAAATAGAAGGTAAGCAATAAGCTAAATCTAAACAACTAAAAGTATGTAAAGTCAGTGAAAAATATGCTGACGCACCTGAGTTTAAAAGGCAGATATCATTCGACAAAATAAAATATTCAATGAGCTGCCCTCTTGGGTCAGTTTTAATTGTCACTGTTACAAAAAATACAATAAGCATTAACATTTTCTACCAGAACAAAAGGCTCCGGTACTTGATCTGTAAAATTCTCTAGGTATATCATAGTAAAATGGGTATTGGGTGGAAAGTACAGTGAACAAATGGTGATGGGCTTGTAAGACAGAACAGTTACTGCTACAGCCTTGAAAGATGTATTTAACTGGAGATTTCTTGTAGGAGTGCCGCCCTGTACAATTATGGCGGCTCCTCCCGACAAACAGCTAGAGCAGTCACGGTCCCTTTGGACAACAGTAAAACCCTCAAGAATTTGACTGCTCTTGGGCCCTATGTTTGTTTCTTGAAGACAGAAGGCCACTGGTGAGAACTTATTTATGATGTCTTTAATGCCACCTAGATTATAGATCAGGCCTCTGCAATTCCAATGGATGAAGAAAGCCATTGTAAAGCAATTAAACCTTAACTTATGTGCGTGTGAACTATAAAGTGACGGGCGACATGCAATGAAAGGATCACTGCTCTAATCAAGGGCGGTAACCGTTCAGGTTACCTGTCCCTTTTTCAGCGCAGTTACTTTCTCCTTCTTGAAGCACTCCAGATAGCGCGTATCTTATGGCAGTGATGACGTCGGCAATTTCAGGTCGATCTCCATCGTGTTCTCCAAGGTGCTGGATGATTGAGAACCAGGGGCCAAGACCCGCGTCTCGAACCTTGGCATTCAGTTTAGCCTTGGGGCCTGTGGAACAACCATCTGCAGGGCCTTCTTGGATGATGGTGGAGCAGAACTGGCTGCTGCCACCAAGGGGATGGATGGAACTGCTATGGGACTACTGACTGTGACCCCTGTGGGCTCCTGAGACCAATGTGGTGCTGCCCCCTGCCGCGCCGCATTGGCATAGCATATTTGAGGTAAGAGTGAAAGCCTCTTCCTCGCATCGAAAAATGAAATCCTCTCTTTTACTCTCATGGCAATCACCTCTTCCTCCTTCTTCCAACTGGAATATGGTGGTGCATACGCTGATGATCCCCTTTGCAGTTTACACAGCATCGGGGTGCGTTACAGTTTTCGGACGGATGGTTGCTGGCACTGCACTTCGCGCATGTTTCTTAGCCTCTATGTGATTGATGGATGGCCGAACAATGGGCCCGCCTTAGGTTTGGTATGTATGGTCCGACATTAATTTTTAGATAGGCTGCGTCGAGAGAGGTTGGGGAGAATGCTAGTTCCGAAAGTAAGAATCACATGTTTGGTAGGGAGTTCATTGTTTCTTCAGATTGTTATCCTTTGAACTTTGATCACATCTTATTCTTGGAACCCTTCAAGGAGGTTCTCGTCACTCAAGTCGAGATCTTACTCTGAGATAACGCCCCTGCAGATGTTTAGAGAGTGATGGGGAGGAATTGCGACTTTGACGTCACCCGGCAAGATGGGACAGATCTTGTACTTGATCTTTGTTTCTCAATTCGCTTAGGAGGCCTCCGTTGGTCATTTTCGAGGCTTTGTATTCTTTACCAATTTTTTTTTTATGAGGCATTTCACCACCAAGAAAGGGGATAGTTTACGCATACTTGCTGTTACTTCACTATGTAAAATGTGGTATCGTGGGAAGGTGTCTAGGTTGGCTCGGAGGGTAAATTGAAAAGCTGAACTGGTGAGACCTGTTTTCAGAAGTCAATCTGGAAGTCGAAGGAACGCTTCTGCCACAAAATGGTCTCAAAATTCGCCGGCAGTGGTAGCCACCCACCACCGAGCCCAACAAAGTGAACTATAGGTTCCGAGAAACCTGCAGATGCCAGCTATGCACCAGCATTATAACATAATTAATGTATATAGCCAAGACTGGATTTAGTATTACACAAAGTTAAGAGGAAGAATTAGCTTGGGGCTCCTGTCTTAATACATGAAAAAGGAGAAATCGAAACCACTGCAATGAGTCTGATGCACTTTGTTGCATCTAAAAGAAAAATTCCAAATCTAGTGACTGTAGGAAGCAGAATTCTGAAGCAATATTATCCTCGCTATAAGTTTTGCAGACTACAAAAAACTTGGACCAGTGTGATACTCTACTAAAAGGATGGAACTAAACACCAGTACTAAACTCTGTATAGTGTGAACAATAGATGTATACTCATAGGCTGTTTGTCCTGCATCATATATATTTTGCCATAGACAATCCATTTAGCTAGTCATTAGAGGGTCCAGCTGCCAAAGCAGCCTAGGTACAGTGAGTATTTCACTGAAATTAACTCTTTTAACATTATATTTAAAAATAACTAAGTGATATTAAGCTTGCTACTCCTAGACTCACCATACATTAGCTTGCACAGATGCAGCTTGGCAAATTTTTTTCCTTTTGCACCAAACCAGCTGAAGTTCCCTGCGGCGTTCCAGCTCAGGAAGGACTGTAGTACGCATGTTGTTCTTTGTTTATCTGCGTGATCTCCTTGGACAACCACTTGCTTCTTCTGTTAAGAAGAAACAAGGAAAAATATAGCTACAAGGATAAATTAGGATTAAGTTAACATTCTAAGTTTCACGACCCGAATGAATTCTTGGAAATGGAGAAGTGCTGACTGATTTCTAGATTTAGTCATAGTGTTTAAAATTTTCATAAACGGTTGAAGTATGTCAAATTCTATAGTATGTCATCAATCAGACTTAGTGCCATAAAAAAAAAACATAACATTATGAAAATGTGACGTTGGTACCAGTTTCACAACACTGTCACTCAAGACAGGCAACTTTACATTAAGACTAGGGAGTAGAGCCCTAATTAAAACATGTTTACAACCATAAAATTGGCAGAGTTACAAAAATAGATGAAAGAAAGCAATTTCCATCTGATGTCAAGCTTCTCTGTTCATTTCAAGTTTTTTCTTATAATCCAGCACGTCTGTCACATTAAAGAAAGAAGGCAAATCTGGGAGGTCACGAAAGAGCACAGGAGCACTGTCTCAATCGCTGAGCAGCTGATTAAAATACTGTGAATAGGTCTGCTCAATACCATTCAGTATGTGCAAGACCTTTTCCATGAAGCCTGTAAGAAAACCAATGGCATTAGGAACATGTGAATGTTTACTTTAGCACTATTGCAAGGTGAAAAACTACTTGATGTAGCACGCTTGGGAAAAAAAGTGATGAGCATAATTAAACATACCATTAGCCTTAATTTAAGCTCGAACAGCGAAGCACATGGCTTCTTTACAGTTTTTATCACCTAGCACTGCCCTTGTGAAACAGTGTGAGTGAGGATTCACGATTCGTCCAATGCTGCAGTCACGTTGCTCGAACGATAGGGTTCTACTCTTATACAAAGAAGGAAGAAGCGATAACCTGTGCCACGGACTAATCCTCCATAGTTTCCCATATACCTATTCACAAATTTTGTTTGCATTATTTTATAATTCTTTTTTCTTGTTATATTGAACTACTCGATTCTTGGCCCATCCCCCAGAGTGGGTATGTTGTTGTTGCCTCAAAACATGGCTTGTATCCACATATTGGTCACACTGGGCTGATTGAAAAATGCATCAAACAAAATACCAAAAGGGGCCAAAGGCATACATTCAAAACGAAGGATTAGGCCCCAAAATGCTAATAGCAATTTCTAGAGGGCCTATACATAAATTTAGGATAAAATGAAAATAAAGCATCCCACAATCGGTACCCTAGCAGCGAAACCTTCCTGACGCTTCAATGAACTTGTGTATAGAAGTAATCATTGACCCATGGCTTGTGTCTAATTGACAGGCACCAAAGGATACAATGTTTGGTATAGTAAGCACTAACCCTAGCTTACTAGTTGGAAATAAAAGTAACATTCTGTGGAGGAAGGAGAAGTGGCAGCAAGAAAGAAATGGTGAATAGTTTCTGGTTCATTGCAAAAAAAGCAGAGGTTAGTTATGGATAAACCAGATCTATGAAGGTAAAAACTTAGGCGGGGAACTCTACAACAGAAACTTGTTAAGGCCACATCGCATTGTCCCGAAAGGCATTTGCGCATGTTCGACCGGAAATTTAGATGTCGAAAACCATCTGCAGAAAGTAGGGATGAATCATTACAATTTAGAAATAAAAGTTGTTTTAATCTAACTCCTGTTATAAAAGCGAAATCAGTAAGAAAATTTAAGACTGGGCCATTTAGCGATGGCGATGCAAGCAAACCAGCTGATTCATTTGTAAAGATTCCACTATGACCGGCGATCCACACAAAGAGGACTTCAGACAAATTGTCTGGAGTAAGCATCAAAAATATACTCAGAAGGTGTGACCGATTAATAGAAGTTAAATGTTTATAAACTGAAAACGCATAGGTAACAACTATTACTTTAGAACTCTGTGGACCCAATATTACCGTGGCTAGAACAATGGCAAAAATTCTGCAAGAAATATTGGGGTATAATCAGCGAGACGAAGAGCAAATGACCAGTTAAGCTGATTTGAAAAGATGCCAATGCCGGCCTTCTCTAAATGTTGTATTGCATCCATAGAAATAACCAGGTGAGACGGAAATCAACTAAGATGATCTTGAAGGAGGTGCATAGTTGAAGGAGACCTTCAAGTATGCACACTGGAAGAAGTTTTGCGTGTTTTGGAAAAATGTTATCAAAAATCAGTTTCACTTTTAATACATTAGTTTTGGAGAAATCAGGCACGGTAGCCAAACATGAAGCCTTGATGACAGTCTCTGAACAAAAACAACTTGTGTTTGTCGATAACGTTACCCACATGTTCTGAAAAATGAATCAGGAGAATTGATAAAAATGGGTTGGGAACAGGAGCGGGGTGCATCGTATAGCTTCAGAAAAGTCAGGACAGTAAGTTGCTTAAGTCTGGACTCAAGCAGAATTCCAACCTCCAGATGAAGCACAAGATTAACCACAAAACGTGACAGCCTAAGACAAAGACGCAGCGCTTGCCTTTCTATTAGTAATAAAGGTCTTAGCTTGTATGTTGCACATCATGAAGAAAGAACACAGCTGAAACCGAAAATGGGGTGGACGTAAAGCTTATAAATCATCAGCAACGTAGACCTATGCATACCCATCTTTTTATTACTGAAACGGCACAATAATCCCACTGCACATAATACTTTACTAGCATTTGTTTCAATTTTCTGCTGCCAGGTTAGCATACCATCATATGTTATCCCTAAGTACTTCAGAGCTGTGACTTGTGGTATCGTCTCATTTCGATAATGAAGAGAAATTAAAACGAGATTTGACAATGGAAACGCAAGGAATGAGCATTTTTTGACGTTAAGGGGAAAAAAAAGAGCCCATCCAGCCAGGACTCAAGCACCAACAAATAAGATTGCAAAGTTTGGTGCAATGCATTGATATCCCGTGATGCGGAGAAAAATTGCAATAGCATCAGCATAGAGATAAAGCAGAAATATTAGATATTAAGCAGAAACGGAGAAAGAACTGATCCCTGCGGTGCGCCTTTCGTCTGTTTATATGTACCCGATGTAACCCCATCCTTGAAACAAAACAACTGTCTATTGGAAAGGAACTCTTCTATCCAGGCCACTATATAGTTATATAGCTATTGCCACAGTTCTTTTAAACAGAGATACTATGTGTCACTAAGAGGCTCTACATCTACATCTACATCCCCCATAGTGGGTAGGAGCCACATGCTTGACAGGAAACAACGACGACTCAGGGCTGGCAGTGTCACTCCATCGTGGTGATGTGGAGGAAATACAGCGCACCGGCAGCAACTTAGGAAAGCTTTTCTTACGTGCTGCTTGGCTCTGGAATAGGGCTCTGGCATAGGGGCATAGGGCAAGCCAGAGCTGGGTGAAGCAGTTGTGCAGATACAATGTGCTTGGCTGCTTGTGTTTCAATTTATACTGATACAGAGCACAAGTGAAAGGAAGGTGTCGTGTTGTGCTGTCCTCTGGTGTCATATGTAGCCCTTGCTACCATTGTTATCTGCAATGTCTGCATGATGGAGCTGTGACCTCCATGTCTGTGCATTTGTGTGAATTCATTAGGCCAATCAGGTGCAATCATTCCATCTGTGTACTGCCAATCAAGTGTGATAACACCACTTGTGTAACAGCCAATGGCATGGTGCAACCTGTCCTTGAAATGCTATATAAGTTGAATAAACGCCACATTGGGGCTAGACCGTATCACCCGTAAGAAGTGTCTCCGCCAACCTCACTGCGTCATCCTTCCAGACGCTAGGCCCTTTTGTCGGCCAGCTTCGGGTGCAATGCTACAGAATGGTGACAAGGATTTAGAAGAACCTGCCATCGCTCAAAAGTCGTAAGTGACAACGTTACTTAGTTATGTCACTTCATTAGTACTTCTGCGCATGACTTCGTAGTCTCTCCGAATGCTTCAGCTGGTGTCGGCCTAGGCATTCTTTCTTCGTCTACGGCCATCTTTGGTGACGTCATATTGCCTTCTTCCTTCAGCTTCCCTAGCCCCACTTCTGTTTGCAACGCTCAAGCATGACGTCTCTCTTCACAAACCTTCCTCAATTTCTCGACTTACCTGGTACGCCTCCTATTCTGTAGTACTGATGGAAAAAAGATTTCCAGGTACAGCTGAAGGCGGGCAGCGGGACCGGATGAGAGGACGAGTGTCGAGCAGTAGCGCTCATCAGCGTCTTGGGCTGGGAAGGCCAGCGGAAATACTTCGCAGCAGAAGAGCAGGCTGAAGCACAAGCAGCAAATACAAGTGCAACAGGGGGACGAAATGCAGCTCAGGCACCCAGTACGTTGACTACAGAGGCAACAGCTACGACAAGTAAGTACGAGGAGCTATTGAAACTCTTGGATTGGCTTTTCTCAGAAACTACAAGTGTTTGGTCGGAGAGCCATCTGTTCACAAGCCGAAAGCAGCTGCCAGACTAGTTTCATGGAATACGTCACAGCCCTCAAGGAGAAATCAGTCGCTTGCCAATTCGGTGTTGTGTAAGAGGACCGAATCCAAGATGAAATAATTCATGGATTCGCCAACCCATATGTCCGTAGCAACCTACTGTCTTAAGGTGAACATCGGACCTTGGATAAAGTCGAAGAAATCGGTTGAGATTCGGAAGCGATGCAGAAAGCTAACGAAGCGTTCGGCGACACCGAGAGCGTTTAGCACGAAGCATGCGATGATACTGAGAACGTCCAGCACGTCGGGGTAGTGCCAGATGGCGGTTCAGCGGAGCAGCGTCCGGGTCAAGATGGCCATGGTCTCCCACCTGGCAGGATGGGATGGCATTACCAAGATGGCCGTGCATGCTCACGCACCTGACCTATGCATCAGCAGGACGGCATTCGAACCAGGGATTTAAGTTCTATGGATCAAACAGGTCCATGTTACCAGTGTGGCGGCTTTGGACACTTAGCATCTTCAAGAAATTGTCTGGCCAGCAACAAAACTTGCAACTTCTGCAGCATCAAGAAACACCTGGCTACCGTTTGTCGGAAGAACAAGGCACATTGTCAGTTCAGAATGGTACTCCAGTGTAAGCAGAAACTGTCTCAATGGCATCGATTCTCGCTGCGAATACTTCACTTCCAAGCACAAAGGACTTATGCATTTCAGTGGCCACTGGTCCCAACATACATATGCAGCTTCTATTGGATACTCGAGCTACCGTGCCTTTCATGACAAAAGAGGGCTTCAAGAAATCTTTCCACCAGAAGTATCAACTTGTGAAAACTTTGGTGCAACTTCAGAGCTTCTCCAAAGGGCGCATCAAGGTATTTGGCTGTTTTCTAACGGATTTTCGACGCCAAGGAAAACAAAGCAACATCACATTGTATGTGACCCCACATGGGACTTCACTTGTGGGTCTCAACAATATCCAGCAACTTCGGCTTCAGATAGGGGGAACCACTTAATTGTGTCAATGGGTGACACATTTATCTTCACAACTTCCTGCAGGCGTACTTTTGGGGTATGAACATCTCTTTGGTGGTGAGCTGGGGCTCATTAAGCGCTATGTCCACCGGATCAAGCGGCGGCAGGGTATCGTGCCAGTGCCCGCCAAGATGCAGCAGCTACCCCTGGCTCTTCTGCAGCAGGTCGCCAACGAGCCACACAGACTAGAGAATGATGTCATCAAGCCACTCATGGTGGTCCGCAAGAAGGTTCCTAGAAAAGTAAGACAAAAGATGAACCAAAAGCAGGAATAAGGTAAGCTGTATGGGGATGAGCGTAGAAGGGCCAAATCAACTCTGATGAAAGTAGGCGATACAGTGAATGTAGAACTTCCTAAGAGATGGTTGTTCAAATGCAGTCAGCCACTCACAGTTAAGGAAAACGTTAGTCCTCCTACAGTTCTGCTAAGCGATGGAAGTAAAGGGAACACACCAAAGCTGACATGCATTCCCAATTCAAGATCTCATCCTGCAACAGACAGCTATGAGCTGTTATCAGACAGAGATTACTTACACTCTTACTCAGACTTAATCATTTCATTACTTCAGCTATAGGTCAGCTGTTGGTTAAGCATTCTGTTCAGACAGATTTCACGCAGGCAAAAGCATTCCGCAATCCAGAGGGAGAGTTTGATGTTACCCAGGATCAACCCTCCTCAGCACAGGGTGACGTAGAGTGTTTTCAACATAAGAGAGGGAAATGGTGGGAGCGGAACTTCAAAGTCGGCTACTACTTATAGTCGCAACTCTCCAAGCTCTACTGTCGATCCGGAAGCAATTTGGCTGCAAGGAATGCGAAAACCTCCGGCCTGGCTTCAGGACTGTGACATAGACTCATACGCCCTTTGTCATCTCCTGGGGCTCTACTGCTTTTAGGCCTAGTACTTAGTGTAGCCGCAGTGGACATGTGTGATGTACGCAGTGTGAATATTGCTGCGAGTTACAGTTTATTCATTACATTTTCTTCTTTACCTATTGTATTCTTAACATGCTGACGAGGGTACAGAACATTTTCTTACATTTACAGTTTTTATCATTAAATATTTATTGTGTTCCATTTTTTGTATCATTCTTCTATGTACATGGGTCTTTCATTCTGCGTAATGTGAAGTTCTGGGTGAAAGACACAAGCTCCGCACTGTCTGACATGCCTCACTGGTGAAAACCGAATAGTTACACAAACATTAAGTAAACGAATCTTTCAGCTCACCTGCAGCATTAGTAATATCATATGCTAAAGAGCCGCTTACAAAGCGCAGCTCTGAGCATTGAACTGATGATGACTGTACGCACATAAGCACAGCTTTAGTACATGCATAATCAATGGTAATCTTTATGCATAAGTCTCTACAGCACATAATTGTGTTAGTACGTGTTGACAAGTCTTGAGAATTGTCGCTTAATAATAGGAAGTATACTGTGTATACCTAATGCATACATCTGAACCGCATCATCCTCTTTTTTATTCCTACAGAAGTAACTCATTCTTACATGCTGTAGATCATATGAAGAAAGTGTACATCTTCCAGTGTATAGTTATTTGGGTCTATTGATATCTGAACTACACACATCCAAGTTTGTGTAAAGAAGTCATAATTCTCCCTGAGGGAGATGATGTGTTGTGCTGTCCTCTCGTGTCATAAGTAGCACTTGCTGCCATTGTTATTTGCAATGTCCACATGATGGAGCCGCGACTTCCATGTCTGTGCGTTTGTATGAAATCACTAGGTAAATCAGGTGTGATCACACCACCTGTGTACCGCCTATCAGGTGTGACAACGCCACATGTGTAACAGCCAGTGGGATGATGCAATTTGTCCTTGAAATGCTATATATAAATCGAATAAATGTCACGTTAGCCCTCCCACCTGGAAGAAGCGTTTCCGCCAACCTCACTGTGTCGTTCTTCCAGACGCTAGGCCCCTATGTCGGCCGGCTTCGGGTGCGACGCTACAGAACACATTGTTAACTTACGCGAGCTTAAGCGATGGAGCTCACCCAAAACTTGCTGCTTACTATTTACAGTAGAGCATTCAACAGAAAACATGTGAATGCTTCTCCCATACTTCTTGCCTGTGTACTCATCGTTCAGATTCTCAACAGCCAGTAAATTGACTTGTGCTATGTTGTGACGTTGAGAGTGTACCACTGGACTGACACCACGAATGCGGAGGAATTAAAAATGCAAGGATAACTTATTTTCACATTCGTTTTCCATGTTGCGCACTTCCCGCCAAGCGCAAGCCCTAAAGAGTATTAAAAAAAATATGCTGATCCCACGCACTGTGGGAATCGATGTAAGCGATGCTTTCCGTGCTGGATGCTTTGATTGACGATAACTAGCGGTGATGTTTACAGTTAAGCTTAATTTCTTCAACGTTTCGTCTAACACAAGAGTGGTCAGTTGATGTTAAATGTTACCCTGCGGGCACCAGTGCTGTTTGTCTGCCTAGTACACAGAACACGCAGGGAGAGGTGTTTGCTTGAGGCGTTGTTGTGCGCCATATTTTATAACCTCTGAGAGGATTGAACATAGTCGTTGCTTCACATGCCACATCGCATTGTGGAAGCAGTATTAAACTTGAATTAGATTATGGGGCTGTACATACTGCCAAAACAACAATCGGATTATAAGGCACGCCGTAATGGCGGAATCCGGATTAATTTTAACACCGTGATGCTCTTTAACGTGTCCCAAAATCTAAGTGCACGCGCGTTTTCTGTTTCGCCCCCGTCGAAAGACGGCTGCCGTGATCGGAATCAAATCCCGCGGCTTGCACGGAAGTGTTGATTTGACGGTCGACCGGTTCCGTAGTGTCGCCTGGACGCTGCGGTGCGCTTTAATTAACGCGGCTCTGCTTCTCCACGCCCTACGTAGTTTGTCCACTTGACATATTTGCATTGTGTTTATTTTTCAGAAAAAGCAGCAACGTACTGTTCCGTACCTTGAACTGAAGCTTATCTAGTTTCCCCGCAACCGCCGTCGTATAGTAGTAATATAGTAGTAGTATAGTAGTATAGGGTGAAAATGAGTTTCTAGCGTCGCCTTTCCCTCTCTAACTCGCCCCTGCCACGTATACACACGCTCTGAACCACCCCTCCCCCCACAGACGCGGTGTGCTTGACAGGCGCAGCAGCCACAGCAACAGCAGCAGCAGCAGCAGCAGCAGTGGGAAAGTCGAAGGAAGAGGCAAAGAAAGGCTCGCTTTAAAAAAGGGTCATCACATGTATGCCAGCAGGCCAGATTGATAAAAAATAGTTGACAAACGACAACAATTACCTTCGATCGAAACGCAGACCGGCTACGCTCGCCCAACTCTGAAAACACTCCATTGAACACTCTTTGAGAGAGCGCGCGAAACCAAGCGACCACGGCGGAAGATGATGCGGAACCATTGAAACAGACATATGCGGTAGGAATCATGACCGCATTGCAGTACACGTTGAAAATATAATAAAACCAAACATAAAGACACGCAATTAGGTGTTGCAAATGTTATTAATAAAGCTTTTGTTTTTTGTTGTGCTATCTGTATATTTAGAATTTGCTATATAGTGAAAGATATAAGAACTGAAACCGAAACTGTTCGTCGCTTCTCGGAGAATTTGGCAAGGGGGAGGCATGCATGAAGGGCCTGACAAGCGGACAGTTTCAATCTCGATTAATATTTATTTACATTTCATTCAACTTCTCGTGCGCGATCGAAGCGCTAAGTACGTTGAACCAGTGCAGTGTGCAAGATTGGGGTATATATGAATGTGGGAAACGACCAACGTAACATACCTCGTGATTTTGTTTCACGATTTTGTTATCCCGCACAGCAGGATAATTCATACGCGAAATTATAGAATATTTGGCATTTTTCGTTCTCTCTTCCGTAAGGCCTGTATTTGTTGCAGTGTTACAGAAGTTTAGCTTTAGCGTGAATGAGGAAGGCGTGTATACCGGGACATGGCTAATAAAATATTTGTTTTAAACAGTAAAGATCAGCGCTACGGTACATCCCACAAGGTGTGCGAGAACATTGTGCGCGCTCACGATTAGATTTCTGAGCGATGGTGGTATCAAGCTCGGTTTCCTGGCATCATAATGAATAAAAACAGCTGCCTGGGGGAAAGCATTGGGTACATTTTCAGTACTTTAATTTGTAACATATGGATCAGCGCGGACATGCACGTTAGAACCAAAAGTACTGGAGGACAGGGCCGGATTAAGAAAAATGGGGACCCTGGGCTAATGCGCATGCAGGCCCCTTTTCCCTATTGGAGGCGAGGAGTTACGGAGTCGCCATCTGTCGGAAGCGCCTCCCTTGCTTAGTATGAGGGATCACACGGCGCGCTCCTCATAGGTTTCGCTTACGGCGTTCAATAAGAACACCACGCGGCAGCCCTCCTGGATATTTATGTACGTATTCTCAAAACGAGGGAAGTTTTTGACTGTCGATATAATAATCTTGGGCAAACTGAAAGCACAGAATCGTTTACAGACGCTATCTCTTTACCAAATACGTACTGCGAACGCCATTACGCGCGGTCACCGCGGTGGAGTCTCCCGAACCGGTTTCTTTTGTGAAAGGTAGGCAAACGCCGAAAGTAAACTATGTGAAATATGTTCTTATAGTAGGCTGTCTGTAAAACCAAATGGGGCATAACAGAATGAAGCCTCAATGCAGCGATCGCACGGGTTCGCAGCGACCGACTGCGCGTCTGCATGCGTGTCCGCGCACAATGTTTTGCTTTTGCTGTGAGCGCGTTTTCGCACCGTGCTGTGAGCTTTAGATCGCAGCATAAGAGCATTTGACAGTACATTTGCAACCATTGTTGCGTGGACGCTATCAGAACTGTTCAAAAATAATTTCGTTATAGAGACTTCGACGCCTACGGCGACTGTGATGTGCCATTGCGAAGATTCAATCTTTTTTTGTCTTCTAAATTCTTGGACATTTCAATATTATTTTTCAAGTTGCGTCGTACTGTATGTTTATCGGTGTTCTCAGCGTGCGATTTCCCTCTGCTTATTTTTTGTAATCTAGGGCATTAATTCTTAACGCAAACATGACCATATATGCGATGCCTTTCTTTAATGTGCGCCTTACCGCTCCCTTTCCGTTCCAGTGAACTTGCCAGTATCTAGCATCAACTAGTTCATAGACCAAACCGTCCTGACATTAGCCGGACAGCGGACGAGCGACTCAGTGCGCGTTTTCTGCTACTCACCGAACATCGCGCAGTTCCGGCGCCGTAGCAGAAATCTTCCTTGTGTCTGTGCTTGCTGCATACCCGAGTTGTTGCCGATGGCTGTCTGTCGGTTCTAAGTTTCTCCAGCCAAGCTTCACGCAGCTCCTTGCCCTGCGGCTACGTGTGAATAAGGCTGACACCGCGCTCCGTTGCGTACGTGCGGCACTGCGGCACTGAGCAGTAGCCTACCATGCTGCACGCCTCCAAAAGCAGCCACTACCTATTATAGTAGTTTCAGATGTTGTCAAGTTGACACCCAAGGCGGTGAAGCTTCACCCCTTAATCAGAACTGCGGCGCAGGTGGGACTTTAAACTTTCGTTTACAGCTCGCTTCGGTGCTTCTGAAGCAGCCGACGCGCCGCTGTGTCCACGTGATCCCTCATGCCACGTCACACCGACGGTGGCGCCAGCTTTTCCAGTGGTGGAGCTCGCCGCCAATACTGCACCTCCCCCGCCCCCTCCTCTGTCGCCTGCTACACTACTGGAAATATGCCGTTTCATTTTAATTCCACCAAATTAAAGAGAACGAAGTGAGATCAACGGGATTATTATTATTGTTATTATTATAAGGAAAACAACAAAACTTGCTTGAAACGCGTACTGTTGTAAACACCAACACATATGTTCACTTTGTAATTATTCTGCATTCTGTTTTCAGCAAAAGCTGGGCTTTAAGGAAACATTTAGTGCACTCAAGACGAACAAGAACGTAGAAAAGACAACACAGCTCAGATGTCGATCCTTCTGAAGCTATAGCTTTGTTTGTATCACTAAGTTTAATCCCGTGAGGAGACGCATGGTTGTATCCAAAACATTCTTTATTAAAATCCAAGCATCATACTGCAGTAATCGTTATACACGTTACTCTATAAATATGCAATAGATATATACAATACTTAAGGCAATACAAACACCATAAAAATGCACTAGAATACAGATGAAAATTGCCAACTGTAATTACAAAACATTATTTGAGAATATTTTCGTTAAAGTTAAGATAAGCAAGGACGACACCAAATAAACGTGGCACTATCAAAAACAACAAAAATACAGTTCTTTATAAGCACGCTAAATATCACAAGAACAAACAAGAGACGAACAATGAAGATTTGCCTATCTTGAATTACACTGCTCAGCGTTTCATTGGCAATGTGGAGGCTGGGAGGCGACACAACGAACTTATTGGAACTATTCATGTATAGCGCAAACAGTCCTCTTTTAAAATGGCATCTTTCGCGCCTTCGCTTTGGCGAAATCAGATATAGTCTGTTCGAAGGATAGATCGCGGAGGAGGTAACTTTCAATGGACATGATAGCAAGCGAGTTCACCTTGTCGTCAAGGAGGCTCGAACGAAGACGATTTTTCATCAGCGACAACTTGGAAAACCATCGTTCGGTCTCACAGTTTGCCACGGGTATGCTTAAGTACATTCACAAAGTAATAGAAAGGTTCGGAAACACATCAATAAGCTTTCTTTAGTGCAGCAACTTCATTATTCCCAGGGGACTCGAGTCCTGGCACACAGAGTTGTGCAGAAAGTTCGCAAACTGAACGGTTTCAGCGGAAAATGCTGGCTCCAAATCATTTTTGTAGGTTTTCACTAACTTATCAGCCTGCGGTGCCAGAGAGGCCTCGCTCCCAACTTCTGTCAGCAATTTTAAGAATCCGAACCTTTCGCAGAGTTTAGTGTAGGCAGCCTTTTGCACTCGCAAAGCAGAGCCTAGACTGCCAAGTACAACATTGTAGTTCTCTACGATAAACTTTTTTCTACTTTGTAGCGCACTATCGCTTTTTCCGTCCGGGTGCTTACTCAAAACGATGCGTTTGCCCTCATCCTGATAACATTGATTGGTACTTAGCCTGCGCGCTCTCTCTTCGAAGGTATCAAAGAGAAGGCGCAAAGAATTAACAAAGCCTTCTAGAGAGCTCGGCAGGTCTACAGCAGTTAAAATTTCTAGGCCTGGTTTCTGAAGTGCTACGCTCGTTTTGTCAAAGCGCTCCAAGATTTCACTCCAGAATATCGCCACGAATGCAGTCTCTTGTTTTGCCATTTTCTTGAAGAGAGAGTGCGCTTCGTTCATTGTGTCACCGTTTTCTTCCTCGTTCTTTGATATAGCTTCAAGGCAACGCAAGAATGCATTAAAATTTTTCAGAATGGCCTTACGTGATTCAGCGTGACTTGACCCCCTCGTCTCAGAGATACTTTTCAAAACAAACTGCTGGCCAGTTCCGCCCATGCTGTCCAAAAGATGCCTCCATCGCTTAGGTGAGGCCGTAAAAGAATAACACCTATAGTCTCTGAATTAAAGTGAAAAATTTGACTGCCTCACGGCAACTGTCAACGGTACACGCGCCAACTAAGTTCAGTGAATGATCAGCACACGGGACGTAGACTGCCAATTCGTTCAGGTGTTTGATTTGAGCTTGCAGTCCTTTGTATTTTCCTGACATACTACTCGCATTATCATAAGCTTGTTCCCTACAATCATCAATTGAGATGTCATTGGTCGTCAAGAGGGACATCACGGTATCGAAAAGATACAAGCCGGTATGCGATTCAATTGGAACAGATCCAAGAAAGCGTTCGTACACTTTCCCATTTAAATAGTATCATGAAACAACTGACAGCTGATCAACGTGAGTAAGGCCTGGAGTCGAATCAACAATTAAAGAGAAGTATTTTGCGCGTTTCACTTCGTCAACGAGACGTTCCTTGACAGCCTTTGCCATATGCTCGATAAATTCATCACAAATGGCTTTTGACAGATACGATGGGTGACCTTTTCCTTTGTTCCCGTAGCGTTTGATGTGCTCCTCTATAAAGGGATCAAACTTGGCAATGGCCTCAAGCACTCATATATAATTGCCATTTCTCGGTGAACCAAAAATCTCCTCACTGCCCCTAAACGCTAGGGTGCGCTCAGCTAGAAGCTTAACTACAACGACTACGCGCTTCAACACCTCTGTCCAGTAGCGGTCTCAGTGACAAGATGCTTAACCAGCTCCTTGTCAATTGTGCTGCTCGAGTTAGAGCGGGCCAGCCATGCTGCCACGTAGTTCCGGTGCTCGACGCTATTTTCGTGTGCGCAAACCTTTTCTTCTGCTCTTTTCCAATCAGAAAAGCCGTGCGTGGTGAAATCACTGGGGTTGCTTGAAATCGAAAATTGTTTGCACATGAAACAGTGAACGGGACCTTTGGAGTCTGAGTACATTAACCAGTGTCGCTCGTACGCCTCCCCATTTACAGCCTTTCGCACGAAAAGATGAGGTGACATATAGCGTTTCTGAGTTTTGTATTGCCTTTCGGAAGACGGAAAGCTTTCTGCCCAAAATACAATGGCCCTTTTTCAAGGCATACACTCCGAAAGCTGTCAGTAATAACGTCCGGCCACTTAGCAGGATAACTTCGGAGAATCTCGAAACGTACCTCTTGCTGAGGGGGTGTCTGTACTTCTCTGTTGCCGCAACGAGAAGCCGCCTCATTCGTCCTCTCGAGGCACACTTTGTGGGTGGGAACATGATTATTTGAAGTCAAACTAACAGGAAACAAGTGAGTCGCTTCTTGGAGTGTTGTTCCCTGGCACTCGTCAGTAGAAGGAGGCTCATCGGGGAGGTTTGGCACCTGTTGATCAGCAGTGGTAGAAATCGGGCGTGGCGGACCGGACACCTGGAGCGCTGTGGCAGGGGCCCGGCCGAGTAGCATAGACGTTGCTGACTCAGGAACAGGACAGGGCTCGGTTAGCGTCGGTTGCTCAGAAATATGGACGACCGAGGTTGGCACCGTTTTCACGGGATCCAGACAACCAAGATGAGTCAAACTTGCTTCTTGCCAGGAAACCGTGGTGATGGAGTTGGCAAGTCCTCCACAGAAGCACAGTCGGTACTATTTGGAGTTCGACACGGACTCTGGGTAGAGCGATCATACTGCTCCGCGGAAGCTGCATTCAGTAGGTAGTTTGTCATCTTTGGTAGCCTCTTTTCACGCTCTTCTCTTTCTAACTTCGCCTTTCGTTTAGAAGCACCACTTTGATGCTTCCGACCGAGCATTTTCGCATGAATGGATGCTAATTGTTCACCGGGCACTTCGTCAGTCCGACGCGACCGCAGGTGTCCAATGGTGGCCGTCCCGATGACTGGCGCACGCTGCCTGGATGGTCCGTGGCTGGCCGAGAGTGGTGCGTCCCCCGGGAGCTCCTCAGCGGGCGGGCTTATGCAAGCTTAACCGGCGGCTCGAGGCTGAATCGCAGCCCGCGATCAACTCCCTTTTATAGACGCGCGCCGCGTCTGTCTGTTACTAGCGCCAAAGCAGGCGTTCACGTACACATAGAGTTCCCCCTTCTTCGTACAACCTCACTCCTTCTCCCGTTCCGGTCTCGTCTTCCTATTGGCTAGGAGCAAATGTCTGTTCTGGGAGGTTCTCGATTTTTCTTTCGCCCCGTCGACGCCGAGGGCGAGAACGAAGGGGAGAGGGCGACTCCTAGCGCGGGGGAAGTTATGCGCCCTCCGTCGCCTCTGAGTCATCTTTTTCTACTTCTTTCTGGAAAGTTCGGCAGCCAGTCGGACCTACTTGTTCCGTCGAGCGCGCGCGAGGGTGCGCAGCCACTAGGCAGGAATGGGCCCTGGAGACAGGCCTTGGTGTCCAGCCCTCCAACTTCTCCCTTCACTCTTCCACAACCCTAGCCCGAGCAGTGAACATTCCATGCCCCACGGGACAAAAGCACGTGTGACGTCTTCTTTGCTTTCCTGCCTAGACTCTGCCATTCGACTCATCATCATCTGCTATCGGACTCATCCTCCCCGGCCCAAATTATCATCACGGTAAAGAAAAGTCGAATGGGAGGCACTGTTGGGTACTGCAGCACATCCTTTCTATGAGAAGGACAGCGGCGGAACTATTTGAGAGGTGGAGGGTGGTGTGGTGGTGAAGAGGTGCAAGGGAGATTTAGGTCTTCATCCCACATTACATGTTTTAGTTGTTTCCCCCTTGCCCCTCCTCTCCAGAATGCACTGGACAGACGGACTGAGAGGAAACCACGAAAACTCTTCGAAGCAAACGCACTTCGCTTCCTAAGAAAGAGGGCCCCGGCGGGGCGGCGGGAGATTCCTGTTTTTGCAGCACGTCAAGCTCTCCCCAAATGATCAGGTTAAACGCATGCTGTTACATTAGGCGGAGGGCCCCGTCTGCTCGTTCTGGTTTTCTCGCTTCATACATGTCGGTCGAAGTTCCGTTGCCCATGGTTCCATATACTAAACAGGTTAGAATAAATGGGCCCCCTTCTCCTACTGTCCGAGGTGAGGCCCTGGGCTGCAGCCCCCTTAGCCCCCCCCCCCCTTATTCCAGCGCTGCGCCCAAGACCAGGAAGCTGTCCTCGACGACGGCCTGTAAGAGCTATTTTGCCAGCGTGTGCTCACTTCGTGATGCACTGCCACAACCTCGTTTACAAAGCGTCGTCGCCTCGCACGTGGACCAGCTGCTGCAAGCCACCCTGTGCTCAAATACGCCAATATGATGCTTGCTCAGTGGCGCTCCATAGGCGAGCTTGTGGACGACCAGGGCCGGCGTCGGCGCTGCGAGCGCTTCGCGACGCCACTAGAAATGCACACCAGAGCTTCGTACGAGTTGACCTTCCACTACCCCGAAGTTCAGCATGGATCCGTGGCTAGACACCAAGTGCTTCAGGAGCCAGCCTTGTGATTTGCTGAGAAAGTTGTTGATGATGGCTTGCTCATGCACAGCTCACCCGGCAACATGCGCTGCTTGCTACTGTCCAGCGACTTGAGCACATCTGCTTGCTCCTTGAAGTGATCTGCAAAGCCTCGGAAGGCCTTTTGTGAAAAGGCATGGTCTTCCGGGTCTCCATTGCCGATTCGCTTCCTGATGGCCTCCTGTAGGATAGCAATTTGCCTTTCCAGGGTGCATGTAGGTCGTGTGTGCAACAGCTTGTCAAGGAACTTGGAGCACACGAATGTCTGGCTTAAGTTCGCAACAACTGTCAGCCGACTCACATGAGTGAGCTCTATAGTGAACCGTACTGTGACAATGGCGCATATACTGCTTCTGAGAAGTGGCCGAGTTTTTGATTTAACTATTTTGATAAATAAACAATAGTAATGCATACTTCCCTGACCACTTGTGACCTTAAGTATCTAACCAAATCCTGGAATGAAGGCTCCAGGAGCCACAAGGTAGCGAAGAAAGCTCCTCGTCAGCAGCACCTATCGCTAGGCTGCGCATGTGCTACAGCGTGTCATCCCTCCCCTCTCATGCAGTCAACATTTGTATCATATAAAATATGTTTGTTTTAGCACACAGCAGTGTGTGTGCCCTTCTATCCATCCATTGTATTTCTGGGCTGTACATGTAATTTCAGCATTAGTACATCGAACTTCCTTGAATAATCGTGCCACTGCAGTACAGTTATATGCCTTAACGAAATGCTTGGGACCTCCAAAATCCTTCGTTATACAGGTCATTTCATTGTAGAGCGACACGATGGATAGGTGGGCTAGTTGGTATATTACAGTAATGAAACTTAGAGCGTCGTTACTTTGTTTGTCGTCTTTTGCTGCACTCTTAAGTTTTGTTACTCGTTGTAAAGATTGCGTACCGTCCCGTTCACAGTGTAGCAGGCCAAGCACGTTCAACAAAATTTTCGTTTTGTGTAGGGTGCTCATTCACTCAATTCACTGTTTATGTCTCGTGTTGTCCCTTCTTTCCCGTCTGGGCTCATATGCTTACTCTTTTCGCCTGATGTCTTACCTAGCATGCCTCCTTTGTTCACAAACATGCAGTTCGTCTATACACTGTACAGTTCCTGTGCGGATGACCTTGCAGACTATGGAGTGAAATGTGAACACATTTTGTAATTAACTTTTGTTTAACTGACAAGTTAAACCATTTTGTTGCACCCAATGCCATGAAATAGACCTTCATTCTTATAGTTTCTTTGCTATAGGTCTTATGCTGTTGAATTTTCGGATGAACAAGTAGCGGCACTTGTTGCCAGCAGTGGCGAAATTTGGATGTTCCCAGCATGCTGTCACACAGTAGTTTGCCTGACACATAGCACTATGAAAATGTGGAATGTATGGCAAAAAAATGGAACATTTTACTGTTTCATAAAGAATAAAATTTTTGTGGCTACTGTACAGTTACACAGGTAACTGTAGTTATTCACAAATCGCCAACGCACACCTATGTAAGGATGTGCATCATCTAATCTTAGCACAAGAATACACAAAACATGTGCAGTGTACAAAGGAATAAAGGTGCTGTAATCATGTGTATTTGCCATGTTTACTAAAGCAACTTCTACTGTACTGGCAAGGTTATTCTAGGCAAACTTTTGAAATTTATTTTCCTTCAGCAAAAAGTTTAGCCAGCATGTCACACCTCTCGTTTTTAAGAGGTAAAATGTTTCAGTTTGAGTGTTTTATGACAATCAGCCCTTGATATCATTTTTATTCTGGCCATATGCAGAACCTTGAGTGCTTTGCTATTCCTTCAAGTGCACCAGAGCTTGTGTATGTCACTACACAGTAGCTTTTGAATGGTGCTACTGTGTTTACGACCTTCAATGTTGAGTCAGAATAGACTTGGTGCACACTGGGAAGTGGCTGCAAACAGCACACAGTTTCAGGTCTTGCACAATTGGCAACAATATATGTGAAATAACTAGGGGTTTGTTCATAGTTTTTGAGACCCAGTGGAATACGAATCGAACATAGAAATATTGAATAGCTTTGTATAATGTACAGTGTTCTCTTCATTAATGTGAAACAATTTTCAGAACCTGGTATTCAGAAAAGTGGAATGTTTATTACGATACTGCACATTACAAAGCATGCTTGATTAAAAGCACAAAAGGGGGATTCGGAACAACTAATCAGATTGCTTGTAAATGAGCTTTTTGGAGCATAAGTGATCATGTATTATTATATGAAGTTTACAAAGGTAGCCTTACAAACAAATTAATGTCTGTACATGTCTTCACGATCAAACCATATATGCCTGACATCTGCGGCGACTGGAAAGCAAAAAAAAGGCATTTTCTCTCCACAGTTCGAACGGTTGTGGTAGGTGATATCGCTAGTGTATCAAGTATGTTCCCATGAAATGTATTCAGTTTTAACGCAATGACAGGACAAAAGTACTGCATCTATAAACAGTACCAAACAATGCCCCTTGCGAAATTACATGACTAAAAAACTTTATTCCAAGTAATCATGGTTTAGCAGGAAAAGTCGCTCTCTGAGCAATGCAGAATGCTTTAGTAAGTTTTCCCACTGTAACAAAATAATTTCCATTTGTCAAAACCCTAACAGTAGGCCAGAGGATAGCAAGCAGGCCTTGACTGAGTTCATGCCCTCCAACAAGAATGGTGCACCATGGCTGTGGGATGAGAACATCAAAAAGGCGCTATGGTGCCTTGTGGAAAACGGAGTGAGTGGTGCAGTAAAGCTATCTACTCTGGGAGCTTCGGCTGAATTCCTGAAGAAGCAGTCGTACCATTTCAACAACTATGCTGAGCTTATATTGATCAAGATGTCTGGAACAATCAAGCTGCCTGCCTGAGAGAGAGAGAGAGAGAGAGAGAGGTCAGCTATGCTGCCATGCTGTTAACGGGCAAAGGGTGAAGTAAGCAGGACATAATGCAGCAGTGCAGTCTCTGATGTGTCCAGGAACCCAAAATTGGAAGCAGGATGGGAGAAGGTATACTGGGTGTGCACCTTGGCTTGACCATGGCTCCTTGAGAAGCCAGCACTCAATCAAGGAATCTTCCAAGGTGTTCATCCTGCAGCATCTTATGGAACGAGGGATATGTGGCAATTGTTTAACCTTGTGACCCAGTGCTGGATGGAATGGCTCTCGTACAAATTTCGCATGCCAAGTCTTGTTGAATCGCCAAAAGAATGCTAACTGCAAATACAGGCTTGGAAGTAATAAAACAGTCTTGAGGTCTACATCTTACTTTCCTTCACCATATATAACTGTCTACTGGTTTTGATTTCACTTTTGGTCAAGAAATTTTGATCTCAAAGCTCAATGGCAGATATGTATTTATTTTATGTCAGAAAAACTGTGAGGCCTTGGTTTGTGCGTGTGCGTGACCCCCCCCCCCCCCCTGAACATGGGGATGCGATGTAGCAGCCTCTGTGCTGGTAATGAATACATTAGGTAATACACTACAGTTACTCTGAATATGAGTTGGAGTTTCAATAGTGAAGCAACTGCATGACTGTAATGATGTTGCTTGATAGTCTCCCTCTCAATATCAGCCACACAATGCTAAACGCTTGCCAACGGTTGCCACTAGGAAGGCACTGGCTTACAACACCATGCACTTTCTGCCCCAAGAATACAGCTGTTATCGAAGCAGAATGAAGTCAATTAGTGAGCCTGAAGATTGTTTTATTTACCAGTACTGGGGAACAATGTCAAAAGAAATGTAAAAATTATTTGCTACTGATATAGTTTCGAGTTCTCCCTGAAATATAGTCGCTATTCCTGAATGTGTCTCTACAAATTCAAATACTTTGTACATCCACTATGTTTTGTTTGAATATTGTAATAGTAGTATTTATTTGTATATACAGTAGGCTAGTGAGGCACATATGGATTACATAGATACGGTTCCTTAAAATAAGTTACAATATGTAGGCTTATAGTCCTAACTGACTCAAAGTGTTGCAATCATATGCAAAAGTGAGAAATGTTAAATGAAGAGCTCTCTCCAGAAGATAATGCCTCGACTACCATCTTTATCGCAAGGGTATTGCACATTCAACCTAAAGATAAATAGTTTTTTTTTCTTAGAATGACATACTTCACGTGACATTGGTGCACAGGGGAATCTAGTTGATGCGATTCTGCATGATACATCTTTTGCGATAATACGTTTTTAAATTTTCCTGGCGAACCTAGGAAAATGTATAGGAAATAGGAGTAATGTATTTTCAACGGTTATTGCGATCGTGTTTTCACCTGAAATTGGATAACACGACTTCAGTAATGGGCGTTTACTGGTATTTCTGAATCTCATAGCTTTACGCTTCCAGTGTGCTAGCCTAAATAACATTCCAACTACCACAGAGCAACGTTTTAAGCACCATGCCACACTGGAGGAAAAACGCACGCGGTGCGCCGCTGGCGGTAAAACGTCGCTGCGGCAGTGCGGTCACACCGACTGGCGGTGCGCCGCTGCTCAGTTTAGTGAGAAAACGGCGGCTTCTTTTTTTAACTTCCAGCATAACTTTTTTACGGACATCGAAAAAATGAAGTTCAGTGCCAACTAAAGAGCTATTTCTAAGTTGCTGATGAAAAGTGCGTTGGCTGTCGTTCGGGGGGCGTCGAGTGATGCTGCTCCGCATAACGTGTCATGCGGAGCAGGATCACTGGATTCCACACGGACTTTTGCTATTGGGTTTGTTACCAAATGCGCCTATTTTCAAAAAATTTTTGAGCCTGCTTTGGACAACACGATATTCGGATGATACGTTTTATCTTCCGGTTCCCTTGAAGATCCTATCAACGTGATTCCACTGTATTGAATAAACTGGCAGGCACCTCCCTCTCATGCGGCATGCGCAACAGTGCAAAGTTTTTCCTACTTTGTGTTATCATAGTGTTTAAAAATACTAATACGTGTACTTGTTATCCTTCTCCGATGACCGCTTTTCACCGGCTAAGAAATGTTAAACGTTATCGCTCGGCGCAGGACACGCCTGAGTGTATCGGAAGTTTCTAGATTGTTATCGATAGTTTTATCCGTTGTCTATTGTCTCCGCACCTTGTACAATCCGATTGTATGCACGACATGAATTGTTTAGTACTTTTTGTTTTTGCAGTTTTGCAGCAAGGTACCTAGCTAGTTGATGAGCAGCTGATGTGCCATGAGAATGGCCTAGAGACAATAAACAAAATAATTTTAATGTGAATATCATTCTTTGGGAACTTCACTCAGTTTACGGCACGCCTGTTGGAATGTTTGTACGTGCCTAGCCTTTTTAACGTGAACTTGGATCACTGGGTTTACCCATGGTCTAATGGGCAGAGCACCGCGGTCTGCGTAGCGGATGGAACCGTGTTCTAAACCAACCGTCGGAGGACCTAGCTACTTGAGTCCCTGGTTGTTTGACACTGGATATGTGCTGCTCTTCAATGAAAATCTTTGACACCAACTTGGGTCACTGGGTATGTGCTGTACTTCAATGAAAAATAGAATGAAAATAAAATGCGCAGTTCCGCCCGAAAGGCGAAACATCGAGTGCGACAACAAGTTATTAGACAACTATACGAATGAAGGACAGTAGTTTTATCGTCCATGAAAACGTGTAAATTAACATTCATTTACTAACTAAACAAGCATGGTATCACTCATGCGCGGGCAAACATGAACACATCTCACTCGATGAACACGGACACTCGCTGTCAAAACGCTGGCGTGAGGAAGAGCGGCAGCAACAGCGAGCGAATCGTCCTTCGTGCTCCCTCTAGCTTCAACGTGAACTAAGTGGCGATAACTCAGCGCACACGAAGCTATCATCACTCTGCGCACTCTGTCCCCACGAGGCCACCAGGCATCGGCGCGCTTACGCTCTGTACCCACTGCAGATGGTTTTCAAGACAGGGCCCATGCGGCCGCACTCAGCCGCTCCATATGCCGCCGCCGCCGAAGTAGAACGCCCCCTCCCCCCTCGACACCTCCCCCAACTTCCTTGCGCGCAATAGAAGACGCCGCGCTTCCTCCGCGCCTCCCCCCCCCCCCCCCTGCGCGTGCGAGATCAAGCCGCCATCATTTTTGGCTCACACTCGCATCCACAGCATACGGTGCACGGCGGCGATGTTATCGCACTTGAACTTTATATGGCACATCTCGGCGACGCCGACTCAGACGGCGGAAAAGCACCTGGAGAGTCCATAAAATAAAATACTACTAATTACACACCCATAACAAGAAATATTGCTAATCACATTAGCGTCGCCAATCATCTTCAAAGAACAGATGCTCCGCCAATTTTATACTTGGACGTCAAGCCTTATAGGCCAACATTCATGTGATCGTTGTGCGTACCATAAGCATGCATTAATTTACACTCATATAAACTACGATTTTTATTTTAATTATTTAAAATGAATAAAATATGGTGCAAAACAGCATATAGTGGGTAATTATATGAACATATATGTTGACAACACAATGTACAAGAGTGCACGACTGGCCATTGCTGGACTCTACGGTAGAGAAACAGAGAGAGTCAATGAACAAATATTCGGAATCATGAAAGTGTGGGCACATTACCAAGCCAGTGGTGACCACTTGTAGTGGTAACTGTTTACATACATGAAACTGCAGTATCCAATTTGGGCAGGCTTTGATTACTCCAGCATTGGAACTGTACTATCATCATCAATTCTAGGCTTTAATGCCTTACACTGAGGAGCTAAGATGTTTCAGTCAACTGAAAATTCTTCTTTTGGATGAAGCAGCTTCTAAATGCACTGAAAAAATTATGACCAAACGAAAATTTTAGATCTGTCTCAAATGACTGGTATACTCAATTACACGACATTAAATTTAAGGCCCATGTTGAAACTGCAGAAAATGAAACCAGCTAGTGTTTGAGGCCCATCCACGCGGTAGGAATCCTGAGACTTCTGTGGGCTTTTAAACATTATTCTCAAAGTGTGTCATAAAATACATTAGTGTTTTGTGACGCTGTAACTAATAGGCCTTCCAAGTAATTAAGATAATAAACTATATGTAACACCAATGCATCTTACTGCAAGTTTGCAGGTGGACATCTGGAGGCCGGTACCACATATATCTTCTTGCCTATATAAGTGCACCTACTGCCTACTAGTGCCCTGAGCATTAACTGCATTCCATTCTACAATCACAATGTGTTGTTAAAGTTTCTAAAGGTTAATCAACAATTTTTGGTCCTTGAAAAGTTAATCGGTGATTATCGTACAATTTCTGGTGTGAATAAAGAATCCTCAAGAAACAGAGAACGTCTGCCTCTACAAGACTGTATTTGTCATTGCTGAAACACTACACAGATAGGAAATGTGGCAAGTCCGATATAATCAGCAGCACTGTTAATGCTTAATTTACTCGACTCTAGTTGGAATCAGTTTCAGCTGTAGATGGTGCCAGAAAACCTGACAGCAATTAGAAGCTACGCAAACATTTTTCAAAAAACAAAACAGAAAACAATGCACTGAAAATGTTACATGTCAACAAATCCTTGCGAGATCAACATTAAAGGCATTTTTTTCAACTAAATTTTGCTGCAACACACTGATGCTGTTAACGTAGCCGAGTGTCAACAAGTTCAGTGCTATTGTCTTAAGTGGGAGAAGTCTTTTGTACACTGTTAGTGATAATTGTCTTAACCTTACACTGTGTTTGCAGAGAAGAACCAGTGCAGATAAATATAGCCTCTGACCAACGCTCACGAATTTTTTTTGCGATACTCGTAGCTCCAATAAATAGGGGCAAGGATTTCTCCTACTCGTAGATGGTTGTTGGTATAAAACAAGAGAGAGCATAAACAAGCGAACACTCTAGCCTTTCTTTGAAGATCATGCCGCGGTCATGAGGAATGATCAACACATCTGTCAGCCAGTTATACCGTGGCGGCCATCCTTACGGCTACTTTCTTGGGTATTTGTGTGTGCGTACCGCTTGCCGCGAGAGTGTTAGTCGGCATAGCCAGCACTACTCGTGGCGATGGCAGCAGATTTGGAACATCCAGTGATGATCATTGTGAGCACACTGCTTCTCTATTTGTTTTGAGATATCTGCCGGATTCATGTGGATACTTGTATGCATATAGTGCTGCTGAGTCCTGACCTGTCTGGACTAGCCTTGAATACTAGTATATGTGGGCCTCAAGAGGGCTGTACAGTTTATATATATATTGTGGCAGGTATAACCGGTCACGCAACCTGTCAGACCAAAACTCAGGCTGACTTACTTTTACGACATTATTAGAGGTGCGCAAATTCTAACTTTTTAAACTGAATATCCACTGCAGCTTTGGTACATGACATTTTGCTAGCTCCTCCAGCCGATGACCAGAACAATACCCTTAAGCGGGAGTTAGTGCGGCACACCACCGGCTCTTAGTCGCGATGGATTCAATAGCTCCTCTCATCGGAGGGACTTGGTGACAGAAAGCCGACTGAGCTGCTTCGCCGCATGACACAACTCCTGGGAACCAGTCCATCATCAACGGACACAAAAATGCTTCTGGAGCTCTTTTTACAGCGTCTACCGAACCAGGTACGCATGATTTTATATGCCTCACCTACTACGACGTCTGTCGAGGCCTTAGCGATGATGGTAGACCAGATTATGGATTCTTTCCATCCTGTGATATCCACTGTTGACCGTTGTAATGCACCCGTTGAGATACAACCCCAGTTACAGCCGCGCTTTGACGAAACCGACAGTTCAAGCACGCACCTTGCTGTGCAAGCAGAGGAGCTAACTAACCAGTTCGGTGCCTTATGCCTTCGCGCGGATAATCAGCAGCGGCATCGCTCGCATGACCAAAGCGTGTCACGCCCTCCGTCTTCGTTTATTTGTTGGTATCACGCCAGATATGGCACTCGCGCATGGCAGTGCCATCCACCTTGGAACTTTCTGGGAAACGGTCGGGCCAGTCACTGATTAGAGCTAGTGCTACTGGCTATACATCAAGCCGTTTCTTCTACGTCACCGAGCGTGTCACGAAAGTTCGCTACATCTTGTAGACATTGGTGCGGGAATTTATGTCATTCCCCCTACTTTTCAAGACCGCCAGAAGACATCGCCTTGACACGTCTTTTCTCACTGCCGTCATTCCAACATTAAAACGTATGGCCAGAAATATGTCACTCCGACCTTGGTCTGCGACGCCCTTTTCGATGGCACCGTCGCTGACATCCGCGGCCCGATCATCGGTGTCGATTTTCTGTGGAAGTTTAACCTTCTCGTCGACCCTAACAACTTCAGCCTTCTTGATTCCTCAACAAACATGTCCGTACAAGATATCACCACGTCTGCCCCACCTTCGCGTCTTGTACAAGCACACAACCAGGTACCGAAACCATGGTCCACCACCCTGCTAGAATTTCCAGAGCTGTTCGAACCACCCTCGCCAGATCGTCCAATAGCGCACAACGTCACGCACCACATTGCGATTAAAGGACCACCAGTATACGCCCGACCTCGTCGTTTAGCTCCAGACCGTCTGAAAATTGCAAAGCAAGAATTCGAACATATGCTCGAGTTGGGCTTCATTCGTCCTTCCGCTAGCCCTTGGTCATCTGCTTTACACACGGTGCCCAAGAAGACGGGTGATTGGCGACCGTATGGCGATTACCGCGCCTTAAACAAAGTGACGATTCCTGATAGGTACCCTATACCTCATATCCATTATTTAACCGCATCGCTTCATGGGCACTGCATATTTAGCAAGGTGGATCTAGTAAAAGCCTCCCATCAGATTCCTGTCGAGCTTTCCGACATTCCTAAAACCGCAATCATGACCCCTTTCGGCATGTATGAATACGCGCGCATGCCATTTGACCTCCGTAATGCCGCTCAAACATTTTAGCGGTTCGTCGATCAAGTTCTCCGTGGCCGGACTTGCTGCTTCGCCTATTTACACGACATTAGTGTATTCAGTCGCTCTGCTGTGGAACATGAATCTGACCTACCTAAGGTGTTTGAACGCTTCCGTCAATATGGCCTGGTTGTAGACATCTCGAAGAGTGAGTTTGGCGCTGCTTCTGTCGATTTCCTGGGCCATCGAGTAGACGAGCATGGCACCCAACCCGTCCCATCCCGTGTCCAAATCATTAAGGATTTCCCACGTCCGTCTTTCACCAAGCAATTACGGGCATTTCTGGGCCTCATAAATTACTATCGCCGTTTCAGTCCTCGTTGTGCTTCAATTTTATGGCCTCTGCGCATTCTACTCTCTGGCACACCACGAGCTAGCACGCCTATATCGTGGACTAATGCTGCTGAATCTGCTTTTACCTCTGCCAAGAACGTCCTTGATACCACTACTCTACTGGCACACCTGCAACCATACGCTCCAATGTCCGTTATAGTTGCCGCCTCTGACATTGCTGTTGGCGCCGTGTTTCAACAACTAGTAGGCAAGACATGGCAGCCTATATCTTTCTTTGCAAGGAAGCTGACACCGCAAGAAACCCGCTACAGCGCTTTCGGTCGCGAATTGCTAACACTCTACCTCGCAGTCTGCGACTACCGTCACAATCTCGAAGGGCGTCAGTTCTTTATTCTCACCGACCACAAAGCGCTCATTTATGCTATTACCTCCAACAGTTCCTCGCACACTCCCCGCGAAATTTGCCAGCTTGCATATATCTCCGAATTCACTACTGATATTTGGCATATCAGTGGTGCCGGTAATCCCGTCACTGACGCTTTGTCATGGATTCACATAAATGCAATTCAAGTAAATCGTTCCGGAATTGATTTCGTCCGCCTCGCTACCGCTCAACCCACAGATTGTGAACTTCAAACACTCCAGACTGCCAACGATTCGCTGCGCTTCGAAGATATCTTACTGCCTGGCTGCTATAGGTTACAGTGATGTGCGACATGTCTAAGGGTCATCATCGACCGTACATTCCACAACAATTTCGGCAGCAAGTTTTTGACGCACTACGCTCCTTATCGCACCCTGGAGTACGTGCCACACAACGTCTGGTCACTTCCCGCTATCTGTGGCCGCCTATGAACGCTGGCGTCCATTGCTAGGCTCGGGCATGCATACAGTGCCAGCTCGCCAAGGTCAGTCGACACACTATGAGCGCGCCTGGTCATTTTCCACCACCAGACGTTCGTTTCGGCCACGTTCACATCGGTATCGTTGGTCCGCTACCACCGTCCTCGATCTAGCGATACATACTCACTTGTATCAACCGCGTCACACGCTGGCCTGAAGCAATGGCACTCTCTCACATTACTGCAAAGTCCGTAGCGCAGGCCATCTTAAATACCTGGATTTCTCGTTACGGTGTACCACACACCATAATGACGGACAGAGAAAGACAATTTGACTCGTTCCTCTTTCAAGCTCTCTCCCGTCTTCTGGGTGTAACGCACAGGCGAACGACAGCTTATCGCCCAAGTTCCAATAGCATGGTAGAACGCTTCCATCGTCAACTAAAAGCAGCACTTCATGCCCATGACTTCATGATTCTATGGAAAGAGCGCCTGCCTTTGGTTCTACAAGGTCTTCGCACATCTCTGAAAGTAGATGCTGTTACGATCGGCCTGCAGAAGTACTAACCTGCAAACCTTTCCCAGCCCGCTGCAGTTGTTTTGATCCACCTGCGGGGCTGGCGTCCTTCGGAGAAGCGACCTTCGAAACATTCTCGGCCCGCTGCGACAAGTCGCTTTGGGAAGCCAACAATGCGCCTCCTCGGACCGCCCAGCAGCGCTAGCGAGGCTAGCCACGTTCGGCGGACCGAGTATTGTTAGTTGATTCGCCGTCGCCTTCACGGTCTACTTGGAGCAAGAGAACTCCTGGAAAAGGATGTTTTGCGTTGTGTTTTCACGGGCCCCGGAATTCGTCACAGTTGACTAACAGTCGCGGCGGCTTCCTGAGAAATCAGCTCTGGAATCAAGAGGTGCCTGTTTGGGTCAAGCGTATCAACCCCTGTCTACAAGGATCCGCTCACCTCAGTGTGTTCAGTGAAACCAAAGTGCGGAAGTCCGTGTGTAAACCCTCCCCCTCAAAGGCGGTTCGACTACGATGACTTTGGACGCTTCTATTGAACGAAGGTTGAACGCCAGTTTTCCCTTACCTAGGGATCTAGGGAGGACAGAGGGTTTTTAAGCAGCCGTTTTCGGCTGCTCGTCGTGCTTGTGTGCTGTGTGCTTCGTGCTTCGTCTTTCGTGCTCCATTTGGGAGTCATGCTAGACTTTTGAAATGTACCTTCTGTGGTAATGTAAATATTGTAAATAAATCCCGTGCTCCTAGTTCTCGATGAGAGCAAGTTCCTCCCTACAACCACGTCCCAAGCGTGGGTGAGTTGGACGACGGCATGGGCCAGCTACCACTTATTTCACGCCCGACCCCAAATCCTACAACTGGTTGCCAGCGGTGGTATTGTCCTCCAACTCTTACAATGCACAGCGTTCTTCAGCAGAACTCGTTTTCTGCACGACACTTCGCGTACCCGGTGAGTTCTTCGCCTCGGAACCGTCATCTGCTTACCTACAATCCTACGCCGACCGCCTTCGCATTACAATGGCCGCCGTTATACCACTGCTGCTTCGTAATGACCGCAGAAATGCTTACATGGGCCCATCTTTACTTCATAGCAGTCGCGTATTTATCCGTCACGATGCTCCTCGCGCTCCTTTACAAGCTCCTTACGACGGCCCCTTCAAAGCCCTCAAGCGTGACGCCAAATTTGTCACACTTCTTGTCAACGGACGCGAGGAGACAATTTCCATCGACCGCTTGAAGCCAGCTCATCTAGACTCTGGCTGTGCCATCTCCACAACTTAAACCGCTCTGCGGCAGTGCCTTCATCGGTAGGGGGGGGGGGGAGGGAGCCATGCAGTGGACAGTACTCATATAGCCCTGCGGTGGAAGAAGAGACTGGACTAGCACCATCAGGCATATAGGCTCGAAGATAGTAGCCGCGACATCAACGCAGTCATGTGTTTAATAAATGGCTATTCTTTGTGGGCCTTCTGTTCCTATACTTTCATGGCGCGTTATCGGCTATAACAATTAAATCGGGCTCTAGGTGTGCGCGCAGAAAGGAAAAAAAAAAGAAAAGCGCGAAATGCTCGAAAAAAAAGAGAGAACACTACGCCTGCGTGTCGCACACGTTCATATAGTGAAGGCAAAAAGGCGGTTGTATACAACCGCTTTTTTGCCTCGCACCCCGTACGCACGCCTTCATCGAATCACTGCCAGCCTCTCGCGCCTCTCTCCTGTCTTCCTTCCACCCCTCCGATGTCGGCGCAGTTGACTCGTGTACCGTGATCATAGCTGCACTCTTTGATCTCACGCCCTATGGCGCCCGATATTGCGCACGCTGGCAGTTTTGGCTCCGGCCGCTCCTCCGCAAAAAAACTGTTATCCGGCGCACGCGCGCCACTGCTCCAAGATGGCACTGCCCCGGCGCCTGCTATAGTGGCAGTAGAAGTACAGTGTGCTATTCTAGTACACTGTAGTAGAAGGCAGGTCGCGTGAAATCTCTACGTACGCGTTGCATCTCTTTTCACGTGCTGCCGAATAATTTACAGCCAAGTGACTCTGAAAGAGTTTCGACTCTGCGCATACGCGAAGCGAGCCCATCGTGCACGTTAATATTGCTTTTAAACGCGAGTAGCGACATGAGCTCTGTGTCGCAGAGAACCCGGTGGCGGAGTCTTCCGATTCGTTCCGGAGCGAAAGTTTTCGCGTACATATACACGTATGTGTATATGACAGTGCAACCATCCACTCTCGACGACTGGGCCTTTCGACGCAGCCCAAGATGGAAATACCCCGTGCATCGTAGCCTTTCGGGTGAGAGAAGCGACCACTTCCACCATTATTTGCGTGCACGGCTTTTAATTCATACTTTAGCTTTATTTCTACAAGTCCTGACAATAGGAGGACACACGCATTAGAAGCACTAGCGGCGGCTGCCTCATCCGTATTTTCTCACTTCAACATTGTTTTAAATTTCCACTGTAAACAACATGCAAATATACAATATAGTTAAATATGCATGCAGGACAAAGTTTATTATACTTTTGAAAGAGATAGAGGTAGCCAATCAAAAATTACTTCTAAAGGTATGGATAGCGTATGCCTAGAGAATGAATATGTTGCTATATGTTCATCACGCTTCAAATTGCTTTGCGTGCTTTTTTGGCCATGAAAGAAACCTATAGACTGCAGTGACCCCTTCGGCAAAGTTTTATCAATGGCGTGTGAAATGCACGTGAAAGTTGTGAGTCTCAGAATTCCTTATCTTTCCAGTAAGCAATGCTGATGACTCTTGAAAAAAAAAACATTTCTAATAACTTACAACATTTATTAGGGTTGAAACATCTTCAGTTGCGTGCAATGGTCATAAATATATACAGGGTGTTCCAATTAGCTATCATGCACCAACATTTAAAAAAAATCAACGCGTTACTCGAAGAAAACCTAGTGCATATTGTTTACAGTACAGTGGAGTAGCTGCCAGTAACTTTTTCGTTACTGAGACTTAAGTAGGTAATTGTAGTTAATTATGTAACTCGAGGCTTACTATCCTTATTATCAAAGTGTCAATGAGGCGTTTGAAGGCACAGCCAAGGGACATCTAACTGTGAAATTTTCAGCAACGCACTAATCACGTACAAACGTTTTTTCTACTGATAAACAACGCGAAATATGGAGAATACCACGCGTCTGCGCTCCCACCCGCATCATAAAGCAGCGCCCTCGAGCAGGCTCCTTCTGAGTTAGCTAGAGTGAAATAAAGGAAATAAAGAAAAAAATGAGCGCCCAAGCACTCCGTACAGATGGTTAACCAGTGAAGCTGAAACGTGCGGCCCCGCTGTTTATCACTGCGTTAATCCCGACGGTTCATTAAACGAGGGCTTGGTTGGCTGCCGAATCCTCGGTACGCAGTTGCTGCTTGTGCTCAGCTGCACGAGCCTGTTCTTGTGCCCGGGCTGCAAGATCGGGACGGCGTAGACGAGCTCGTTCCCGGTTCTGCTCGCAGCGTGGCTGATCGAAAGCTGTCTGCTCCGCAGGAGTACGTATGATGCGTGGCCTACCCATGTCGGAGCCGGAGAGAAACTGCTGCGTGCCCGCTCGGCTGCGACGGAGAGCAACGACGTCACCACTGGCGCAGGCCAATCGCACGCCTCTCTTTCGCTTTTTTTTCTCTTTCGTGCATTCGCACGGGGTTGCGCAACTTGCGCTGGAGAAGTTTTCGGCGTACAGGCGACAGACGGACGGACGGACGGACGAATCGGCTAGCCATATACAGCTTCGCTGTGAAACGTCGTGATCGAGCTAGTGCCTTATCTGCCGCGGCTCGGCCGAAGTAACACGTTGCGTTTGGTGTTAGTTTGAAACAAGCTGTGATAGTTGTCGTCTTAGTGCGCCGATGTATTTTTTTTTTGCCACAAGACCTATCACCACAAAAGCGAATCGAAAACGACAGTCCAAAGGTTTAAATGTGCATTTTCTTTTGTCCCAGTCGCCATGTCTTTCTCTAATGAGCAAAAGGTAAACATGATTCTTGCCTTGACCTGCAAATGGCAACTAGAGGAAGGTCGCAAACAACAGGAAGTAGCTTCCCGGTCGGTTTTTTTTTTTCGCTTTTAATTTTTGACATGAACTTGTTTTTGCAGCACGTATACACTTTCACGAAAAATAAAACGGTCACTTCAATATGGTTTTGGTTCGAAGCAAGCTTCTGGCGCGAAATATACCTTTGCGGGCGCTCTTTCGATGCGGTGCTAACAAAGACGAGATTTTGAAACATTCTATGCTTATTCCATTCATTTTCGCATTTCGCGCGTGGTCAGAGCGGTGCTTCAGCCGCGTTATTAAGAGGCTTTTGTTATCAATGTCATCAGTCGGCCTTGAGAGACGGATAATAAGTCTGACGTAGAAATGAGAGGAAGGAATAACTGCGAAGTCGCGAAACCTGCTGTTGGTACTCCTTCCGTACCATTATCAAGGAGATATGCGCTCTTCGGGTTGGCGACAGGTAATGCAGTTGCTTTCAATCAGCTTATTTGAGGGCACTGCTTCATGATGCAGGTGAAAGCGCACTGATGTAGTATTTTCATATTTCGTGAGGTTTTTTTTTTGCCAGTCGGAAAAAAATGTACGCAATTAGTACGTCGCTGAAAACACCGCAGTTAGATGTTATTTTGGGGTGCCCACAAATGCCTCATTGACACTTTGAAAATTAGGACAGTGCTTCCCGAGTTAGATAATTAATTGCGATTACCGCATTAAATATCAGTAACGAATCAATTACTGTTGGCTACTCCACTGTACTGGAAACAATATGCACTAGGTTTTCTTCGAGTAATTCAACTGCTCTTGTTTAAAGGTTCGGTGCATGTTAGTTGGGAAACACTGCATAATTCGCTCATTAACCGAAATGAGACCAAGCCGAATTCACTCGAAATCCGAATCAACAGCAGTTATGCGCAGCAGCGCTTATATTCGGACTCACAGAAGAAAAAAAGAAGAGAGAAAGAGAGTGAGGTTGCAGTTTCACCGGCGAAGCAGTATTAGTGATAGTCAAGTATGCGACAATTACACGAAGGAAGATTACACCACCGAGAGGACTCAGACTGTGAAATTGAACTGTCTCCTATCTATGAGGTCTTCTTGTATAGGCTCATATAACGCCGTCACTTCAGCGCTGAATTCATCGAGGTCGGACGAAGTTTCTTGAAGTGCAAGAAATATATATATATATATATATATATATATATATATATATATATATATATACTGCTACGGAACAGTATTTGCGATGACGAAGAGGCGAGCAGTGTGAAGACGACGACGACAATTAGAGGCTAGCGCGGGCTGTTGCCTCTTGGCCAAGTGTGCGTATCTCCTTGTAAATATGTTTGTATATAGCTTTTCGTCTGCGTCTTCCTACCTAGCAATTGACAACTACACCGTCGATTCTAGGAACGCTAGAGGAGAGGTGCTGGTAGAATCCGCAGAAAGGAATAAGCTTAGAATGATGAACACATTTTTCAGGAAGCGTAGCAACAGGAAGTGGACCTGGAAAAGCCCTATAATGGTGAAACAATAAATGAAATTGATTTCATACTTTCTGCCGATCCCAGCATAGTGCAGGATGTAGAAGTGATAGGTAAGATAAAGTGGAGTTCGCTCTTACGAACAATTCTCGTGTAACAACTTCTTTGTGGATACGGGAGCTGCACTTTACGACTTCGCGGCCTCACTAAAACGTTTGCGGCTTACTCTGACTTGGTAAAATCAAATCTAAGGCGCGTTACTGCGGTAATAGTGCTCGCATTGGAAAAATTCTATCCCGAGAATATTTCTTAGAGGGCGGCTAATATACACGTCGCCACAAGGAGTCTAGAGGCTTTTTAACTTGAAAGAGGAAGCGGGAAAATATAGTTTTTGAGTCGAGATGGATTATGGGGTTTTAGGTGCCAAAACCACGGTGTGATTGTGAGGCACGCCGTAGTGAGGGACTCCGAATTAATTTTGACAATCTGGGGTTCTTTAACGTACACCTAACTCTAAGTACACGAGTGTTCTTGCATTTCGCCCCCATACAGATGTGGCCGCCGTGGCCACCGCAGTCGCCGTGGCCGGGATTTGATCCCGCGACCTCGTGCTTAGCAGGGTAATTTGGAGACGAGATGCCGAAGATGTGTGCTCTTTCAAAATTAATGGGCTTAACGTCCCAGAGCAACACAAAGGCGAATGTGTGCTCTTTGGAGGATGAAACAGAGAATTAAAAAAAAGAAACGATTATTGGCGAGAAATCTCGCGTGAAAGAAGACAAATGGCTCTCTTCACTGTGTGCGCAGTCGTTGATGTTTGCTTCGTGCGTATACTTTATTCTTGCGCATTTGAGTTTTCCTAATCCTAATTTTATGCCTGTATGTTTTAACAACTGCCAGCAGAGTCTTGAGCGCTACGGAAAAGAAAGGATCGCGCACTTTCTTTTCAGGCGCGTTAATTGCCCCAGCTGAAGCGAAGCTATAGTGAGAGCACGTTAAGGGGCTCGGCAGCGTCCTTCTTACGTGTTATTTTTTTTAATATCTTTCTTAGTATTTTTTATAGTAGTCACTGGTTTGTCACTTACAGCGACCATCAAGGCGTGGTCCGGTAATACGCGTCAAGGTGACGCGTTTGCGAAATCGGGCATCTGACGTGCTAAAGAAAAACAGACGCACAAAGAGTGTTTTTTGAGATGATGGCGTGTTGGAACGTTATTGTTAGCTCCATTGTGGTTATTATGACATGCCAATGTTTCCCTAGGACAAGGAGCTTCCTCTTCAAGTAGGTACTCGTTAAACCTTGTTCTTGCCTCTTTTTCTTTCTGCGTCTCTGTTTAAATGTTTCCTCGCGTGCTCCACCAGCACGCCGCGGGCCTTGCGTCCCCAAGTGGAACGTACTAATTTATTAATTACGGAGATTTTTGGCAGCGCGAGGCAACGTTGAACATCTCAGCGCGATATCTTTGTTAAGTCTGCCTGTGGCGATCGTTTGAATACACGCAATATAATGATTATGCACGCCTGCGGTTAGCTCTACCGCGCGCTTCACGGTCACTGCCTCTTCTGCGATTAACTGAAGCCTTCAGACTGTAACCGCAGCTGCTTAATGCTTGCATCGGTATCTGCATAACGTCTATTTGGTTCCTGCAAAATCTCTTCTCTATGGTTCTCTTTGTCTTGCTCTATAGCCATAGCCGGCGAAAAATTATTTGTGTGCAAGAAAGTGGCAGACACGTACAGTGGACGAACTTGAATAAGCGAGAAAGGGCACTGACCAAAGGGTGCTGTGCAAAAAAAAAAAAAGTAAAACTACTCAGAAAATTGGTATTTTCCACCTTGGTTTAAAGACATCGATTGAACCCGAGAAATAATTGGTTATGTCAACAACTTCGTTAAATTGAAAAAAGAAATATTGGGAACATTCATGCGAACGGCATAATAATTATTCAAGAGAAAAAAATTGGGTCGGCTGGATCAGGAACCCTGCCGCAGTGGAAGGTACGTGAAATGTCGTGTGCGTGCTGCCGATAGTGCATGGGCACTATAGTGTACAAAATGATGTTACCAAATCCAAAAGTTACCTTTATTCACGCACTCGAAAGCTTTTTTAGTAAAGCAACGAACGGGCTAGTTGGTAGACGTTCATGATTGTATCGCGCTCAGTGTTACACCGACGGAACCAATGGGCGAACATAAAGGAACAGAAAGATGTTTCACGTCCAGAATCCTGCAGAAATAATCGATTATGATTGTGAACGAATAGCCGAACGGTTCTAGAAAGCTATTCGCTTCATTGAAATAACGATGTGATGAAGGCATATACGTTAGTTGCCGGGAGAGTATTTAGGTAGCGTTGGTTGTTTCATTGCGTAACTATAGCGTAGAGAACAGAGCCGTTAACAATCACATCTATAGGGGTAGTGTATATATATATATATATATATATATATATATATATATATATAAAACTGATTCTTCGTATGTGTGGTAGTCTCAAGTGACGCGAGATTCGGCGTGCAAGGCGCCCGCCAACCTCCTCTCCAGTCGCCGGAGCACCTTCCCGCAGGGCTCTCCTTCTTGAGCACTCCACCACAGCATCTATACCTTCAGATGCCACAAAGCTATCGCGTGACACTACGCGCGTCTCAAATAGCTATAGTAGTTGTCGTTCGCTGACGAAAGCACGAAATCGCCCGCAGCTCGGTTGCGCTAGAGCATGGACCCTTTACATCGGCGCCTTAGCATAGGTATAGTGCTACCACAACCGATCACGACAAAAACGGCCGAAGAAGCCCCCCCCCCCCCAAAAAAAAGAAGAACATAAAGAAAGAAAAAAGACTTTCGCTTTGAAAAGACGTTTTTGTCTTGCATACGTAGGGATCGGAGACAGTGAACCCGTTGAAAGCGTTTTGTGTGACTTCTTGCCAGTTGCAAACCTCCTTATCTGCATATTTCCCGCGAAACCTTCGTTAAATAGAGCGACACGTTGAGTTAATTTTGTTCTTTCGAGGTTTTTGTCTCATTAGACTCTATGAATATGCACCAGGGATTCGGAAACACTTCGATAAATTGAAAATTTTGTTAAATCGAGGTTTGGACTTACTAAATCTACCACTATAGGAGCTGCATTCTCCAAATGAAGATATTGTTATCGCTGATTCCAGTCATCAAAAATCATAGCCAACGTTTCTTCTGAAGACAGATATGCACTTGATGAGTGATTCTGCAATAAATAAGAATAAGTTGATGGCGCACCTTTGAAGTGTAAAGTACATCGGCACTTGCTTGTCTTGCAGACTGGACGACCCAATATACGGTAAGCCTTAGCACCGCACTTCTCGCATTTGGAAGCGTGAAAATTTCTGAGCTGCACTCGCCCTGTATCCAGCACAGAAGCAGCTACGGGCAGTGTCATTTGTTTGTTTTACAGTGGAGCTGTTAGAACCCCGTTGGGTTTCTCTTGACGTTCTCAGCTTCGCCGAGCTGGGGAGAGAGAGAGAGAGCTGAGAGAGTGAAAGCAGATATAAAAATAGCATCGCGCAGCATAGCGACGCGGCGAGGGTGGGTGGAGCCTAGTGGGAGAGAAGGAGCGGTGCGGAGGGGACACAGGTGGTGTGTCGTCATTGCTCTCCGATAAAAACCCGCGCGCTCGTTTAGGCGATCCTCTTTCTCGCAGCGGAAAAAAAATTATGCGTAGCTCTGCTATCGCAAACACCAGACACCAGTGGAGCTGGGGGAAGCCCAGGAAAAGTTAGACTATGTGTGTGGTTTGGCACTACTTTACTGGCCTTCCCCCAACTCTACTGGTCTCTGGTGTTTACGATAGCAGAGCCACGCATATATTTTTTAATTGGATAGCATTGGTACAGCGCCGTCACCGGCCTTCCTTATATATGACGTTAACGCGAAACTGCCGAAAGAACGAGGAGATGTGCCGGAGTCACACAGGGAGAGCTTCAGAGGTCACGTGATGACGAAGAGATGTGAGGCGGCGGAACTTCCATGAACGGGAACAGTCCAAGATATACGGATCACTATATGGCGGTCGGCGTGGTGCGGAATGTGTTACGCGTGGCAAGGATGTGTGTGGGGTTTACGCTGATGTAGTGTGCGTTATTTATTTATGTATGCGTGAGGAGTACGAGCAGATAGATTCACATATTTGAATTGCCGAAGATGTATACCTGGCGACAAAAGTTTACGGACCACGCGATCTCCTAAAACGTTTAATCCCCGAGCAGCCTGTAGTAGTAGCCAGTAAAACTGTACAGGGCAATGTTCTTAGCATATTCTAGCGGAGTCGCGAAACGCAAATCCCAGACTGAGTTGTGAGGTTGCGGATATATTCAGCTTTTTCTCAGATCTCGTGACCCGCAATATTTTGTAGCCAGGGGTACATCCCGCAACACGCCAAAAGCCGTATAATGCTACGCATATCTTTGACAGTTTCCGTTCAGGGATGTCCCGCTTAATTTGTTTGCGCGATGCCCGACGCGCCATAACCAACGAGTTAATGCCGGCATAGGCAGCGGAGGAGGAACGGCTGCGCGTGCATGCGTAATTAATGCACGAGTGGCGCATCCTTTCACTTTGGGTCACTTAAGTCACCTTCCATCCTTACTGGTCGGGTCTTTATCAGGTGTTACGTTTCGCCTACGACGCGCGGTAAAGCCGGCGCGGATGCAACGGACGCCGGGGCTTCGTTCAAAGCGGCAGACATTTTGGGCCGTTCGGCGCCGCCGCTACGCCTCCCTGCCAGGCGCGTCCAGGCATGTTCCAATGTTACGTGTCTTCATGTGCGTGTGTGTGTGTATGTGCATGTTGGTGCCCACGCTTGTCGAAGCGCGGCAGCCGGGGAGAGGAGCTCCCAATAACTGTGAAGCGAGGGGGTCTGACAGGCGCCGACACGACGTATGAGCCACCTTCTCTTCCCATTGTGCCCGAGTGGCGCCGACACGACGCTGCGCCACCTTATCCCATTGTGCCCGAGCGGCACAGTCACGTGCTCGTCTATAGAGGGGTTCCTTCTTGCCCTCAACTGCGAGAGTATAAAAGGAGCTGCCCCCGGACGCCAAAGAGGCTCCGATTTCTTCTGTTGAGTAACGTGCACTCCCGTCTCTCTACTTCGGTCAACCTGACCGCCAACTCTTTGCGATGTTAGAATAAACAAGTTGTTTTGTTGTTACCAGTCGACTCATGCTTTGCCGGGACCTTCGGATGCTTCCAGTTGTACCCCAGGCCGCCAGGCCAACGCTACCCTTGGGGCTTGCGACCCAGGTGCAACAACGGGCGTCAGCGCCGAGTTCCCAACAACTCGTACCAGCGGTGCGATTACAACACAGGGCGTCCCATAGTGGTTGCTTTCCCCCTTTACGTATAAGCTTAGAGATTACTGGTCTAGGTTTAACGCCTCCTTTCTACGTATGAGGCTTGGGGAACGGATAAAACGGACGAGCCCGTAGAATGTTTTGCGCGGCTCGCCTATTGTGATCGCGGACGATGGGTCGTTTGTCGCTGCACTCCGGCTAACAGCTATCAACCGCGCACACAATGAGCTTAAACTGCGCATTCTCGCCTTGTATTGGGAATGGGATTTTATGGCTTCACATGGAATTTTCTACTGACAGGCCATATAATGCTAGGCAGTAAATTTCTTATGCTAGAGCTGTTCGTGTAAGCAAATGCCAGCAATTCGTGGTGCTGAAACTGTGGACCACGAAAGTACTTGGTTGGCAAATCTATAAGACTAGTAGTACTAAACAATGGGTAACCTTTATGAAGAAATCTGAGGGCTCCATGATCTACCTAATAAACCGCATCTCGGACAGGCGCGTTGGTGCCGGTTCGGAGATGGACGTGTGTCTTGTGAAAGCCGTCCGGCAACCCAAAATATTCTACCAGGCTCAGTTCCGAGACGTAACAGAAACTCAGTGGGAATCGTAGGAAACAAAGAACCAAGCGGCCGTGCGTGGCATTACGGATCTCACTCCTTGCGTCGGTTAAAGTCTTACAGGAGCTAGCCCACCTGAACACTCTGCGACAACTACGCGGTCAAGGCACGCAAGGCCGCATTGTAAGCATAAAATATTGGCTAATGAAATCAGTAATGAAGAAGCCGAAAGAGGACATAAGGTGCCTCCGCTGATATTTTTCTGCCTCACTATACCAATTAGACCTCCCGTAGGAAGGCGCGCCAAGCACTGTGCTATATATACGGACGCTGCATGGGCCCCTAACGGATCAAATGTCCGTATCAAACGTAAAGGCAAAAATATCATGTCAGCATGGGGTCGTTGTATATTCACGAAAAATAATGGCTGTATGTAGATGGCTATCTCAGTTCAAGTTGATTATGCATAGTATAGATGCGCGTGCCATTCTCCACTTGTCTGTTGCTTGTGTATGCCACGGGGATTACGTTCACAATGCGAGCAGAACGTGCATATAGAAGCGTGTGGAATAAAAAAAATCAGCTGGTAGTTGGCGTATCGTATCGTATCGTATCTGTTTCGTTGCCATTCCCTACCACGCCTCTTTTCGGGCTTCTTCAACAGAAATAAAATTGAAGTGTCCGACGGTGGGATTGAACCTCCGACTCCCAGCACAGCATCCGATGCTCTAATCGCAAGGTCACGACCGCACCAGCGTTTCTCGCGTACCGACGCCGACGAGCTATTTTGAGACAACTGGTGCACGCCAATTTTCATTCGGCCGCAGTCTTATCACTGTCTTTTCCACGAATCACGAGCGGGAGGGTTCCAGTTTTTCCCATTCTTGCTTCGTGACAGCTAACGCCTTGAAGCGCTGTCATACTGACTCTCCTCCCGCATTCAAGATGGGCCCACATTCTCCCAGTCCTTTCCTCGTAGCAGATAACACTAACAAAGAGGCTGTGTTATATTGTAGCGCCTTCGGAATCGGCCCAGGTTGTAATGAAACTGGCTGTATGACGTTTCTTCGCCGGAGTAAAAACAAAACGGTCCTGTCGCCGCCATCATATTATATTGCTGTCGTTGTCTGCTTGCTTCTGTCGTCCCGCACAATTGTCACATTTTGCACAGACACGTTGGTTGAGCTCGTAACTCAATGAAGAACCCGGAACGACGCTGGAAAGCCAAGCACCTGCGAAATGTTTCGCATAACATTGACTCCAACAAATGCGAATCGAGCGCACAATAACGCAGAGACAACCAATCTTCCCATATTGCGTAGTGAAGTCCGTCTGATCCTGAGACAGATTTCTTGTCGTCATAGCAAAACTACCTGGTTTGACCAGCAAACTAAAAACTCGAAATTATACTCTATAGACCCATGTATAACCTTATCAATACCGGAAACTCCAAGAGACAACAGAAAGTTTGAAACTTTGGTACACCGGCTGCGTCTTGGTACTGCATTTACGAAACACTTCTTGTACAGAATAAAACGTGTCTCTAGTCCGCAGTGTTCTTGTGGCCATCCAGACGAAGATGTGCATCATCTTCTTCTTGAGTACTCGAAATACGATACACAAAGAACGGTACTGCAAGCTAATTTGTTTATGTTAGACAGAAGACCATTCACTCTAAAAAAGATACTTGGCCCATGGCCAACTGCGGGCCTTCAAGAAAGAGCACTTCTTGCTCTGAAAAAGTTTTTAGAGGACACCAACATTTTGGGAAAATATTAAGTATTGGATGATCCGAATACGCTAAATGAGGTACATAAACGTTGTTCGTGGTTCATAGTTGGTTTATGTGGTGATCGCAACTTTTACGCAATATGTATAATTCGGTCCTTTACTTGGAGTGTATTACAAGTGTTGTGTGTTTTGGCTGTTCAAAACATCGGACTTTATATATGCGTACGTGGACTGAACTAATGCACAGAACTTTGCGACTCATGTACTGTTGGACTGTATATCTTTTATTGATCCGGTGTTCTACTGAGTGTTATATTTAGTGTCGCTATTCTCCCTTATTGCGCAAATTTCTTTCGTCTGCCAAGTGACAAAGAGTAGCCGGTGCCACCACATAAAGGCGCCAACCTCTCCTAACATTCACTTCAATAAAAAAATGCGTCGGATGTGCATAATTTTATCTTTCTAATAATTGGTTACTGTTACTATACAACAAGTGCAGTTATAAATAAATGACTATATAAAATATTTTCAATTTCGCCAATAAAAGAACGGACATTGCAAAAATTTTACCGTTTGAATTCATTTCTTCCGTTAACATATTGAGGGCATGCGTGGGGAAATAATTTTATATTTCTCACTAAGACAATGCTGAAAATTTGTCGGCTCTATGAAATCATTCTGTCAAATTTTTATTCTTTGCCATAGGTAGGACGAGGGCAGTAATAAACCGGCCTGTATATTATGTAGAATGAGACTGTGCGAGTGTTTACGACATGCTAGGTTAAGTGAAGTAAGTATGCCTTTCGGATTTTGTTATTTCCAGTTATCTAAAAGAAGCGATGTAACTAATCAATCTTCACTGGATTGTTACGGCAAGCCAATACCGACGTCCTGCCACGTCTGTGGGATCGACTTACTTTTTGAATCCAATTATTTCGTTAAGTACGTGTAATGCATGATATAATGAGGTAATCTCTATTTGGTCTATTTCATTGAGCCAGGACTGACGACAATCCAGATAGGTGTTGAACTCTGTCTTTCGTATTTTGCTATTCCTTTGAGTGCCATGAGCTGGATTGAAGCAATCAATATTTCGTAGTTTCCACTAATCGAATACCTCTATTTGATTTTTTTTTCATTAACCAAAAGCCGGAGACATTCAATGTAAGTAAAATCAATCTGTCTTATCAAATAATTTATTATGTTGATTGCAAGAAGAGCAGCCATAAACCAATCTATGTCTTTTCCACTAAGCCAACACCACGACATTAGAGGTACGTGAAATCAGTTAACTTCTTCCTGTGATGAGACGCCGAAACGCGTCTGCGCGAAAAGTTTCACCGGAAGAAACCGCCGCACATCACATGACACCAAGAACATGACCACAGTAGCGACAGACAAAGCAGCACCACCTAAATGAAAGCAGAAATGAAAGCAGAAGCGAAGCCAGAAGTGGCAGAAGTGACGAAAGACGCGATCGCAGTGCCACTAGTTCGCGTGACCACCACTTCGGCCACTTACTGAGCGGCGATGTGAAACTGAAGTTAAGAATGTTGGCGCTAACTAACGCCGGTGGTTTCTCGCTGGTATCCTTCATAGTGCTGGCGGCGCCCTTCACGCGAGCGTTGCGAGATGCCTGCTTGTTCCCGATGCGCTGTTCCTTCTGCCCAGCAGCAGTTGCCAATTGCGTGCTGCTTCGCGCCAATATGTCGCAACCGCGTATAGTGAGGACACCGCTCGAGAAGTTCAAGCGCTACGCTAAACCTTGCTATCGCTATCAATCCTTCCGCATAGGTGTCATTTCTGTGTTTCTTTTTCTTTTTTTTGTAGTTAAAGGGGCCCTGGAGCCACCTTTCGCGCTTGGTGAAAAAAATGTAGATTCCTCGGACAGCGTATGCGCTATGTGCTGCGAACATCCCAGCCAAATTTTGCACTCATAAGCGGTACGTGTAGCTCCAAAGCGGAGCACGGAGTAGAGAGATAATATTTAATGGTACAAAGAGGGAGAGGTCGGCCTGAGTGAAGTGCCTCTAGCCTGCTACTCCACGCTGGGGAAGGGGTTTGGGGCAATAACAGAGATAGGATGTGAAGAGGAAGGAGGTGGGTGGTGTGGTGAATATGAGGGCTGCACAGCATGCGGTTTATGCAACGCGTACGTGTACACCTCACAGCGCAGCACGGTCATCTTCGCGGGCAGAGGTAGAAGTTACTGCAGCGTAGCTAGGAGGCTGTCTACAGCTTTCATGATTTTTGCCGCTGTTAGCGACACTGGCGTATTTAAACCGGACAGTAGCAGCTGCAGGGCGTCGATTATTTGTCGCAGCATTACTTTGATGACCGAGTACGATGGTGATATCTGAGTACACTGTCCTTGCTCGCGCTGACAGTCTAAGGCCAGTGTGCGCGGCGGCAAGCGTGGCCACACATTCGATTCTAGGCTTGCGCAGCTGGCTTGAAGTAATGGTTTGGAAAGACTTACCGAGACCGATTCAACTACCTTCTGCTGGGCCTGCGGAACTGGAGCCCGGGAGCTCTCGTTTGGACCTGCAGCTTGTGGGGCATACTTGTCTTACTCATTTGGTTAAGTATTTTGATCTCCTTTTTCTGTTTAGGGCAATCCTTGGAATTGGGCTCGTGGGTTCCATCGCAATTCGAGCATTTTATTTCTTTTATTGTGCCTGAAGATACGTCATGGCTGCCGGCACAGCGGAGGCATGCCGTCTGGCCTGTACATACAGCGCTGACATGGCCTAGCTTCAGGCACTTGTGACATTGAAGTGGTCGGGGCACATAAGGACGCACCGGGTGTTTCACGTATCCCACCTTGACATGATCAGGTAGTGTGTCTCCCTCGAAAAGAAGCTTGACGCTCGTCGAGCGACCGAAGCGGTGAATATCGATAACCTTCACTGTTGAAGACAGAAGCCTTTGTAGCTCTCCGTCGCTGATGTCAATCACGACATCAGAAATAACACCTGCCCTAGCGCGACCACCGTACACGATGAACGACCGGACTTCTATGTGTCCTAGTGTGCGCACGGTTTTCAATTTTTTTCTAGGGCGGCCTGCGTCGTTACTTCCACTGTGGCTACGTTTTTCTTGGTGTTGAAACACACTTCATCAATTCCTTTGAGAGCCACATTACCAAAGTAGGTGTTAAGAATCTGTCTGTGTACAGAATTTAAATTCTTCGAGACGTCGAGAGGGAGAAAGGCGATCCTGTAAGTGGGAGTAGGCGGTCCGTTGGAGCCCTGCTCATTTACCTCTTTGGTCGTCTTGCAGTATTTTCTCTTCGGTAGATTGCCCTGCACGACGGCGTAGTCGTTATCGGAGTCCATTGGCTCGCTGCTGGACAAACAGGAACGGACCATCTTCATGTCTACATGGCAAGCCTTACGCTATGTCCACGCGGGGCGCAGCGCGGAGAGGCGTGCTCGACGTATAGTGATGACATGCCGTCTGTCATCGCCTCGAACGACTTCTCGTCCAAGGAGCACAATTAAGCCTTCACTGCGACACAACTGTCGCAGCAAGGCAAGAAGCTACGCTTGCTCAGATCCCGGAGCGCGGAGCTACCTTTTTCTCAAACGCTCAAACAAGAGGTCTTCTCTTCGCCCGTTTCGGAATTGGCGGCGGAAAACCCTTGACGTCAGCGGGCAGATTCCGATAGAGGGCTGCCACAGGCTGATAGCTGACATCAACGGAGAAGCGTTTATTGATCAATGTGCATCTTCCTTCTGTTACTGCGTATAATAATTGATATAGCCAAAATCTGCGGTTCGAATTTCGGTAAGAATCACGCACTTCCAAACGAAGCCCACTATCGTCAGCTTACGCTCAGCCACGCCCGCCCACGTAGGAACGAAACTTTGGCCAAATTTGTAATTTATTTAGATTAGTCTTGAGCGATCGACTAGTCTCGAACCACGCTAAACGTAAGCTTAGACCACTTGTGCATACACTATGCCTGCCGCACCCAAGCGCGCTCAATTCCGGCAGCTCCTGGCTAGACGTGCTTTGCATTTAGCTACTGATAGTGCTTAAAAACGCGCAATCCAGATGGCTGCAGGACAAAGCCGGTCCGCACTACGTAGCGCAGCCAGACCAGAGCACGCGAGCGAGCACTTCAACCCTGCCACCGCGTATACTTGCGGTTGCTGCGCAGCTGCGTCTTCTGCGTAGCGTCAATCAAGGTGTCGGAACGAAATGGTTTTTGTTCTGGTTGCAGTTTCGTCCCAGAGAAAAGAGTTCCGTTCCTGTTCTGTTCCGGACCGAAAAAAAATGATTCATAACGGTTCATAACGGTTTTGGTTCGCATGCAAAAATTTTCGAGACAGTGCAACGATAAAAGCAGTGTTTATGTTTCTCAATAAATGAATTAGTACATCATGCTCAGTGCCTTGACTCAAGACACTGAGTATGATCTCAGAAGTGGCACGTCATCGAGTGCACTCGCCGAAATACGTGACCGCTGTTCCAATGAAATGAACTTAAAGGAACATGATCGATAAAACTTTGGTAACAAAGCGTTGTGCCCGTAGAAAACGGAACGATAAGCTCTCCAGCACGCAAGCCCTGGGTTTTGCTACGACGCCGATCTGCTACGGTGCCGAGCGGCAGGCCTAGGCTACAGTGGAGCGCTCGACCGGCTATCGCTCGCACTATCCTTATCTGAGATACGCGCTAATTCTGACATTGCCCGGAGTCGGTTGTTTCGGATCGCCGACTCTCCCCTTGAACCGGTCAAACCGGTCAAAAATATTTCTGTTTCACTTCGAACCAATATAATAAATAATGTTTGGGTTACATTTTCGTGCGGGTCGAAAATATCGTTTTGTTACGTTTTTTGTTTTCGTTCTGTTCCGACACACTGGCGTATAATACTTCGCCCGCCGCGCCGTTCCACGACGAGTCCTGCCACCGTAACAACGTAGGCGCGGCACCACAACTCTACCGCCAAAGGCGTAGCTCAGCTCCTTCGGAAAGGAAGACGTTGAGGGCGAATGGAAAAGGTAAATACGCTCGTATGAAGTCTTTTTGAAAAAAAAATTCTTATAGTAATATATTACTGGAAGGCACCATACTCGTTCCAAGGCGCTTTTGAGAGAGAGTAAAGCTTTAATGCATATAAATAAAATAAGGCACGATAGTTGGAGCCCCTATTCCAGGGCCCCACTGGCACGAGCGGCTCGCTGGGCTTGGTCCAGAAGAGCCAACTGGCTCTTCTGAGCCAACCCTCGTCCGCAAGCCATGCCTCCCACCGCCTATGAGGCTTAAAGAAAATGCTGTTAGGGGCCCCTTTAAGCCAACTACGTATGCAGAGAAGTTTGCCTGTTTTTCATATAGTTTATTTATTTATTTATTTATTTATTTATTTATTTATTTATTTATTGATTGCATAGGAAAACAAGCTTCTATTTGATCTTTCCCACTAAGCCAAGACCGATTACTTGCCACGCATGCGTCTGCCTTTCGAATGCAGCGACTCCGTTAAGTAGGACAAGCGTAGTAATGAACAACATGCAACGTGCCAGGTACATTCATTTAGTCGTTACACATTACAATGACTGTGCTTGCCGCATAATCAGCTACCACAAAGACAAGCGTATGGGTGATATTGCAGAGGCGAAAGCCAGCGAAGGGGCCAAGTGTTTCAGTACACCATCCGTTCTGCGGAGGGGAATAAATGTGCTTCTTAACTAGTCAGTAAGGCAGGTACGACGCGTCACGTAGCTGTACAACTATGTATATATATATATATATATATATATATATATATATATATATATATATATATATATATATATGGCTGAGGAAATCACGCTGGCCTCGGTAGTAAAATGAAGAAAAAGAGTACGACGTGCGTTGGGGGGGGGAGGAATTACCACAGTATATGTCACTAACGTTTCGGCTGGTGGACCAGACTGTGTCAAAGTCAAAGGCTTAACAAAGACGGGTCCACCAGCCGAAACGGCATTGAAATATACTGTGCTAATCCCCCCCCCCAACGTACGTCGTACTCTTTTTCTTCATCATATATATATATATATATATATATATATATATATATATATATATATATATATATATATATATATATATATATATATATATATATATATATGGACAAATTAATCTTAAATAGACGTTAGTACTAGACGCTCTCATATGTTTCCATGTGTGCTTTACTCTATCCTCGTCTTCAAAGCGCACCTCAACTCAGTATGCATAGGAAAATCGTCCAAGAAGCACACTTTTCAATTGTGTATTTTTAATTAAAATATTCCATCAAGTATCGCAAGGGCACCGACGAATCAATTTGTTTACAAAGTTTCTTCAAAGGTACGTGAAATCTGTCTGTTCTTTGAATTAAGTTCTTCTATTAACTCTGACTGCATCCAAAATCAATCTCCTTCCAACCTTTTCCACGAAGTCTACACCGATGAGACGTCAGGTACATGAAATCTGTGTATTGAATTTATTTCTTTAAGTTTAATGAGTGCATCTATAAATCAATTGTGACTAGGTATATTGGTGTTGTCTAGCGGCAGTCAGAAACGCAGCCTCAGCAACGGGAGCTCAGCTGGAAGGGCGAACTGGCCTCGAGGCATGCGGTGGCGACGGGACTTTCTAATCTACCGTTATTCCTAACCATACCCGCTCCCCCCCCCCTCCCGGCTCAAGAAGGGGATACGGTGGGGCCATAATAAGGCTTGAGTCTGTTTACATGAATACTTTGACGTCCACGGCGACAGCGGTGACCTGGGGGTGGCAGTGACTCGACGATGTAGTTGACGGGCAAAGTTTGGGCAATTACGCAGTAAGGACCATCACATTTCAGAGGAGAGGCCAGGACTAGTAGGTGGGACTCAGAGCCATACAAGGGATTCAGGAGGGAAGGTGGGAGCTGGTCTGCCGTCGTCACGTCGACGCTTTTGGCGAGTTTGGTCTGCGGTATTGAGTGAATGGTGGAGTTGCCGACATTCCTCGGCATGCTTAGCGGCGGTGGAAACTGGAGTACACTCTGAAGCATCTGGACTATATGTAAAAAAATGTGTCAATGGTACGAGAAGGTTTACGGTCGTAGAGAAAGAAGAACTTAGAGAATCTTCGTGTGGCTTGCTTGGCGATGTTGTAGGCGTACGTTGCGAATGGTCCAACAAGGTCCCATATAGTTGGAATTATCCGAGACGACACACATGGACAGCATGTCGCTGAGAGTTCGGTTGAACCGTTCCATCAGACCATTTGTCTAAGGCGGTAGTGTTGCGATGTACATGTAGAACGTTGCAGTGATGAAGGAGTGATTTGACTACTTCAGACAGAAAAAAGCACGCGCCCTCGCTCACTCCAGAGTTCACAAGGTACGTCGTGGTGTAGGACAAAGTGATGGAGGATGAAAAAAGAGACGCCGTGCGTTAGGGCCAGTCGGAGGGCAGCGGTTTCCCCATATCGCGTCTGGTGATCGACCGCAACTATGACCCAACGCTTTCCAGCAGCCGTACGTGGGAAAGGCCCATATAAATCAAGTCTCGACGTGGTCGTAGGGGCGGACTGGGCATGGAAGTGGCTGCAACGGAGCGGCGGGATGAGGAGCCGATATTTCTGACGTCGGAAATCAGTGCACGAGAAGACATATTTGCTGACGTAATTGTACACGCCGCGCCAGTAATATCACAGTTGAAGGCGCGTTTAAGTCTTGCACAAGTCGTCATAGCCACACTGCGGGTCGGCAAGAAATGGAAATGCGGTTCGGAGTTGGCACGGAACCGCTAGAAGTCACTTGCAGCCATTGCCATGGTAATTTCTGCAGAAGTCCATTGCGAACGGTCAAATGTAGCGCTTGGCGGCAGAGTGCGCGAGTCGCCGGTAGTCCAACAGGATTCTTCAGAAAGTTCAGAAGCGTGCTGTCTACAGGTATTTTTGCTGCTCTGAAGCGAGGTCATTGAAGTCCAAATATTATGGAGTGGGCGTGAGGGGCAAAACTCTGTCGACGTCGGGTGGGATCGGTGAACATGATAAAGCATCGGCGTCAGAATGTTTGCGCCCGGAGCGGTTGACAGCCATGATGTCGTATTCCTGTACATATAAGGCCCATCGCGCGAGGCGCCCGGACGCGTTCTTTGAGGGGGCGACAACCAGCAAATCGCATAGTGGTCTGTGACTACGTCAAAAGGTGGACCGTAAAGGTAAGGCCAAAATTTAGTAAGAGTCCACACAATGGCTAAACATTCCTTTGCAGTCACAGAGTAGTTCGCTTCAGCTTTGGTGAGAGTTCGGCTGGCGTAGGCTACAACATACTCGCCAAAGCCACACTTTCGTTGCGCGAGCACTACACCGGCTAGACCAATGCCGCTGGCCTCAGTGTGAATATCTGTAGGAGCATTCGGATCGAAGTGACGTAAAATTGGTGGCGAGGTAAGTACAATTAACGCAGCTAGCTGGGCGAGTTGGTGATTGGACATATTCTTAGGCGTGGGCAGTGCAACCCGGACGAAGGAGAAAAGGAAGTAGACGACAATAGCGCAGACTAACAGTTAGTTATTAAATGTTGTTAGGTCTGCGCTCGTATCAGCTTCTTCCTTTTGTCCTTCGTCCGTGTTGCACTGCCCACCTCTAAGGTCAGCCGACAACGTAAGGTGGTAAATATTACGTCACACGTATCTGACAAGGTAGAAAGGTCACTGGTGCCGGTAAGAAGCTGTATCGCACAGTCATGCACAGGTTTATTACGCAGTAGTCTCGTTTACTTAGGAAATTCGGCCACGGCTCGGAACTTAGCAGCATCAGGAAATGCGCCATGTTTGGAAACAACATGGCCCGAAATGGTTATTAGTTCTGCACAAAAAAAAAAAACGCACACTTCAAGTTAAGTTGTAGGCCAACCTTATACGTATGGCTGGTCAGAACTCATTTCAGGTGTTGAAGGTGTATCGGGAAGTCGGGCACAAACACAACAACGTCATCTAAATAACAAGGGGATGTTTGACACTTCAGGCCACACAAAATAGTGTCGATCATCCGGTTAAACGTGGCTGAAGCATTACAAAGGCCGAGCGTCATGACATTAAATTCATACAAGCCGTCTGTTGTGACAAATGCGGTTTGCAGCGACAAGCCTCAGCCATGGGTACCTGCCAGTATCCAGAGCGACAATCTAAGGAAGAAAAAAAAAAGAAATTGGCTCCCTGTAAGCAGTCAAGTGCGCCGTCTATGCGTGCTAAAGGTATCCTTGGCAAAAGAGGTTTATGCGTGGAAAAAGTTAGTAGTCTGTGCTCTCCCTGTCCTCTTTTTACAGCGAAGCTGCATATGGCTAGGTTTCCGTTTTTTTTTTGTGCGTGCGTAGAAGAGGTTCAGGTAGACCAAGAAATCGATATTGCAACGCCGCCGGCTCGGGAGTCGACGCGCCGGTTGCATAGGTCTACGGTGTAGCCACGTCGACGTCTAGCGTTCTCCTCGGGGTGTTCGTAGTCCGACCGGGCATCGCGCACACGCTTCACGTTGGCGGCCCGCTCGTCGTCGGTGGTCTCCTCCCGCCGCCTCCGTGCCCACTCCCGTTTCTGTTCGCCAAGACAATCTTCACGGGCACGATGCTGTGCCCGTAAAGCTAAACCCAATGTGTGCGCCTCCTTACTGTTACGTCAACATCGCCTAGCGACGTTATCAGCAGTTGCGTTCTGGCCGTGCCATGCGTAGGACGCGTATGCGCACATATATTACATCAATATGAACGAGCCGTCAATGCGCTTTGACCGTACACAACACATGAAAGCAGTTAGGCAACCATTCAGTTACCTTAACATACGTCAATATTCCCCGTTTCTTCATGATATTTCACTATGGGATAAACTACCACAAGAAGTAGTCTACGCTAATACAACACAATCGTTCGTTCATCTCGTGAAAAATATTTCTTTTGATTAATAGCGCCCTGCACACAAGGAAGGAAATTAATTCTCGTCTGCGTGTTGTACTAAAATTAGGTAAAATGCCAAATTTAGGGATATGCCGTGTGTTCATGGTTTATCACTACTTTGTTGTCGAGTTGCAAACTACTACAGTTCCTATTCGTATTTACTGCTAATTCTAAATTGCAAATGCTGATGTCCCTGTATATTTTTTATTGTGTATTTTTCTATTCTTCAATTTTTAGTCTTGTTTATTACCGTTGATGTAACCACTCCTGCTTGGGCCCGAATAAAGCATGCACTATGTTAAATAAATAAATAAATAAATATAGTCATCACTATACACAGCTTCGCTGGTCATCCGTCCTCACAGAGTGGAATGACACTGGATTTTTCCTTTTCTTCGGCATCTTGCACAGCACGTTTATAATTCAAGTTAAACATCGTTTTACGTGACCTCGTTCAAACGATGATAAACGGCGCAAAATCGGACGAAAACCATCTTTCTTTGTAACTAGAACGACGGCAGATGCCCACGTGTTACTTGATGGCTGAATAACGCTGCGAGTGAGCACGTAGCTCACCTGCTCGTCAGGAGCCCGCCTCTCTGTGGCCGAAACCCGGTGCGGTAGCTGCCTCAGGAGCATGATACTCAGTTGATGATGTGGGAGACAGCTGTCGCTCGACCCAAAGAAGTACTGTGGCAATCAAATGAAGAGATGAATCGATGAAGAAGACGGCGAAGCGTAACGCTGCGCCATAGTAAGATTGCGCTCGATGGATGCGGTCAAAGGGTGCGGTGAGGAACTCGAAACCACAAGGGCTACAGCGGCGATGTAAGCAGCAGCTGGGTCTCCGTGCGTGTCGAAAAGTAAGTGGAACTCGAAACCACAAGGGCTACAGCGGCGATGTAAGCAGCAGCTGGGTCTCCGTGCGTGTCGAAAAGTAAGTGCGCCGGCGCAGCACGACCGAGGCACTCGCGGCGCAACAAAGAAGCGGGAGCGACGTCGGGTGAAAATAAATAGTGCGGCAAAGATTCAACACGTCTTCTACATAGCCGACACTAATATTCTGCGAGTTACGTGAAATCTGTGTGTTGAATGAAATTATTAATCATAATGAACGGAACGATGAATCACTGTTTTCAAACTTTTCTGCATAGCCGACACCAATGAAATGCCAGGTACCTGAAATCTCTCTGTTGAAATAAAATTTACCGTTGTCCGTAAAGCGTGCAGCAATTAATCAATACATATTCTACATAGCCAGCACCTATAGGATGTCAGGAACGTGAAATTTGTGTACTGAATTAAATTAGTCTGTTGAAAATAAAGAGTACAGCAATTAGTCAATATATTTTCCACGTAGCTAACACCAATAGAATACCATGTACGCGAAATCTGTTTATTGAATTGAATTATTTTGTTAACCATAATTGAGTGCAGCGATGAATCACTCTGCTCCCAATATTTTCTGCATCGCCAACACCGATGAAATATCAGGCACGTGAAATCTGTCTACTGAAATAAATTTTTCCGTTAAAGATAAAGAGTGATGAAATTAATCAATATATTTTTACCTAGCCAATACCAATAGGATGCCAGGTGCGTGAAATCCGTGTATTGAATAAAATTATTCTATTGAAAATAAAGGGTGGAGCAATTAACATATTTTTGACGGAGCCTACACCGATACGATGCCAGGTACCTGAAATCTGTCAACTGAAAAAAAAATATTTTAATCATAATGAGTGCAGCAATGAATCAATCTGTTTTCAAACTTTTCCTTTTCTACATAGCCAATAACGATGAAGTTCCCGGTACGTGAAATATGTAAATTGAAATAAATTATTCTCTTGAATATAAAGAAAGGAGCTATTAATATATTTTCTACATAGCCTACACCAATAGCATGCTAGGTACCTGAAATTTGTCTATTGAATAAAATTATTTTGTTAACCATAATACGGGCAAAGATAAATCGGTCTTCAATCTGTCCTATATAGCCAACATTGATGAAATGCCAGGTACATGAAATATTTGTATTGAATGGAATAATTTTGGCAACCATGAGTGCAATGGTGAATCACTCTGCTTCCAATGTTTTTCACATAGCCAACACCAACGAAATGCCAGGTATGTGAAATCTGTCAATTCAAATAATTTTTTTCCGTTGAAGATAAAGAGTGCAGCAATTAATCAATGTATTTTCTACATAGCCAATAGCAATAAAATTCCGAGTATGCGAAATCTGTCTGTTGAATGAAATTATTATGTTAGCCATAATGAGTGTAGCGATAAATCACTCTGGTTTCAATCTTTTCCAAATAGCCAAAAACGATGAAATACCAGGTATGTGAAATCTGTAATCTGTCTATTCAAAAAAATTTTTCTGCCGAAGATAAAGAGTGCAGGAATTAATCATTATAATTTCTACATAGCCGACACCGATAGGATGCCAGGTACGTGAAATCTGTAATTGAATGAAATGAGTTTGTTAACCATATGGAGTGCAGCGATGAATCACTCCGTTTTAAATATCTACAAAATAGCCAACAGCGATGAAAAGCCAGGTGCGTAAAATCTGTCCATTGAATTAAATTATTTTGTTGAAAATAAAGAGTGCAGCAATTCATATATTTTCTACATAGCCAACACCGATAGGATGCCAGGTACGTGAAATCTCTCTATTGAATGAAATTATTTTATTAACCATAACGAGTGCAGTGATGAATCACTCTGCTTCCTATCTTTTCTACATAACCAACACCAATGAAACGCCAGGTGCGTGAAATCTGTCTATTGAAATAAATTTTCCCGTTGAAGATAAAGAGTGCAGGAATTAATCATTATAATTTCCACATAGCCGACACCGATAGGATGCCAGGTACGTGAAATCTGTGATTCAATGAAATTATTTTGTTAACCATATGGAGTGCAGAGATGAATCACTCCGTTTTAAATATCTACAAAATAGCCAACAGCGATGAAAAGCCAGGTGCGTGAAATCTGTCCATTGAATTAAATTATTCCATTCAGAATAAAGTGCGCAGCAAGTAATTAATATATTTTCTACATAGCCAACACCAGTAGGATGCCAGGTACGTGAAATCTTTGTATTGAATGAAATTATTTTGTTAACCATAATGAGTGCAGTGATAATTCACTTTGCTTCCAACGTTTTCCGCATAGCCAACACCAATGAAACGCCAGGTACGTGAAATATGTCTATACAAATAAATTTTACCGTTGAAGATAAAGAGTGCAGGAATTAATCATTATACTTTCTACATAGCCGACACCGATAGGATGCCAGGTACGTGAAATCTGTGATTCAATGAAATTATTTTGTTAACAATATGGAGTGCAGAGATGAATCACTCCGTTTTAAATATCTACAAAATAGGCAACAGCGATGAAAAGCCAGGTGCGTGAAATCTGTCCATTGAATTAAATTATTTTGTTGAAAATAAAGAGTGCAGCAATTAATATATTTTCTACATAGCCAACACGAATAGGAGGCCAGGTACGTGAAATCTCTCTATTCAATGAAAGTATTTTGTTAACCATAACGAGTGCAGTGATGAATCACTCTGCTTCCTATCTTTTCTACATAGCCAACACCAATGAAACTCCAGGTGCGTGAAATCTGTCTATTCAAAAAAATTTTTCCGTTGAAGATAAAGAGTGCAGGAATTAATCATTATACTTTCTACATAGCCGACACCGATAGGATGCCAGGTACGTGAAGTCTCTAATTGAATGAAATGATTTTGTTAACCATATGGAGTGCAGAGGTGAATCACTCCGTTTTAAATATCTACAATATAGCCAACAGCGATGAAAAGCCAGGTGCGTGAAATCTGTTCATTGAATTAAATTATTTTGTTGAAAAGAAAGAGTGCAGCAATTAATATATTTTCTACATAGCCAACACTAATAGGATTCCAGGTACGTGAAATCTCTCTATTGAATGAAATTATTTTGTTAACGATAACGAGTGCAGTGATGAATCACACTGCTTCCAACCTGTTCCGCATAGCCAACACCAATGAAACGCCAGGTACGTGAAATCTGTCTATTCAAATAAATTTTTCCGTTGAAGATAAAGAGTGCAGGAATTATACATTATACTTTCGACATAGCCGACACCGATAGGATGCCAGGTACGTGAAATCTGTAATTGAATGAAATGAGTTTGTTAACCATATGGAGTGCAGAGATGAATCACTCCGTTTTAAATATCTACAATATAGCCAACAGCGACGAAAAGCCAGGTGCGTAAAATCTGTCCATTGAATTAAATTATTTTGTTGAAAATAAAGAGTGCAGCAATTAATCTATTTTCTACATAGCCAACACTAATAGGATTCCAGGTACGTGAAATTTCTCTATTGAATGAAATTATTTTGTTAACGATAACGAGTGCAGTGATGAATCACACTGCTTCCAACCTTTTCCGCATAGCCAACACCAATGAAACGCCAGGTACGTGAAATCTGTCTATTCAAATAAATTTTTCCGTTGAAGATAAAGAGTGCAGGAATTAATCATTATAATTTCCACATAGCCGACACCGACAGGATGCCAGGTACGTGAAATCTGTGATTCAATGAAATTATTTTGTTAACCATATGGAGTGCAGAGATGAATCCCTGCGTTTTAAATATCTACAACATAGCCAACAGCGATGAAAAGCCAGGTGCGTGAAATCTATTCATTGAATTAAATTATTTTCTTGAAAATAAAGAGTGCAGCAATTAATATATTTTCTACGTAGCCAACACCAATAGGATGCCAGGTACGTGAAATCTCTCTATTGAATGACATTATTTCGTTAACCATAACGAGTGCAGTGATGAATCACTCTGCTTCCTATCTTTTCTACATAGCCAACACCAATGAAACGCCAGGTGCGTGAAATCTGTCTATTCAAATTAATTTTTCCATTGAAGATAAAGAGTGCAGGAATTAATCATTATACTTTCTACATAGCCGACACCGATAGGATGCCAGGTACGTGAAGTCTCTAATTGAATGAAATGATTTTGTTAACCATAGGGAGTGCAGAGGTGAATCACTCCGTTTTAAATATCTACAATATAGCCAACAGCGATGAAAAGCCAGGTGCGTGAAATCTGTTCATTGAATTAAATTATTTTGTTGAAAAGAAAGAGTGCAGCAATTAATATATTTTCTACATAGCCAACACTAATAGGATTCCAGGTACGTGAAATCTCTCTATTGAATGAAATTATTTTGTTAACGATAACGAGTGCAGTGATGAATCACACTGCTTCCAACCTGTTCCGCATAGCCAACACCAATGAAACGCCAGGTACGTGAAATCTGTCTATTCAAATAAATTTTTCCGTTGAAGATAAAGAGTGCAGGAATTATACATTATACTTTCGACATAGCCGACACCGATAGGATGCCAGGTACGTGAAATCTGTAATTGAATGAAATGATTTTGTTAACCATATGGAGTGCAGCGATGAATTACTCTGTTTTAAATATCTACAAAATAGCCAACAGCGATGAAAAGCCAGGTGCGTGAAATCTGTCCATTGAATTACATTATTTTGTTGAAAATAAAGAGTGCAGCAATTAATATATTTTCTACATAGCCAACACCAATAGGATGCCAGGTACGTGAAATCTCTCTATTGAATGAAATTATTTTGTTTACCATAACGAGTGCAGTGATGAATCACTCTGCTTCCTATCTTTTCTACACAGCCAACACCAATGGAACGCCAGGTGCGTCAAATTTGTCTATTGAAATAAATTTTTCCGTTGAAGATAAAGAGTGCAGGAATTAATCATTATAATTTCCACATAGCCGACACCGATAGGATGCCAGGTACGTGAAATCTGTGATTCAATGAAATTATTTTGTTAACCATATGGAGTGCAGAGATGAATCACTCCGTTTTAAATATCTACAAAATAGCCAACAGCGATGAAAAGCCAGGTGCGTAAAATCTGTCCATTGAATTAAATTATTTTGTTGAAAATAAAGAGTGCAGCAATTAATATATTTTCTACATAGCCAACACCAATAGGATGCCAGGTACGTGAAATCTCTCTATTGAATGAAATTATTTTGTTAACCATAACGAGTGCAGTGATGAATCACTCTGCTTCCTATCTTTTCTACATAGCCAACGCCAATGAAATGCCAGGTGCGTGAAATCTGTCTATTCAAATAAATTTTTCCGTTGAAGATAAAGAGTGCAGGAATCAATCATTATAATTTCTACATAGCCGACACCGATAGGATGCCAGGTACGTGAAATCTGTAATTGAATGAAATGAGTTTGTTAACCATATGGAGTGCAGCGATGAATCACTCCGTTTTAAATATCTACAATATAGCCAACAGCGATGAAAAGCCAGGTGCGTAAAATCTGTCCATTGAATTAAATTATTTTGTTGAAAATAAAGAGTGCAGCAATTAATATATTTTCGACATAGCCAACACTAATAGGATTCCAGGTACGTGAAATGTCTCTATTGAATGAAATTATTTTGTTAACAATAACGAGTGCAGTGATGAATCAGACTGCTTCCAACCTTTTCCGCATAGCCAACACCAATGAAACGCCAGGTACGTGAAATCTGTCTATTCAAATAAATTTTTCCGTTGAAGATAAAGAGTGCAGGAATCAATCATTATAATTTCTACATAGCCGACACCGATAGGATGCCAGGTACGTGAAGTCTGTAATTGAATGAAATGATTTTGTTAACCATATGGAGTGCAGCGATGAATCACTCTGTTTTAAATATCTACAAAATAGCCAACAGCGATGAAAAGCCAGGTGCGTGAAATCTGTCCATTGAATTACATTATTTTGTTGAAAATAAAGAGTGCAGCAATTAATATATTTTCTACATAGCCAACACCAATAGGATGCCAGGTACGTGAAATCTCTCTATTGAATGAAATTATTTTGTTTACCATAACGAGTACAGTGATGAATCACTCTGCTTCCTATCTTTTCTACACAGCCAACACCAATGGAACGCCAGGTGCGTGAAATCTGTCTATTGAAATAAATTTTCCCGTTGAAGATAAAGAGTGCAGGAATTAATCATTATAATTTCCACATAGCCGACACCGATAGGATGCCAGGTACGTGAAATCTGTGATTCAATGAAATTATTTTGTTAACCATATGGAGTGCAGCGATGAATCACTCCGTTTTAAATGTCTACAAAATAGCCAACAGCGATGAAAAGCCAGGTGCGTAAAATCTGTCCATTGAATTAAATTATTTTGTTGAAAATAAAGAGTGCAGCAATTAATATATTTTCTACATAGCCAACACCGATAGGATGCCAGGTACGTGAAATCTCTCTATTGAATGAAATTATTTTATTAACCATAACGAGTGCAGTGATGAATCACTCTGCTTCCTATCTTTTCCACATAGCCAACACCAATGAAATTCCAGGTGCGTGAAATCTGTCTATTCAAATCAATTTTCCGTTGAAGATAAAGAGTGCAGGAATTAATCATTATACTTTCTACATAGCCGACACCGATAGGATGCCAGGTACGTGAAGTCTGTAATTGAATGAAATGATTTTTTTAACCATATGGAGTGCAGAGATGAATCCCTGCGTTTTAAATATCTACAACATAGCCAACAGTGATGAAAAGCCAGGTGCGTGAAATCTATTCATTGAATTAAATTATTTTCTTGAAAATAAAGAGTGCAGCAATTAATATATTTTCTACGTAGCCAACACCAATAGGATGCCAGGTACGTGAAATCTCTCTATTGAATGACATTATTTCGTTAACCATAACGAGTGCAGTGATGAATCACTCTGCTTCCTATCTTTTCTACATAGCCAACACCAATGAAACGCCAGGTGCGTGAAATCTGTCTATTCAAATAAATTTTTCCATTGAAGATAAAGAGTGCAGGAATTAATCATTATACTTTCTACATAGCCGACACCGATAGGATGCCAGGTACGTGAAGTCTCTAATTGAATGAAATGATTTTGTTAACCATATGGAGTGCAGAGGTGAATCACTCCGTTTTAAATATCTACAATATAGCCAACAGCGATGAAAAGCCTGGTGGGTGAAATCTGTCCATTGAATTAAATTATTTTGTTGAAAATCAAGAGTGCAGCAATTAATATATTTTCTACATAGCCAACACCAATAGGATACCAGGTACGTGAAATCTCTCTATTGAATGAAATTATTTTGTTAACCATAACGAGTGCAGTGATGAATCACTCTGCTTCCTATATTTTCTACATAGCCAACACCAATGAAATTCCAGGTGCGTGAAATCTGTCTATTCAAATAAATTTTTCCATTGAAGATAAAGAGTGCAGGATTGAATCATTATACTTTCTTTATAGCCGACACCGATAGGATGCCAGGTACGTGAAATCTGTAATTGAATGAAATGATTTTGTTAACCAAATGGAGTGCAGCGATGAATCACTCCATTTTAAATATCTACAATATAGCCAACAGCGATGAAAAGCCAGGTGCGTATCTGTCCATTGAATTAAATTATTTTGTTGAAAATAAAGAGTGCAGCAATTAATATATTTTCTACATAGCCAACACGAATAGGAGGCCAGGTACGTGAAATCTCTCTATTCAATGAAAGTATTTTGTTAACCATAACGAGTGCAGTGATGAATCACTCTGCTTCCTATCTTTTCTACATAGCCAACACCAATGAAACTCCAGGTGCGTGAAATCTGTCTATTCAAATAAGTTTTTCCGTTGAAGATAAAGAGTGCAGGAATTAATCATCATACTTTCTACATAGCCAACGCCGATAGGATGCCAGGTACGTGAAATCTGTCTATTGAAGGAAATTATTTTGTTAAACATAACGAGTGCAGTGATGAATCAATCTGTTTTCAATCTTTTCCTTAAAGCCAGCACCAAGGCCAGGCAAAGTGCATGAAATCTCTCGTTTAATTGTGTCAGGTTTTTCTGCGAACTTTATTCACTGCAGCAAAGAACCAATCTACTTTGAATCTTTTTCATGAAGACGGCACCGATGAGTTGCCTAGTAGGTGAGATCGGTGTATTGGTTAGAGCTATTCCGCTCAGTATCAAAAGTGTAGCGATGAATCAATCTGTTTTCGGTGTTTCGCCCAAGGCCAACATGGGCTACATGCCAGGTATGTCAAATTAGTTTGTTTCTTCATTCAAGTTTTTCGGTTTGGTAATGATGACTTAGCAATCAATCAATCTGTTTCCACTCTTTACCACAAGAGCTGTACCGTTTAGATGCCAGGCAAGTGAAATTTGTCTATTGAACTAAATAATTTCGTTAACTGTATTGAGTGCAGCAATGAATCGATCTATTTTTAATCTTTCCCACAAAGCAAACAGTGATGAGGTGCCCGACAGACAGGTATATATAATGTCTAATAACGCGAATTACTCTTCACATCATCACACTAGTTTTTTTCCTGCCATGTAACCTATTAAGTTGTTTTCTTGGACCGATGCCGCATATTGTGTCTAGAAATGTCGGCCGATATCGAAGGCAGTGCCGTCTGAAAATACTACACTTTTTGTGGTGCTGGCAGGAATTGAACCCGCTTTGCACGGGTTCCGCAAGCAAGCAGCCCGGCGGTTTTGCACACTGCACCATGAATGCCAGCAGGGTGGGATGCAATTATGGTCATTGTTGACACGCATTGGCACGCCACGCATCTAGGAGGCCACGCTCAGACTTCACGCGGACTTTGCGGCGGCGGCGGTGTTAAATGATGCATGGGGCCAAGACAGAAGCGCGGGACAGGAGCCCAGCTGAAGTACACTCCTCACATATGACGCGTGTGTGCTATTCGCATAATTGTAAAGTCGGCATAGATAAATTATGACCATTTTTTTAAAATTAAGTTATTCCATTCACTATCGCAAATGTAGCGATGATTCAATCTATTTTCAATCTTTCTCCTAGGCAACACTAATGACATGCCAGGTGCCAACGTGTAATCTGACTGTTTATTGAACTCTTTCCCATTAATATAATGATTGATGTAATGAATCAACATGTTTGTAATATTTTGCATGAAACCCCAACCGATGTGATGCCAGGCGCGTTAAGTATGTCTTTTGAATTAAGTTATTCCGCTGATTTTAAGAAGTGTAGGGATAAATCAGCTTGTTTTTAATTTTTCTCTCGAAAGCTCACGCGAATGAGATGCTAAATACGTGAAATCTTTCTGCTGAATTACGTTTTTGTATTGAGTATAACGTGTGCTGCAATGAATCATTGTTTACAATCTTTGCCGCAAAGCCGAAACAGCTGAGATGACGGGTATGTGAAATATGTCTATTTATTGAATGCAATTTTCCAATCGACTATATTGATAGCGGCAATGAACCAATATGTTTTCAATATTGTCCGACAAGCCCACGCCGATGTCATGTCAAGTACGTTAAGTCGTCGTCATCGTCATCATCATCATCAGCAGCAGCAGCAGCAGCAGCAGTAGCAGCAGCCTGGCTACGCCCACTGCAGGGCAAAGGCATCTCCCATACTTCTACAAGTACCCCAGTCATGTGCTAATTGTGGCCATGTTGTCCCTTGAAACTTATTAATCTCATCCCTCCACCTAACTTTCTGCCTCCCCCTGCTGCGCTTCCCTTCTCTTGGAATCCAGTCCGTAACCCTTAATGACTATCGGTTATTTTCCCTCCTCATTACGCGCCCTTCACATGCCCCCATTTCTTTTTCTTGATTTCACCTAAGATGTCATTAACTCGCGATTGTTCCCTCACCCAATCTGCTCTTTTCGTATCCCTTAACGTTACACCTATAATTCTTCTTCAGCTCGTTGCGTCGTCCTAAATTTAAGTGAAACCCTTTTCGTAAGCCTCGAGGTTTCGGTCCCGTAGGTGAGTACTGGTAAGACACAGCTGTTATACACTTTTCTCTTGAGGGATAATGAAAACATGCTGTTCATGATCTGAGAATGCCTGCCAAACGCCATTCTTATTCTTATGCCAGCCCATTCTTATTCTTCTGATTTTTCAGTCTCATGATCTGGATCCGCGGTCACTACCTGCCCTAAGTAGATGTATTCCCTTACCATTTCCAGTGCCTCGCTACCTATCGTAAACTGCGCTTCCCTTCCGAGACTGTTAAACATTACTTTAGTTTTCTGTAGATTAATTTTTAGACCCACCCTTCTGCTTTGCCTGTCCAGGTCAGTGAGCATGCTTTGCAATTGGTCCCCTGACTTACTAAGCAAGGCAATATCATCAGGGAATCGCGAGTTACTAAGGTATTCTCCATGAACTGTTATCCCCAATTTTTCCCTATCCAGGTCTCTGAATACCTCCTCTAAACACGTTGTGAACAGCATAGGAGAGATCGTAACTCCCTGCCTGACGCCCCTCTTTATTGAGATTTTGCTGCTTTCTTTATGGAGGACTACGGTGGCTGTGGAGCCGCTATAGATATCTTTCAGTATTTTTACATACGGCTCGTCTACACCTTGATTCCGTAATGCTTGCATGAGTGCTGAGGCTTCGACTGAATCAAACGCTTTCTCGTAATCAATGAAAGCTATATATAAGGGTTCGTTATATTACGCATATTTCTCTATCAGCTGATTTATAGTGTGAATATGGTCTATTGTTGAGTAGCCTTTACGAAACCCTGCCTGGTCATTTGGTTTACAGCAGTCTAAGGTGTTCCTGATTCTATGTAGGCAACGGACAGTAGGCTGATCGGTCTATAATTTTTCGTCTTTCGCGTCCCCTTTCTTATGGCTTAAGATTATGTTGGCGTTCTTCCAAGATTGCGGTGCGCTCGAGGTCATGAGGCATTGCGTATACAGGGTGGCTAGTTCTACAACAATCTGCCCACCATCCTTCAACAAATCTGCTGTTAAATGATCCTGCCCAGCTGCCTTCCCCGTTTGCATAGCTCCCAAGGCTTTCTTTACTTCTTTATATAAAATGTGGGATGTCAAATTCCTTAAGACTATTACGTTAAGTATGTCGACTGAATTAATTTATTCCGTTGAGTATAAGAAGTGTAGGGGTGAATGTCCGTTTTAAATTTTTTTCCCCAGAAACTCACAAGAATGAGAAGCCCGGTATGTGAAATCTGTCTATTGTATTACATTTGTTTATTCAGTATAACGTGTGCTGCAATGAATCATTGTGTTTTCAATCTGTGCCACAAAGCCACAGTGGATGGGATGGCAGGTACGTGAAATCCAATTAACTATACTGACTGTGGAAATGAACCATTATGTTTTCAATATTTTGCATGAAGCCGAACCCGATGTGATGCCAAGTACGTTAAGTGTGTCTATTGAAATAAGTTATTCTGTTGAGTTTAAAAATGTAGGGATAAGTTAGTCTGTTATGAATTTTTTTCTCGAAAGCGCACGCGAATGAGATGTCAGGTACGTGAAATCTGTCGATTATGTTATGTTTCTTTATTCAGTATAACGTGTGCTGCAATGAATCACTCCGTTTTCAATCTTTGCCACAAATCCACAACCACTGGGATGGCAGGTACGTGATCTCCGTCTATTTATTGAGTTCAGTTTTGTAATTACCTATAGTGACTGCGGCAACGAATCAACATGGTTTTCATATTTTCCACGAAGCCCACATCGATGGGATGCCAGGTACTTTAAGTATGTCTATTAAATTAAGTTATCTGATCGAGTTTAAGTAGTGTAGGGGTGAATCGATCGGTTTTCAATTTTTTCACTAAAACTCACACTAATGAGCAGCCAGGTACGCGAAATTTTCCTACTGAACTGCGTTTTTGTATTGAGTATAACGTTTGCTGCGATGAATCATTGTGTTTGAATCTTTGCCACAAAGCCAACACTGATAAGATGCCAGGTGGATGAAGGCTGTCTGGCTTTTGAATTTGCGTTTTCTGTTATACATGCGATGAGAAAAGCAATATACATTTGACATTTTACGCAAAGCTAGCTCAGATGGCACTAGAGGTAGGTAAATTTAGTCTGCCTTTTGGGTTTACTTTTCTCATTAAGTATTATAAGCGAAGGAAAGAAATATTATTTATTTAACTTTATTTGCAGTAAGCCATCACAGATCGTACGTCTGTTATGTGGTAGCGTGTCTTTTGAGTTCAGAGTTTGTTTACTTTGGGAAAGATTTTATATTTTTCCACTGAGGCGTGATCTACAACAGGCTATGTGTATGTAATTATTCTTCCTTGCGAATTTTCTTACTTTGATAAATATAAATGAGTGCAATAACGAAAGAATGCGTTCTCTCGCTGGTGTTTCGCAAACGTTTTGGTTGTGTACGTTCTCGTTCAACTTCCCTCGGGCAAAACACCTAGCACAAAATGCCGGTTAGCATGCAGCAGCAGGGGTTTTGTAAGTTGTCGCTGCTACTATGCAGCAAGTTAAAAAAAATATGGCAAGGCCTCTTACGCGGGTGAAGTGAACCGTTTTTTTGTTAGCCACAAGCTTAAGAAACGTCCAGTATTTAAAGTTTCAAGCTTCATTCATCAACGATGTCAGTTTTACAAAGAATTGCATACAGAATTAGCACTACACAGGGAGTCCCAAAGTTAGAAACTGTCAGGGGGACTCCCCTACATGACCAAATAAAAAAAAGCGAAATGCGCATCAAGCATTGGTTACGGTGACTTTACAGACAATTTCATAAAGATAAGAACAGTGCGAAAAAACAAGAATATAAAGCTGTTTAGTAAGACAAAAATTGCGAAGAAAGCTTTTGTAGTGAACAAGTAATGCAAATTTACAATAGAATAAAAATAGGGGTAATATAACATATAGTATAATAGCCAAGTGAATTATTATTACATTCACAAAAGTCAGTTGTTAGGATGAAGAAAGTTGCTGCATAAAATATTTCTTAACTTGGTTCTTGAATATATGCTCTGTGGGGGATGACTTAATGGTATGTGGAATAGAATCCCACAGTTTTATTTCCGCAAATGTAGTAGTGAACTTACCATAGTTTGTGCGCACTTTAGGTAAAAGACGATTATCGAATTCAGAGAACCTAGTAGTGTTATTATTTACAAACTTTTCAGAAACAAAGCCATGTATATGTGCAATATTGCGAAATAACTTACAGATCACGATTGTTAACTTGAACTGAAAGAGCTGGTGAAGAGGATGAATGTTTAAACTGCAATAAAGTGGCGTTGAATTGGATAGGAAATGACTGAAAGTCATGAGACGAAGCGCCTGATTCTGCAGGCGTTGAAGTTAGCTGAGGTGAGGGAGGTATGAATTACCCCAGGCTGATACGCAGTCAGATGAATGGCTGAGAATGCGTGCATGATAAATGGAATGGATAATGTGCGGCTGAAAATATGAGCGGGTTTTGATTATGGCGCGTATTTCAAAAGAAATCTTACGCACAAGTGACTGCGCATGGAGAGTGAATTTTCGATGCTTGTCTAAAACTACGCCAAGAAACTTTGCGCTATCAGATATTGGTATTAAGTTGTTGTCAAGACACACAGATATAGATTTCGAAATTAGTGTAGGGAAGGAATGAAAGACCATAAAAACCGTTTTTAGCAGATTGACGCACATGTTCTTTCGACACCAGGAAGTTATGTTATGCGGATCAACGTTAACGTTTCGCTGTAGCTCGTAAACATTATTAGCGCAAGAAAAATTAGTCGTGTCGACTGCATATAATATACAGTCGGTAGTGGTCAGAACATTAGGTAGGTCATTAATAAATAGTAGAAACAGCAGCGGACCAAGGATCGAGCCCTGGAGAACGCCTTGATATATGTCCTTAGAAGATGAGAGTTTGCGGTCAATCTGAACAACTTGGCTACGATTGGTTAGGTAACTAGAAATAAACTGAAGTGGCGGGCCAGTTATGCCGTAAGATTCGAGTTTATGTATTAGAATTTTGTGATTAATGGTGTCAACAGCTTTTGTTAAATCTATAAATACACTTCCAACCAGCAAGCCTTGGTCGATTACCTTCTTGACTTTATCGGTGAAGGTTAGAAGCGCAAGCTCAGTTGAGCAACCCTGCCGAAAGCCATACTGTTTAGGTTTAGGTATTGCTCGAAATTAATTTCTCCGTTGAAATTAATTAACTCAATTTTGAAGCGTCAGCTTTTCTGAGCTCATCCGTCAGTTCAGCACCGTTGTCGCCGTCTACAGGAGTGTACCGATTCTGTAGATTGTGCATTTTGCAGTTCCCACTGGTATTTGCTGATGGTCATGTGGCGCTGAGTATGTGGTCATGCCGCTGTGTTTTGTGTCATCGCCACCATCTTCATCGTCAGGTCATTGTAGTCGTACAGTCGTCATGACTTCGTCTAACGGCATCATCCTCTAGTGTTCATCGTCATTAGATTCTCGCCAAATAGTCGTCGTCACGAAAACGTCTTCATGCCGTCGTCGTCAGGCCATCGTCGACATATATTCGTTGTCATACCACCTTCATTGCTTCGTCGACGTCATTTCTCCTTCTTCATTCCATCGTAATCATGCTGTCGTCATTCAATCGTGATTGCAACGCCGTTGTCATACCATCGTCGTCATACATTCGTCGTTATGTATTCGTTGTCTTACCGTTGTCATGATGCCGCCGTGGTCTTTCCATCGTGGTCATTCCAACTTCGTCATACAGTCGTTGTCGTACACTCGTCGCCATCCCATCTTCTACGTGTCGTCATCGTCATACTGTCTTTGGCTGCGCCACTGTATGCTTAAAAAGCCCACGAGCGTTCGAGCATAGGAAAGGAGTGTAGTATAGTTCAAACGAGAACGCTATAAAACAGCCTTCACACTTAAATGTCATGGAATAAGTAGTAAACGAGAAGAAAGGGGTTTAACCGAGGGGCCCGATTTTTATCAGTCATATCAAAAGAAGCCAACAAACACTGACACCAAGGACAACATAGGGAAAATTGCTTGTGCTTAATGAATGAAATAAGGAAGCAATAAATTAATGGAAAGTAAAGTGGACGAAAAAAACAACTTGCCGCAGGTGGGAACCGAACCCAGAACCTTCGCATTTCGCGTGCGATGCTCTACCAATTGAGCTACACCACGGCGCCGTTTCCCCATCCACATTCTTGGGTATTTCTGTTTCCTAGTAGAACCCTGGGAGTGTGAGCCAGCGCCACCACTCACAGATCTTGGCGGCGGACGTGGAACGTCCTTTTTGCCGCAGGCGTCATGAGAACGTGATATTTTTGGGTGAAGGCAACTGGTCAATAAACCCACACATACCACCGGAAGGCACCAATGTTGCCAGATTTGAGACCCTCGTTATGTAATAAACGAGAAGAAAAGGGGGGTTAACCGAGGGGCCCGATTTTTATTAGTCATATCAAAGAAGCCAACAAACACTGAAACCAAGGACAACATAGGGGAAATTACTTGTGCTTAATAAATGAAATAAGGAAGCGATAAATTAATGGAAATGAAAGTGGACGAAAAAACAACTTGCCGCAGGTGGGAACCGAACCCACAACCTTCGCATTTCGCGTGCGATGCTTTACCAATTGAGCTACCACGGCGCCGTTTTCCCATCCACTTTCTTGGGTATTTATGTATCCTAGTAGAACCCTGGGAGTGTTAGCCAGCGCCACCACTCATAGACCTTCGCGGTGGACGTGGAACGTCCTTTTTGCCGCAGGCGTCACGCGAACGTGATCTTTTTGGGGGAAACTGGTCCATAAACCTACACATGCTACCTGAAGGCACCAATGTTGCCGGATTCGAGACCCTCGTTATGTAATAAACGAGAAGAAAGGGCGTTAACCGAGGGGCCAAGCACAAGTAATTTCCTCTATGTTGTCCTTGGTGTCAGTGTTTGTTGGCTTCTTATGAGATAGAATAAGCAGGAATTTCAGACCCCCAAGCGATTCGGTGAACTCGAGATCGAAAGCGAAAACGCCAAGCCCACATGCCCAGCCAGCGCTTGAACATTCGTGTGACATACTCGTAACGATCCTGTGAGTTTCTTCTTTTTTTAATTATTGAACTTAAGAGGAAGCTTTAGCTCGGGCCCAGCTCCGACGCGGCCTATTCAAACATGTAAAACGAAAAAACGCTTTTCTGAAATAACCTCTTAACCGATTTTAATGAAATTTGTTGTATTTGAGAGAGAAAGTTAAATTATAGTGACTGTTGGTAGCGGAACTTCGATGTACGGTCTGAATTTTACGAAAAAGATTTTCAAACGTTTGAAAGCTAATAAAAAATAGAAGCACGAAGTTTACAAATTGATAGCTCTACATCAAGAATAGATATCGCAGTTCTGTAAATGGCATCCATTAGATCATTCAAAGCGGACAAATTCTATTTGTCGATTTGTACCTTACGTGAATTTGGTACGTTGTGTACAAGGGTTCCGCAAAAGCTGTATTTCCATATTACTAAATTTTTTGACATTCATGAGTAACATATCAATTTTGTCTGCTTTAGATGTACTATTAGATGCAATTGACAGAATTGGGTTATTATTTTTCATTGCTGAGTTACAGAGTTGTAAACTTGATAGTTTCGTTTTCTGAAAATTTTTGAATTCTGCCAATTTTTAATAACACATTGACAAACTAAATAGAAAAGTTGAAACTAACAGTCCCTGGATTTTATGGTTTTCTTTTAAATGCAACAAGCCACGTCAAATTTGGTGCAGTGGTTGATGAGAAAAACGAATTCTCCTTTTACGTGTATTTAGATAGGAGCACCCGAGCTAAAGCTTCCTCTTAAAGCAATTATGTCAGCAGTAAGGTCTAGTAATGCATTCTAAAACATCAATTTTAATTCTTTGAAGGGCGCTATCTCTCGCGTGGCTCTTTTTTTTCGTGTTTAACGAAAGCGTGCAAAACATTAAAAAAAGCCGACACTTCCGCCTTTTCGCCAACAGATTGCGTGCTGCCGCAGTGTTGATCGCAGACATTATGCAAAAGAACTAAAGGCGTTGGATGAGGAACGCAGTGATGGCACTGCTTTGACAGAGTGTTTATCTTGGCATGGCACCCGCTGTGGTTGCTTAGTAGCTATGGCGTTGGGCTGCTAAGCACGAGGTCGCGGGATGGAATCGCAGCCCCGGCAGCCGCATTTCAGTGGGGGCGAAATGCGAAAACACCAGTATACTTAGATTTAGGTGCACTTTAAAGAACCCCTGGTGGGCCAATTTAGTCCGGAGTCCCCCCGCTAAGGCGCGCCTCATAATAAAATCGTGGTTTTGGCACGTAAAACCTCAATAATATTATCTTGGCATGGCCCTGAAATTTCTTCTATCGGCGAGTCTTGCGTCTGAGCACACAACCGTCTGTGAAAGCGGTAGGAGTACTGCCAAAGCCAAGGTATCAATAATCACAGCGCAACTTATTGATCTATGGTGTAAGGCCAATCTCAGCGTTGGCATAAATGTAGGAGCCATCTGCAAGAAATTAAGCATGACAGAATTATGGTCGAAATCATCTATTACACGGCGAAGTTATTTCGTTCCCCGCGTATTTGAGAGCAATACTGCTGCGGAGTGCAAGCGCGGCGCAGAGTCGGCTTTTCTTTTCAATTTCACAGGTTTTCTTTTAAACGCGAAAAGAAGGCTCACGCAAGAGACAGCGCGCCGCAAACAATGGGAAATGATCTTTTCGAATATGTCAAAACGTATTGACACATTTACACTAAGTGCAATAATAAAACGTCAGTTAATCATTACAAACTGTTTAATTATAAACAGTACCAAAAAGTCGCAGTTTGGCCCGAAAGGCGAAGCATTGATTGCGGTATCAAATTAGTGGCAGCGATATGAAGTAAGGATAGTAGTTTGATCGGTCGGATAAACTTGTAAACTTAGGCACACTAAATTAATAAGCATGGTGTCATGCGCGAACAAGGAAATATGAGCACATCTAGCTCAATGACCGCGGAAACTTGCTGTCAAAACGCTCGCGCGAGGAAACGCGGCAGCAGCAGCGAGCGAAGTGACAATCGCTTCAACGAAGAGTTGCGAGATCACACGGCACGCGCAAAGCTACGAGCCGCCGACGCACCTAGACTGCGCCCAACGCAGGTCGCCCTCAAGATACGGCCGGGCGGCCGCGCGCAAGCGCCACATGCGCCGTTACAGCCGGAGTAGAACGCCACCGCCACCTCTCTCCACTCCCTCCGGCGCCTCGCAACGTGAGTGCCCCGCGCACGACGGGGGACGGCGCGCTTCCTGCACGCTTTCTTCTCTTTCGTGCGAGCGAGATTGAGCCGTTATCGTCGGCTCCCTTCACACGCTTTCACTCGCACATACAGTGCATGGCGCGCGGCGAAGGTGTTCGCGCCTTTGGACTTTATACGGAACCTCACAGCGATGGCGACGGTGGAAATGCGCTTGGAGTGTCCATATAATTGCTATCGTAATAAGCTATTGGATGCTTCTTCAGGTTTACGATAACAAGATACAGTTGGTTACATCCGCATCAACATCAATGCTATACCCGAAGATTAAAAATGATATCAGCACTCTTTGGAAGATGGCTCGAGAACTTTCTACGCACAGAGAAGCTCCAACGCGCCGTTCACGACACAGACACCGAAGGGCTCGTAGAATGTCCCATCGAGAGGAGCTTCGAGGCGAACCTTCTCTCCTGTCACGTGTGCTGTTGTCCATCAGGCAGAAATATAAAACTAATTTGATTCACCCACATGCAACAAGAGCACGAGCCGGTAATTCTTCGTAACCGGCAAATTCAGACGTGGAATGGCCTTCGCTGCCCTCCAGAGTCGCGCCTTCCCCCCGCACTCCCCACCGCTCCCCTGCACAAGTGAACTATCAAACAAGCTGACAAACCTAGTGGTGCTTAAAGCCTCTCCATCCACGCGCCACCGCCGGTGCTCTCAGCCAGAAAGAGACCAAAACTAACGATAAAGAGAGGATTAAAAGCACGCTGAAGCGTCTACTCAACTGTACGCGCATGAAAGGAAAAAAAAATTGACATCCACCTGTCTTCTAGGAGGAAGCTATAAAGGAAGCCAAAACGGTTTCTCAGAAAGGAAGCTTCGCAGTTTTAAAAACATTTGTCCAGGTCTGGGATTCGAACCCGGATTCAAAGCCTTTCCGGGGCGGTCGCTCTACTATGTGAGCTAACAAGGGGGTATTCTGTAAGGGCCCACCTAGTGGACTGTCCATTTCGGCCACCGTTAATTGGCTAAAGCTGTACCAGCGAAGAGGACACTGGCTGGGGGTACCTGAATCCTCTTCGTTAGTAGCGCTCTTAGAGAATCAGAGGGAGGGAACAGATTGCAGAGCGAGGGTGAATTAATCGACAACTAGAAGCACAGAGGCAGTGAATATGGCAAATCTGTTATGCGGAAGCACGCAAGATGAAGGAAGATTCATGAAAGTGATTGACATCCGCCCGTCTTGAAGCAGGAAGCCACTAAGGGAACCCGCGTGTTTATTTCAGAGTTTCAAACGCCGGCTGGTAAGTCCATGTACATGCCCTTGCCATACTTGAGCCGCTTATTGCAACTGTTTTGTTACAACTTAGAAAGCTTAATTTTGTGCGAATTTCGTACGCCCATCCCCAGCTTATCCTTTTGATGCATATTGATCGTCGGCAATTTTTTAAGAACCTTCCATTGCATCAGTGCTGGCTTGACAAGATATGTAACACTCTTCATTGAGGGACAGACAGACACACAGCGAACTTTACTGAGGTCCTGAGGGACTAGCCGGCCGAGACCCGTTGGGTCCCCGTCTTGCTGCTGGCTGCTCCCATGTCGGAATCGGGAGGCCAAACCTCTCCGCTCTTTCACGGCTTCTCTAGACGGCCGTGGACCGGATATTGAGTTCGGTACTTGAGATGCCCTCGTCCTAGTCCTGTTCGCTGGTGAGTGTCGTATCCGTAATGCAGGACCCTGCCAGAGCATATGAGCTAGAGTGCTTAACTCCTCCCCACCATCCTGGCACTGTGGATCAGTTTCTGTGTTAATCCTGCTTAGGAAACCTCGCGAGGGATATGACCTCGTCTGAAGCATCCTAAGCATGATCGCTTGAGATCTACATAGTTGTGGGTGTGGAGGCGGAAAGCGACTACGTTCCTTTTTATAGTGGGGGACGATCTCATGGAAGGTTAGTAATGGGTCGCTGTGGCTGAATTTCTTCGGATCTAATGAAGCCCTATCGCCGTCGCGGCGCGTGAGTTCTCGCGCACGGTGGGGAGCAATCTCATTGGGGTTAGGGCGGCCTGGCAGCACGTCGTCACTCACGTAAGCGGGGAACCACGTAATGTAGTGCACGAGGTCAGAATTCGTTTCAGACTGGCTTTTAAGAAGCGCCACCGCCTGTCTCGCAACCATTCCGGAGGCGAAAGCCCTGACGGCTGCGCGGGAGTCAGTGTAGATATACGGCCTTTTAGAATCCTGCATCGCCAGCGCAACCGCCACCTGCTCTGCCCCGTCGGCTGTGACAGCGCCTACCGAGGCCGCAGATAGGAGCTCGCCCTTCTCGCTGACCACTGTGACCGCGAATTTGCCGGAGCGCCTATATTGAGCTGCGTCCATGAAGGATTCTGTGCCAACAGGCTTCATTGAGGGATGTTCTAGAATTTTTCCACAACTTCAATAGAGGCCCGTGCCATTAACAGTGCTCCAAGATCGTGCACCCAGCATCCCTCGAACTTTGTCATCATTCGTCCCCTCTTTTCTTCCCCTTCTCCTACTCCCCTTGTGCAAAGTAGCAGGCCAAGGCACACTAGCTCAGGCCGACCCCTCGGCCTGTCTTTGAATAAAATCTCTCTGTATTTTTTAAACATGGTGCTTGATAGCTGAAACATCTTGATAGCTGAGGCAAATCTTACGTGCTGTAAATGTTTAGCTTTAGTCCAACGACGTGAACGATATCTGTCTGCGGGCGATTCGACGGCCCTCTATGTTTGACCCCAACAGCCTCATAGGTTACGTTGATGAGCCGGTGCGAACAGCGGTAGGGACTCTTGTAGCATGTTAGTAGCTTGACTTAGGAAATGGCTCTTCGAGATGGAGACCAAAGAAAGACAAAGGAACCAGGCAAGCAATATGTATCTCAGTGACGGCGATTGTACAAGAGCTGCTATTAAGTCTGTGACATCGTGAGTCAGTCGCAGGCGATAAGGCGCGATGCAGTCCCCTTGCGATCGCACCGTGATCGTACTCTGTTGGCGGCCGTAGAGTGGCCGGAAACAAGGTGTCCATGGGCTGCTTCAATTCTCGGCTAACAAGTAGATAAAACTGTGCGCAGACAGTTGTGTCATGATATGATTCATTAAAAGAAGAAGTACGTAGCACCCCCTTTGCCGTGGGAGTCGGAAACATACATCGAGAACATGTACGTTATCATGCAATTCAGTACCTTGGTGAACCCATTTGTTCGGGGGGGGGGGGGTGCTAATAAGCAGTGCTAACTAATGTGTTGTAACGCATGAGCGGAGGAAGTCGTGTCATGAGAGACAATAAGGGGCGCTATCGGTAAGCAGTGTCCAGGAAGCTTTATACATCGTAAAGAAAGTAGTGGGCCCCAATGCATTAGTGGCCCATTGGTACCCTGACGCTGGCTGAATAAGGAAAAGAGCTGAGCAGACCGAGCCCGACTCGGAAGGATGGCTTCATAGAGACGTCCCTAGGCTGAAGAGAGCCAGCGGGAAGCGTCAGTGGTCTTTCCGTCGTTGGCACAGCTCGCAGCTGCCAACTGGCTGTTCGTGGCGGGCACCATGAGCAGGCCCTCAGGGTCATCGATGTGCGGTGTGGCGGCACGCATTGAGGCGAGATAAACGTTCGGCGCGATTCGACAGAGATACCGGTACTGAGACGGTACACGGCGCTGGTCTTCTCTTAAGTGAAGCAAGTCGAAGATAGAATAAATGAATCGTTGGCGGGTGTCGGCCAGGGTTGCTAAAGTCAGATAAATCAACGAGAAATCTCGACAAACGGTCCGTGTCCTCATGCAAGGAACCGAGTTTGTACATGAGCAATTAGGAGTATTCTTGCAAGCGCAAAGCCCAGCGTGGAAACGGTTCTGTAGGGTACTTCATTCGTGAAATTCAGCAGAAATCGTGGTGGTATCTGGCCACACAAAAAAAGCTAGAAAAATAACGGTAGAAATTTGGCGAAGCCCAAACACTGGAAACATATTCAGGCTTGGTAATCGATTAACTGCACTTGGGGGAAGGCACTACAGACGACTGCCATGCGCTATGAAGCAGTCTTGACCTTGCTGACGCTAGGCGAGGACAGCGCCGATTCTGGGGCGCGCTGCTATGCCAAATTCCATGGGACCAGGTGGGTCCAAGTATACGTGGCGAAAATGCATCGATTTGTCTGGGTCGTTATGGGAAAGGTGCGTCCACATCAGATCGGAGAGTGGATGGTTGATGTTGCTGAAATTTAGGACAAAGCGATGGATGTAGTTACACAAGCTGATGAGTGAATCTGCAAATGTCTTGAATAGAGGCGGGCACAAGGAATTGCTTCATGGCGCGAACTTTGTTCGGGTCTGATAAGCGCGTTAAAGATGTCTGCATGGTAACAAGCGCCCTCGAAGTAAAACAAACAGGTGGGTCATTCGAAGCCTCGCAGAAGCGAATCTATTATCCACTCACTTGTGAGCAGCGTGTTACATAGTACGAAAGCCGTAACATTGAATGGTTATCGTCAAGAGTTGTGAATGCAAGTTTCACACGGTCGTGCCAAGAGCCACACCTCAGGTCTATCTACGAAAAATTGTTCGAGATATGGAGGTCGGTAAACGTTTAACTTAATTGTTACCTGAATAATACAAAACGAGGGACTGTAATCCGTTCCCGCAGTGACAGCATTAACTTCATCCAGGTGATCTTGTTCTTGCGCCTGAGTACCACGACATGCTTTTGCTATGTGCCCTTTCCGCGAGCAGCTGAAACATACGGCGTTTTTGAACCGGCAACGCATCGCTCTAAAGGGTACCTGTACATCGTCGTGATCATATTATGCTGTTTGTGTTTGACGTTACACTGCTCACATAAAAATACACAGTTATTCTCAGTAACTTTTTTTTATTTCCCAGTGACTGGGCTACACTGATTTGTGGTCCATACGGAAACTCATTCTGCACTATAAGCTAACAGCAAAATCTTTGGCCCAACACAATGTGCCCAAATTTAGTTATCGTTTCGCAAGGAAACGACATTCCGCACTTTTGAAGACAAAATGTGATGTGAACTGTCGCAAGTCTGGTAACACTTCTTGTATGCTTAACCAACCTCATTCTGAGTATTGTTGCCCATGACAACATACTTCCACTGGAACATGCCTCTCGGCGTTTCATTCAACCTGCTGAGCCCGAAGGCGCGGGATCACATCCCGTGAATGGCGGCCGCATTTCGATGGGGACAAAATTAATGCTTTCGCGTTCGTGTGCTGTGCATCGCGAGCACGTTAAAGAACTCCAGGTGCTCAAAACTGATCCGGAGTCCCTCGCTACGGCATGCCTCATATATTTATATCGTGATTTTGGCACGTAAAACCCCACAATTCGTTTAATTATAAATTTCATTTGATACTAGAAGTGAAAACTGTAATAACCAGTTAGGATCGGTGGTCGTCATATCTGTCACCTGCAGAGCGCTGTGGCCTCGATTACTGAACAGAAAATATACTATAGCAATGAATTCCCGGTAAAACTTAAACCACTTGCTTTTAATGTGCTACAAGTCAGTCGCCATGAGCAAACTCGCGGCCACATGGATCCAACAAACACAACGAAGATGTGAAGACGGAGAGGCTGACTAGACCGTCTCCATTTATTCAGGGGTTCCGAGGCAGGGCATGGGCTCTAAGGAAAAATGAAAGAGACGGTGCCTGTTTTGTGGGGGCACCGTTCTCTGCGCGTGCCTCACGCTCCGCCTCAAGCTGGCGGTAGTGGGGCTGCCACAAAGTGAAGGCGAGCCTAGGGCCCATTGTAGATTTAACAAGCGCGCACCTTAGACGGGACAGAAGAAGGCAGACACAGGACAAGTGCTAAATTGCCACTAAATCGTTTATTCGGGGCAGACAGCATGCACATCAGCGGTCCCAACTAAATGTCCTCAAGAATGAAAAAATACCGAGGTGCATTACGCGAACGGTGATCATTGTAAGTAGGTGGGCATTGTTTGTTCTAGTCAGGAGGATTTTTTTTATTTTGCAATAATTACTACGTAATTTGGTTATTTGACTAACTTCGAATTAATTTACATGATGATAAGGTACCTAAGGAGGTAAGGAGATGTCGATCAATGAGCGATAACCACATTTGAGGCAACCTAGGTATTGTGCGTTTCCTTTTATTGGACAAAGAGAAAGTCCACAAAATTAAAGAAAGAAAAGCTACCATGGGACACCACGTCCATGGGGCAGCAACAATAGCGGCCTCAAACGTAAACCTCGTCATGCAGTAGGCTGTGTACCTTACGCACGTTGAAAGCCAGGACTTCGCGTTTGATAAGGACGAAGATGCGCGCTGAAAGCTGCTAGCGCGCCGGGGAAAGAGCGCTCCTGCTCGTATCCAGTGTGATAAGCTAAGCTAGGCCTGTATTAGACGAAGTTTACGTGTGAGAGCACTGCAATTCCTGGTTAAGGATCAGAGGGTGAAGAATTCACAAAGAGGCAATCTTGAGGTGAATTTTCAAAGCTCTCTCAAATATTCAAGGACTCCCACGTAAGAAGTTGAAATAACAGTGGGCTCCTAGAGAACAATGTTATCTCCTAACCACACAGGCACACTACTACGCTTTTTATGTGTGTGTGTCCTTGACCATTTGAGAAAGACAGTTCTGGCAGTTCCTCCAGAGGCTGCCTTTTTGTGGGCCCTTCATGACAATGCGGAGCACCTTGCCACATCTTCTTGTGTGTGCGCAAATTTTGTAAAAAAAAATCTATTCCAACACTGCCCCACCCTCACGAAAGCCTAGACCTGGTTCCCTCTCATATTCTTTTGTTTAGAAAACTACAATGCCTCAAGAGACCCCACATTGTATTTTTTGAAAACAACCAAAATGCTTTGACGAGTACTCAAAACAACATATTGAAACGTGACTTCCAGCATTTGTATAAAGAGTACGAGAATCAGTGGAAACGCTGCATAATTATCAAAGGTGTTATATTGAGGAATATATGGTTCCTTTGTAAAATTTCATAATAAAAGTATTTTTACGAAATCATTTCATTATCTTGGTGCCCACCCTGAAAATTGCATTTGCTTTCGCCAACATTTATTTAGAGATGACAAATCCCAAATGAGTTATCTTTGCTCACAAAATTTTGTTAGACTGGAAAATATTGATAACTGACTAGCAAAACGAACGTAAAATGATGAACACGACGTATTCGCCAGTACGACACTCCAGTTATAAATAGCGGTTTTTACTTTCACAATAATTCCTTCAGAGATAGCAAATCTACAAGAAGCATTTTTCCTCAGCCTTAGTTTAAACAAAGAGTCCTGGTACATGGGCCGTGTTTTCCGACCCGAGACCGGCTTTACGCAGCATGCAGTCAGTTCTCCGACGTGGACCACACGAACAGCTAACGCACGAAATTGTTAAATTTCCCCACGACGACAACCAGAACGGCCACGAAATCGCTTTCCACTGCCTACCTGGGCATTGCGAGATCACTGGAAATCATCAAGCAGACAAAGCTGCCTGAGAGTCACATCAAGAACAACACAGCGTTCCCATTCCTATTTTCAGGACAGACACTGCAAGGCATCTTCGTTGCCTGGCACGCAAGCTCTCTCTAACAGAGTGGAACACCCCAGATATAAGGCGCACCAGGTTGCACGAACTGAACCCTTCGCTCCAACAACGACCTCCATCCGGGCTTCACCGACGTGAGGCATCGCTTCCATACCGCCTGTAGCTGGGAGGGGCTTTCACGAAGGCGTACACTACTTTGATTGGAAGGACCGACAGTGCTGCGTGCGATGTCTGCGGCGGCGAAGAGAACATCGAACATTTATTGTGCCACTGTCATCGCTTTCAGTCAGAAAGACAAACATTATTTATCGCATTGCGATGACTGGACGATCGGCCGTTGTCCGTGCAGGTGCTACTTGAAGACTGTCTGCATGGTTCGTCGGCCCAAAAAGCCGTGAAGGCACTTTCGTCTTTCTTGAGGTCGACTGGCCTATGTGAATGCCTGATATACTCAGGCCCTCCGCGTGCGTGCGCGAGCTCACCACGTCTTTATTCCCCCTCCCTCTCTCTATCTCCATCTTTCCCTCTTTCCCGTCCCCCAGAGCAGGGTAGCAAACCCAATTTGTTAACTACAAATTTGTGGTTAACATCCCTGCACTCTCGCTTTGTTTCCTCCTCCTCCCATCCTAAACGTGGGCTGAATCATCGATATTCTTCAGGATGCGTCGCCCTCTTCAAGCAAATATGCTTTGTTACAATAAAATTGATGATTGCGTAAGAGGCGTAGCACCGAAGGTTTATTTTGTCATAACAGTCGGGTGGGAGGGGGGGGGGGAGTGTTGGGTATATGCAGTTTTTGTCAGAAAATTGCTTTAAAAGTACCGAAGTTCCCAAACTTAAGTTTTTCCACTATGAGCATCTATAATTAACCACATTGGCGCAATGTAGCCAAATCGGGCAACTTTTCAAGTTTCCAGTGCTTTTGCGCCACAAGGACAGTTCCACGTAACTTACCATTGCACGAGCGTAATGCAGCGGATATAGTCGCTTGATAAATACGTTTGCCGTGGCAAGGCCACTATATTTATTCGTCGATGGGAAACTCATTCTATGGTGTCACAATGAAAATTTTGGTGCAAACCTGTGCGCTACAAATTTAGTAGCTTTTTGATGACAAAATATTTTCTTCTACTTCAGGGCCAGAAATGACGGCAACTCGTGGTGAGCCTGGCATTATTTCTATTGTTCTTAAAATTTAGGACACTTTCTCAGTGCTGCTAAACATAAAAGAATAGTTGACGGAAGCTTTTGAGGAGAGCATGAAGCAAAGGACCTTGTAGCTTGGTAGTTTTATGCGAAGGCTGCCGCTTACTCCAGATCTATATGTGAACAGTCTTTAACAGCACAAATGACAGAAGGAAAACGAAACACACTGCAGCGCTGTCATGTCCTTGCTTATTGTCGTGTCCTCTGGCTCTTAAAGAATGTTATAATGTGCCAGCTTGCCCGAGCAACAACCTTAGATCTATTTGAAATTGATTATATTGTGGTGCTGATTAAAAGTTTGGCATGAACATTTGTGCTACAAATTATTGACTGATGACAAAATTATATTCCTTTTAAGGGTTAGCAATGATGTCAACTCCTGGTAAGTAATGGACGATTTCCTATGTTTTCAAATGGTACCTGTTCACTGCTAATACACATGATAGGGGCCGTTGCATGATGCATGATACGAAGTAGACCACATCTTGATAATTTCGTTTGAGCTGTAAAGGATACCACAACTATGCACCCATTTCATTTCATATTGGCAATGATTAAAATTTTGTCGTAAACTTATGTGCTTACAAATCTGTTACCTGTGCGATGAAATTTTCTCATTTCATTTAGGACCAGAAGTGATGTTAACTCATGGAATGTCTAGTACTATATAGTTCTTATGCCTATTGAAGGTGCCTTCCCAGTGCTGCTCCGCATACAAATCACTGTTCAATGGTTTTGTAGATGAAGCGCACAGGTCTACGTTCATCTACTTTATTGTTTATAGATGCTGTGAAGGGGCGCTGCCTCTACAACAAGATGTCCAAGCAACTAGCTCACCGATACCTCCGTAGCAATTTCAAGGCAACTCATCTTCTGGCGAGCATGAAGCGGGAGAGATCGCATTTATTTGATTTATTTATTTGATATACGCTCAGGGGCGAAATACGTGGGAAAAGTGGGAAACAATACATGGAAAAAATATATATAAAAGTAGTATGTGAAACATAACGAATGAAGTACGAATAACTTGGTTATTGTAAAAGTAGCAGGTACAAACGTGGGTTCTCTCTATGCAATATTAGCTGTAACCAATAAAGAATAAAACATAACGAAATAAAGTTGCATTAACATGCCTAACAAAAACGTATAGCATGTACCAAATGGATTCTACTTATGCAATATTAGCTAGGGCATTTTTAAACAGAACATGGGCCATATAACGTAAAATTATTCCAATATGATGTTATTCCAATCTCCTGACGTCAAATTTGCGTAACCGCCGACGCAACCGTCGGGCGGTGACTCGCAGAGTTGTCTGAACAGACCAATCAAACGCTCACCTCATTCATAGGAGGTCACTTTTGCTTGCTTGAAGAACGAATAACAGCGCCTACACTGATGCTGCTTGCCTTACCTAATTGGCTGACAAGAGGCGAGGATTGCGCTCAAATGAAGAGGAATTCGATGGGGCCGAGCCAGTGCGCTGAAAATCGATAACCGGTTGAAGAGGGTGGTGCCGGCGTCTGCGACTGGTGCGCTTTCCCTTATTTAGTTTGCGGTGGCTGGTCGAAAATCGCGGCGGCATGCAACGGACGCTTAAGAATGACGCTAAAACCGATCCTCAGCAAAGAAGAGTTGGCAGAACGACGTCTTAAGGGTGCCGAAGTGCTCGAAAACGTTACACAGCCACGCATAACGTTTTATTATACGCAAATAAACCGATGCCCTCCGGCTGGTGCAAGTAGCCAGTGCCTGAGTGATCGGCGGCAGCCATCTTTTATTCCTTTCTGAACAGGGCAGCCTGCGGCTATTCAGAAGAAAATTCAGTTTTGTTCGAAATATTAATGCATCTTTAACGCGTACATACCACTTTGCCGTGTGAGGTTTCGCGGTTTTATGACGTCGCGTGACAGGCAGGTGAAGTGGGTGCAGCCCGAAAACTTTTGACCAATAGCCGAGAGCTAATGGCGAAAAGCGTCGAATGAGAAATTTTTTCTTTGTTTGGTGAAATCATGCATAATGAGCGTGTGCACGTCATATCAGATGGGGGAGCTATCGCGGCTTTCGTGACGTCGCGTGACAGATAAGCGAAGTGGGGGTGGTCCAAAAATCTTTTTGACCAATCGCGGAGGGCTGATTGCAAAATTGGAATAGAAAAGTTTGGTATAGCTTTACGTTATAAGCACCCCATGGTTTAGATTTCTAGCAACACTCTCAGGAAGGTGATTGCACTCGTTAGATGTGCGTGGAATAAATGACAGTGAAAAGGAATTAGTTCTGAGAAAAGGTATTGTGGCCTGGCTAGCATGATCTAATCTTCGAGATACGTATTCCGGCGACAGAATCAATTCGTTGTGTAATTCAGGGTGATGAAAGATTTTATGAAAAAGACAGAGGTGAAGTTTTTTGTGACGTGATGCGAGAGAAGGTAAGTTCAAACTTGACTTCATGGCGGTTATGCTTGCGATTCTGTTATAATTAGACAGGAATTAGACTGGCTATTTTTGGACCATTTCAAGAGAATGTATAAGGTGTTCATTACTGGGATCCCAGACAAACGCGTCGTATTCCAACTTTGGACGTATTAGTGTTTTATAGCGTACCAGTTTTAAGGCAGATTGGGAAAGCGAAAAATTACGGTGAAGAAAAATCTGTTAGCGCTGCTTACGACGTAAGCGCAGTGAGTAGCCCAGGTAATGTTGCTGCTTATATGTACGCCAAGGTATCTGTAGGTAGCCAAGGTGTCTATGAGAACGTTTTTAAGACGGTAAGTGTGTCCCGCTTGATTGTTTTGTGATATACACATAAATTTGCACTTGTTAATGTTTACTTCCATACACCATGTCTTGCACCTGCTTGAGACAGCATTAAGATCATTCTGTAAGATAATTACATCGTTCGCAGTTGGTATTTTCCGGAAAATTAAACAGTCGTCATCAAACAAATGAATATGTCAGGAAACGAAGGATGGTAAATCATTAATGTAAATGAGATAGATAAGAGGGCCAAGTACAGAACCTTGTGGTACACCAGAGTGAATGCCACTAGGCTTTGAGTCAGTATTGTTAATCGAAACGTGCTGAGAGCGGTTAGTTAGAAAAGACTCAAGCCCCATAAGTAACTTGCTATCTATGTTTAGAAGATGAAGTTTATGCAGTAGCAGTTTATGGCATACCTTGTCAAGTGCTTTTGAAAAATCTAAAAATATGTGATCTACCAAGTAGGATCGATCAAGAATGACAGTCAATTTACGCGTGAATGATACTAGTTGAGTTTCCCAAGAGTATGTCTTTCTGAAGCCGTGTTGCGCGCGAATGTAAAGCTAGTTTGATTGAAGAAAGTTAGAGACCAGAAAAGAAGATATGTTCTAAAATTTCACAGGAGATGCTAGTAAGTGAAATCGACCGTATAGTTAACTGGGGAATGCTTATTACCTGATTAATGAAGAGAAATTACCTTCCTGACTTTCCACTCCCGGTAGAGAACCAACAGGGGACAAGGTCACAAAGTTGTTGGGGCAGCGCCTAAAAACCTTAAAGGGTACTCATAATTTGCATTGGCACTCATTCAAAGTCATCTTATGGCAGCAAATTAAAACTTTTGCACAAAATTAAGTGCTACAAATTTATTAACCGTATGGTGACACAAGAATATCGATCAAAAATAATGTCTACTCATGGTAAATCTAGCATGGTTTCTTGTGTACTTAAAATGTACCTTTCAAGTTCTGTTGTGCGTAACAAGGACCGCCCAAGGACCAGAAATGGAATTAACCATCACGCCAGTGTGATGGTAGGGCGATCGCCGCTTGATAAATGCGTTTTCAGCGGAAGGACTTCCGCATTTCTAGACTCCCGTGAAACTCATTCCATGGTGGCTCGGATTAAAAATTTTTGAATAGATTTGTATGCCGCAAATTTATTAACTATTTGATAACAAAATCATATTTTACTAATCATGTAAGATAATTATATCATATAAATTATATAAGATCCATAAAGGATGTCAACTTATGGTAATCATTGTACGATTTGTTATATTACGGTGGTACGTGAGACAAAGCCGTTCACATATGTTTATTATATTACTGTTTCACCGGTGGTAACAACCAGCCCGCACATTGCTGATGTTTATTCACGGACACTCCAGAGCGCGCCGCGACATGCCAAGCGTGAAGAGTACCCTGAAGTACTGTTTTGTCATCTTCAATCTGGAAGTCGGGGCTCGCCATAGGGCATCCGCCTAGCCATGTGGCCACAAGGTGGAAAAGCGATGCGTAGAAGTTCTGGACAAGCCCGCCGTTAGGCAGGGCGAAACTAACTCACCGACAGGTAGCGGGTTAGTTTTCTGTAATGGTGGTGTTGATACCGCTACGATGATATCGCTATCGATATCGTAACGAAGCCGACATTGATATATGCTTGGTTTGGACAGTAAATTTCAGGCATTAAGCGTTAAGAACAACTTTCTTGCGTTTGGATACGCGTTACATCTCGACTGCGACATCCCCCTGCTTTGTCACATCGATTATACGGTGTCACAAACCAGTGGTTGCCTTCGGTTACTCCCGCCAGATTAGTACCTGTGAGGCGCTGTCCTGGCGGCCGTTGGCTTGGGGGATAACGTACTTGGGGCAGCTCCTAAAGACTTTAAAGGTACTCGTAAGACGATTGGAAAGTTCTTAACTGGCGGTGAAAGCGCTCAATCATGGAGTCTGACATCGGGGGGTAGGCGGTAGCGTCGGTAGCGCGACGAGTAGTCGAGACAAGGTTTGGAAGAGGGGGGGGGGGGTGCCGAAATGGCGACCTCGATTGGTATAATGGTCATGTGAACTCGGTAGCAACCAGTCTGCAGGGGATTGACTCATGAACCATCAGTGCATGTAAGAACGTACCGGCTGTTCCTGGGTATAGGAAATGGGTTGATGAGATCAAGGTGCACATGACTTAAACAGGAATGACACATGATGAGGTGAGCTTCAGCTTCCGGAAACTTGTGACGAGCACGTGTTCAACGACTGACATCATTGCATATGGTTTTAATAAGTAACGTACAGTGGCAACGGGCTGAGTCAAACGGATGGCAGGCTGCGACAAGGAATGAAGAACGTCAGAGACGCTCCGGAGAATGATGCTGGAATGTGGCGGGTGTAACAGGTACTAATTTGGTGGGAGTAACCGAAGTTTGACGTAGTAGTTCTGCAGAAACCCGCAAGGTGGAGAGAAGTAATGAATAAAGGGAAAATCAGACATCCACCCGTTCGTAGCAATTGCTACAAAGGAAACCCATACGGGTTCCTCGAAAGAAAAGCCTCATAGTTGAAGAAAAATTCGTCCTTGTCCGGGACTCGAACCCGGGACCACCGCCTTTCCGGGGCAGCCGCTCTACCATCTGAGCTAACCAGGCGGCTAGCAGATGGCAGGGCGAAGTCGAATTTGTTGACAACACGAAGCAAAGGCAAGTGTTTGACGTAGTAGTTCTGCCCGCAAGGTGGAGAGAAGTAATGAATAAAGGGAAAATCAGACAACCACCCGTTCGTAGCAATTGCTACAAATTGCTACGAACGTCAATCGTAGCAATTCGTAGCAATTGCTCCCTTTATTCATTACTTCTCTCCACCTTGCGGGTTTCCGCAGAACTACTACGTCAAACTCTTGCCTTTGCTTCGTGTTGTCGACAAATTCGACTTCGCCCTGCCATCTGCTAGCCGCCTGGTTAGCTCAGATGGTAGAGCGGCTGCCCCGGAAAGGCGGTGGTCCCGGGTTCGAGTCCCGGACCAGGACGAATTTTTCTTCAACTATGAGGCTTTTCTTTCGAGGAACCCGTATGGGTTTCCATTGTAGCAATTGCTACGAACGGGTGTATGTCTGATTTTCCCTTTATTCATGAGTAACCGAAGGTAACCACTGGTTTGTGACACCGTATAACCGATGTTACAAAGCAGGGGGATGTCGCAGTCGAGATGTAACGCGTATTCAAATGCAAGAAAGTTGTTCTTAACGCTTAGTACCTGAAATTTACTGTCCACTCGCAATGCGTTAGCCGTATGGCTGCAGAATTCACGGGTGGGCAATCGTCAACAACCGCTATCCAGGACAGGGTGTCAGCAAGGTGGCAGTCATTGCAACTTATGTATTGGATTTCGCTCGTGAATTTTGAAGCTTTGGCGAGTTGACTGATCTCACAGGTTCGCGCGGATAGTGTTGGTAGTGGTCATAGCATGTGTAAGTGATTTGTGGTTCGCAAGGATATGGAACTGTCAGTCTTCGAGGAAGTGACTGACGTCTTTTGCCGCCAAATAAGCTGCCGCCAAATAAGCTGCCGCCATTTTGCAGCCAAAGTTGGTATAGCAGCGCTCATCTGGTGCGAACTTCCGTGAAAACAAGGTGACCGGCTGCCGAACGCCATAAACAAACTGCTCCAGACCTCTGCAAATAGCAAAATCTGAGGCGTCAGTCGTGAATGAAGACATCACACTTTGGATGAGCTAGAAGAGCAGCGCTGGTGGCAGCCTGTTTGATGGTTCTAAAGGTTTTCTTGGTGTCGTCTGTCTTGAATCTAGGAGTGTTCGGCTTCGCCTCACCAATAGCAGTGCATGAAGCAAGAGCAAGATGGCAATGCATTGGTGAAAGAACAGTTGGTAGCTGTTGACGAGGCGTAGAGATTCCTGCAGTTTCATCGGAGTCTGCAAACAGGGTGATGATTTCCACACGACTGGAGGGAGGGCATATCTCCCAAACGTCCACTTGATAGACCAAGAAAATCATACGCCAAAGCGCCCTACTCGTTCTTTGGTCCGTTCACCAGAAGCCCGTATTAGCGGTACCCGCTCGAGAACGTGATCAAGATTAGCTTCATGGGCGTCTGCTAAGGTGCTGTTGAAGGGAATATTGTCGATGTTTGCGAAACACCAAGTCAGACTGCGAAGAACCTGATCGACGAACCACTGAAACGTTCGGGTCGCGTTTCTCAGACTCAAAGGCATCCGAAGATATTCAAACATGTCAAAAGGTGTTATGACGGCAATTTCGGGAACATGTGAATGCTTTGCAGAAATCTGGTAATACGCTTTCAAGACGTCGATTTTTCTAAAGATGGTGCAGCCGGACTCGAGACGGTAATCTCTTAGTTCTGCAATATCGGATAGAGGTCCAGTAGTGCAACCTAGACAAAAGCTCGGTAGTCTTCGCAAGACCTACCGTCACCTGATGGTTTAGGGATGGTTTAGGGAGCGTGTGGACTGGTGAAGACGAAGCATTAGATGAGAGGCGGGCATGTCCGAGTTGAAGCATCTCTTCGAATTCCTGCAGAGCGATTTTCTGGCGGACACGAGTGAGACGACGAGCACGCGCTAAAACGGGAGCTCTGACCGTCCTGATGCGATGCGTGGCGATGTGACGCACTGGGTCTTCGAATTAACGGACTCAGAAGAGGTCACAAAATTATCTGAAGGGTGTCAATGCTGGCGCCGATACCTTTGGTATAAAGCTGAAGGAGATGACGTGGTGGTAGGTTTGATGGTATGCATTGAACATTTGGCAGCGTCTCAAAGTCCTGTGAGCGGCTGTGTTGGAGTTCGACAACTACCTTGAAATGCCAGAGAAAGCTCACTCCGATGGGTGGCACACTTACGTCGACGATAAAGAACTGTCTGCGGAATGTTCGTCGTAAGCCGATATCAAGCGCAACAGATTTCTGTCCAAGGACCTGTGCGGCCAAAAACACTGACTGCTGCAACAGATGGCGTTGGCGGCGTCGGCACTCTTCATTTGTTGGAGGGATACGCATACATCAGCATCTGTGTCGGCGTCATATCGTATCTTGGTGATGCGGTTCGTGATGTCGAACAGGTGGCTGGACGTCGAGACGATGACACTGGCCGCCTTCAGTGCGTGGCCACATCTTCTGAGGAAGCATCAAAGAATGAAGGTTAAGGAAAGTTTTTGTTGCTGGAGACATACATTTTCTGAACGAGATTCTTAAACATCATACAGTTAACGATTTGAGAATGCAGCATGGTACACTGGCATAGGATGGCCTACGTCAACAACATCTTTAACCAACGCCTTGCGATTAGGACTAAATAAATATGCTATTGAAAACCTCGTTTCAAGAAATAAAACAGTGTCAGCGGTTTTCTTTTGGAACTCGTACAAGGAACACTTTTCAAGAAAAGGTGACACAACAAAAGAACGGAAAAAAAAAAGCAGTGTGAAGGAACTTGCGGCCGCAAAGGTTTTACAAAATCGAAAAGCCATGAAAATGACTGCCTTGAACTGACATTAGCTACTTGTGGAATTCGCAAAAGAGTACCTTTATAGCTATAAACTGCTGTGAAATATTTGTCCTCTTTATATAAAGTAGCTGAAAATTCAGAATTGGCGTTTGTGACAAGCGAATAAAAATATGAAATAAAACCAGAAATGGGCCTCACGCAAAAATGCTAAACAAGGGAGAGACAAACGGGATAAATCTCGCTAGACAACTGTAGTTATTACCTTCAGATGTATATATTTCTTTATCATTGCGCAAATGAAAATGTACATGGCAAAATAATTAGAGCCAGTCTAAACCAATCTTAAGTGTTACGCTTTATGTTCCTGAGCTGGAGTCGCACCGAGCCGAAATGCTTTAACCGTAACTTGAACCGAGCAAAAAGTTTTGCGTCGTCACCTTGGGCTTCCAGGAAGGTCACCATTGGGCGACTATGAAGTGACAGTGATCGTGGCTTGAAAAATATGTTTGTATTGGAATGGCTAAAAAGTTCTTGACCCACGCGAAACCCATATTATGTGGCAATAATTAAAATGTTGGCATAAACGTGTGGGCTGTAAATTTGTTAGCTTATAATAAAATCATATTTTATTCCGTTTAAGGTCCAGAAATCCCGTCAACTCATGGTAAGTCTGCCACCATTTAGTACATTCTTATAGTTACCTTCCCAGTGTTGTTGCGCATGAGGATAGTCTCAGGGTACTATAGCCATTGGGCTGGAGTGAAGTGAGGGCGACCGCTGGTTAATAAAACGGTTCGCACTGGCATGCATAGCACAATTCTTGAAAGTGGCGTTGATTAAAATTTGTGGCCTAAGTCCGTGTGGTTCAAATGCATTTATTTATTACTGGCGAAATCATATTTTATTCCTTATTAGGGTCGTAAAAACAACGTTAAGTTTTGGTCAGTCTGCTATCATTTGTTCTATTCCTAGACGGTACCTTCCTAAAGTGCTGTTGCACATGAAAATGAGTTTCAGGAAACTCGACGTTAGGCAAGCATAAAACGACGGTTATCACGTCTTGAGAAATACGTTTCCATTGGCAAGAGAAAGAGATAGCGGTGTGTTAACTAGAAAAGAATCTGCGCAGTGGGAGAGGAGAAGGTAACAGCAAGATGACAAAGGTAGACAGAGGAACGCTAGATGTGGTGAATGCTTTAGTGACTATACGTCGCGCAGTCAAATACATTCGCACAGGCCAACCAATGTTACCAAGCACAAGAGTGTTTTCACTGCTTTCTGCGCCTCGGAGACGGTGTCCTAGTAACTGCAGGGAATGTGGGCGAACGCTTCCAGTCGTCTCAATTTGCTAGAGGCTGTTTTCGGAGATCAAATTCAGGACAGTGACACAATAAGTGGTCGATTTCTCTTCGATGACACATACATTGGATACAGTCCTGCCATCCATTGCAGTCGGCGCTGATTGACCTTTTGTGAAGGCAGTTTCTAAGCACAGCAGATACAGAAGAGAGGCCTCAGTGAAGGTCGAGTGAAGGTCGGAGATGCCGCGAGCTGCTTAGTTCAAGGAGTCTAGCGCTTCTTCTGTTAGGGTATTCCGCTGGGTTAATGACAGTGTACGTACCAAATAGTTTCCTGGCAGCGCCTATCCTAGAAAGATGTTTTTGTGCGATTTTGGGGCAGCCCTGTTTGCGTAATCATTTCCAGGGATCCCACAATGGCCAGACAACCTTCGAAAATAAATTTCGTGGCCTTCTTCTTTCACGTGGTGTTGAAGTTCCACAAATTTCCACGTCAACTGGTTGGGATCTCAGTGTCGGACTCGCGAGTGCTTACACTGTAAAGCCGACCGTGGGTCTCAAAGACGGGCCATTTTACAGGGCTTTATGTAACTGGAATGGACCGCGCAGAGCCTTTTTTTTTGTGCAGTTGTAGATGTCGTGACCTGCGAAGTCTTGAGCCGCACTATTGTTCTCCATGTCGGTATAGCTTCAGTGCCACCGAAAGTGATTGATGTAGTTAAATCACTAGTTTGTACATGCGCGTGGTCGCTGTACAAGAGGCGTAAACATTGCATTTTAAGAACCAGCATATCTTTAACCAATTGAAACTTGTTATAAGAGGCCGTAACATTAGGCAAGATGCCTATTTGTTCCCTTACGTCCTTAATGTGCTATTTAACATATAAGGACTAACTATGGGTCTAGAAACACTTTAGTGGCATCTTTATCATGCCTGTAAATTCCCATTTCAGTGTTGGTACCTATACTCGATCATCAGAGCCCAAAAAATTACTTCCTCTGTGTTTTGCCCAAGCTGCATTTTGTTTACAATGTTTCAGCCGCTGGTGAACTTTACGGAAGGCAGCCAATTATTACCACAAACAATTTGCCGGGGTAAATGCTGCTATTAAAGGGAAGCTGAAACGGTTTTCAATTTCCATGAATTGCTGGGATTGGGAAGAACAGACCTAATAATTTACGGTTCCGAAATTTTTTTCTTCGTTTTGTGAATATACGAGGCGGAAATCGCTTTCTAAATCACCCCCGCGGACACGCCCCCATCGCTTCCCGGAGCGCCGGGTGAGGTGGTTGCCAGAGGAGAGAACCGGCGAGAGTGACGTCAGGCGCGGGGACCGAGCTGCCGGACCGGCGTGCTGACATGTGTTGGCATGCCTCTTTCCGTCCTGCGCTTTACTGAACGACGCTACGAGAGATTTGCCGCCGCCGCCGCCGCTCACGTTTGTTTTCTTTTGCGATTTTCGTAAACTGTTCTTTCCTTCGGTGCTGCGTGAGTGCCTACAGCCAAGGGCGCCCAACATGCCCTCGTTCTGTGCAGCATTCGGCTGCGCGAACACAGGCGGGCGAGACGATGTTGTGTTTCACAGGTTCCCGAAGGACAAGAAGCTTGCAGCGCAGTGCGGTGAGGAGAGATAAGTTCGTGCCGACGAAATCAACTATGCTGTGCTCGGACCATTTCCGCGATAGCTGGATAGCCTTACGACAAATGCGGAAACGCGTTGTTGCTAGCGTTGCTATACTCCGTTTCATACATCAGGTGCAACGCTGTGGAGGCTTGAGAAACTTCTTGCAGTGGCTGCGTTCGCAATTAGAAAAAGTTCGGTGTTTCTTGACCCGATTTTTGAAAAAATTTTTCATATATAAGCTCAGTTCTGAATGAAAAAAAAGAATTTACCCATAGAAACACTACGGCTGCTAACACGTTCTTTTAAATCAATTTTCTTTTCGGCATTTTTCAATTGCAGCCCGTCGCGGCAGCTTCACGTGCATGCTCGCGCGAGCGAACGCCGCTGGCACGCTGCGAAGCATAGACGGAAACGCGCGCAGTAATAAATTTTGGTGACCGGACTTCGTGCGTAGCTTCCACAGCGTTGCACCTGAGGTATGAAATGGATTATAGGCTTGCCTAGTGACATTCAACGTACGCTTGCAGTTATCGTGTTTACCACACGGCGGTGCTAAAACTGCCTAATATATTTATGTCAACACTAGCATGGAGCACGCATACCGATTCTTGATTGAGCCACAATCACAAAGTCGTCGAACCATAGTATGAATATTGCACATATAATACCTCTGGCCATCTTTGGATGTGTATGATAAGCAACTTCCATGGCTGTACCTCGCAGCACTGCATGTGCGCGCTTTAAAACGCGGCACTTATGTTCGCGATCGTGTATCAACACTCAAAAAACCACGGGACTTTAGACAAGCAGCGGCAAGGTGCTCGACATCGCGGAATTGCACCCGTGTTTACAATGTAATGAGAAGTTAGTGCTTCGGCATTCTTCCAGCAGCAAGTTCCCAGTGACACATTAGCGCATTTTTTCTCCCGTCATTGGAACGTGCAGCTACATGAAAAAAACAACAACATACATACCAGCTAAGATTTCCAACGCGCGAGAAGGTGCACACATCGCTCTCGCTTTTGGCACACTCAACATTGTCGTTGCCGCCGTTGCCGCCATCGTTTTCCGTATCGGCTGTCGGTTCGAACATGTACGGCGAAAATACAAGCTGTCCGAGACAGCGAGAACGTTCCATAATGCTTACAACTCAGCTATGAAGCCAGAACAGAACAGCGTGCTTACGCTCTGAAACGGCGGCGCCGACCGGCGACTGCCGCGAGTGACGTCACAGCGGCCCCGACCAATCACGGGCAACAGCGGCGTTCGCGCGATACCCTGAGGCGCTGGTGCGCGTTTTCATGAAAAAACAGCCGCTTGCGCTTGTTTCCGCCCTTTTTGAACCAGATATTCGTGTTCAGGGGACTCAAAACTGTAGAATGCCGTAGAGAACTCATTTTTTTCGAAAAGTGTTTCAGCTTCCCTTTAACAGCTTTGCACCAGTGGAGAGCATCGCTGTCAGAAGGGCGCAGAGTGCTCTAAGCGAAGATATACTTGAAGGCAACATCTTATTTGTGCTCTCTCACTTCACGTTTTTAACTGACTTCATCCAGAAACTTGAATGCTAAGGCGCCACTCTGACTATATAGGAGGGTGGGGCTCATTTTAGACGTGCAGGAGACGTTCGCCACCATCCTCAATTAGCCTTTTTCTTATAGAGGTAGTTCTAAACTTCAGTCGTACTCGGATGAACGTTCCGAGTTGTCATTACTGAAAGGACTGCCAATGTTCTGAACGGCGAAGATTCTGGAATTATACAGGGCGTTGGATCATCGAACGTTCCAAAGTACAAATATGAGCCCCTATCTTCGGTGGACGTTGAAAGTTCCCCTTCTACATACAAACCAATACTCAGAGAAAAGGGGGCAACACGAAACTTGAAAATCTAGAGATGGTGCTTGTTTTCCCCCGCTTTCCCAAATTTTGCATGGTGGCCAGTCGCACAAAATTTGATACAGATCTGGTAACATACGCAACTTGCCTGATTCCGTTTTATGAGAAAATCAAGTGCATTTCCCAAAACGGGGGTTTAGTGGGCTGTGTTCATAAGAAAATAATAATTTATTCTCAGATGCACAGTATTTATTATTCTCAGTATTTGAGCCTATACATGGGCTAAAACAGCAGTATTTTATGCCTATATATGCCTTTAATGACAGCTTTAGCGTCGTTTATAGGCGCCTAAAACAGCATTTTAGTGCCAAATATCTGGTCTCTATTCTTTTTATAGCGATGACAATTAAAATTTTTGCAGAAACCTGTTTGTCTTAAATTTATTGACTGCTGGATAACAGATTCATATTTTACTGTACTTAAGTTCCAAAAATGATGTCAACTCATGGTAGTCTGGTACCATTATCCCCATTTTCTTAAGCAATACGTTCCCTGTAAATTTGCACAAGGCGAAGTCGCATAAATACACATGTTTGGCCGCAAACACGCTTACTGCAAATTTCCTGACTGATGAAGTGGTTATGTGTTATTCTATTTAAGGGACAAAAATATTTCCAACTCCTGGTAAGTCAGTGCCATTTGTTATATCTTAAAGGTGGAATCCTTGTACAATTCTGCAAGGCAAATGAAATTTAAAAATTTCTCATAAACCTGTTGGGTACAATTTTTTTTACTGTTCTATACACTCATATTTTATTGAATTTGAAAGCCGGGAATGATTTCAACACATGGTAAGCCTGACACAGTTTCTTAGAGACCTAAATGTACCGTCATGGTGCCCCGAAACAAGGGCAGTTCTAGGGGATTCACAGTCGGTTGAGCAATACGCGAAGGGATTCGCAGCTGGACAAAGACGCTGGCTCATGCTCATGTCACAGTGACATGGAAATACGGCACTCATTGGCCTCTGCTAGGGCGTGACAGTTGTGCTCTTCGACAGTTCACTTTGGATTTTCCAGGTTATATCGGCCAGGGGCCCTATAACGTAAAACTATTCCAATATGTTTCTATTCCAATCTCCTGACGTCAAATTTGCGTAACCACTGACGCAAGCACCGGGCGGTCACCCGCAGGGTTGTCTGAACTGACCAATCAAACGCTCTCCTCGTTCATAGGAGGTCACTTTTGTTTGCTTGAAAAACGAATAACATTGCCTACACTGAGCGGCTTGTCGTATCTAATTGGCTGACAAGAGGCGAGGAGAACGCTCAAGTGGAGAGGGATTTGCTCGGGCAGAGCCAGTGCACTGAAAATCGATAACCGGATGAAGAGGGTGGTGCCGGCGTCTGCGATTGGTCGGCTTTCCCTCACTTAGCTTGTAGTGGCTGGCTAAATAAAGTATTATTTATTATAATTTCGTGATTGGTTGTCTAGTTACTACCTTAGTAATTGGCACAAGTATGGTACTATGCTTGAGGATATTCCGAGCACATCACTAGGAAACTCTCTTTATAGTATCAGATTAAAGTTTTCTGCTTAACCATGTGTGCTACAAGGTTTTATATTTGAAACTATTCGTGACAAAATACACCGCCTCAAGGTCCAAATGCATATCAAGTCTCACTTGGTCGTCAACGTTTTTTAACAGTTTTTTCTCATTTACGTTGCACATGAAAATAAAGTTGCAATCAGCTCACAAGAACATAACGCGTGCTGTTCTGATCGGTCAAAAAGTATCCGGAATGCGGTCTACAGCATGGTGTGTGGCTTATTATTATCGGTTAGAAGATAATCTATACGTATTTATAGGTAAACAGAAACTTTTCTTCGTTAGGAAGTTCTAGATATATCATCCCCCAGCAGCCTTTGCGTGCCCAAAAACCCATACACTTTTGCTTTCGTTTGTGTTCTTTGCGCTCTCTTGTACGCCTGGCCGGTAGCGTTCCTTAACTTTGGGTGTCCCAATTCTAAAGCTCCATATTGGCGAAGCTACTCCCATTCATATATGACGAAACCTATTCTACAGGTTCTTTAATGTTTAAGTATTAGTAACTTCAATCAAGAACGTTATGCTAGCCTCGCAAATGCTGGTCGCACACGTGGTTTATGCGCTTTGACGTACACAATTTTCACAAACGAGGAGCAGATGCGTAGTTGATCCTCGTTTCTGCCATCAGTACGATGTGACATTTATTATCGGCATACTGAACAAACAGTGGTGATAGACAGGACTAAGGACGCCCGTGTTGTCCTCTTCCCTTAGTCCTGTCTATCCGCGCTGTTTGTTCACTAGGAATTAATTCTCATTAAAGGTAAAACTGAGTGTTTTTTTTCTGTTTAGTCGCTCTGTCTGCTAATTCATTTGCTTCGTGAAAACTTGTGTAGTGGCGTTGATTTCCGGCATACCCCGCCTGCTTAAAAAAAAACATTTTTTTTGTGATAGCAAAACATCATCGCTAATTTCTTTGAAAGGCTAATAACGGTGTTAAATTAAGGGAAACAAGGAAGCGTTTCTTATTTTCTTCGGCACCGCTGCGCATGACAGTACAGTTTCAGTCAAATCACGAGGAGCTCAAGACTTCCCTTTCTGTGATTTCTAGCAGTGGTCAAGGTAAATATTTGTATCACGAATGATATGTCGCGGTAAAGAAGCCCTGCCTGGTTGTTGTCAGCAAGGCAATGCTTGCATTAGTATTAGCGCCTGCAGTATGCGTGGATGCTACAGTAGTGAATTTTCAGCATAGACCACCTCACCTAATACCCTTATAAAAGAAAAAACGAAAGTCAAATTCAATCTATTCTTCAGTAGCTATAGACTGCTCCGATAAATGGGCTCCCTAACATATAATTCCATAGAGGTGGTGCTACGAATCTTCCTAATAACAGTTTCTGCGTGACTTCAGTGAATTCTTATTTCCTTGCCAGGTTTAGAAGTGATGCCAACTGGAGGTATGTGTAATACTTTTTTTATTCTTTCGTCTAAAGTACTAAATCTGTGTGACGCAAAAATTTTCTTCTTAGTATTATTGCATGTGCAAGCAATATATAGCCTCTGTTTCTGGCCACCAGGCCTATTAGTAACAGCAATTAGAAGCAGCATAATATCAGTAGTGTACCAGATTAGAACAATATATTTAAATTATTGCTTGATCTCTGTTTGTGAACTGGATAAGTGAAAGCAAGAAAAGAGACACGTACTAAAGCGTCATTTGGGAGATTTCCCAGCAAGTGCCTCTTTAGCGCTAGGTCTTGTTCCGAAGCTGTTCTCTACAGGAACTTCACCGTCTTGGCCCTGTGCTTGTTCCAGAATATCTTGAGTGCTGCGCATTGCCACATGAGGTGATTCACACCTGGGGCCCTATAACGTAAAACTATTCCAATATGTTTCTATTCCAATCTCCTGACGTCAAATTTGCGCAACCACCGACGCAAGTACCGGGCGGTCACCCGCACGGTTGTCTGAACCGACCAATCAAACGCTCTCCTCGTTCATAGGAGGTCACTTTTGTTTGCTTGAAAAACGAATAACATTGCCTACACTGAGCGGCTTCTCGTATCTAATTGGCTGACAAAGGCGAGGAGAACGCTCAAGTGGAGAGGGATTCGATGGGGCCGAGCCACTGCACTGAAAGTCGATAACCGGATGAAGAGGGTGGTGCCGGCGTCTACGATTCATCGGCTCTCCCTTTCTTAGCTTGCGGTGGCTGGTCGAAAATCGCGGCGGCGTGCAACGGAAGCTCAAGAATGACGCTAAAACGGACCCTCAGCAAAGAAGAGTTGGCAGAATGAGGGGGCAAACGTGCCGAAAGTGCTCGAAAACGTTACACGGCCACGCAAGAAGTATTATTATACGCAATTGCACCCATGCTCTCGGGCAGGTGCGAGTAGCCAGCGTCTGAGCGATCGGCGGCAGCCATCTTTTATTCCTTTCGGAACGGGGCAGCCTGCGGCTATTCCGAAAAAAATTCAGTTTTGTTCGGCATATTAATGCATCTTTATCGCGTACACGTCACTTTGACGCGGTGACTTCTTGCGGTTTTGTGACGTTGCGCGACAGGCAGGTGAAGTGGGTGCAGCCTGAAAACTTTTTACCAATAGCCAAGGGCTAATGGCGAAAAGGGGTTGAATCAGAAATAACTGTTTTTTTCTTTTTTCTGTCAAATCATGCATAATCAATATGTACACATCATATCAGATGGGGAGGTATCGTGGTTTTCGTGAGGTCGCGTGACAGACCGGTGAAGTGGGGCTGGTCGAAAAATGTTTTTGACCAATCGTGGAGGGCTGATAGCAGAATTGGAATAGAAAAGTTTGGAATAGTTTTACGTTATAGCGCCCCTGTTGTTGTCACACTTGCGCACGCACATTTTCCTATGAAACCGTAAATCACGCGCCACCAAGAACGTGATACAGTCGGCTATGGGTGTCGTGGGCAGCGAAGTGTTGCCAAGGAGCTACTGACGACAGATCGCGTTGCTTTCTTTTCTTTGTTTAGCGACGAAGTTACGGTGATTGCACTTATTCATCGTAGAAACTTTTCCTTGTTCGGCTACAGGTCGTAGTGTCAATTTCGTTGGGTATAACGTGTCTTGTCGATTTGATTTTATCTGAACCTACCAAGGAAACATCACAGTTTATATCGTGTTTACAAGTTAGCCCACCTTCTTACGAGTGCAGAAAAAGGAAAAGTGTTCCAGGCTGACCTTTCTTTTATTTTGATACAGACGTCCCCCGACGGGGCCGTAGTGAAACTAAATATGAGCTGAGAGATTACAGAGCACGCAGAAGGGCCTGCCGGGCTGCAAAATTAAGAAATGCATAAAAGAAGTCCCAGTTTCTACCGAATGTAGAAGCGTTGACAACGACAAGAAAGGGCTAGACTACTACACTCTAGAAACTGTTTACACCCTTTGAAGCGTGCCTTTGTCCCACACAATAATTATCATCTCTCTTGCGCGTCTTTAAACGCCACGTGCTCGGTACTTCCAAGTCACCAGAGGCATGCGCGTTATCGGTGTGACATTGCATTCTTGACAGGAAAGTAGCGAGCGCAGAGTTTTCAAGCAAGGAAACGCAAGCAAGACAGATGACGATTATCGTTATGGGACGAAGATACGCCCCAAAGGCTGTAAATTGTTACTTAGTGCACATGAAGTGAGGCTCGCAGTTTCATGGGTGGTAAAATTGCAGTAAACATTCGCGTAGTATAACTAAACAAATGCGGTGTCATATGCACCCAAAGACACGCGCGAGCAGAGTTCAGTCAATGACCCTGAGCACTCGCAGTCGTAATGCTGGCGTGATGAGGAGCGCCGGCAGAGGGGAGCGCGCGTGTTTGTCCCAAAGCGAACGCTCCATGCTGCCGCTCCCTTTACCACCTGCCGTACTTCCGAAATCCAGGAGGTAACTTGACCTCCATAACTGAGCGCACGTAAAGACGACGTAATTCAAGACCCAGCTTCCTCGGCTCACTCTCGCAAGCTCACCCTTGTTTCCGCATGATAGTACTCGGGGTCCCCCTCCCCCTCCTCCAATCACCGTCTCCTAATGTCTATCCACGGCGGCCACTATATTATTCCGCCCAAACACATCGCTGTGAATTCAATTTCTAGTGGTACCGTAGCATTCCAATGTTTTTTTTTTTTTGAATACCGATGCGCTTGTATGTTGATATTTTGCTCTATGTAAATTAACAAGCCCGAGTTGAATGAAACTAACCCTAAGCCATAAGCGCGTGGCGTCCCTTATAAATGACGTATTACATTACAGTGCTGTTTTTTTGGGATAAGTTTACTATATACACATGCAGGTATTTTTTTTAGAAATATTAAAGCACGACATTTTACCATCCTTTTCTTGAAACTGGCAAATATGTCCTGTACTAAACTTCATAGAAGGTCTTGTCACTAAAAGCCGATTGTGTTTCTTGCGGTTAGTATACCTTCCAAGCTAGTATCGTGGATGCATGGTAGGAAAGTGCTGTGATCCGCGCGAAGAGAAGCTGTTCGAAGCTTCCACGTTCCCCGAAGACCTTTATAGCAATAGCTGCTATGCTTAATGCTTAATGCAAAGTCTGTTTTATGCGTATTGGTGAAAGACGTGACCTTTCGGCCGTGCAGGCGTCCGTGTAGCAGATTTAGACTTGAAAATGTACAGATGGCAGTGACAAATACATGACATGTGGATATACCTATTAGAGAGTTCTGAAAATTGTTTACAACTAAACGTAAGAGGATTACATACGTAAAGATATAGCGTTGTACTCACTGCGCGTGCTCAGTACGTTATAGGGTTTCTGTGGATTTAACGTACACTCGTGAGCAAAATTATACGGACCAGGGATTGCGTGATAAAGCCGATTTTTTCCTCAGCCTGTGAATGCAACTTGAAATTGAGGACTGCAGTCTAACTTGGCATTGCGAACCTTCCAGTCTATTCGTCAATTATCGTTTATGCATGCTAAATGCAAATAAATTTAGTTTTTTCGGAGACCCTTTGGTCCGTATACTTTTGCTCCCGGGTGTACGTAACCTGGCGAATTTACCTTATGTTTAACTTCCCACTTAGATTATGTATGCAAACGACTTCGTGTGGTATCTTGTGTGCTATACAGTTTGAGATATTATATGCCCCTCTCTGTTCGAAAAGCTGTTGTACATGCGTTGTGTTATAGTGTATTAAGGTACGGCATAACAGTTTATGGTCATTGCGCAATTCGTTGGAAAACTAGGGTCAACTCTATTCTCCGTTCTATTCTAAAGAACATCAGCTACACAATCTCAGAGAAAGGTACACCTTTTGGGGTGCATACCAGCCACACAACGATAATCGTCATCTGCCTTGCTTGCGCTTCCTTTCTTGAAAACGCCGTGCCCGCTACTTTCCTGTCGGGAATGCTATGTGACGCTGATAACGCGCATGCCGTTCGTTACTGAGAAGTACCGGGCTCGCAGCGTTAAAGAAAGAAAACGCGGACAAGACAGATGACGTTTATTGTTGTGTGGCAAGATACGACCCAAAGGGTGTAATTTTGTTTTAGAGTAATTATGGCTTCACGGAGAGTTCGCATGCTAAGGCTGGCTGCGTGACGTAATGCTACCTCCTAGTTCATTTCCTTCCTCTATTCCCCTTCTAGCCCGGCCTTGGGTGCGCATGGCCTGGCGTGGTTACCCGCGTGGTCGTATGCACGCAGCTGCCTGAGCCCCGTATGTTGGAGGTCATATCCTGCGGTGCCAGGGTGGAGGGCGAACTTGCAAGGGCGAGCCAAGATGACTGGTGGCTTCACGTACGCTGCCTTCCCGCGCGCCTGATGTTGTAGGTCATGTAATAAGAGTTGTGGAGACGCGGCACAGTTGAGATGGTGAAGCGAGCGGCTGCACGAAACGTTCGCTTTGGGAGAAGCACGCACCTTCACAGATTCCAGCGCTCCTCACAATGTGACAGCAAGCGCGGTCACTGAGTGAGATCTCCTGTTTGTCTGCGCGCGCGTGCCACCATGCTTGTCTGGTTGGTAAGTGAATGTTTGTTGTAATTCGTACGGTCAACTTCGTATGATTGGGCATATGGTACATTGCTATCGCTATCAATGCTTGGCCTTTCGGGTGAAACTGCGACACTTTCTTCCTTTTGTATCACCTCGCTCTTTTCACATACTGGTGAAAACATTAAGCCCATTTGTTGGGCGTCCTAGGCACGAACGCATGCGCACACACACACGCAAACACACACGCTCAATGATTTTCTTTGCGTGAATCTTCGGCTGGGCATTCCAAGGAATAATAATTACAAGGGATTCTACTTGGCGCTGCTTTGCACAAGCTTTTGTGCTACATATGGCTGAGCTTTAACCAGCGAGAATTAAATATAGACGTTTCTCTGATTTATCTGCGTCTGTCAGCCATCGTTGAGCGCCTTCTGGCCGATGTTCTTGTCCAAGAGCACAAACACAATATCTGTAAGCATATTTATTCAGGAAGAGATGATATGGTACCTTAGCCTCGGCAGAAAACTTCAACCTTAAAACACGAGCTCACCCAGCCTTACACCTCTTTCGTCCTTGAGCTTGCCCATGAAGTTGAGGCCAAAATGCGTTTAATCTCAATAGCAGAATTTATAGCAGTCGCCAACCTCCCCTCGACCGCACGCCACTGTGAGATGGAAGTTAAATTGAGGCTGAAGTTGGCCTCATGAAGTCGAAACCTTCCGGTTGTCCATTTATTAGCATAAGACATAACAGCGCAAGCCGGGCACACTAGAACGATTCAGTAAGCATAACTCATGAGGCTGTGTGGTAACCACCATTTTGTTTTTCAGACCTTGCGTGGACAGAGGCCGAGATTCGTGAGTGTTGCTTTCTATCACATTTTCTTCAGAACAGTATAGCAAATAGTCATTTAAAGTTTGCTGCCAATTACACTGATCAATTAGTTTAGTTATCCGTAGCTTTAGCAGCTTTAAAAAAACAGAATTTGTTGAGAGCACAAGAACATTTCGGGGCCAAGTTGACTTCTTCCTCGAGTGTTAGTAACGAATCGAAAGCTACGTATCATTAAGCGCAGGACATATGGCACAACTTAGGATGCCAACTGTCATACGACTAGTTAGTGATGGCATGCGGTGGCGGATTTCTTTTTTTTTTTTTTGTAATAACCAATATTTGAATCCGCATTGCATCGCCACAATTTTTTACTTTCCATGGTCGGCTTTTAGAATTGGAATGCCGTGTCGCCGTTAACTTTTGCCTCTAACACTGCTTTCTGGCTTACAAATTATCTGTTCCTGGCAATGGTATCATATTAGCTGCCTCAGAACTGTACGAAACCTGCAATTTTAGTGCCCCTTAAAGCTAACCAAAGATATTGATGCTGCTAAGAAATTGTTTGATACTAAAACAGCCTGAAAATCACCGTTTTCGTTCGTAACATTGATAAGTTCCATCAATGAAGTGCAATATTTACTTATGCCCGCTAAATAGCCGACCCCCCGAAAACACATAAAAACAAAAAAACCAACAAAAAACAAACCAATCCGCGGCATGCCGGAAATCACTGAATATACGAGTTCCTTCGCGTATTGCAAGGGCGAAACACACAGTTTCGGGAGAGACACAATGAAATAAAAATATCCAAAGGAGAAGGATAAATATTACGGCAGTGACTGCGTAAAACTCGCAGAACATGTCGCAGCATTAGCTGACGAAAGGCCCCTTCAGGACGCGATCTAGACAACAGTTGCGCCGGCCTTCGTTCTTGTGGAGCACACAGCTCGCTGTTTTCCTGGAGACGACGGCGGCCTGCTGCACGCAATGTCTCCTTCTACTGTGGCACGTTTAGCTTTTCGCTGCACTTCTTGTCCCAATGTCCGCGTCTCACTTGGTGAAGCCATAACTAATTGAGACTTGCAGCTAGGCGGACACGCGTTACCTGTCCGGTATTCTCAAAATGCAGAATACGCATTTCCGCAGGGCACGTGTTCTTGCTGAGCCTTTTTTAACGGGCGGGCAGCTGTTTGGCACGTTTCTGCCGTTGTCGCAGCTTCAGGTGGCGCCTCGGCTAGAGCATTGGTGAAATATGTCACCGCGTCGTTTTAAATATGCTATTATTATCATCCTCATCACGTTCATCAAAAGAGAGGGAGCGCAGAATGGAAATACATTGCATTTATAGTGCAATAAATTCGCTTACGTTTCGATCTTTTGTTAGTGCGGATGGCACGTCCTAAAGACCGAAAATAAATGCAGAAGGGAGTTTGCCGGCATCAGCTACCACTCTGTTTTCAAAGCGAATGTTCACTTTGTTCCATCCCTCCGTTCATCGCGCAAACGTTCCTACAGTATGTGCCTGCAACTCCGTGTCCGGTGCTATGCGCATACAACGTTAACAGTTTTGTTAAACGAAGGTGGCTTAGTAGTTCCGCAGAAGATTTGGGCATTGGTCATCGCTACCAATCACGACTGATCAGCACATCTATTCTGGCGCGCACTGACAACCTACCTTGGCATGCAGAGTTGAACTTACCGTAGAATCCTGATGACACGAAGTGTCTGGCACTTTTCTTTTCAATATGTGACGATAACCTATCGCGACGGGCAGTAACACCGTTTTCAGTTGCATGAACGTTAGCGCCGAACAGTTGTCGCGGTAAAATAAGAAAACGAGAATACGAAACGGTCCACGTTTCTTCTTTTGCCAGCTACCCGTTCGTGCAGTTCAGTCTTCGATCGGCGCCTGAAACAATGTGCGATGCCGAGTTACAATATCGACGACGAGGCTCGTCACTGTAGCCCACTGGCTATGGCGCTGCGCTGTCGAGCTCGACTTCCCGAGTTCTGACTCATGTACGTAGATCTAGGGGCCCATTAAAGTTAACCCCAGGTGGTCAAAAGCAATCCCGAGTCCCCCACTACGGCGTGCCTCATAGGCATATCATGGCCTCGGCGAGCAAAACCCCTGAATTTAGTTTTCGTTTTGTTTAAGGACGACGAGAAAGCGGGGAAGCTACTAAAAGCAGCTGACCGCGAAGTTGGTGTCACTTACATTATAGAAAGAACAAACACGCGAGTAACACGCGTACGTTGACCTTGCAAAAGCTACGTGTTTCGCTGGCATAAACTGATGCACATGTCTATCACAAGTTTAGTAGAGTAGTTTACTGGGCCAGTCGGTGCATGGTGAACGTATAATGGTTTCCAGCAAGTACGGACGCGAGCACAAGTAGAAACGGACAGGACATCGCTGGACTTGCAACTGAAGTTTATTGGGAAAACATTCCACAAATCTCCGCCACGCATGCGTATACACCCAAGAACAATAACAAGGTTCTTAGTCAATTTGAATTTTAGTGAATGTTGTTTTTTAGTGATAGTGATGATTTTTCACTGCTTTTAAGGTTAAAATCCGATGATTGCCTTGAATCAAACGCGAGAAGGATTTTAACGTGTTTCGAAGAGTCCTCCCGAGATCTCAGGTTCACGTTCGAACTTTGCAAAGTAAACTTGATCAGATTTCTTGATTTGGAAATTCAATTTAAAAGTGAGTGTCATGTGTGTTGGCAGTATTGCCGTAGATCGAAAAAATCGCTCCTCCCGTACGAATCGTCCCACTCCAAATGAATAAAACGTGGCATAGTTTCCTTGTGCTTGACGAATGCTCTTAACAAGAGTTGCACCCACTCATTGCAGGAGAGTTTTGAAGCCCAGAAGGCGAGATTAATGTCGGCAGGGTACCCGGTCTCACTTTTGATGGCTGTGTCAGAATCCTTGTTTAGAAAGTACACAAAAAAGAAAACCGTGGAAACCGCTGACGACAATCAATCTTCAAAAAGAAAAAAAGGTCGTAGTGATGCCGTATTTGCATGGCTTGTCTCATAATCTTGACCCGCCGTGGTTGCTCAGTGGCTGTGGTGTTAGGCTGCTGAACACAAGGTCGCGGGATCGAATCCCGACCACGGCGGCCACATTTCGATGGGGGCAAAATGCGAAAACACCCGTGTACTTAGATTTAAGTGCACGTTAAAGAACCCCAGGTGGTCGAAATTTCCGGAGCCCTCCACTACGCTCATAATCAGAAAGTGGTTTTGGTACGTAAAACCCCATAATTTTTTTCTCTTATAATCTTAAGAGGGTGGCCACTAGGAATGGCGTCACACTAGTGTTTTCGGCGCCGAGCGAACTGGTTAGGTCGTGCAAAAGCATCACAGGAGAGAAGAAAGATGCGACTAGCGGCTGTGGAAAAAAGCACGCCACATTTTTTCACAAAAACTGTGCATCTTCGGTTGTGTACCGCATACCTCTCTCATGCGGACTGTCCTATATCGGCCAGACAGGTCGTTGCATTAATGACCGCATGCGTGAGCATCGCTATTTGCTACCTACAGGTACAGGAGGGAACTTGCCATTGCATTGCAAAAAGCACGAATGCCGACCAGTTTTTGATTGTGTATCGATAGTGGGGAGAGAGCGCAGTAAACTGGAAAGAGAAATTAGCGAAGCGTTCCACATGAAAAAGTTCGGCGTGCATACATGTGTGAGTGAACCTTCGGTTCATATCAATGATAAAGAACTTCAATTTCTAAATTTATCATGTTAATCCACGTGCTGTTGCCTTTGTCGGGGAGGGGTGTGACTTCGCTTTTGTGTACAACATTTGTTGATAATGGACTACAATCCTTGTTCTTGTTCTTGGGTGTATACGCATGCGTGGCGGAGATTTGTGGAATGTTTTCGCAATGAACTTTAGTTGCAAGTCCAGCGTTGTCCTGTCCGTTTCTACTTACTTGTGCTCGCGGCCGTACTTGCTGGAAACTATAATACGTTCTATCGCAAGTGTTGTATGCATTTAGCTCTTTTCAATTTGAGCTCCGCCCTACAAACGATTAAATGGACATCGCCCGTGTCACTGTCTATCTTTGTCTGCTTTTTGTGTAATCCTTTTTACAACAAATATCCACTACGCCGGCACTGCCACCGTAGTTCTAACCGCTTTTCACCCTTTATTTTTCCGGCAGCTTGTTCAAGGCAGATGTGCATGATGGCCTGCGCTAGGGACAATCAGGACACAATCGTCATCGATGCCGCCTGTGCTGGCTGGGGCCAGTGTACGTGCAAGTTTTATTCTTGAACACCTGTGGGATCACCCGAATGTACGACGCTACGCTGGGCAATTAGTTATATCATTATTGACGGCTCATGGCTCCATGGCAATGAGTATTGTTGCTCATAGTGCATTATTGCTATGAAATTAAAAGTGGCCTAATAGAGCATTTCATTTTTATCACGTACCGCGCCATGCGCTGCTAACTAGCCTAAGCCTAGATTTTTAATAACACCATCTATGCTGCTAGACGGTGTGATGGATGCGGTATCTTCAGTCGCGCTGCAGTATCACACCTTGGGGCATCTTTCTTTATGACACCATAATATATATCTAAATCTACAATTGATGAAACAATAAAGTGAAGTTGAACCGAAACCGCAACGTCTGGTGGCGGTTTCGGTTCACACACACCCAAACGCACACACACACAAACACACACACACACACACACACACACACACACACACACACACACACACACACACACACACACACACACACACACACACACACACACACACACACACACACACACACACACACACACACACGCACGCACGCACACACGCACGCACGCACGCAGGGTGTTTCAGCGTACACTTCCAAAAATCTTTAAGAGTTGCCTGTGGCGGATATCACAATTCTAGTTCATGAGCCGGTCTACTCAAAGCGGCGGACAATACTTGAACTTGAGATGCACAAGTTGAGATCCAAAATCGACTATTATATATATATATATATATATATATATATATATATATATATATATATATATATATATATATATATATATATATATTGTTACGAAGAGTTGCGAAGAAATGATTTTATTTACAGGCGATGGATGATGATCGTCGCGTGATAGTAGCGCAGCTCGGCCTCTCCAACGCTTCGTCCTCTTCGTCTTCCCTTCTTTTCTCTTGTCCGTGCCTTTTGTATCTGTTACATTTCCCCGCAAGCAGACGAAGCCCGTGGGGCGAGTCAGGATGCGCAAGCAGGGTAGAAAGGCTTCAGGCGAGCAATGTGAGTCAGCTGAGTTCTGCTTGATCGCCGACCATTGCACAGTAGGCGAGCTATGACGTAAGTGAGTTCGCTCAGGCGGTCCACAACTACAAATGGGCCTGAATATTTTGACAATAACTTTTGGCACAATCCACGCTTGCGTTGCGGTGTCCAAAGAAGGACCAAGTCACCTTTTTCCAACGATACTTGTACGTGACGGTTGTCGTATCGCTCTTTCGAACGACTTTGCGAGGCCAGAGTACGAAGACGAGCTATTCGACGCGCTTCTTCGGCGAGACACAAAGTCTTCGATACAGAATCGTCACTGTGCAGAACGAACGGTAAGAAAGTGTCCAGAGGGCTTCGCGGTAACCTGGCATAGAGGAGATAAAATGGGCTATAGTTCGTGGTTTCGTGTTTCGCCGTGTTGTATGCGTAAGTGATGAAGGGCAACACGTCGTCCCAGTTCTTATGATTGGAGGAGACGTACATGGCAAGCATGTTGGTCAGCGTTCTGTTCGTCCTTTCAACGAGGCCATTGGTCTGTGGATGGTACGGCGTGGAATGACGGAACTGGGAAGTGCACAAACGAAGTAGCTCTTCAATGGCATCAGCAGTGAACTGGCGACCACGGTCGCTGATGATGACACGTGGTGGGCCATGACGAAGGACCACGGAACGCAACAGGAAGACCGCCACGCAAGCGGCGGTGGAAGACGGTATGGCTGCAGTTTCTGCATACCGTGTAAGATGGTCTACGCAGACAATTATCCAACGGTTCTTGTTGCTAGATAACGGGAATGGACCCAAAAGGTCAATGCCTACTTGCTCGAATGGCGTGTTGGGTGGTGTCAATGGCCGAAGGGGACCCGGGGCTGCGGTGGTCGGTCGCTTGTGACGTTGGCACGTTTCACAACTAGCGACATAGCGCTTGGTTGTTTCGTACATCTTGGGCCAGTAAAAGCGCTCCTGCGTGCGGTGTAGTGTTCGTACGAAACCGAAATGGCCGGATGTCACATCATCATGCATGGCGCGTAGAACGTCGGAGCGAAGGCTCTCCGGGACAACAAGCAGAAAACGCGCTCCATGCCCGGAATAATTAGTTTTGTAGAGTAATTTATCACGGACGGTAAAGCGACCACTGCCTTGAGAAGTACGGGCGGCAACAAAAAGCGGATCGAGGGTAACATCACTCCGTTGTTCTCGCTGAAAGTCTGCCGCGTCAGGGAACGTAGAAGTAACAGCAGCGAGATAGTCGTCAAAATTCTCAGCATCGCAGTCGGTAGCCGCAAGAGGAATCCGAGAGAGGCAGTCTGCGTCAGCGTGACGACGGCCACTCTTGTACGACACCACAAAGTCGTATTCCTGGAGGCGCAGTGCCCAACGTGCGAGGCGACCAGAGGGATCACGCAAACCGACCAGCCAGCATAAAGAATGATGGTCGGTGATAATCTTGAATGGTCTACCGTAAAGATAACACCGAAACTTCTGTATGGCGAAAACAGCTGCCAGGCATTCCTGTTCCGTAACCGTATAATTCCGTTCAGATTTGCTCAGGCAACGGCTGGCATATGCGACTACATGTTCTGCGCCACTGTGACGTTGTACAAGCACCGCTCCTATCCCAATTCCACTAGCATCAGTGTGAACTTCAGTTGGGCAAGACGGATCGAAGTGACGCAAGAGCGGTGCTGACGTTAGTATAAATTTCAGTTGAGAAAATGATGCGTCACACTCTGGTGTCCAATTGAAGGATGCATTTTGTCGCAAAATACTTGTCAACGGGTAAACGATGTCGGCAAACCTGGGAACAAAACGACGAAAATATGAACATAGGCCAATGAATGAGCGAAGTTCTCGTGCTGATTGTGGTGGCTTGAAGGAGCTCACCGCTTCAATCTTACGAGGATCGGGTCTGACGCCATCCTTGTCAACTAAGTGTCCCAGGACCAGTGTTTGACGTTCGCCAAAGCGGCATTTCTTTGAGTTTAGAACCAGCCCAGCTTTCTCGATGCAGTCGAGAACAAGGCTGAGGCGTTGATTATGTTCTTCAAACGTGCGGCCAAAGATTACAACATCATCGAGGTAACACATGCATATCTCCCACTTCAGACCACGTAGTACTGTGTCCATGAATCTTTCGAAGGTGGCAGGAGCATTGCAAAGGCCAAAAGGCATAACATTAAATTCGAATAGGCCATCTGGAGTCACGAAAGCGGTCTTTTCCTTGTCGGCAGGGTCCATAGGTATTTGCCAATACCCCGATCGCAAATCAAGTGTTGAGAAGTAAGAAGCAGCGTGTAAGCAATCAATGACGTCATCTATTCGCGGTAGTGGATAGACATCCTTCTTCGTCACTGCGTTTAGATGTCTGTAATCCACGCAGAATCTCCAGGAGCCATCTTTTTTTCTGACCAGGATTACTGGGGCTGCCCAAGGACTAGACGACTCTTGAACGACACCTTTGTCCAGCATCTCCTTGACTTGTTGTGCAATAACCTTTCGCTCGGAGGATGACACTCGGTAGGGCTTCTGGCGGATGGGGTGTGCGGAGCCGGTATCTATTCTGTGACGAGCGCGGGACGACGGCAAATGAAGGGGTGCATCTCCATGCGTGAAGTCGAATGCAGCCTCATGCCTGGCAAGGACATGTACCAGTGCTTGCCGTTCCGACGTACCGAGAGCCTTGCTGATCATGCCAAGCATTAGCTCTTCAAAATGGCTATTATCGCAAGGAGAGCAAGCTGTAGAGACGTCCGTAGTTAGGGCCGCCATTGAGTTACATGCGGCTTCATCGAAGAGAGCGATTTTCATACCGCGAGGAAGGACAACCGGCGTGGCGGAACAGTTCAGCGCCCACAATGTGGCGACTCCTTTCGTCATGCACACGACAGAGCAGGGCACAAGTATATCTTTTTTAGCACAGTTTATGCGGAGAGGCCTAACTACAATATCAACACAATCAGCGTCAACAGTAGTTGCAGAAACACGAACGGGCGTCAGGCACCACGATGGTGCAATCACTTCATCAAGAACACTGAGTGTGTCTGTGTCCCTGTGTTCGCCACGCGAGCTTTGTTCGGAATCTGTTGATATAATTAACTTGTTCAATGATATTTCGCCACAACCACAGTCCACGGAAGCGCCGCACTGTTCAAGAAAATCAATACCAAGAATAACATCGTGCGAACAACGAGCAAGAACAACGAATTCCGACACAAAAACTTTCCCAGCCAACAAAACACTCACAGCACAAACACCAAGGGGATGAAGCCACTCGCCGCCCACTCCACGAAAAGTAATACCGTCGTTCCAAGAAAACATAACTTTGTGGCCTAGACGGTTCTTGAAAGCGAGGCTCATCACAGACACAGTCGCCCCAGTATCAACTAACGCCATGGTCGGTATTCCGTCAATCGAGACATTCACTTTGTTTTTGAGCATCACAACAGGCAGAGGAATTTCTGGCAAAGACCGTCCGGCGACCTCACCTCCATTGGCCGCGGATGCTAGTTTCCCGGCGGCGGTGACGAAGAACGGCGCCGAGGGGACGGAGAGCGACGGGGACGATTATTTGGTGGCGTCAAACTCCGCTCAGAAGTTGGCGAATCGCTGCGTCTGGTCTCGTGTGGGAAGTGGTCCATTGGAAGGGAATCGGTCGTCCGCAAGTCATATGAAGTACGGGTTCTGGGTGGCGATAGCATTGTTGGTGTCCTTCGTGATTGACGGCCTTGGCGACAATACCGTGCTATATGGCCTGTGGCACCGCAGTTGTAGCACACGGGAGGGTCGTGGTGCACAGCATCTTCCTCGAAACGGATGCTAGGCTGCTGCGGGCGGCGAGAAAGTTCGTTGTCATGTGGATAACGTGTCTCTGCGCCTCGCTGAAATCCGTCATATCGTTCATAAGTCACGTCGTGGTAGTAGGGTCGGTGCCCTTCTTGTCGCGGCCTGACAGAAGTCACAGGACCTCGGGGGTAAAACCGCGGCTGCTCTCGTTGTGGCCGAGCGTCATAAGTAGCGCCTCTGTCGTAGAGACGTGGCTGCTGTCGGGGCGCGAGTTCATAATCCTCGGTGCCCCTCGCCGCAGGATACGGGGCGATGGATGCCACGTTTGACTGGAAATCTGGTGATAAGCGGAAGCTGTGAGTGCCTGAATGTGTCGCTTGTGCGTGCAGGCTGAGCTCTTCCCGAACTATTTGTCTGATCGTTGATGCAAGATCGAGGGGCTGGTTGCTGTCCACGCTTGCAACTGTTGTCACATTGGCTAGCCTGCCAAACTTCGGCGTGATGCGCCTCGTTTTCAGCTGCTCGAAAGTACGACAATGCCGAATGATGTCAGTGACGGAAGCCAGGTTGTCCTTTGCGATGAGGAAATTATAGACGTCTTCGGCAATTCCTTTCAGGATGTGCCCGACTTTATCTTCCTCAGACATTCCAGAGTCCACCATCCTACACAGTTTTATTACCGCCTCAATATAGGTCGTGCAGGTTTCGCCTGGCACTTGCGCACGTTGCAGTAGCGTCTGTTCCGCCCTTTTCTTTTTCGTCGCGGAGTCGCCGAATCTCTCTTTGATTTCGGAAACAAATCTTCCCCATGTTGTGAACGTTTCCTCGTTATTGTCGAACCACAGCAACGCAGTATCCGTTAGGAAGAACACGACGTTCGAAAGCTGAGAAGCGCTGTTCCACTTGTTGGCGGCACTCACCCGGTGATAATGGACGAGCCATTCCTCGACGTCTTCGTCCGATCTTCCGGCGAAGGGACGCGCATCTCTCAGTTGCAGAACGGAACTTGTCGGCGCAGCTGTTGGAATGGGCCGTTGTTCGTCTGCGTCGTGGGACATATTCAGCTCCGGTAGATACGGTGGGAGTCCAGCAATGCGACGGCTCCGTCGAAGAATTTCTGGTTCAGCCTCCGCCTTCGGGTGTCGATTACCCCGCACCTTCCACCACAACTGTTACGAAGAGTTGCGAAGAAATGATTTTATTTACAGGCGATGGATGATGATCGTCGCGTGATAGTAGCGCAGCTCGGCCTCTCCAACGCTTCGTCCTCTTCGTCTTCCCTTCTTTTCTCTTGTCCGTGCCTTTTGTATCTGTTACAATATATATATATATATATATATATATATATATATATATATATATATATATATATATATATATATATATATATATATAGCACAGTTCCAGTCCTTGAAGTTAATTACTCAAAGAGCTGGGCATTATTTGCACGAGAAACCGAAATGCATAATTAACTATTTACTAAAAATTGACTGATCAAGTTTTTAAATATTTACCTTACGGCACATAGTGCAACCGGTGAGGCTGCGGTGATTGTAGCCGGTGGGGCTGATCCTGCGGGCATCTGCTTTTTCTGCGTCGTTTCCTCTTTCATTGCGACATCACTCCCCGTTATACGTAATCATAATATACAGGGTGCTCCAACTATCAGGCACCAAGATTTAAATATATGCATAAGCGACGTAGCTGTACAGAACTAAGCTAATGTTTGCCGTCGCTTGGAGATGCTCAAATTAGTTTTTTTTCATTACGCCTAATTAGATAATGAGTCCTACATAATTAATAATCTTCTCAAATATTATATTAGATGAGAAGTGTCAAGGAGAAAATTGTAGAGCTACATGAAAAACTCGCGAAACAGCTTTCTGTTGTTCAATACGTGCTAAATATAAGTATTTTTCCGAGCGTGAAAGAGGCCCGCGATTACACGCAAAGTGCCTCGAGCAGCCAGTCGCGCGGCAATTTTGCGTGTAATTTTGCGTAATCTTTCATAGATTGCGAAAACGCATTAGATTCAGTAGAGGTAACAGCAGTCATGGAGGCATAGCGTAATCAAGGAGCACCGGAAACGTACGTGAATATCTTAGCATTAAGACTCCATAGCTACCATAATTCTCCACAAGAAAAACGAAAAATACCGATTAAGAAAGGGGTTAGGCAAGGAGACACAATCTCTGCAATGCTATTCACTGAATGCTTTGAATAAGTATTCAAGCTATTAGACTGGAAACAAAAATGATGATGTAAACCGCGTAGCGAGTACTTTCATATAACATTTGTGTATATATAGGCAAAGAAAGCTTCGCTTTTAACGTGTACAATCATTGAATTATACTGGTACTAACATAAGGAACAGAAGCTTGGAGGTTAACAAAGGAGCTTCAGAAGAAGTTAAGGACCGCGCAACGAGCGATGGAATGAAACATCAAAGGTGTTACGTTAAGATGCAGGAAGACGACGGCGTGGATTATACAGCAAACAAAAGTAGCCGATATCCCAATCGGAGGGAAAAGGGGGAAAATGCAGCTGGTGATGCCATGTAATTCGCTAGGCAGATAACTGGGGGTTTACTAGAGTTAGAGATAGGGCGCCAAGGGAAGGGAAGCGTAGTCGAGGGCGGAAAAGGATCAGGTGATGCCATGAAATGAGAAAATTTGCCGGCATAACTTGGAATCACCCAGCGCAAGATAGGGGTGATTGGAGATCGCTGGGCGATGCCTTCATCCTGGGCCCAGTGGACATAAAACATAGGCTGATAAATGTCATGATGATCATGCTCTAGTGCGCTGAGATGCTGCAGCATGCCCGGGACATGTTACGTTCGTTACGTTGAAAAAGCTTCACTCTTCTCCAATTACCTTGTGGCAACCTGATTTTGCACATGTTTCTCAGCTACACGTTACTGTTCGGTAAATGGAAGTGTCGCTACAATGCGTTGGCCTCTTGCAGCAGTAGAAGAGGGATCTTAAAGTGAATGCTATACTGCCATAGAAGTATAAACACAGACAACGCCGTGCAACCATATCTTATTATCAGTAACGTCAAGGTCCGAAACACAACCAACACCCAACAACCAACAATCCCTTGCCATTGTGCAGCTTTTCTTTTTAAGCGCTTAATATTTATAGCAGCTGTCATTACAGTTACGCGTCGCCGTCTGGTAACTATAGAATGTCTAAAACGCTATCGGATCAACGACTGTAGTGTGCTGCAAGGCATAATATGCAGCTTGCCTCTTAACGCGCATGCACAAGCGGCGCCGGAAACTGTTTTCTCTTACAGAGATTTGAGAAGGACACACCTCGAGAGAACAATCGAACTTTCAACGCATGCTATGCCATTGTTCCTTCATAACTTTCTCCCGTTATGCAGAAGCTTTTCCATGATTTTGCATCGACCTTATGTTACGCTGCTTGGCATTCTTTCCGGATATGGCAAACACCGCAAAGCGGCTTACGTGGCACACACGCCCACCACACTCGCACTAATTGGCTGCAATTCCTGACTAAGTACTAATACCGAGGTTCACAGAGCATATACTATTGGATCGGAATGATAATGAAAGAGACTAGATACTTGCCGTCTTCCTTTGCCTTAAATACGACATATGGCAAATAAGGTACGAACGACGACGCACTCCGTCAATGGTTCATGCATCTTAAATGTCTTTGGTTGCGCTCGGAGAAGACCAAACTAATACCAATGACTGCGCTGTGATTTTCCCAACTAAATGTTCACCGGTAATCAGTGTAAATATGCTGCATCTAATGCAACAAATGTGCAACTGCAAAAGCAAGGCACCGCGTAGACCATACAAAATGATCACAAGACACAATGCAAACGACGACAATTGTTTAACATGCGATCTGTTATGTCGCAGTCACTGCGATCTTTGCAACGAACTTCTCAGAAATGTTCGCGATCACCTGACCATGGAATCATCAGTAAGCACGTATACGGCCTTCCCAAACGACTGCTTCTCCATCGCAATGTCCGCTTCGAGAAATTTAAATTTTCAATTCTTGCTGCGGAAGTCGCTTTGGGGGACTTTCCATCATTCCGACACTCCCGGCGTAAAAGAAGGTGCCACCGAACGGCACCGCGTTGCCTATTTTCTTTCGGAAATTTTTCAAATGAAATTTCTTCCTACGCCGCCTCTGGAATTTCATAACCTCCACGCGCTTGCCGCCTTGACAGAAGGCTAAGAAGACGTATCGATGAGGTCCCGACCCTTCGGGAGGAGTTGGACCGTTATACGGCATCGCCACTTCGCCTTTGTCCAGACTCCGTGTGCTATTGGCGTTTACAACCATCCAGTGCAACCAGCTGCGGAGCGTAGGGTGCTTACGGCTCGGCGCGTCCGGGTCCAACATGACCAGAGAGAATGGTGGCATGCAATTGATGGCGCCGACCAGAGCTACCGCGGGAACTTCGGCAGTCTGCTCGGGCGTCAGCGTACCGTTGATCGTCACCGAAGTTGTCTCGTATGCGACCTTAAGGAGGGCCACTGGCGCAGCACCCAGCGAAAGATCCTTCTCCAGTCCCGCGGCTCTCCACAGGTCCGTCTTCGGCTGCAACTGCTTTTGCGAGGAAACTGGCGATTGCACTGTCAAAACGTACTCCCCCATGAACTGCTCCGCTTGTATGCTGCTCCACAGTGTCAATAGGATGAACACTGACGAAACCTGGATGAGGCTCATCACTCACGTACTCAGTGCAATATGTAGATGTTGAACGGCCGCGCGGTGATGCCAGTTGCATACGCGCGAGACCCGGGCGTAAATGCCGGCTACACTGCCGTGCGCCTCTGTAAAATGTAAATACGCACGCGCTTTAAGCGAACCAATCGATATGGGTATACAGCCGGCCATCTGCTGCCCGTGTCGTGTGTTTTGCTCACCGTTGCCTTTGTCCTTTTGTCCGCGCAGCCTTCCGACCGGCAGCTGTGCCGGCGCCGGCGTTGGCGCGAGGACCGCTCACAAAGCGAGTCTGTATATCTACTATGTGGACTTTGAGGAGATATTTACGTCCCTTGCTTTTCCTCTTCTTGCCAGTAGGTCACGTTGCAGCGCTCTACAAGTTGTTGCTTTTTTAGCTGCACCAAATGTTTGAAAATCGCCTGTGGCAGATAGCCCAATTCTAACCCTTCATATAAATTACTTGATCAGGCGACCGACGTTTCGACGAGAACGGCGTTTCGACGAGAAATGCAAAATACTTCATGAATAATTAACGTGATTACGCTAATTCGCCTTTAATATAATTATTTTACACTACGTATTTTAATCTACGAATTGTAGCTGGTGAGTTGACAAGCTAGGAGTATCCCCTTGGGACGAATTTTCAGGACTGCACCAGTTTCAAAACATTAATCTCCAAAATGTCCGACAAAATGTATTAGTGTACCAGTTACTTTTGTGCTTCAATGCATAAAACAGCGTTTTTCTTCAGAAAAGTAACTGGAACGCCAATGCATTTCGTGTACATTTTGAAAATGAATATCTCGAAACTGGCACAGTCATGAGAATTCGTTCCAAGTGGATACGCCTTGCGAATGCACCGGCTATAATTCGTAGATTAACATATGGGCCGTAAAGTGACTAATTAGATATGTTATTAGCGTAATTGTGTTAATTATTCAATTAATCATTTTGATTTCTCGTAGAAGTAATGACCACCGAATCGAGTAATTTAGATCAAGGGTTAGAACTGCGCTATCTGCCACGGGCAATTTTCAAAATTTTGGTGCTGCTAAAAAAATCGCTGGCTCTCCCGTAATCTAGAGCATACGTAGGCGTGAGATAGCAGCCGGCAAAGCAAATTGGTTAGAGATGCTACTGGCCTACATCTTAAAATGGGTGTAGTGCATGTCCGTAACGGCAAACCCACCACATCACATCGCACCGCACCGCGAGCACCACGCCATACTGTGCACGGGTACATATGGGCGCTGCCCAGCTAGAAGAAGAAACGCGGCTGAAGGAGGTGCCACGCAGCGTGGCGCCATCTCTCGAGGTGACGCAAAACCCGCGCCGCGGGACTCACGGACCGCTGGCGTTCAAAAGAGCGCAGCAAACCTGCCTCAGAGCAAAAAGATGACAGTGAAGTGTATGATGCCCTGTATCTGACTTTCAAACGTCCCCCCCACTATTGGAAATAACAAATATAACATCAGCGTACTATAAGTTACAACTGGAGTGATATTGTAAACAAACATTAGGAAGATCTCGGAAGCAATATTTTTTTGTAACTTGTTTGGGCAATAACTAGTGTATGTAACGCGGTACTGTAGAAAGGGTTGGGAGCCAGAGACCGCACTTTCTGAAGTTTTGCCTGGTTATCCGGATGATCCCTTTTTTTTTTCTCGCAACTTGCCCTGATCTCGTTTGAGTGTCCAGATAAGCGAAGACCACAGGAGTTACGCTCGGCTTCAATCGTATACCGGGTGTTTCAGCGAAGACTTTCAGAATTTTTTTAAAGGTTGCCGTTTGGCAGATAGCACAATTGTAGTTCATGAGCTGGTCTACACGAAGAGGCGGACATTATTTGCGAAAAAATTGAAATGCATAATCGACTAATTAACAAAAAAAATAATTAAGTTCCTAACTAGTTACATCATGGCCCATATTGCAATTTGATAGTAATAGAGTAAGGGAGGCAATGGGGCACACAATTAAATATAGAATCGCAAGCAGTGGCGGGTAGAAGGGGTGCGGCGGTAGGGGCAGTCAACCCCCTCCCCCCAAAAAATATCGGTGTACATACTCCCTCCCCCCCCCCTTTTTTTTCCGTGCCGTGCGCGTCCTTCGTCAACTTGCGTGTTCGAGAGACGCCCTATTCTCCAACCCCCGTGATGACTGTGAGCCCAGTTGAGCCTCTCCACTAGGAGTTACGAATCAGTGTTTATTTCGCGATCCCAGTGCGCGCCACGGAGCAGCACAAAAAGTCTGTTGCGAGACGCCGCATTGAGCATATCGCCCTAGGCGACAACGATTCGCACACATCGGCGCATATCGAAGCGGTGGAGCGCGTTTTGTGGCCGAACAGCTCTGTTTTCCAACAGTTGTTTTCAGACCTGACCCGCAGTGTTTACCGAAGATTCCTAGCGCCGGAGTGTTACGTCCCTCCTGCTCCCTTGTGACTTCTCTCCCAGTGATGCGTGCACCACTCACCGCAGCCTGTGCTTGTTACGTCTTCATCAAGCCCTTCACCGAGCGCGCTGTGGGGTGGGACCTTTGCGCTCTTAAGAGTCCTTTGTTCTCAGCAAGCCTTGTTGTATCGTTTCATCGGTTTTGTCTCATCATGAATTAGGCCAGTTAAGTTTGTCTCTGGCTCCTGGTCATCCACCGGAGGCAAAACAATCTTCGCATGTGGCCACGCTACCACTCGGCTAGCTGACGAACAGGAATCAGATTCGAGTTCACATTGTGGCCCGCAAGAAACACACATGAAGCTTGACACACATGGAGCTCTTAAGCACCGCGCATATTCTGTAGCGCAGGGATCCACAATGATGCATAAGATGAAGACAAAAAAGTGCCAGAAGGAGAATATTTCTAAAATATTTTTTTACAATAGCACCTTAGACAAAGTAGTTTATTCTGCCGGTCTTAGCTCAACATAGGTACGCTAAAATATAACAGTGGAATGGCGGTTCCATTTATTCCGCTGCTATTCACTTATATTACCTCTGTAGCAAACACTCACCGGATACCATTGCGTTAAAAGAAGGCTGCTTATTAGCAGAAAAAACATTTCATCTAAAAAATTACTGTACATTTCGTTTAGACCGTCCCTCTCGTGGTGGCGACTTAGTTATCTTTATATCTTCAAAAATTGCGCACTGGGCTAAAATGGCTTACCAGCTTATGCCTTCACAAAGTGAAATTGTAGCAATGAACATTTCCATTCCAGGTCGCATCCCATCGACATTAGTTAATGTTTATTTCCCCGGAGGCATTCTGAACACTAGTGTTCTAGATACAGCAATTACGTCCTGCAGAAAAGAAATAATTTTTGCCGGAGACTATAACTCCCATCATACTTCATAGAGGATCAAGACCGATTCGAGTGGTAAACGTTTGTGGGATTGGACTGCTAACTATAATTTAACATGCATTTATGCAAGAACCCCTACATTTATTTGTATTCAGTCACCTTGCGCGATAGATCTCACTTTCGCTAGTTCTAATTTGTCTATCGCCACATGCTCTCCTATAAACTCGGGCACAAGCAGTGACCATCTTCCCATACTTTTTGAGCTTGTGTGCCCATTGACTCAAATTACTATGCATTCAAATACTTTTGTTAATTTTAGCACATTCCAAAAGGTCTTACACATGGCTTTATTGAATCAGCAATGGAATAATGAAGAAGAAAAGGCCATAAATTTATTTTCTGTTATAGAAGATTGCCTAAAATAGTCTCAATTCACTGCGCACTCCACTAAAAGCGGGTCTTCAAACCCTTGGTGGAACGCAAAGGGCTCACACGATTACAGGATAAAAAAAAAAGCTACGTTGCAATAGCTACTTCATTATCAGTGTCCTAGCAATTGGAGAGACTATAAGTTCGCGGCACAAACATTTAAAAGAGCAGTTACAAATGTGAAAGACAATTTTGATTGTAAGCACTTCGACTTCCTTTCAAATGCCACCAACAGAAGGCCACCAACTACGTCGATTTCTGAGAAATAAAAGGTCCTTCCGGCACAAATAAATGTCTACTCCATGGTCTCAACACCCTGCGAATTGACCAAATTACTGGAAGGTATTGCTAAAGATCTATAATGCCGCCTTGAGTAAATTTTGTCTTATCACGCAACGCCACTTCTCATGTTGAAGATTTCAAAGCAGTTACAGTTTCGGAGCTGAAAAATATACTAAGCCAGCTGCCTAATTCAGTGCCAGACCTCTATGGCATTACTACGGCAATAATAAAAACTTTAAGATATCGTCGCACGTATTGCTTACCATGGTATAAACCATTCGATTAAAAATACGTGGATTCCTCCGGAAGGGACTTGCAAGGATAATCCCATTATTAAAGAAACAAGGTACCGGTTATGTATTAGATAACATTAGGCGAATATCTATTACATCTAACCTAGTAAAGCTCATCGAAAGAATCTTACACGACCGCATATATAACTGGTAGAGAACGTGATTTTGAGCCCAAGCCAAATTGGCTTCAGACGTGCGTGCTCGATTTGGTGTGCCCATGTTGACCTATAAAGTCGTATCCAACTAGCTTGATTGCAGAAAAAATATGCAGCCTTAGTTACTTTGGGTATCAGTAAGGTGTATGACAGCGCATTATTATTGTTATTATTTGTTTTGAACACATATATACAATTAACAGGAAAGGGAAAGCGAGGAGCAGGCGGGCAACTGCCACTGAAAAGGGCACAACGGCTGCCTCCTTTTCAGAAGGGAGGCGACAGCAACACAGAAATGGAAGATAGGAAGGAGGGGAGGAAAGAGGAAAGGAACAGCAACAGGACAGATCTAAAGAATAAAGTAGAGCACGCAGTACAGATCACACATAGTAGGGCGGGTCACTGAAGTTCACGCTACTACAGAATGGTAAATAGAATAGTTTCGATGCTACAAACTTGGATCTAAGTTACAGCGTAGTACAGCGTAACCCAAGTACAGCGTAGAGCATGTAACCCTATAAGCCAGAATGAAGGTCTGCTAAATTTTTTTGTCGCGTGGGTTTGTGAATGTTTAAACGGCAGGGAATTTCACTGCTCTCTATGCGGGTTGTCTTCGTTAACGCATCAGCAGTCAAGAGGTCTCCCACAAGGATCAGTCCTATCGCCATCGCTGTTTAATGTTTTACTGAGTACTGTGCCTTTGCAACAGGATGTGCATGTGTACGTATACGCCGACGACATAGCATTTTTTGCTACATCGGTAGATTTACATGCTTCGTACCAAACTCTACAGTTCTATATGAGCCGCCTAGAATTGTGGCTTGATGGAAGTAATCTCTCTCTTAATATCAGAAAAAGTGCCGTCTTAATTTTCCCTCAAAGCATTCCTGTGCAAATTTCGATTCTTCATCGACAAGAAAGTATCCCACAGGGGAATTCACTTAAATATATGGGTGTAGTGCACACCGCAAAGCTTAATTTGAGCCCGCATATAGAGCATGTTACCTCAAAGGGAGCACACGCAGTAGGAATGCTGCGTAGACTTAGCAGCAATCGATCAGGGTTGCGTCGGAATGTTCTCATTATGATCTATTGCATGTATGTTCACGCGATAATAGAGTTCGGCTGCGTTTTGTTTTCTGGCAGACCTACATATAAAATTCGGCATCTGGTTCTATTAGAACAAGAGACGTTTAGTTTATGACTTCGGCTTCCTAAATTTGTTGCTAATGATACATTATATTAAGAAGCATGCTTGCCTTCTCTTCTCATGCGATTTCATATCCTAACAGTACCAACTTTTCTAAAGATATTTGCATTACCACAGAGGACATCACAATATGTTTTCATTAATGAATCTGCCTCATTTTTTAAATTATCAATGGCACCGCTCACGTTTCCCTAAAGTATTCTTCGTACAAAAACTATTAGACCCATTAAATGTTCACCTATGCGAGGTGGTCTTAGTAAATGCTCATGCTCCAGTCGCAAAAATTGAACTTTATTATATTTTTACAAACAATGGCTAAACATTTTCCCCATCAATATCTGAATAGTACTTTGGAAGACCACCTTGCACACCTGGATACAAAGACCGGTATAGGAGCTGATGTTTCGTTTCTGGAGAAAAGGCAGGTGCGGGCATTGTATTACCACATCTAAATTGGTATTTTTCCGTTCGGCTTCCTGACTTCACGTCTATCTTCCAGGCAGAATTATTGGCAATTGTCGCAGCTTTACGCAAATTACCATCATCTCTGCCATCAGCGGTAATCTTAACTGATTGCCTGCCTGTCTGTTCTTCACAAACCTCGTCCAAATTGTCAGATTCATTAGAAGCTTTCTATTCTCTTCTCCCAGGACACTTACATCTCGTTCATTTAGTGTCGGTGCCAGGCCACAAATGTCAAGCCTTAAACGAATATGCAGAGGCACTCACAGTAGTATCCCACGATGGTCCTATAATCCCCCTTTTACCTACGTCAGCTTTCATCAGTTCGGCGCGATTCAGAAAATATACTTCTGCAAATAACTTGGCCCAATCATCATTGTAAGCATCTGCTTTCCCGCATCTCAATTTTCGTTGGAATAACAAATGGTGCTCCACCAGAAAAATGGAAGTAGCGATTACGAGACTACGGTGCTGCGTCACCTCACTGAACTTTTACTTCCACAGGTCTGGTCAGTTTAGGTCGCCTTTGTGCCCTTTGTGTAATGAGAGTGAATCTCTGCAACACTTCTTTCTGACATGCCACCGTTTCATTATTCAACGGAAACTATTTTTAGAAGAATCCTTCCAAAAGCTTTGCTTGAATTTGACTCTTCCTGTAAATCTTTCCTTTGGGCGTACCGTACTAGGTTACAGCCGAAGGAACGTTTTTGAAGCCCTCTGCATCTTTCTGCGCGAGACAAAAAACTGTACGCTAGAAATTCTTAATACTTATTATACTCAAAATTGTTTTTTATGTAATACTTAGAAAATTGATTATTCATATCTGTAACAGTAGGCACTTTAAATCCTATTTGTAAGATACTTATTTCATTTCACCCTAATTTATTTTTTTTTTAATTGATAACAGTTTCTACACTGCCCGATTCATGGCCAATTGCCCAGAGTGGGTTGCCCCATTTCACTAGGAAAAAAGAACAAGAGCAAGGGCTCAGTCATGTGTTGAGGCAACAACAACTTATTGGAAGGCATACCCTGATAACTGCAACTGTTAATGAAGCCGAACTTTGGCTATGGCAGGAAAAGTGGAAGCGCGAAAACGAAAAAGGAACGGGCATCCCTTCGACTGCTGTTGAAGCGCTCTACATGAGCTACGGCGACATGTTTCCTTCGATCAAGACACTTCTGCGAATACTGACCACTCTCCCTTTCAGCGTTAGCAGTGCCTAAAAGCCTTTCTAGTGGCGTAGCGAGAAATTTCGTTCGGGGGGGGGGGGGGGCGGGCTCATTTTGCAGCTTGGCCTCCTCCTTATAGAAACTGTCGAGCGATCAAATAAATTAAACATCATTAATAACTGCGTTGCCATTGCCAAAGATGCTGCAAACTAATTCTTGAACGCTACGCACTGTCAAGACAAGTAAAATAAGTACTTTTTCATAAAAGAATATACTCGTTTGTCTCAAAAATTGTGCCCGAAATAACTGATAGCAACGCTTCCATGTTTTCTTTATGTTTAATAAGTAAAGCAAGTACACACGAACTTTAGAACTATATCGGTTTGAAACCAGCAAAGCTGTGCATGCCGCTGATATGAAAAATATATAGGCCATGAAATGAACAAGTTGAGGACAAATATTTTAACAAAAGTTTCTTAGCTTCCCTGCATATCTTTCATTTGCGTCTCTCTCTCTCTCTCTCTCTCTCTCTCTCTCTGTCATTCAAGAACCTTGTTTGCATTTTTGTACATATGCAACGACCAGGGAAAAATCTCAATGACGCTGTCCTTTGTTAGAATGTATTGCGCAGGAGCAGCTGTCATCGGTGGTGTATTGTGGGTAATTGCTCCGAAATTATAGTCGCAACAGAGAGCACATATAAAAAGCAGGAGTTCTGCAAAAATATACGAGGGTGCGTCAAATGAAAGTGAGCCAATGCGAATATATGACAAACGGGGTACTTTAGTTAAAAGTAGTCTCCATGAGCATTTAGACATTTGTCCCACTGATTAACAAGTCACGTGATTCCCGTCTCATAAAACGCCTTGGGTTGCTGTTTCAAAAAGTGCGTAACTGACTCTTTCACGTCATCGTATGACACGAATCTAGTTCCCCTGAGCAGTTTTTTTTTTTTTTCAAATGCTCCAAAATGTGGAAGTCGCAAGGCGACAGCTCTGGGCTGTATGGTGGATGTTACAGCGTTTCGCACTTGAACTTTGCCAGTTTTGTATTAACTACATCAGCGACATGGGGACGGGTATTGTCGCGGAGCGAGATGACCCCATCCCTCAATTTTCCGCGTCGTTTGATCTTGATTGCGACACGCAGCCGATCCATCGTTTCACGATATTGGAAACGATCGACAGTTTCTCCAGGTTTAGCAAATTCAATCAATAATGGCCCCTGACAATCGAAAAAAAAAAGTCAACAACACCTCTCCTGCAGAAATGACGGCCTTTGCTTTTCTTGGGGGTAGTGAATTCAAATGTTTCCACTGTAAGATTTGCCGTCATGTTTCAGGCTCGTAGTAGCGGCACCATGATTCGCCCTGGTCACAATTGCAGACCAAAAGTTGTGACCCTCATCGTGATACCGGATTAGATATAGATAGATGGATATAGATTTTATTTCCAGAAATGCAAGTGTTCTGGTGGATACCAAAGGCTAAAAGCTGTTGGAAAAACAGCTTGGCTGGGCCGATGGTCCATTACAAGGCATACATGGTGGTTGCATAAAAAATCGTAACATTGTTAGACACTCATAATAAATTACTTACATGAGTGCACAATAACTAGACCGAAAATAATATAGAGACTAAGAGAAAAAAACCATATTTGATGCATCAGAAAAAATGAAGTGTGTGCAAGGGTTATTAAAAAGCTAACACAATTCGCTCTGACAGACTAAAGAAAACATATCTGATACACCATAAGATAGGAATATATGTGTATGGGTTACAACATCAGTAACACAGTTGGCTCCGAAAAACGATAGACAATCAGTGATCACATGTTTACGAAATGCATTCGCAGTTCCTTGGATGAAGAAGTATATGTTCACTAATATTTATTTAAAATGTATGGAAGATTATGTTGTACTGACTGTAGGCTGTATTTATTACGAAACCTCGGTACATACCACGTATCACTATTTCTTGTATTGGAAGAATTGAATTTTGGTGTTAAAGATGCACTAGACACTAGGAAATTTCGGAGGCAGTATTTGAGAAATAAAATGAATTTAGAAGGCGCAAAGTGTAGAAATATTCTATTTCTATAATTTTATGCCTTGTGAACGATGAGTCAAGGCAGCGCCGAACCTCTCCGTCTTCTGGTGGTGGTTCAAAATCTTGGGCATCCATTGCGCACACAAGAGCCGATAACCGAGATGTTCATGAATTATGGTGTGACCCGAACCGTGACTGATGTTCACACGCCCTGCCAATTCATCGAGGCTTTTCCTCCGTTCTTGCCTAATCAGCCTTTGCAATTGGGCTGGGGGGGGGGGGGGATTGCACGGTGGCTTCGGCCCGGTCTTGTATCGTCTTTGCAACTTTCAAGTCTTTTGAATCGTTTGATCCAACGCTTCACAGTGGCTAATGAAATGCAATGTTCAAAGTACACGGCAGCCATACGGCGACTAATTTCTTTTTTGGAAACATCTTCGTCTGTCAAAAACTTCACGACACCAATCAGTTCAACTTTTGGAGTGTCCATTAAGTCACGCAACCATGTTCAACCCAGTGTATGAGAGCATTAAAGCACCTTGATCCTCACACCTGCATGTCCTTTTTGTAAATGAGAGATGCCTCTGTGCCACGCGCATGCCTTGCAGATAATGAACTGAACCATTATTGCGCAGGGTGGGTTGGCTCACATTCACTTGACTCGCCTTCGTACATTACAAATGCGAAGATACAATGAGATATACAAATGCGAAGATACAGCTTGATAAAGGGCAAAAAAATGTCACTCAAAACAAAGTTCACTGCACATATACACAAAACCTCGCACCAAGATATTTAAATATACGTATAAATCTCCAATAAATCTACGTATCTAAGAAAGAGTCCCTATATATGATGCGTCAAACAAGGCAAATAAACATGTTGCGCAACCACAGATTCACAGATCACAGCCCCCCCCTCCCTGCACTCCCCCTGACGTATCGCGCGCGACGGAAGCCGGCGCACTTCCTCCCCGCTTTTCCCCGTTGCACACAAAAGACTGTGCCACCATCGTCGCCTCAGCCATTCCGCCCCCCCCCCTTCCACCCTTACGCTTTCACTCGCACATACAGCACGCGGCGCGCGGCCACGATGTTATCGCCCTTGGACTTCATACGGAACATGAGGGTGACAGCGACGGCAGTAATTCGCCTGGGGTGTCCATGCAATTGCTATCGCTATAATATAATAGTATCCGCCAAATGAAGCTTCCCGCGGCCCATTACTTTCCGCAAAAGAACAAGTAACAAAATCGAACTTTCACAGTGCGACAATTCGCTGCGCCGCTACAATGTCTTCTTCTTTTGTGGGGCGGGGGGCGCCGAAATGAAATAACGGAAAGGAAAGCATGTTGGCGACAAGCGAATGCCTACTTGGGGCACCTAGTATGGCTACTGAAGGAATATCGAAGAAAATGTGAGACGCTTGGGCTTCAGAGAACCATACGCATACTTCTCGGCATTCTACACCGGCGAGACAAAATTTTCCGAAGAGGTTGCGCTCAAGCGAATGCGTTGCAATTCATCGAGTCCCCGCAGTGATGGCGGCGAGGGACCATGCATTGTTTCTTTTTCTCGTCTGCTAGCCAGAAATCACCCGAAACTCTGCCAGGCGAAAATACACTCGGCCAGAAAAAAACGAACGCGCATCGAAATGCGCTGCGCGGTGGTCAATGCAGCACGAGAAAAATTCGTGCGCTCGGGCTGGTTCGCCAGCCCGCGGGTAGCGAGAAAAGAAAAACAAAGAAGAGCCTCAATGTGTCCTTGCGAATAGAAGTCCAAGTAGAAAAATAAATAAGAACGTGGTTACCTTTGCTTGCTTCAGTGTCTTGAAATGATGCTTTGGCGAAGGTGAAAAAAATGTTGATATTCTTTTCTGTGACATGACGGCACAAATGAGCCACCACAACGATTCGTCGCATCGGATATCGCTGCGTGCTTTGTCAATTTGTCTGATAGTGCGGTGATTTGGCGTGTCTCGTTGTGTGGTCCGATGTACGACTTTAGAAAAGTCAGTGCACCTTTGGCGTCAAATGTTTATAACAACATTAAACCCACAAAGTTCCGAAATTGAAAATCTAAAGCACGACTTCGGAAATGTCAGTACACCTTTCGCATAAAAAGTTTAATTGAACTTTATACCCATAAGGTTTCAGAATTGAAATCCAAGCGCTCCCTTGGATCCGCGGCCTCAGCGAGATGCCTCGACGAGCCCGCCCGCCACGCCTTTGGAACTTTGTGCTCCGATGGAGCTCCTTGCGTTACGATATGTGACTCCCGGTGCATGGGCGTTGCCGCGAAATCCAGACCGATTTCGCAGTTTTCGCGCTAAAATGTGTTTTCAAGCGTGAAAAGGACATTCTAGATAAAATCGAGCATGATTTCCGGCGTCGGGGGTTGTTTTGGTCAGCGGCGCATGGCAACGCGAAAAAATTTCGGGGGGGGGGGGGGCTGAAGTCCCATAAGCCCCCCCCCCCCGGCTACGCCCCTGCTGCGATCACAGGTGAGTGAAACCCGCCTGACCGGTTTGGCCTTGGAACATACGCACAAAGACATCCAGTTGACTGTGAAAAAGTTACCAATCGCGATCGCCAAGGGAAATTGTGGACGACGGAGGTTGGAATGTGTGGTGTAACGCTAGCTTGCTATTCGCCGCTTCAAACTCACTATTTAATAGGAACTGTCTAAATCTACCAAGCTGACATTCTACTTCTCTAATCTGTAATTTTGTTTCAGTATTATTTCTGCACAGTCTGGTACATGAACTGTACTTTTAATTTTTCATTTGCAATAAAGTTTCGTTGTCTAAGTATTTTCGCATGCCCTCTCTGATTGTCAGTTTTGAGGAAGTGCATGAATGTATCTTTTGGGCGTACGTCAACTATGACTTGTATTGCTTTCGTGACCTTCGTGTACTCTTTAAACTTCAATAAAATTCAAAATACCTATCGAATTGCTCCTGTAGAGCGGGGTGCAGTAGCTATAATTACACGTGCGTTTCGTTCCCCGAGCTGCAATTAGTGCGATGTATAATCACAATATTATTTCTTTTGTAGAATTTCGGGAGGACTTACGCTTTGCGCTGCAATCATGCTGATTGTGTAGCGTTTATAGCAAGTACTAAAGTGGGATGAATGTTCTATAAATATGTCGCTGCTACATGCTGTACCTCGAATTTCAGATTGAACAGATCTTGCCTTTGCAACGTTTTTGCATAAAAATGTTACAATGGTTTTGTTGAATGCGCTAGCCCTCGTTCAACGGGCATGATTTGATTAATGTTATTTTGTCACTGCATAATTCTACAAGCGGTAGCGATTGTGCCATGCTTTCTTTCATCTTCAGGTTTACAGTGATATTCTCCTATGTATGAGTAACTTCTCGCGTCATTATTATGACTTAAAGTTAATGTAGAATAATAATTATTTAAATGAAATTACATGAACTTCATTTATTGTGAAAAATAAAATAATACTCACAACTGCAGCATTCTGTGTCTATTATGTTACAATTTCGCGCTCCACCCAGCCCAATTATCTGTTAGAAATCGCATCTATTAAGACACCAACATGAGTGCTCACTCAGTCTAACAATGGCATTGCGTTTGTTTTCCCTGTAATGCGTCGAGAACCAAACTTCGTGATTAAAAGACTTAGCGGAGTAAATTGTGAAGTTATCCGAAGCGTGGTCACCTGTATATTTTTATTTCGCAGGATACTTAATGAGCGGTAAAACCGATTAAAACAAATGAGTGGGATGGCTCTTATTAGCAGTGTCTATATTATGGTGTGAGTCTTGTGACAACAGTATCTCCATAAAACAACAAGGAAAGGATTCCCCCACGGCGCTCTCTCTTCGTGAAACCGCCCCCCCCCCCCCCTCGAAAAAAAAATAGTGGCTGGATTAGCCAAGGATGACAATCGCAATATAAAACACCAGCAAGTAGAGGACAAGTAAACAAAAGCACATCTTACAAAAATAGAGGACCAACCACAGATGAAAAAGAAGCAGAATGGTGTATCCGAACAGAAATAAAATAAACACACTATCAATACTAGCGAAGTACATATACTGCTGACGTCCACAACGGTGTTTGATAATGGCGGCCGAAGTTATTGCCGCCACGTTTTGGTATATATCGATTGCATGACAGCTTGGCGACAGCGGCGGCTGCACCACGACGATGGCGTGGCGACGATGGAGAAGCTGGCGACGACGGTAGCATGACTACACTCTTAGGCAAAGTTACACCCTTTGGAGTGCCCCCTCTGCCACACAACAATGATCGTTATCTGCCTTGATGCGTTTCCTTTCTTGAAAACGCCGTGCCCGCTACTTTCCTGTCGCGAATGCTATCATGCTGATAACGTGCATGCCGTTCGTTACTGGAAAGTACCGGGCTCGCAGCGTTAAAGAAACGAAACGCATCAAGGCAGATGACGATTATTGTTGTGTAGCAGAATGGGCACTCCGAAGGGTGTAACTTTTCCTAAGAGTGTACGACGCCGTGGGGACAAAATAATCACGACAGTGTGACCACGACGGCGCGGCGTCAGCGGCATGGCGACAACGGAATGACGACGATTGTACGATAACGGCTGCGCACCGGCGCATCCGTTTTCGCTAGCTTGCTCCACGGAGGCCACATAGCACTTCGACCATTCAATTTAAAAGCATGCAGACCCCCCCCCCCCCCCCCACTCTAGGAGTCGGCCTAAGCAAAGCTGGGGTGAGCCGGTAAGACAAAACGGCGAACCTCGATATGAGACGCGCCGCGGAGTTATGCAACAAACCCGTCCCACGACAGTCGCCCCCGGCGGCGGAGAAAGGTGACACATCGCCAACACAGCCACATCTAACCCTTCCGATGTCACAAAGCTCTCGTGTGACAAGTTGTGTGTTTCAAAGAGCTAGTTGATGTTCCGCGACCAACGCGCCTCACAACTCGGTTCCATAGCTCTCGCGCGAAAGTACGAGAAGCGGCTTCTCCTCTTCCCTCCGGCGCTAACCTCGTTCTCATGTGAGAAACTCGCCAGTGTACAGCCAAGGCCATTCGTATTACAAGGAACTGCACCCGTGGGCACAAATATTATTGAGGTCTGCGAACATGTAGGTACAAACGATTCGTGAGTTTTATAGCTGCCGCCAGGGTGTTTGCATGATTGAACTAGAACTCCACCACCAAACAGGCCGGCGTTGCCGTCAACGCGAGGTCATAGAGAAAGGAATTGGCCTCGAGCTCCACCACTGGAAAAGCTGGCGTCACCGTCGGCGTGACGTGCTAGGAGGCATCACGTGGACATAGCGGCCGCGTCGGCTGCTTCGGGCGCGCCGAAGCGAGCTGAAAACGAGTTTAAATTCCCTCGTACGCTGCGGTCCTCATTCAGTAGCGAAATTTTCCCGCTTCGAGTGTCTCCTTTACAACGCTTGAAAGCACTACAATAGGTAATGGCTGCCTTTGAAGGCGCGCAACATGGTAGGCTACTGCTCGGTGCCGCAGGGCCGGACGCACGTAACGGACGCCGGTGTCAGCCTTGTTCACACGTAGCCGCAGGACCAGAAGCTGCGTGAAGCTTGGCTCGCGAAACATAAAACCGGCAAACAGTCATCCGCTACAACTCCGGGTATGCAGCAAGCACAGACGCGAGGAAGATTTCTGCTACGGCGCCCGGTCTGCGATGTTCTGAAAACGCGCACTGAGACGCTCGCCCGAGTCCGCTGCCCGACTAATGTCATGACGGTTTGGTCTATGAACTTGTCAATGCTATAGATACTGGCAAGTTCAGTGGAGTGGAAAGGCAGCGGTAAGAAGCACATTTAAAAAAAGCATGGCATATGGTCCTGTTTGTGTTATGAATTAATGCATTGGATTACAAAAAAGGAGCAGCGGGAAATTGCACACTGAGACCACCGATAAACATACAGTGCGACGCAACTCGAGAAATAGTATATATATAGAAAGGTCAAAGAATTTAGAAGAAAAAAAAATGGAATCGTCGCGACGGCGCATCACAGTCCCCGTAGGCGTCGAAGTCTCTACAATGAAATTATTTTTGAACAGCTCTGATAGCGCCCACGCAACAATGGTTGCTTGCATACTGTCAAATGCTCATATTCTGCGGCCTAAAGGTCATGGCACGGTGCGAGAACGCGCGCGCGGAGAAAGCGAAACAGTGCGCGGACAAGCATGTAGACGCGCAGTCGGTCGCTGCGAATCTGCGCGATCGCTGCATTGAGGCTTCGTTCTATTACGCTCCATTTAGTTATACAAACCCTAAAAGAACATATTTCACATAGTTTGCTCTCAGCGTTTACCTACCTTTCACGCAAGAAGCCGGTTCGGGAGACTCCATCGCGGCGACCGCGCGCAGTGGAGTTCACTGTACGTATTGGGTAAAGAGATAGCATCTGTAAACGATTGTGTGCTTTCAGTTCGCCCAAGATTATTATTTAGACAGTAAGAAACTTCTCTCGTTTCGAAAGTGCTTACAGAAATTTCCGGGAGAGCTCGCGCGTAGTGTTTTCAGTCAGCGCTGACAGTAAAACCTATGAGGAGCGCGCCACGTGATCCCTCATACTACGCCAGCGAGGCGCTTCCGATAGATGGCGACTCCGTAACTCCTCGCCGCCAATAGAACAAGAGCGGACACTCGGCAAAAATTGGAAACAGGAAACACGTCACGCTATGGTATTAACGCCGACGAATTGGGGCCGCGAGCATGGAAAAAAAAAAGTGAAATGAGATTAACAGAAATTGTTTTATTTTTTTTATTCTTTCCCAGAAAAAGTAAAAATATCTGCATATAAATTAAATTAAACATTGCGGCTTAATTCCGTTGCCTAGCGACAGGCGAACCGGCGAATGACGAGTCAGATGTTTGCATCATTCGTCAGACACACCGCCGAAGCGAGAGAGGCCGGCCGCGCATCTGAGCGTTGGAGTGTTCGGGCACCCGTCTGCCTGTTTTTCTATTTTGAGATTTAGCCTGGTTTGGTGGCCTCCCGGCGAATTATTGCGTTCATTCGGAACTTCGACATGGCACCACTGCACTATTGGACTGCGGCAAGGTGAGAAACTTTGTTCGACAGTCTGCGACGCACTTCAAGCAATTAGGCTTGCTGCTCGGCACCTAAGCTAGACTTGTGACGCAGTTAACGAAAAACAGCGTGGTCGTCGTGGAGCAGCATTTGAATTAATGAATCGTACTGGAAGATGTTTGCGACGCTTTATGTGAGCCCCAATATTATTTTAACTAATTTCAGTAGTTTTTGGGCACGCTAGTCGCACAAGGTGCTGTGACGCAGTTTCGCGTGTACTGAATTTTACTGCGACAAGTTTTGGCGCTTTCTCTGACTGCCAACATTATTGAAACTAATTTCATTACTTTTTGGGGTACATTTTGAGCGCAGTGAGCGCGCCTGGCGCTGTGACCTAGCAAGAATCAGCTCGGCCGTGGTGCGCGGTTTCGCGCTTTAATGCACTGACAAGTTCATGGCGCTTTCTCTGGCGCCCAGCATTGTTGAAAATTATGTTCGGTACTTTTGTGTTATGAGGCCCGCTCGCCGCGCCTGTTGTGACGCAGCGAAAAGCAGCTCGGCCGTGGTGACAAAGTTAGTTTGGCGCGCACTGAATCTTACTGCGACAAGTTTGTGGCAATTTATATGTCCCCACAACAATTTAAGCCTTCTTTCGGTACCCACGCTTGTCGAAAACGCGACGAGCAGTCGTCAAGAGTGATAGCACGGCAGTGCGTTGCTTGAGCCTGCAGAACGCACAAGAGATAAGCCAAGGAGCTCAAACGCCAGGAACTAGTAACTCGAAAATTCTGTCTTCTGAACGGCACCCACGCATTTCTCTTGAGTGCGAGTAGAAGGAATTCTGCGAGCGTCCAGCGTACTCTGGTTGGAGAGCCTGTGTTGTGGCCACCTCTGTGTATTCGTAGCGTACTATCGCGTCGGTTGTAGCCAAGTTCGCGAAACGCGCCGTAGCCCGCGCATTCGTGCTATTAAAGTGCAGGAAATAAGTCTTGGGAAGAGGGGAATGCTTGGAATTAGAATGTGTTTGTGGTATGTACGGTATTGCTTGGGATGAGTCGTGTATTTTCTACGCCGTGTGTATATACGAACTGCTTTTCTTTGTAATGCCGCCCATTCACCATTTCCGCACGCTTCGCCTCTATACAGGCATTATTCTTACATGTTAATACCAAAATAACACTTGGTTGTAATTTTTTTCAGCTCACGTCCTCTGGCGGAGCTTCCTGCGGAAACTACTGCTGCCTACCTGGTGCCACAACGTTGGATGAATGCACAAAAAGCCCGCGACGAGCATTTTTAAAGGATAAAATAAACATTTCCTCATTTCACAAGGTGTCTTGAGTCTTTATGAGAGTGCACGTGGCACATATTCAATGGAGGCTTGTGAAGATCGTTCGCAATTCATTTTACTTATTAATAAAATGATTTGCAAAGAAATATTTAATACATAGAAAAATTAATATTAATAAATATTTGCTGCAAAAGCAAAAAAAAAAAATACAACGGAGCCGGCGTGACGCGCACCAGCTAGCATTCAAAACGCGCGCGCACATAACCGAAACCGGAAGTGTGCTTCAGGTATTAACGCCCACGGCTTGGTGCACTGCAGTCAATTCGGCCGCTGGGCTCTATGGGAGTGTCCGCTCTTGTTGTATTCCGTTCTCTATGGCCAGGTTCTAGGCGCAGGATCACGTGACGACGGCACGCCGCGGCTCTCGCGGTGGGAGCAAGCGCAAAACAAATTTTTCTTAGAAATGGGCTGCCACTGCGTCTTTCTTAACTTCCTTGATTACAGTTGATTTGTCCTCTTAGAGCTTTGTACGGTTGCGTTAGCAGTACAAATTTCTTTATATAACGCGTCCAATAATGGGATTACTCCCATATGCGCCCCCCCCCCCCCGATGCGAGATCCGTTACCAAAGTCTGTGTTTCACAAGTACTCAGAAGACATTATACTGCGATAAGTTTGACTGTGCGAGCTCGTAATAAGACACTAGTGTATCCTACGCGCTGTGGCAATTGGTTTAAGGGAATATTTTACCGGTGACTGGGAAGAACGCTGCTCCTGCTTAGTGATCATATGTATGTAGAGACCGCACGACCCAATTGGACACAATCTCGACCATGCACATGCCACGCATGACGACGACGGAGCGATGACGACAACGAAGGAAGGGCAACGACGGCACGACGACGCAAAGATGAGAACGACATGACGATGACGCAATGACGACAACGATGTAAGGATGATGGCATGACGACCATTGGATGATGACGCTGGAGTGACGACGATCGCGCGATTACAACGTGATGCGGTTGCTAGAATGATGCCGATGGTATAACGACGACGGCGTAGCCAGGGAGAGAGGGCACACAGGGCCCGTCGTGCTCCCTCCCCCCACCCCCCATTTATGTGTACCAGGATACATATTAAGATGTCGTGCGACAGCGCTCGTCTGCGTCAGCATAACAATGCATCTTACTTGTCTTGCTTACTCTGAGGTGCCACAACAACTAATCAGCTGATTAGCCACTACCAATAATGCATCGGCGTAATATGGCATCCTACCTGTCCTACTTACTGCTCTGCGGTGCCACAACAAGTGATCCGCTGATAATCCACTAGCTATATAACGCCAGTGTGCCAAAGTCTTTTACATGTCCTGCTTACTACTCTTTAATGCCACAACAGGTAATCTGCTGATTAGCCACTACCCATAATGCGTCGGCGTAATACAGCCTCTTACCTGCGCTGCTCTGTGGCACCACGACAGAGGATCGGCTAATAAGCCACAAGCTATATAACGGCCGTGTACCAAGGCTTCTTACCTGTCCTACTTACCCGCCGTGGTTGCTCAGTGGCTATGGTGTTGGGCTGCTGAGCACGAGGTCGCGGGATCGAATCCCGGCCACGGCGGCCGCATTTCGATGGGGGCGAAATGCGAAAACACCCGTGTGCTTAGATTTAGGTGCACGTTAAAGAACTCCAGGTGGTCAAAATTTCCGGAGTCCTCCACTACGGCGTGCCTCATAATCAGAAAGTGGTTTTGGCACGTAAAACCCCAAATATTATTATTATTACCTGTCCTACTTATTGCTCTGCAATGCCACAACAGATGATCTGATTAGCCACTAGCTACAATGAGTCAGCGTAATATGTCATCTTACCTGCGCTACTCTGTGGTGCCACGACAGAGGATCTGCTGATAAGCCACTAGCTATATAACGCGAGTGTACAAAGGCATGCATGTTACCTGTCCTGCTTACTACTCTGCAATGCCCCATCAGATGATCTGCTAATTAGCCCCTAGCTATAATGCGTCCACGTAATACGGTATCTTGCCTGCCCTACAACATCTTACCTGCACTACTCTCTGGTGCCACGACAGGTGATCTGCTTATAAGCCACTAGCTATACAACGCCAGCATACCAATTAAGGCATCTTGCCTTTCCTACTTACTATTCTGCAATGCCACGACAGGTGATCTGCTGATTAGCCACTAGCTAGAACGTGTCAACGCAATACGGTATCTTACCTGTACTACTCTGTGGTGCCACGACAGGCGAACTGCAGATAAGCCACTAGCTATACAACGCCAGTGCACCAATTAAGGCATCTTCTCTAGCGTGTGGCATTTTACCTGCTGCACTACACTGTGGTGTCACGACAGGCGATCTGCTGATAAGCCACTAGCTATATAACGCCAGTGTACCAAGGCATCTTACCTGTCCTGCTTATACTCTGTAATGCCACAACATATGATCTGCTGATTAGCCACTATATACTACAGCTATACGCGTATATAGCGTGAGCGTAACGCCGGCATCTTACCCGCCCGACGGAGTTCAATGTAAGCGCACAGTACCCGCCCAGGCGAAATCGCAGATGCTTGTTCGCACATTCGGCTACGTAGGGAAGTCTTAGAAAGCCCTCCTCGAGTGCTGACATCGTTGTGCTTGTTTCTTGTCCTCTCAGAACAAGAGCGTGGACCACAACATGCTCTGCTAATTCGTCCTAACACGCAAGCGCATAGTCCGTGGAGATCGACTTGACGTATTTAAGCGAAGCTCACACCTACACCATCAAACTCACTATACGGCACGTTCACACAGCACATTCAGTGACGCATTTAATACCAGTTTTCTTTCAGAACCGGAACTACGCGCGATAAAACAAGATACATTTGCCTAGCGATATTGGGCAGAACACATCGTCGTCTGCTAGGGAACAACCCCGAATATGGCGACCGGCGCCGAAGCACCGCAGTGCCGAGTTGCGGCGGAGCTTCAGTGCATAAACCCTATGGTAGCTTCTGTAGGCAGTATTTTGCACTAATCAAACAGGGGAGTGACCGAAACGTTTTTTGAGATTTATTTTCTATACTCCTCCTCACAAACACACTTCGTCCAGAGGAATCCACCACAGTGTCCTCGCAGAGGCTTACTATTGTTGTTGTAGCACTCCACAATGCACAGGTCATCTTCGAAGGGGCAACCTTCTGGTTGGAGAGGTGGGGCCCAAGGGAAAAAAAAAGATAAGTTGCTCTTTTGTTTCATTTCTTTAACCAGCAGCGCGCTTTCTTTCATGGCACGTAGTCGGCAAAATACACACACAAAAGAAAAATGACAGTTGTAAGTAGAGCCCAAGAAGAAAAGTATATGTTCCAAATAACACAAATAGCAGCTTTAGTTACTGAATGTACTTTGAGGGCACATTTGCAAGCATACATACGACTGTTACTTTTAAGGAGCACTATACCAAGTATGCGATTAAAAATACTGCTGTTTGTATTTCCGCAATGTTTACTATGCAACAAAGAAGAAGGAATAAAGTTTTTTACAATGTTTGGGATATCATGGTTGACTCTGTTATCCTGTGCGATTCAAAGATGAGCAGATGTGAAGTATTTAACGCTCGCTGTTCTTTAGTGCGGTAGCACAGCAATTAATTAAAAACTTACTTTCACTATCAGGAAACGCTTAAACAAAGCTGGGTAGGGAGGCATGAATATGATAGATAATACTCGTATAATAGGAGGAGGAAGACTAGAAGGAAGTTTACTGGTGCATGAGTAGGCGTTCCTTATATAAACAGTGTTTGCCGCTGCGTTATGGACCTGCCACTGGCTATACTAAATAACTATAGGCGATTATTTAAAAAAAAAACGTTAATGAAAAAATCCGTGCAACTAATTTGACCCTACTTGTCCAGGAAAATTGTGTCCGCCAAAGCGCATAAACCACCTGTACAAGCACCGTCTGGGCATTGTTAGGATTGGGGGCTCAATCCCATCGCTCGTAACCCGTTGTCAAGATTGGAGTCCGGCATGAATTAGAAGGTAGCTGACCCATGCAGTCGTCCAACTTATCCACGCTGAGGACGTTGATGAAGGGAAGGACTGCTTCTCACCGAGAACGAGGAATATGGGTTTATTTACAGTATCTACATCAGTCAAGCATGACTGCGAGAGAAAGTACCTCAGTCTAACATGACTGCTTGAGAAAGTACATCAGTCTAACATGACTGCTTGAGAAAGTACCTCAGTCTAACATGACTGCTTGAGAAAGTACCTCAGTCTAACATGACTGCTTGAGAAAGTACCTCAGTCTAACATGACTGCTTGAGAAAGTGCACTGAGAAGCCGCACAACAACGGTTTATAAACACTCGGTCCCCCCCTCGATCCCAAAGTGACGGAAACGTTCGTCCAGTCATCGTAAACAAGCCGCCTCTCTGCGGGATGGCTTACACACACAAGCTTCCGCACAGGTTCACGGTCCGGAGCCGACGTCAGACGGACTTCGTAGAGCTCGGGGCTTGTGTCAGGAAAGGTGCCTTTTATTCCCGATCTGACCCCCCATTGTCTTGCGTCTTGGACGGCGCGTGGGAAGGAGCCGCGAACTACGTTCCCGCGAGCACTCCCCCGCTCGCGGCAGACCAGGGTGGCGGTGGCGGGCTCCGTAGCAATAGTTGGTGCGCCGATTGCATTCAGTCACAACGGCGACGAGGCTAGAGCGTAATGGTGGCGTTCCAAGAAAATTGACGCCGCTGTCGCAACAGGCTGGCAAAACTTGCACCTCAGCTGGGCCGTTCTTAACAGTATCTAGCATAACCTTATTGCTAAAATTATTGATCGTTCAAGTTTGAAGGCCCTGCATATTTTTATAAATGCCTAGCAGAAAATTCTGCCTAGTCTTGGTTCGCATAGACTGTGTAAGTTGTGTGGTATATTGCCGTGCCAGTATTGGACCTTTGTTATCATTAGGGTGTATTACATTGTTAGTGTCTGACATTTATTTGGCCGATTCGTACATATATCAGTATTACATATACTTAATTCTTTCGAGAGCTCGGTACTTTTGCAAGCAACTTACTATCTGCCAGACATGAACATTTTGGACTCGAAGTATGAATAAGTCTTTGTGACGCGAATTTCTCATTAACTCGTAAGCGCATCCGTGCGTGAGTATATTTCGAGCGTAAAACATCGTTCATGAACAGATTCATTATGGGGACAATTGTTTGTAGATATTCCGGTCAAGTTTTTCAGGGGAGCAGGGGTGTAACAAATGCTTGAGGTAAAAGTGCGTATGTGTAGCTGCTGGCCGCGCACACTTCGAAATAACCTGAGAAATATGCTTTGATGGCGCTTGCTTTTAAAAATGTTCCATCTTTTTTAACACCCAAGAACGAAGTAAGTTCGACTAAGCTAAACCCAAAACTTCAAACATAGAAACTGTTTAAGAAGAATAAACTCACGTGAAACGTTAGCCTTGATTCCGAATTTGCGGAGTAGGTCACCGAGAGAAGTAGGCACTACTTTGGTGCTGGAAATGTTTTCAGTAATATTTCCTTTCACTTTGTTGAATACTTCTTCGATGTCGTCGATGATCGTTCCGTTGACCAATAGGCCTGCATGATTAATATGACAATGCAATCGATATTTAGGCTCCACAACACACAAAGCATCTGCGATAATGACACATAAGCGAAATATCATGATCAGAAAGCCGCTCTTCAGAGAGGAGTTATGGAAAGCTGTCATATTCGCACCTCTCGCACGACGCTTCGAAGTCAACACATCTGTGATGAAGCGGGGTAATGAATATTGTAGCATGGCCAGAGTCGCTAAGAGAACTCATGCATTTCTTTGCAATTCAAAATTGGTTCTGATTGCATCATTTTACAATGGCGATTCTTTTTTTGCTTCGAATTCTGTTGAATAAACAGCAAGTGATCGCTTGTCGCGAACCGATAGAATTCCAGGCGACCTCCGCGTCGTCATAAATGATGTTATGTGAGCATTCTCCACCGGCGAGTCAGACAAATGGTTTTATTATGCAGATGGATCGTATCGTAAAAGAGTGCGCTCGTGATGAGTTGCCCCATCCCATTGTGGCATGCTCACGATCATCACAAAGCCACGAACACTTGAATAGCTGGGCCACGGAAGCTGTCACCAGTTCTGCAAGTGGAGCCTTTCTCCTGCATCTATCCATTATCCAGGAGAAAGGCTCCACTCCTGCATCTATCCATTGTCCATCACGTCCTTCGCGTCGTGGCAGCAACAAGATGGGGCCCCTCGGAGTCGTCATTACTCCAATTGTACCGAGCACTATTCGTAGGGTATATACGGTACAGCATGCCGGCGCTCTCAAGCATGGGACTTAGTTGTGTGCGCGCGCTGGAGAGCATTCAAGCTCAGGCATTGCGCACATGTTTGGGCCTCCCACGATACTCGTCAACCAATGGAACAATAGCGGAAGCTCGTGCTTGTCCTATTCGGGTGTACTTGCTCTGCGAGCCTCTTCGAATGTACCTCCGCGTGTTGACCCGACACAGGCACCATCCTCTGTCATCGCTCCCTACCACACACCCAGGTTCCAGCTTTTCAATGACTATATCGCGGCATCAGAGTGTTTTGCCGTCGAGATTCTCGCCCGACTGTATTCCGAGAACACCCCCGTGGGTTCTGCCTAAACCTGTCGTTACATTGCAGATCCCTGGAATTACTAAAAAGTCTTTCGTTGCATCTATTGGCCTCAGGCAACTCACCCTGTTGCACATTTCTACAGAGTACGGAGATACTGTACATGTGTATACCGATGGCTCTGTCACACCATATGCCTCCACTGCAGCCTTCGTCATTCCACATATGATCATCGCTCGCCGGTTTAAACTAGACCATAGCTCAACATCAACTGCCGCAGAACTTGTTGCTATCCGGGAAGCACTTCGATTTCTCTCCGAGAAGCGTCCTCACGCATGGACGATATTCTGCGATTGCAAGCCAGCTCTGCAAACGATTGACTGTGTCCTCAGACGGGGCCCGTATTATTCTATGGCTATAGAAATTACAGAGTATCTCGACCACGCAACAAGAAATGGCCACAATGTCATCTTTCAGTGGATACCATCACACTGTGGCGTGATAGGGAACGAACAGGCAGACGCTGAAGCAAAAACTGCTTTAGATAATGCTTGTGAAGTACGCATTCCGTTCTCACGAACAGACACAAACGCCCTACTTCGTCGCGTAAACCACAACTCTACGTTGGAACACTGGGCCCAACCAGATCGACGACACAAGCGATTACACAAATGGGACCAAGAAATGAGATTTCGTATGCCTCACAAGTTCAATAGAAACCACACGAGCATGGTGCACCGGATTCGCCTTGGTGTCGCATTCACCAACCGTTATAGAAATATGATAGGTGCCAGTGATACTAGCCCAAACTGTGAATGCTGTGAGGTGCCAGAAACACTTGAACATATATTTTGCGTGTGTCCCGCGTACGCGCAAGAACGACAGCAACTTGTCTCTTCCATAGCAAACATCCATGAGAGACCGCTATCGGACGAGTTTCTTTTAGGTCCTTGGCCTAATGCAACCAGCGCAGCCCTGGTAACACGAGCCGCTGTAGCTTTTCTCCAAGCCACTGGGCTGGACGCACGCCTTTAGAGATACCACAACTCTGAATTTGTATATACGCATCTCTTCCTTATACCATCATCATTCATCAGCCCTTTCCCTCCCCGTCCCTTTTCCCCAGAGTAGAGTAGCAGGCCAGAGCAAGTTATAGCTCAGGCCGACCTCTCTGCCTTTCTGTAAATAAATTTCTCTCTCTCTCTCTATCCATTGTCCACAGCGGCAAACCCAAACGGAGGCTTGTACGGAGCGTTATCGCATAGCGACTAGCAAGTCACGCTTTCATCTGCCGTCTCACCATCATAAACAGTGTGACGTGCATACAGCGATCTGTTGAAGTGAGTCGGTGATTTCTCGTGCACGAGCATCAAGCTTTATACGACGCAGTGATCGTAGGTCTTGCTAAACTGGCTGCGTTGAGAAGCTAAGACGTAAAACTAACTTGTGAATACCGTTCACCGACTCCTTAGAATTATTGATTAATTATAATTAATTCATTAATTCGTTAATTATTGTGAAGCAAAAATTAGAAGACAACAAGAAGCAAATGTTCGAAGTCCTTGCAAGCAAAGCATTATATTGTGTTAGTCCAAAATATGAGGACAATGCAACTCGCCCGACTTCTTTTTGTTCTGTTGCCAATACGCGAATGACTTCAAGTACCGCGTATACTCGTGTAGTGGCCGCAGTTTTTTTTTTTTTTTTTAGTCTGATAGCAATTATATGGACACTCCAGGCGCACTTCTGCCATCGGCTTCGGCGTCACCGTGAGGTTCTGTATAAATTCCAAGGGCAATATAATCATCGCCGTGCGCTGTATGCTGTGTGGGCGAATGAAAGCGTGCGAGGGTGAGCACGCGATCGCGGCTCAGTCTCGCATACGCAACGGCGGAAAGCGGAGAGGAAGCGCGTCGCCTTCCGTCGCGCGCGAGGCTTCTGGGGGAGGGTAGTGATTGAGGGGCGCGTTCTACTCAGGGCGTCCCGGGCGGCTGTATCTTGAAAGCCATCTGCGACGAGCAAGTCCCCTAGGTATTCTCTGTGGCGCAAAATACATTTCTTGAAAAGGGACAGAAGAAAGGAAGACAGTGAAGCGCCAATCTGTGGCGCTTCACTGTCTTCCTTTCTTAGCGCAATCTTCCTTTCTGTCCCTATTCAAGAAATGCATATTGCGCCACAGAGTATACCTAGGAAATCTAAGCACCAACTTGCCCAAGAAGTCCTTTCGGTACAGAGTCCGCGCTGCGCTGTCTTTTCGCGGCGAACATCGCGTCGATGCGAGCGGCTGCACGAAGGTCCTTTCGTTCGTTGTTGCTGCCGCGTTTCCCCACTGCAGCCTTCTGACGGCGAGTTTCCGCGGTGATCGAATGAGATGTGTTCATGTTGGCTTGTGCGCGCGTGAAAGCATGCTCGCTAATTTAGTTATCAATGTTCAGTTATCCTGTATACACATTGCCTCATGACTTCGAGCGTACCGGAATCATGGAATAACGCTATCCATAAGAAAGGGGACGCCAAAGACTTGAAAAATTATAGACCAATCAGCTTACTGTCCGTTGCCTACAAAGTATTTACTAAGGTAATTGCAAATAGAATCAGGAACACCTTAGACTTCCGCCAACCAAAGCACCAGGCAGGATTCCGTAAAGGCTACTCAACAATAGACCATATTCACACTATCAATCAGGTGATAGAGAAATGTGCGGAATATAACCAACCCTTATATATAGCTTTCATTGATTACGAAAAAGCGTTTGATTCAGTCGACACCTTAGCAGGCATGAAGGCATTACGGAATCAGGGTGTAGAGGAGCCATATGTAAAAATACTGAAAGATATCTATAGCGGCTCCACAGCCACCGTAGTCCTCCATAACGAAAGCAACAAAATCCCAATAAAGAAAGGCGTCAGGCAAGGAGATACGATCTCTCCAGTGCTATTCACAGCATGTTTACAGGAGGTATTCAGAGACCTGGATTGGGAAGAATTAGGGATAAGAGTTAACGGAGAACACATTAGTAACTTGCGGTTCGCTGATGATATTGCCTTGCTTAGTAACTCAGGGGACGAATTCCAATGCATGCTCACTGACCTGGACAGGCAAAGCAGAAGGGTCGGTCTAAAAATTAATCTGCAGAAAACTAAAGTAATGTTAAACAGTCTCGGAAGACAACAGCAGTTTACGATAGGTAGCGAAGCACTGGAAGTGGTAAGGGAATATATCTACTTAGGACAGGTGATGACCGCGGATCCGGACCATGAGACTGAAATAATCAGAAGAATAACAATGGCCTGGGGTGCGTTTGGCAGGCATTCCCAGATCATGAACAGCAGGTTGCCATTATCCCTCAAAAGGAAAGTGTATAACAGCTGTGTGTTACCAGTACTCGCCTATGGGGCAGAAACCTGGAGGCTTACGAAAAGGGTTCTACTTAAATTGAGGACGACGCAACGCGCTATGGAAAGAAGAATGATGGGTGTAACGTTAAGGGATAAGAAAAGAGCAGGTTGGGTGAGGGAACAAACGCGAGTTAATGACATCTTAGTTGAAATCAAGAAAAAGAAATGGGGGGGGGGGGGGGGCATGGGCAGGACATGTAATGAGGAGGGAAGATAACCAATGGTCATTAAGGGTTAGGGACTGGATTCCAAGGGAAGGGAAGCGTAGCGGGGGCCGGCAGAAAGTTAGGTGGGCGGATGAAATTAAGAAGTTTGCAGGGACGACATGGCCACAATTAGTACTTGACCGGGCTAGTTGGAGAAGTATGGGAGAGGCCTTTGCCCTGCAGTGGGCGTAACCTGGCTGCTGCTGATGATGATGATGAATTTAGTTAACATGCCTAAGTTTACAAGTTCATACGGCCGATAAAACTACTTTCTTTGTTTCGTATGAATGTCCACTAATTTGCTATTACAATCGATGCTTCGGATTTCTGGCGAAACTGGGACTTTTTTTCCCCGAGATTTCAGGTGAAAATCGGGGGTGCGGCCATTACACGGAGAAAAAGACGAACTTTTCTTTCTGAAATATTTTCGCTCGTAACTGCCTTTATTGAACTACAGTACTCGCTTGGACTGGCTCTGGCTATTCTTTGCTATTCCCGTAGCACGTCACCTGCCGGCTGGAATAAATGCTGAAGCCCCACAGATCAGCGACGGCAGCGTCTCGGGGACAGCCTCTAAATCTCCAGGGCTGTGCGTTTCCTACTTGGAGGGGCCGAAAACTCGACACGGCTGCCTTGTTTCGCCACCGATTAAAAAAAGAAAAAAGCTTCGGAATTCTCGCACCGCACAACAAATAACACTGCGAACCTTCTCAAAAATCAAGGGTGCGTTATACACGGGCAATTTTGAAATATACAATTTTGGGAGATTTTTTTTTTTTTTTTACAAATTTCTGGGTGCAGCTGCTACACGGGTGCGGCCATTACATGAGTATATACGGTACTTTCCTCATGACGGTACAAGAAAATAGCGCGCTTTTCGCAATTTCAATTTTATGCTCGTTATGTTCAAAGCACATCGCGCATTTTTTATCTTGCACGTACATGAAGTCTTCGGAAGCTCGCGTCGCGGCTATCATGGCTTCAGTGCAGCTTACGTAGAACAAGCGGAAGCGCGCTCTTGAAGCGAAAGCCGCTCAGCTAACCACTATAGACGCCGCCACGTACAAAGAGCATATAGCTGAACACTACAAGAACAACAGGGAAAACCGCACTATTTTACCCCAACCTCACCCTTCACTTAACAGGGAACAAGCACATGTCCTTCGCAAAGCTCAAACGAATACTCTTCTCACCCCACTAACGCTCTACAAATTTGGTGTAGCACAGCTGACTGCCCCAACTGTCCGAAGAAAAGGGCAGATACAGAACACATTCTGTCCTCATGCAACACTGTCATTACTTCTCCTTATTTTCCTTCCCCTCCTTCCTGGAGTGCTTGGCTTCACTCGGACTCGGCGCATCAACAACGGGCTTTAGCGGAGCAAGCGCTCTTTACTGGCCTTGGTCTGGCCTTAATGTTTTTTTTCCTACTCCTTATTCTCCTCCACCGCTCAGCTCAAATGCTATAAAAACACACTTTTTTTTTACACGTTTCACTAGGACATAACGCCGTCGTATTTCAGTCACGAACTGCAAAGCTTCAGTGCTGTTTCCATTAACCTTCAGAAAAATTATCATATTCAAAAGGTTACGCAAAGAAACAGTAAACGGTTGCATCAGCGCTCACAAAGTAAAAAAGTGAAAAAAAGAAACAGGGAGACTTCTCTGAGTTTTTCAACATATCTACGGATATGGGTGAAAGCGATTCCTTCTTTAATTAAGTTTTTGCAATTTCTTGGATATTTTCAATAGTATCTTCTTTAAAGGAAAGGCGGAAGGGGCCAAGAACTGTCGAATAAATGGGCTTGTGAGGCAGCTGCAGTGTGGTCCTCAATCTGGCTAGCTCTTCGACGAACATGGATTGAGTTTAGAAAAACCAAGGGGCAAGTCATGCGCTGGATTTTGTAGCCAGCAATAGAACCGAGAAATACGTACACATGGTTGGAACACTATCAGAAAAGTTTTGAAGGAAACAGTAGGAAATCGCCAAACGCCGAGATCGCAGATTTCCATTCAATTATTTAATGATTAAACTTCTTAACGCGGAAACAAACTGAGACAAAGGGGAAACGATATACGCAAGAACAAAACTTCCGAATGAAGCTTTATTTCTGTCATGTTCTTTATTTCAGCGCTAACAAGTTTGAACATGGGATACCAATTTACCCGATCTCTGACATTACTTAAGACGCAGCGCGTACAATGCAGGGCATTGGGCAATAATGTAAGCATACATGAAATACAATGAATGACGCACTAAAAAAAGTAGCTGTTCAAAACACAAGGATAAAATAATTTCGCGATGTGTTTAAGACGACATAGAATGTGCCACATTGTACAGTGTTGAAAATGTAACTCAGTAGCTCACCATGCACAGCATTGTAGAAAATCTTTCCGACGCTTCGTTGTAGCGCAGCGTATAAAATGTTGACGACAAGCACTTACTGCTCATATATACGGTAACAATACAAATATTTACATACATAGCGATGTCGGAAAAAGCTTTTGTGAACAGTAACTTTGGGGGCTGTTTTCATCAATTCGTGTTCGAGACTTTTCTTTTGAGTGCTAAGCTGCAAGAGCACAGAGAAAATACTTGTTTTCTTCCCCCGTAATGTCAGAAAAATCAGCGGTGAGGTTGCCCACTACCTGACCTATATTACTATCCAACCTGAGAAACAGTTCAACTCGAGACTGTGCCAACAAAGAGCCAGTGTTTACTACAAATGCTGTAAAAACAACTAAGGACACTGGCATAGGCAGTGCACCAGATTGCATAACATGGGGTCGGAGTGTCGCCAACAGTAGGTTGTCCGGACCTAACGTGTTTTCCGAGCGATAGCGCTCGAAGGACGATCTGTAAGACGATAAGGTACCCCAAGCATATAACACGGCCTAGGTGAAAGAAAGTGTAGGGACAGCGCGACAAGTCAGGTGAGTAACCCATCCAGGCACTATACTAGCACTTGGTGTGCCGGAGTGTTCGTGTTGCGCTCGCGTGCTGCGGACGGCGGAGCGCGCTGGGTGGCTTTAAACGCTTCTGTACACTCTTACGCAAAATTACACCTTTTTGCCACACAACAATAATCATCGTCTCTCTTGTACGCATTTCCTTTCTTTAACGCGGCGAGCCCGGTACTTCCAAGTCAAGAACGGCATGCCCGTTATCAGCATGACAGAGCATTCTCGACAGGAAAGTAGCGAGCGCAGCGTTTTCAAGGAAGGAAATGCAAGCAAGACAGATGACGATTATCGTTGTGTGGCAAATATAAACCCCAGAGGGCGTACATTTGTTTAACACTCTTACACTATTAGAAAAATTTGCACCCTTTGGGGCGTATCTTGTCCCACAACGATAATCGTCATCTGTCTTGCCCGCGTTTCCTTTCTTTAACGCTGCGAGCCCGGTACTTTCCAGTCACGAACGGCATGCGCGTTATCAGTGTGTCGCAGCATTCCCGACAGGAAAGTAGTGAGCGCCGAGTTTTCAGGAAAGGAAACGCAAGCAAGGCAGATGACGATTATCTTTGTGGGACAAATATACACCCCTAAGGGTGTAACCGTTTTAAGAGTAAAGAATATAGACTCTTAAAACAGTTGCACTCTTTGGGGTGTATATTTGTCCCACCAACGCACTCTACACTCTCAGAAAAATTTACACCATTTGGGGCGTATCTTATCCCACAACAATAATCGTCATCTGTCTTGCCCGCGTTTCCTTTCTTTAACGCTACGAGACCGGTACTTCCCAGTCACGAAAGGCATGCGCGTTATCAGTGTGACGCAGCATTTTCGACAGGAAAGTAGCGAGCGCCGAGTTTTCAAGAAAGGAAACGCAAGCAAAGCAGATGACGATTATTGTTGTGCGACAAATATACGCCCCAAAGGGTGCAACAGATTTAATAGTGTCAACCTATTTACACCCTTTAGGGTGTATATCTGCCACACAACGATAATCGTCATCTGCCTTGCTTGCGTTCCCTTTCTTGAAAACGGCGCGCCCTCTACTTTCCTGTCGGCAATACCATGTCATGCTGATAACGCGCATGCCATTCGTTACTGCATTCTTAAGCAAAATTGCACCCTTTTGCCACACAACGATAATCGTCATCTCTCTTGTACGCATTTCCTTTCTTTAACGAGGCGAGCCCAGTACTTCCAAGTCAAGAACGGCATGCCCGTTATCAGCATGACAGAGCATTCTCGACAGGAAAGTAGCGAGCGCAGCGTTTTCAAGGAACGAAATGCAAGCAAGACAGATGACGATTATCGTTGTGTGGCAAATATAAACTCCAAAGGGCGTACATTTGTTTAACGCTCTTACACTATTAGAAAAATTTACACCCTTTGGGGCGTATCTTGTCCCACAACGATAATCGTCATCTGTCTTGCCCGCGTTTCCTTTCTTTAACGCTGCGAGCCCGGTACTTCCCAGTCACAAACGGCATGCGCGTTATCAGTGTGTCGCAGCATTCCCGACAGGAAAGTAGCGTGCGCCGAGTTTTCAGGAAAGGAAACGCAAGCAAGGCAGATGACGATTATCTTTGTGGGACAAATATACACCCCTAAGGGTGTAACCGTTTTAAGAGTAAAGAATATAGACTCTTAAAACAGTTGCACTCTTTGGGGTGTATATTTGTCCCACCAACGCACTCTACACTCTCAGAAAAATTTACACCATTTGGGGCGTATCTTGTCCCACAACAATAATCGTCATCTGTCTTGCCCGCGTTTCCTTTCTTTAACGCTACGAGACCGGTACTTCCCAGTCACGAAAGGCATGCGCGTTATCAGTGTGACGCAGCATTTTCGACAGGAAAGTAGCGAGCGCCGAGTTTTCAAGAAAGGAAACGCAAGCAAAGCAGATGACGATTATTGTTGTGCGACAAATATACGCCCCAAAGGGTGCAACAGATTTAATAGTGTCAACCTATTTACACCCTTTAGGGTGTATATCTGCCACACAACGATAATCGTCATCTGCCTTGCTTGCGTTCCCTTTCTTGAAAACGGCGCGCCCTCTACTTTCCTGTCGGCAATACCATGTCATGCTGATAACGCGCATGCCATTCGTTACTGCATTCTTAAGCAAAATTGCACCCTTTTGCCACACAACGATAATCGTCATCTCTCTTGTACGCATTTCCTTTCTTTAACGAGGCGAGCCCAGTACTTCCAAGTCAAGAACGGCATGCCCGTTATCAGAATGACAGAGCATTCTCGACAGGAAAGTAGCGAGCGCAGCGTTTTCAAGGAACGAAATGCAAGCAAGACAGATGACGATTATCGTTGTGTGGCAAATATAAACCCCAAAGGGCGTACATTTGTTTAACGCTCTTACACTATTAGAAAAATTTACACCCTTTGGGGCGTATCTTGTCCCACAACGATAATCGTCATCTGTCTTGCCCGCGTTTCCTTTCTTTAACGCTGCGAGCCCGGTACTTCCCAGTCACAAACGGCATGCGCGTTATCAGTGTGTCGCAGCATTCCCGACAGGAAAGTAGCGAGCGCCGAGTTTTCAGGAAAGGAAACGCAAGCAAGGCAGATGACGATTATCTTTGTGGGACAAATATACACCCCTAAGGGTGTAACCGTTTTAAGAGTAAAGAATATAGACTCTTAAAACAGTTGCACTCTTTGGGGTGTATATTTGTCCCACAACTGTTCTATGCGTTATCAGCATTGAACAGTTTACACCCTTTGGCTTGCCCCTTCTGCCACACAAAAATAATCGCCATCTGCCTTGATGCGTTTCCTTTCTTTATAGCTGCAAGCCCGGAACTTTCCAGTGACGAACGGCACGCGCGTTATCAGAAGGGGCACTCCAAAGGGTGTAAACTGTTCTATGCTGATAACGCGCGTGCCATTCGTTACTGGAAAGTTCTCGGCTCGCAGCGATAAAGAAAGGAAACGCATCAAGGCAGATGACGATTATTTTTGTGTGGCAGAAGGGGCTGCCAAAGGGTGTAAACTGTTCTTAGAGTGAACGGCATGCGCGCTATCAGCATGACATAGCATTCACGACAGGAAAGTAGCGGGCGCGGCGTTTTCAAGAAAGGAAACGCAAGCAAGGCAGATGACGATTATCGTTGTGTGGCAGAGATACACCCCAAAGGGTGTAACTTTGCCTAAGAATGTGGGAAGTACCGGGCTCGCAGCGTTAAAGAAAGGAAATGCGGGCAAGACAGATGACGATTATCGCTGTGAGGCAAGATAAGTCCGAAAGAGTGTACATATTTTTAATGAGTGCGGAAGGAAAGCCTAGGCGGGCGCAGGGCTTTTTTTAGGGGGCCCAAGCTAGGCCAAACTATCTTACAGGCGCACCTCCTCTCAGCCATCACGTACGTGAGCTGATGACAAATAGGTGGCATGGCATGGATCAGCAAACTCACGATGGCATTCGCCCTTTCTCTCGTCTTCTCCACCATCTTCCTGAGCGCGCGCGCGCGTGTGTGTGTGTGTGTGTGTGTGTGTGTGAGTGTGTGAGTGTGTGAGTGTGTGAGTGTGTGAGTGCGTGCGTGTGTGAGTGTGTGAGTGTGTGAGTGCGTGCGTGTGTGAGTGTGTGAGTGCGTGCGTGCGTGCGTGCGCGTGCGCGTGTGCGTGTGTGCGCGTGCGCGTGTGCGCGTGCGTGTGTGCGCGTGCGTGTGTGCGTGTGTGTGTGTGTGAGTGTGTGAGTGTGTGAGTGTGTGAGTGTGTGAGTGCGTGTGCGAGTGAGTGCGTGTGCGTGTGTGAGTGAGTGCGTGTGCGTGTGTGAGTGCGTGCGTGCGTGTGCGTGCGTGCGCGTGCGTGCGTGCGCGTGTGCGTGCGTGTGTGCGTGTGTGCGTGCGTGCGTGCGTGTGTGTGCGTGCGTGCGTGCGTGCGTGCGTGTGTGTGTGTGTGTGTGTGTGTGTGTGTGTGTGTGTGTGTGTGTGTGTGTGTGTGTGTGTGTGTGTGTGTGTGTGTGTGTGTGTGTGTGTGTGTGTGTGTGTGTGTGTGTGTGTGTGTGTGTGCGTGTGTGTGTGTGTGCGTGCACGATCGTAACCCTTGCGGTTCCTCTGGGAGCTGCTGAGTATAGGCGGAAACGAAACGCTTAGTACCATTTTCTTTTCCGATAAGTATTTGCATCTATTTAATTTCTTGCCAGGAAACACACTACAACGAGAAATGAACCTTATTTGGACTGAGGTGAAACGGCTGGCCTTGTGGTACTAGAGGCAATTGTACAATTGTAATTGTAGAAGCGAAAACATACCGATAGGCAGTGCGCGTACCACATTGAACAAGTTGCTTAATCGCATTTTGCAAGGATATTTGAATAATAAAGAAAACGAACCAGTGAATATTGCATCACTTGCACATTCAGAGTATATTATTCAGCAGTAATCATATTCATCACTCACTGCATATGAACAACGCAAAAAGCGGTCTTGGTATTGTTTCCATGATTGTACTGAACGACGTCAAGCCGGGACACCACGATGCCGGGTAGAATCGTGCAGTATATTAAGCATGTGTTCTGAAAATGAAAGCACGTCACAGTCGCACCATGAGCATTAACACAGCGTCAAATTTCACGGCCATTGAATTATGGGGCTTGTCATAATGTCGGACGACCACTGAGAGTTCCGCGCCGCAATGCATTATTCTTCACTGCCTCGGTAACGCTGGTAAAATAAGTTGTGCCTGAATATGAGAAAATTAGCGGCTGATAACTTCTGTTTCGACCCAAGCTGTAATGCTTAAACTTACTTTAATATTTTTCGTGTGCATTGCGATGATTGGCTTCCACGAAAACGCTTCCAATCTCGAAGCGCATTTGTCGCGAAGCGCGTTTCTATAAGAAAGTAGGTCTAGACAAAACAACGCACATGTTTTATGGGAAATGCGCGCTTAATTAAAGTTAGATGTCATGATTGCATATCCTTATTACTTCAAAAGTAACTACGACAAGTATCAGGAATGAGAACATCACGTTATGCGCAACCATGGCTCTGTAAAGTGTGAGTCGATCGAGGGGTGAATTCACGATGATTCTCGTTTGCGACAGATGTCTGCAGTCGGCTGGGTCGCTGTTGCTGACAAGTTCAAAATCATGGTTGGCAAGTGCCGGTTCTCACGAACCACTCTAATGTGCGAACGGATTCCTGACCCTGTAAGATGCTCGTAACCTAAAAAAAAACAGCATTCGAAAAAAGAAATACAGGCCAAATTACACACGTACTTTCGCACAAGGACATACACCATATATCCATCACCAACTCAGGCAATCTGTACGATGACAATGCCTTCAGAAAAGCGCAACAGCTGTTAGTGTTTAACAAAGGTTCATAATACCCGTTTTGTTTAGGGAAAACAGGCTCCGATCACGCGCGCTGTAATACGGCAATTTGCTTTATGAGTGCGCAAAATTGGACAGCTTTTACGAATCAGGGTCTGGTTCTTATAAGGGCGGAACAAAATAGCTTGGAGCAATGTGAACTTGAAACTAGAGTCTGTAGAATGCACCGATTTCCCGCTTGCTAAATTCTATCCCTTTCTCGTAATCCACTGCTCACAAGAGACCGCTCCTAGCAATATAGTAGGCGAAGTGCCGATCGGAGCACTGAAGAAACACGAAAAGAAAAATGATTTAAAAAGAATCCTTACCGTACCATCGCCTAAATCAAACAGCGCAACCCGAACCGAAAGACCCATTTCCTTCGATCGTTCTACGCTGTTTTATATTGACTGTACTCTAATTATTTCAGTTCTGGATGAGAACGTTTGTGTTAACGCAGCAATTACCAGGGCTATCGAAACTTAATAATGCACTGGTATCGTTTTCGTAGATTATGAATGAAGCCTGATCCGTATACTTACATTATCATTAATATAAAGTTTAAAATATGAGGGTCCTAGCACTGTTACGTTTCGCCTACGACGCGCGGTAAAGCCGGCGCGGATGCAACGGACGCCGGGGCTTCGTTCAAAGCGGCAGACATTTTGGCCCGTTCGGCGCCGCCGCTACGCCTCCCTGCCAAGCGCGTCCAGGCATGTTCCAATGCCACGTGTCTTCGTGTGCGTGTGTGTGTATGTGCATGTTGGTGCCCACGCTTGTCGAAGCGCGGCAGCCGGGGAGAGGAGCTCCCCCAACTGTGAAGCGAGGGGGTCCGAGCGGCGCCGGCACGACGTATGCGCCACCTTCTCTTCCCATTGTGCCCGAGCGGCGCCGGCACGACGGCTGCGCCACCTTCTCATCCCATTGTGCCCGAGCGGCACAGTCACGTGCTCGTCTATAGAGGGGTTCCTTCTTGCCCTCAACTGCGAGAGTATAAAAGCAGCTGCCCCCGGACGCCAAGAGAGGCTCCGATTTCTTCTGTTGAGTAACGTGCTCTCCCGTCTCTCTACTTCGGTCGACCTGACCGCCAACTCTTTGCGATGTTAGAATAAACAAGTTGTTTTGTTGTTACCAGTCGACTCATGCTTTGCCGGGACCTTCGGATGCTTCCAGTTGTGCCCCAGGCCGCCAGGCCAACGCTACCCTTGGGGCTTGCGACCCAGGTGCAACAACGGGCGTCAGCGCTGAGTTCCCAACAGCACCCTGCAGCCCTGAGGAGCACACGCTTTCATAGTTCCTATCGCTGAAAATTCTTCGTGCATTGCCACCGCTTGCTACGTGTTTGTTAGGTATGACATCAGAAAACTGAAGGCTATGCCACGAAATCAATAATATTCTAAGCTTGATAATAATGTTAGGTGATTTAAAAGATTAAAAGCTTTGAAAAAGCCAACATAAATGCCCATAATGAGTTGTCTCTCTTCAAAAGATTTATTGATCATTTCTTTTTTCTATAAGAGTACTAATTCTGTGGAGAGTACCTTCCTGAAAGGTAATATGTGAAGGTAATATTAACAACGTTTCTCACAGAAAAAATGTAAACGCAAAAAAATTTTTTTTCGTGCCCTTTAGAAAATATAGATAGCTCTGAAGTTGGCCGGTACGTAATTGCAGAACCCATTCTTTTTTTCAGACAAATACCACTCCTGCAGGCTTCATAACGTCCGGAAATATTGCGGAGGCCAATGCATATGATACGTTAAATGTATTCATAAATATAGATACAGTATAATAATTTCAAGACAAACTGAATTGGCTGAACTTGAAGTCCGCCAGCGTCTCTTACTTTACTGTTATTTAGCACTGCAAACGCTGAACGAACCTCCAGGGCGCTTGTTTTTTGGATTCAAAAAGGCAATTGGTTTTGATGCTGGTAAGTATGATCCACACGATTCATTGTGTGTGCATGGGACGAGATGGACGAAGTTCTAGTTAAATGTGTCTCACTTTGTCACGCTGCAAAGCTTCGTGACGTGAATTACATCATTTACTTCAAGTTAAGACTATATTTAACGTGCAACATAGCTAAACACCATGCTATGAAATGTTGGCAGTAGAAAATAGATTTGTGAAATATAGTATACGCGTAAGACGTCGACCGCATTATGGTAAACACAAGCTGAAATATGACAAAGTGAAAACCTGTCTGCGAATTCTTCCTGCCTTCTGGGATCTCACATAATTCTTTCTCTATACTTCGAGCACTTGTTTAGCTCACCTTTCCCGATTGATCACGTGCTCCGCCATTGCCACCGCTACACCACAGCGCGGTTACCGTAAAATACTTATCTTGATATACGATGACAAATACGGACGCGGTTTTCTACACCCTCGAACAAAAGTGCGAACACAATCCGAGCCACGAAGGCTCTGCTGTTATGTAACACCAGTCAGGTTTTATAAGCATTCTTTAACACCTTCTCACATCGGCTTGATTTCGTTCATAATTAGTTGATTTTATTTTTTACTTTCGCGTATATTTCGTGGTCTCCATCTCTAATAAATCATCCCATTTCAAATAGCAAGCTCTGCATATAGGAGGGCTCACATGTTAATTAAGCTTTCATCAAATGTTTTATTGCGACAGAAATTATATAGATACTCAAGGTGCACTTATGCCGTCGCCATGAGGGTCCGTATTAAGTCCAACAGCGATAAAATCGTCGCCGCGCGCCGTAGGCTGTATGTGCCAGTGAAGGCTTGAGAGCTCAATCTCACGTGTGCGAGCGAGGAAGGCGGGCCGGAAGCGCGCCCTCTCCTGTCGCGCACGAGGTACGGGGGTGATGGGAGCAAGGGGAGGGAGGGCGTTCTTCTCCGGCGGCTCCTGCTTTTACGGCGCGGCCGTGCGGGCGCCGTACCGCCGTATCTTGATAGCGATCTGCGACGTGACCATAGTGCGCGCCCGCGCGGGCTTCATCTTCAACGCGATATGCAACATTTGCACAGTGCGCACAGCGCCGGTAGCTTAGTATGCGCTGCGCTTTCGACGTTTCGTTCGCGTTGAAGCGAGAGATGCACGAAGGTCAATTCGCTCGCTGCTGCTGCCACTATTTCTCATATCAGCGTCTGGACAACGAGTTTCCGCAGCCAAAAACTTACGGGGCTTCGGAAAAGTGATATAAGTAAATTTGGATCACCTACAGTTCTTCAACATTTTTAAAAAAGTATAAGTACACGGTATTTCTCCACCATCGAAATGTAGCCGGCGATGCCGGGATTCGATCACGTGACCTCGTGCTTAGCAGTCCAACACCATAGCCACTAAGCAACCACGGCGGATGGGATTCCGCAGTCATCGAGCGAGATGTGTTCATGCTTACCTGTCCGCGCGTGACACCGTGCTTACTAATTTATAGTTAGTCAGCGAATGTTTACAAGTTTGTACGGCCGATAAAACTGCTATCCTTACTTCGTATAGCTATCTATTAATTTGCTATCGCAATCGGTGCTTTGCCTGTCGGGCGAAACTGCGACTTTTTTGCTCTCTCTTTGCATATTACCTGCTACCGCGGCAGTCCTGGAGGCACGCACCCCGTGTTTGGATCCCACCGATGGCATCGGTAGTTGGGAACTCGGCGCTGACGCCCGTGGTTGTACCTGGGTCGCAAGCCCCAAGGGTAGCGTTGGCCTGGCGGCCTGGGGTACAACTGGAAGCATCCGAAGGTCCCGGCAAAGCATGAGTCGACTGGTAACAACAAAACAACTTGTTTATTTTAACATCGCAAAGAGTTGGCGGTCAGGTTGACCGAAGTAGAGAGACGGGAGAGCACTTTACTCAACAGCATATCCAGCTTTTCTGGACACGTACCAACTAGCGCCCCAAGCGGCCCCGGCACGAAGCTAGCGCGTTTTCAATGGAACGAGCGGGTTTTTCGCGAATAACAAAAGCTGCAGGTCGATTATCAAAAAACGCAGGTGACAGACGTGTTCTGGAAGAAAATCCACACGAGTCAAGTGCAGTGATCACTCTATGGCACGTAAGAATTTTGTTCCCACAGCGGTTAAAGATTTAGCAATGGAAGCCTATGGAAACGACGAAAATTTGTACTCCATTTTCGAGGCAAGAACCGCGGCTGTGATTACACTACGGCTTCTATCGCAATACGCAGTGCAGCGTATGTAGTCCGGAGACTCAGCTTTCGACTGATGCCTAGCTCGACTCTCCACACACGGCGTAACACTGTTCCCAAAAGCGTTTTTTGTAACACTGTCGTGAAAATTTACGTGGTGTCTATAAAAAGACGTTCGTACGCCTGCGCGAACCCTTGGAAGCCGTGGCCGAGCGGTAGAATTGCGCGCACCTTTAGTCACGCTTCGCGGTGGCCGCGGTTCGATTCTCGCTTCGGTCTTCTTTTTTTTCCGCATAGGACCTAGTTTTGTAGTCTCTCACTAGATGGCAGAAACACAAAACCCAACATTTGCTTTCGGTTCTGGTTTTTCAGCGGCGTAGTTTTTTTTTACAGCCGCATAGGACTTAGTTTTATAGTCTCCCACCAGATGGAAGAAACACAAAACTCATGATTTGCTTTCGGTTCTGGTTTTCCAGTCGTTCTCTTGAAATATGTTTTCTATTTTTCCTTCCTAAAACACAGCAATGTCGTGTTCATTTGTTAGGTCATCGCATTTATGAAGGTTTTATTCATTGGACATCATAACTAGAAGCTTGCGCAAAGCTTTGTGCTACGCAAAAAAAAAAACTTTCGTGCTCTGTATCGTGGCACCTGGGAGAACAAAATGGCCATTCTTATTGCGTCCTTCTGGAAGGTGCGTTTTCTTCGACTTTCCAATGTCTTTAATACTCCGAGCGAATGAGGTCAACCTGGGCCACAATGCCACCCGGTGGCCAGTGCCATTCCTACGCAACATTCGTGCGGAACAAAGTGTCTGCTAAGCTGAGTCGCTGCCCGAACGTTAATTATTTCTAAAGATTCATCCAATTAAGAAATGCACCAAATAGGAGATGTGCAGCGTGTGGATTAATAGCTACTGGTAATGTGTTCCCTACAGCCAAGTGGTATGAATCCGCAGGTGTGGCCGTAAAAAAACAATTTGAATAAATGTCCCGTGCTGTGTCTGCCCCGGTCGCTCTGCAGAGAAGCTAGCTTGGCTAGCCGTCAGTATTTAGGATCAACATATGGCGTCACTCATTCGGTGCAGTTGCTTTTAATGCGAAGCATTCTTTGGTGAGTGCCCCAGTGATCTGGTAGCAAAATCGTGCGAAATCGTGTCTGTAACGCCAAAAAGCTTGACGCATTTCCCATATTAATACATAGGTCTTTATAAAAGGGGGTGTGGTGGCCAACTTGAAATTGGAAGTGGCGTCAGCACAAATTTGGCCGTGATACAGGGATTGGTCAAGTTGAATGTGGTAGTGATATGGGAGTGGCCTAACCTAAATTTGGGGTGAAATGGTAGTGAGCCAAGCTGAATGTGAGGCTGATATTGCGGTGGCTCAACCTAAATTTGAGGTGATATAGGGGTGGGTAAGCCTAAATTTGGGGGAATATGGGGGGTGGGCCATCCTGGATTTGGGGAGGATACGGGGGTGGGAGAACCTAAATTTGGGAGAAATATGGGGGGTGGGCCACCCTAACCATGGGGCTGATATGGGGCTGGGTGAAGCTGAATCGGGGGTGATACGGGGGTGGGCTAACCTAAATGTGGGAGTGATTTGCGGTGGGCCATCCTAAATTTGAGGTGATAGAGGGCTGGGCTAGGCTAAGTTTGGGGCTGATATGGGGGTGGGCGAACCTGGATTTGGGGATGATATGGGGGTGGGCCAACCTAAATTTGGGGCTGACATGGTGTCGGGCTAACCTAACCATGGGGGTGATGCGCGGCTGGGCCAAGCTGAATTGGAGGGTAAAATATGGGTGGACTAACCTTAGTTGGTGGGCGATTTGCAGTGGGCCATCCTAAATTTGAGGTGATCGAGGGTTGCGCCAGCGTTAGTTTGGGGCTGATATGGGGATGGGCCAACCTAGATTTTCGGGTGGTATTGGAGTGGGCCAATCTAAATTTGGTGGTGTTGTGCAGGCGGGCCAATCTATATTTGGGGGTGATCCTACCTAAATGTGGGAGCAATCTCGGGGTCGGCCAATCTGAATTTGGGGGCGATATGGGGGTGGGCCAACCTAAATTTTGGGATGCGTCGGCTCGAAATTTGGAGGACGATTTATGGAAATTCGTCTGTGGACCAACTTGAAAATTAGGGGTGGCCCAATTGAGATTCGGGTTTAAGCCAACTTGAGGTTTAAGCCTGGGCAAAAAGAAAATAGGGCGTGGCCGACTTTAAACTTGAGGGTGGGCCAATTTAAATTTGAGTGTGTGCCAACTTGAAATTTGGGGGTGGGCCTACTTATTGTTTGGGGTGGGCCAATTGAAATTTGGGGGCCTGTTTACGAATAGTTAGACAACACCAGTGGTGTTTCTGCATATTTTTCATCATCGCAAAGTACGTACGTCAATACTTGTTACCTATATCCCTCAAGGTGAGCTACCACTCGAGCCTTCCCAGCCCACTGAGCTAATGATGTCATGGGTGTGCTCTCATCGTGACGACTGCGACGTTCAATGTGGAGATCCACAAAAACAAATCGCAGACCGAGCTGACCATTTTCACACCAATGACATCGCTAACACTACTCGCTCGTGCTAGACGCAACACAAGCTTACAACGATCATAATTCAACTTTCAATCGCACGCTAGTCGACACGTTCTCAGTGCAGAATTTCGTCAATCATCTGGATAGAAACCATGCTGGATGTTTTACTGTTATGTTGGGCCGTTTTTCACGAAAGCCTTTCCCACAAAGACAATACATTTTTGAGATTGACGAGGCAAGCTAGTACATAACTCATACGAAGCAAACGTATAAAGGGTTATAGTGATTTCTCAAAAAATATGTTAGGTAAATAAGATTTCAGATGGTATTATTTAGACCGGGCATGACAACGATTTCTTCCCGCCTGTCACAGCGCTTTCACCGAAAACCTAATCATTTTGCTCAAACGCGTTGCCCCAATACTACATGTGCTGAATGTAGAAAAGTGCGGTGCGTGGTCACAGCTTCAAAGCCAGTCTATTTTGTGTACTGTTGTTGATAGTGTAGAAATGTGGAGTTTTCCTCTTCATAAGAGCACAAAAAGAAAAAAAAAATATTACAGATAGTAGCTGAGCGCAAAGTACATTGGAAGATCTGAAACCAGCAATTATTTTTAATTTGCGGGTTGGTCTTCCCTGCTGGTAGATTGCTGTCCGATCACTTCAACGAAGTTTGTTTGTGTGCAACTGCAGCAAAAACAAAGATACTACCATTTGATTGCGAGGACCTTTATGCCATTCACACGCACAATAAGGACACCAGATAATTGACGCTGTCAGTTTATAAATTGATTTTGTTTTGCTAATTTCAGTGTAGCGTGGTGTCTGCGAACGGAGTATTTTCTTAGTATCAGTCCAGTGTTAGCAGTGCGAAGCAGTTCGGTCTATCATCTCCGTGAGGCCATACTAGCCATTGTAGCGCTTGACTCCAGGCCAAGTGCTAAAAACTTGGTGTGCTTCGTCCTATCCGCAGGTGGTCCATCCATTCTGTTATGGTGGCCATCAACGTTGCGTCCGTCAGGCCTCCTCCTCATTTTAGCTTCACCATCGCGAGAGTGCGCAGAGAAAGGAAGCTTTCTTCACTATCAGCCCCAGCGGGGTTCCACCACTCGTAACTGCTGCAATTTGCAGCAGTTACGGCTGGGTATGCTAACTACATCCTTAGTTTCACAATGGCTCATCATAATCATCATCAGCCTGGCTACGCCCACTGCAGGGCAAAGGTCTCACCCATACTTCTCCAACAACCCCGGTCATGCACTAATTGTGGCCATGCCGTGCCTGCAAACTTCTTAATCTCCTCCGCCCACCTAACTTTCTGCCGCCCCCTGCTACGCTTCCCTTCCCTTGGTATCCAGTCCGTAACCCTTAATGACCATCGGTTATCTTCCCTCCTCAATACATGTCCTGCCCATGCCCATTTCTTTTTCTTGATTTCAACTAAGATGTCATTAACTCGCGTTTGTTCCCTCACCCAATCTGCTCTTTTCTTATCCCTTAACGTTACACCTATCATTCTTCTTTCCATAGCTCGTTGCGTCGTCCTCAATTTGAGTAGAACCCTTTTCGTAAGCCTCCAGGTTTCTGCCCCGTAGGTGAGTACTGGTAAGACACAGCTATTATACACTTTTCTCTTGAGGGATAATGGCAACCTGCTGTTCATGATCTGAGAATGCCTGCCAAATGCACCCCAGCCCATTCTTATTCTTCTGATTATTTCCGTCTCATGATCCGGATCCGCCGTCACTACCTGCCCTAAGTAGATGTATTCCCTTACGACTTCCAGTGCCTCACGGCCTATTGTAAATTGCTGTTCTCTTCCGAGACTGTTAAGCATTACTTTAGTTTTCTGCAAATTAATTTTTAGACCCACTCTTCTGCTTTGCCTCTCCAGGTCAGTGAGCATGCATTGCAATTGGTCCCCTGAGTTACTATGCAAGGCAATATCATCAGCGAATCGCAAGTTACTAAGGTATTCTCCATTAACCTTTATCCCCAATTCTTCCCAATCCAGGTCTCTGAATAACTCCTGTAAACACGCTGTGAATAGCATTGGAGATATCGTATCTCCCTGCCTGACGCCTTTCTTTATTTGGATTTTGTTGCTTGCTTTATGGAGGACTATGGTGGCTGTGGAGCCGCTATAGATATCTTTCAGTATTTTTACATACGGCTCGTCTACACCCTGATTCCGTAATGCCTCCATGACTGCTGAGGTTTCGACAGAATCAAACGCTTTCTCGTAATCAATGAAAGCTATATATAAGGGTTGGTTATATTCCGCACATTTCTCTATCACCTGATTGATAGTGTGAATATGATCTATTGTTGAGTGGCCTTTACGGAATCCTGCCTGGTCCTTTCTTGACAGAAGTCTAAGGTGCTCCTGATTCTATGTGCAATTACCTTAGTAAATAGTTTGTACGCAACGGACAGTAAGCTGATCGGTCTATAATTTTTCAAGTCTTTGGCGTCCGCTTTCTTATGGATTAGGATTATGTTAGCGTTCTTCCAAGATTCCGGTACGCTCGAGGTCATGAGGCATTGCGTATACAGGGTGGCCAGTTTCTCTAGAACAATCTGTCCACCATCCTTTAACAAATCTGCTGTTACCTGGTCCTCCCCAGCTGCCTTCCCCCTTTGCATATCTCCCAAGGCTTTCTTTACTTCTTCCGGCATTACCTTTGGGATTTCGAATTCGTCTAGACTATTTTCTCTTCCATTATCGTCGTGGATGCCACTGGTACTGTATAAATCTCTATAGAACTCCTCAGCCACTTGAACTATCTCATCCATATTAGTAATGATATTGCCGGCTTTGTCTCTTAACGCATACATCTGATTCTTGCCAATTCCTAGTTTCTTTACTGTTTTTAGGCTTCTTCCGTTCCTGAGAGCATGTTCAATTCTATGCATATTATATTTCCTTATGTCAGCTGTCTTACGCTTGTTGATTAACTTCGAAAGTTCTGCCAGTTCTGCGCGTGCTGCCACAATGGCTATCGCCCGCAGAAAAAGTAGAGCTGTGGTCGCTATCACTACCACGAACCCATGTCAATGCAGATGTAAGTACCTGGAGGGGCTGGGCATTCTAACTTCTGCGCTACGACCCGCCGCCGCCACCTCAGATTTTCTATGCATACCTGCTTCTTGTTTCTATTGCACACGCATGCAGGACAAACGCGGATAAGTAATTGGATTAGATTGGGAAAACGTTTATTGAGCCTGCAGTAAAGCGCGAAGGCGCGCTTCGGACGCCACCTACGTCGTCATCGTGGTGGTGTTAGGAATGGCCGTACGGGGTGGCAACGTGCCAGCTTTCAGCCCGCAGCACCTGTTCCAATCCCACCAGACAGGGCGCACTTCAGAGAACTGCGGATGACCGGCAGCCACGTGGCGCGCGGTCAATTCAGGAATGTGGTACTCGGCTGCGCCACCCGAGACAAAGCAGAGTTCTACGAAGCCCTCTGACGTCGGCTCCGGACCCTTTTCCCCTGTGCGTGTGTGCGGCACGTGTTTGTGAGCCCTCCGCCAGAAGGGCTGGTCCACGGGGACATCGAACTATGACGTCGAGCGGAGAGCTTATAAGCAGCGTTTACCGGCTGCTAGAGCGTGCTCGTCGTCGGGAGCTGAGTGCTCGTTGTCATCCTAGAAATGTACTAGTGAGCTGTGTGCTCGTAAGCTGTTTGCTGTATGATAGTCTTGCGGGCTCCATATGGGAGTCGCGCTAAACTGCCAATGTATCTTCCTTAAAATGTTAATATGTAAATAAATCCTGCTCGCCTAGTCCTGTCGCCACAAGGTCCTCCCTACGGCTACGACTGCCGACTCTTACAGCGGGTGCTCTGCGAGGATCCCCGCTCGCCGTTGCCGGCTCACCAGGCTCCTGCCTAGCCATCGCCTCGATGACCTGCTCGACGGCCTGTAGTTGTATTTCTTGGTCTTCGCTCCACGTTGCTTCCTCAAGCTGCGGCGGTATATGTCCTGAGTTAGCTTGGCTTGGATGTTTGGAGCAATCCCATAGTATGTGCTCGAATGTGGCCTTCTCCCTGCAGCACGCTCTGCACTTGTCATGGTGGTGCGATTCTGGTTACATCCTATGCAATAGCGCCGGGCTTGGAAGTGTTCTCGTTTGTAGTTACCTGAACAGCACGGCCTGCGACCTGCTGAGCCCTTTGCAGGGCGGCGGGAGAAGTCTACGGGGCAGCCGAAAGCCTTGGTCAGTTCGTTATAGGTGGTCATCCGGTCTTTGGCGCTGAAACACAGCGGGCAGCCATTGCCTTGGGCGCGGTCGGTTAATCCTCGCGCTCGGGCTTGTGCCGTTTCGTTGCGATTGGCATGCTTCTCCGACGCTTGTCCTGCGTGCTCCGGGAACCACTTGATTCGAGTCCTCTTGTCGCGGTATGCCTGTCGGAGCAGGACGCGTGCCGACGTTGGGGCAATTCTTCCTTTGGCGTAGTTCCTCACCGCCTGTCTAGAGTCGCTGAGGATCATGTGGCATTCTCGGGTTACGATGGCCAGGGCGATGGCTATTTCTTCTGCTTCCTCCACTTGCTTGCTCGATGTGCTGGCAGTCGCCCGCACGGAGTCGACCACCGCGATCGCGAAGCAGTTGCGGCCGGCATATTCGGCTGCATCCACGTATCTGGCACCGGTGTCTTCCGCGTGCAGGTCCGTTAGTGCCTTGGCTGTAGCGCGTCTTCTGCCTTCGTTGAATTCCGGATGCATGCTCTTCGGCAAGGGGTCAACCCGCGCGCTTCATCGTACGTGGTCGGGGACGGGGCATTTTTGTCCCTGCTGTTCATGATAACCGATGCCTAGACTGCACAGGATCTTTCTGCCGGCCTTTGTTGATGACAATCTTTCCAACTGAGCGGCTCTTTGCGCTTCGATGACCTCGTCGAGCGTGTTGTGTATGCCCAGCTGGAGGAGACGTTTCATGTTGGTAGTTTCAAGTAGACCGAGGGGTGTCTTGTAAGCCCTCCGGATTAGGATGTCTAGCTTGTTCTTTTCGCTTTTCACCCACTTGTGGAAGGCTGCCACGTACACTGGCAGAGTACGAAGGAGTGTATAAGCCTGATGAAGTTTTCCTCCTTCATGACTCCCTTCTTGGTGGTAACGCGCTTGAGCAGTCTGCTGGCATTGGACGCCTCACCCATGCTGAGGGTGATGGTGTCTCCGTTCCTGCCGAGCGCTTCGATCGTCATGCCCAGGACTCGGATCTTGCTGACCGTCGGTATTGTGTTACCATCCCTGGTGCGGATCTTGATCTTTTCGTGTTTCCTTTGCTTCTTGATTCTGTGCGTTTTGATCGGTTGGTAAAGCAGGAGCTCCAACTTACTTGGGGAGCAACGCAGTCCCGTACCTTCCAAGCTTTCTTCGATCGTGTCGACTGCCGTCTGTGGCGTGGATTTTGTGCGGGCATCACTGCCCCCGTCCGCCCACAGCGTAATGTCGTCCGCGTATATCGTGTGCTTCAGTCCTTCAAGCTGGCGTAGTCTTTTGGCAACTTGAATCATAGCAAGAATAAATAGCATGGGTGAGATGACGGAGCCTTGGGAAGTGCCCTGGCTCCCTAATGTCTTCCCGTCCGTCTTCAGGTCGCCGAGTCTGAGCTCCGCCATCTGCCGGTGAGGATGCCTTTGAAATATTCGTACGACCTCTCGCCTAGGTTTAGATGCGATACCTGCGCGAGGATGGCAGAGTGCGTAACTTTGTCGAAGGCGCTTTCTAGGTGGAGCCCGAGGACGGCTTTGGTGTCCCTAGTTTCGCCGTCGATGACCTGATGTTTGATAAGTAAAAAATCTCAGTGCCCTCCCACTCTCTGAAGAAATACGACCCGCAAAGCTGTGTATGTGGGCCCCTTAATGGCGAACTGCACCTCCGCCGTCTGTCGGCACCGCGTTGCATGTCTTCGGGATCGGCCCACGTATGGGGAGTGCTTAATGCCTGCTTCACCTCCGCCGCTGGTCGGCCTGGCATGGCGTTACATTCGGGATCAGCCCACGTATGGGGAGAGCTGAACGTTTGCTGCACCTCTGCTGCGGGTCAGGCCGGTATTATGCTATCTTCGGGATTTTGCACTATACGCGGACGCGATAGTGGGGAAAGTAGCCCTTAAGAGGAACCTTTAGCTCTGGTGGTCCTATATAAATACATGTAAAAGGAGAACTCGTTTTTCTCCACAACCACTGCATCAAATTTTACAAGGTTTGTTGCACTTGAAAGAAATACTTAAAATCTAGTGACTGTTGGTTTAAAATCTTTTATTTGGGTCATCATTTGTTTATTCAAAATTGGCAAAAATCACAAATTTTCAGAAAACGAAACCAACTTTACAACTCTGTCTTTCGGCAATCAAAACTGATATCACAATTCTGTACATTGCATCTAACAGCACATCTAAAGCGGACAAAATTGATATAATACGCATGAATCTAAAAAAAATTTAGTAATGTGGAAATGCAGCTTTTCCACAACCCTTGTTCACAACGTAACGACTTCACGTAAGATATAAATCGGCATATTGGATTTGTCCGCTTTGAATTGTCTAAAGGATTCTGTTTACATAACCGCGATATCAGTTCTTGATGCGGAGTTATTAATTTGTAAACTTCGTGCTTCTGTATTTTTCGCACTTTTGAATTTTTGAAAATCTTTTACCAGAATTCAAGCCCTAAATAGAAATTTGCGCTTCTAATAGTCACTAGAATTTACCTTTCTCTCCCGAATCCAGCAAAATTTATTAAAATCGGCCCAGTGGTTATCTCAGAAAATCGTTTCGGCGTTTTACATTTACGTGAATAGGCCACGTCGGAATTGGGCCCGAGTTAAAGCATACTCTTAACGACTTCGTTGTAAAAAAAGTAATAAAAGAATAAAAGAAAAAAAATCGCCTCAGCCGTCAATATCGCCGCCTCAGATTTTGTCATGACGGCACCGCCACCATCGGCACGGCTTCCTGAGCAGCTACCAAGCTGTTCCCTTTCGTTATCTTCCTTCGCTCGGCGGCAGTGCACTGTCTTGATGCCGACGACACGCTAAATCTGCACCATCATTCCGTCATGCATCGCTTCTGCGACCAAGCAAGCTTTCGGCGGCACACGTTCACTGCCGTATTGACACTAAAACTTTAAAATGCTTGCCTTCGAGAAAGCAGCGTGAATAAAAATGGAACGCGACTATGTGACCATGGGGAACATGTTCACGGGGCCATACTATTGATGACAGCACCACAAAAGGCTAGATGTGGTCAGGTTGACTTTACAGGTTTGGAAGGAAAGACTGACGGGCTAGTTGCTTCATTATCACATTAAGAACAGCACTTAATGTTAGCGCAGTTTGTGTGTGGTTCCCCCTGTGTGTGTCCCGTCGTGAAGTGCTGTTCTTTCTTTGACTTCACAGATGTTCTTTTTCTGCGTCAGTTACGTCTTCCAAGAGTGTTTACTTGGAAAATTTTTGTTCGCATTGCTCTTACAGAAGCATATTTAGTCGAAATTTGTTCGTTTGGCTGCTTAATCTCGAGGACGGGCTCCAAACTGCTCATTTTCTTTAACCACGTAAAAACCCTTACTGAAAATTCAATTACGTAGCTTTGTTAATTACGCAAACAACTTCTCAACTTACTCCGCATCTAGAGGTTACCAATCTGAACACTTGAATGATAAAATGATGTTAACATTGTTTGCATCGTTCGAATGGTTTTGTTTTGTGCAGTTAAAAGCAGCCGGCATATTGATGGTGCTGTAGACTTCTTATAAAGTAAGTGTGAAAGTTTAGACAGGTTATCTTGGCACAAATCAACTTCATGAGCTTAAGCACATGACCCAACCTTGCACGTCTGTCTTTACAACCGATTCTCATACATTATACAAGAAGCACCTCAGCGCTACGGTACATCCCACAAGGTGTGCGAGAACATTGTGCGCGCTCCCGACTAGGTTTCTGAGCGTCGGTGGCATCAGACTCGGTTTCCTGGCATCATAAGGAATAAAAACAGCTTCCTGGAGGAAAGCATTGGGTACATTTTCAGCACTTTGTAACATATGGATCAGCACGGATATGTACGTTAGAACGAAAAGTACTGAAATATTAAGGTGAGGGTTTCGCTGCATGTATTTTGGCTGTCTAATGTTAAGATCTAAAGAAAAAATGCTTTGATTTTGTGACAAATAATGCTGACATGAAATATGAGCTCCGACACAGTACCCGTGTTGGAACTGGCCCCTGGAATACAGGGCTACATTAAATCACGATATGCTGGTTTGATAAATACCAGTAATTGTAAAGTGGTTCGCTCTTGAATTTCCTGTATGTCAATCGGCGCCGCTGTGCAGTGTTGTGGGCCCTTTTTATACCACCAGCACTATGTTTCAGCTAATATTGAAAGCAACTGTGTTCCTTCTTTTAAGGGGGGGGGGGGGTTTAGCGTCTAACCACAGTTCCAAAGTTATCAGTTAGCTCAAGATGCGCCTGCATGTGTTTCTAATATCCAGTATGTTGGCACGGATTCAATAGCGAAAGAGCGCTATCTTATCAGATTGCGCGCGTGAAGCGAATACTGGCGTACATTCTCCATCACATTTGCCGACCCGAGATTGCGCTGCGATGTACGAGCATTCCAATCTGACGAACCGACGCCTTGATCCGTAGATCGGAATCAGAGGAAGCACTTTGCGCGCAGCCATCGGTATCTTTGAGTGTTATTTTCTTTTCCAGCGCAAGCTCATCTTATAATGAGTAACATTCGTGACTGACTCTTTTGGAAGTGTTTTGTTCTTCACATCACTACAACGTGAGAGTATAGAGGTGCTCCATCTTCATTGAGAGAATACTGGGAAATGGACTAGGCCTTTTCTTGCGTATGCGTTTACACATTAACCACACCAATTTATTTTCCATAACTTACGTTTTAATTTAGGGGGCTGTAAAGCACAGCAACCTTTTACTAACAAGATGTTTTATTAACAAAGAAAATTTAAATGCTTATTAGTCGGCTTTCACTTCATGGTAAAGAATTCCAATAAAGATCTACTTACGATAATTAAAAGCCTATCTGTTTGACAGCGTTTCATCTGAGTTCCCCTTTGCAAGGTAATACAGACTTGCAGATTGTTCGTATTGGGCACCCTCGACATATGTCCAACCGCCAAAGAAAGGGTCATTCCGAATGTTTCATTTCAGGAAGGCGTGTTACCCTCCTGTCTTTCATTCCCGTTCGCAAACACGCATAAGACGAAAGTGCTGCTTGAAGAGCGTCGTTAGTCCAAGCCAACTAGCTACCGTAACTCACCTCGCCTATATCGCTGTCATTTAGGCTTAGATAAGAAATATTATTTTAAACCGACGCATAACGAATCCAAAAAGAGCTGCGCGCGACCAGCCCAGCTAGGTTTCTTTCATTTCGTACATCGTCGTCGCGGCTAATAGTAGCTCACGAAGCAGAGCACTGAGTGTGGATATGGCAGAGAAGGTGTTCTATATAATGTCTCGTCACCCACCGAAAATTGCCCGCCTTGCTACTGGCCTTTCCTAGAAAATTGTATATGTGACGCCCAGCCATTTGGAACACAGCAACTTTGTTTTGCGATGGGAGAGTCCAGGTGAGAGACGGGGTGGTTATGGAGATAAAGACACGCTATTTTCTGCAGTAACCTAGGCATGCATGGATGAATGCCTTTATTTATTGAGAAAAAGGAGGAGCAAGACTCAGTGGAAGCACGTCTCAGCAGACTGGGAAAGAAGCGGGGGACAAAGAGGAAAAGCTGGGGCCTGGGTGGCAGGCGAAGTCGCAGCTTAGAGGCGAGAGAATATAAGCAAGAGTTGGCGAAACCAGTTGAATTCCAGTGTAGATGTGTGATGTGCCGAGTAAATGATTGGAGTCGCCGCCCAGCATCCGTCCTTTGCGGCAGTATAAGCTCCCACCATTCTTGGTAACAAACCTTTACTGAAAACCAACCTTCGCAATTACTCATTCATCAGCCATGCCTCGCCACGTATTCCTTAGTGGCAGGGTCTGTGGATTACATCTACGCTGTCCCGACAAGTTACGACCATAACGTGGCACTTGCGGTTACGGATGCCATACTCGTGACTCTTACTATACTACTACTATACTGCGCGAATACTGTAAACATGGGTTTACTGCATAAGTTAGAGAACAGACATTTTAGAACCGCGTTTTTCGCCTTACATACGCCCAACGAAAGCACCATTGTAGCATGTCACGGTGTGAGTCCCTTCAAGACAGAGACGCGAACGCAAACATAAGAACGTGTTAGAAGACAGGGTCTTGGGCCTCGTGCCAAACATATCCAAGCCAACAATATGTTAACAATCATGCCGTCGTTTCTATGCAAAGAGGTTGTGTATTTAAACTTCTGGAGTGACAGCCCAATCCGCCACCTACGGGAGCGCGTGAAGCCGCCGGGGGCCACATTGTTAGAGGAAAAGGAGTGCGGCCACAGTACGTGGCTGCGGTATACGCGCGACGCAACCTGTGCTTGTGGTTCTGCGATGAAAAAATAAAGTTAAACCCCTTTAGGAAGTATATCAGTCCGCCATTTGGTGTCGCAGTTGTCAAAAATAAGATGTCATGGTGGTGGCTGCCTAGTGTGCTGTGTACAATATTGTTACGAGGAGTTGCGAAGAAATGGTTTTCTTTACAGGAGAATTGGACGATGATGGTAGCGTGATCGTAGTGCAGCCCGGCCTCTCTAACTCCTCGTTTTCTTCGTCCTCTCTTTCTTCTCTTCCTGTCCGTGCCTTTCGTATCTGTTAAATTTCCCCGCAAGCAGACGAAGCCCGTGGGGCGAGTCAGGATGTACAAGCAGGTTAGAAAGGCTTCAGGCGAGCAATATGAGTCAGCTGAGTTCTGCTTGATCGCCGACCATTGCACAGGAGGCGAGCTATGACGTAAGTGAGTTCGCTCAGGCGGTCCACAACTACAAATGGGCCTGAATATTGTGACAAGAACTTTTGGTACAATCCACGCTTGCGTTGCGGTGTCCAAAGGAGGAATAAGTCACCTTTTTGCAGCGATACTTGTACGTGACGGTCGTCGTATCGCTCTTTCGAATGACTTTGCGAGGCCAGAGTACGAAGACGAGCTATTCGACGCGCTTCTTCAGCGAGACACAAAGTCTTCGATACAGAATCATCACTGTGCAGAACGAAGGGTAGGAAAGTGTCCAGAGGGCTTCGCAGTAACCTTGCATACAGGAGGTAAAATGGGCTATAATTCGTGGTTTCGTGCTTCGCAGTGTTGTATGCATAACTGATGAAGGGCAGCACGTCGTCCCAGTTCTTATGATTGGAGGAGACGTACATAGCAAGCATGTTAGTCAGCGTTCTGTTTGTCCTTTCAACGAGGCCATTGGTCTGTGGATGATATGGCATGGAATGACGGAACTGTGAAGTGCACAAACGAAGTAACTCTTCAATGGCATCAGCCGTGAACTGGCGACCACGGTGACCACGGTCGCTGATGATGACACGTGGTGGGCCATGACGAAGGACCACGGAACGGAGAAGGAAGGCCGCCACGCAAGCAGCGGTGGAAGACGGTATGGCTGCAGTTTCTGCATACCGTGTAAGATGGTCTACGCAGACAATTATCCAGCGGTTCCTGTTGTTAGATGGCGCGAATGGACCCCGAAGGTCAATGCCTACTTGCTCGAACGGCGTACTGGGCGGTGTCAATGGCCGAAGGGGACCCGGGGCTGCGGTGGTCGGTCGCTTGTGACGTTGGCACGTTTCACAACTAGCGACATAGCGACATAGCGCTTGGTTGCTTCGTACATCTTGGGCCAGTAAAAGCGCTCCTGCGTGCGGTGCAGCGTTCGTACGAAGCCGAAATGGCCGGATGTCACATCGTCATGCATGGCGCGTAGAACCTCGGAGCGGAGAATCTCGGGGACAAGAAGCAGAAAACGCGCTCCATGCCCGGAGTAATTAGTTTTGTACAGCAATTTATCACGGACAGTAAAGCGACCGCTGCCTTTAGAAGTACGGGCGGCGACAAAAAGCGGATCAAGGGTAACATCATCCCGTTGTTCTCGCTGAAAGTCTGCCGCGTCAGGGAACGTAGGAGTAACAGCAGCGAGACAGTCGTCAAAATTCTCAGCATCGCAGTCGGTAGTCGCAAGAGGAATCCGAGAGAAGCAGTCTGCGTCAGCGTGACGACGGCCACTCTTGTACCCACAAAGTCGTATTCCTGGAGGCGCAGCGCCTAACGTGCGAGGCGACCAGAGGGATCACGCAAACCGACCAGCCAGCATAAAGAATGATGGTCGTTGATAATCTTGAATGGTCTACCGTAAAGATAACATCGAAACTTTCGTACGGCGAAAACGGCTGCCAGGCATTCCTGTTCCGTGACCGTATAATTGCGTTCAGATTTGCTCAGACAACGGCTGGCATATGCGACAACCTGTTCTGCACCACTGTGACGTTGTACAAGCACCGCTCCTATCCCGATTCCCCTCGCATCAGTGTGAACTTCAGTCGGGCAAGATGGATCGAAGTGACGCAAGAGGAGTGCTGACGTTAGTATAAACTTCAGTTGAGAGAATGATGCGTCACACTCTGGCGTCCAATTGAAGGATGCATTTTGTCGCAAAATACTTGTCAACGGGTAAACGATGTCGGCAAACCGGGGAAGAAAACGACGAAAATACGAGCATAGGCCAATGAATGAGCGGAGTTCTCGTGTTGACTGCGGTGGCTTGAAGGAGCTCACTGCTTCAATCTTACGAGGATCGGGTCTGACGCCATCCTTGTCGACTAAGTGTCCCAGGACCAGTGTTTGACGTTCGTCGAACCGACACTTTTTTGAGTTTAGGACCAGTCCAGCTTTCTCAATGCAGTCGAGAACGAGGCTGAGGCGTTCGTTATGATCTTCAAACGTGCGGCCAAAGATTACAACATCATCGAGGTAACACATGCATATCTCCCACTTTAGACCGCGTAGTACTGTGTCCATGAATCTTTCAAAGGTGGCAGGAGCATTGCAAAGGCCAAAAGGCATAACATTAAATTCGAATAGGCCAGCCATCTGGAGTCACGAAAGCGATCTTTTCCTTGTCGGCAGGGTCCATAGGTATTTGCCAGTATCCCAATCGCAAATCAAGTGTTGAGAAGTAAGAAGCAGCGTGTAAGCAATCACTGACGTCATCGATTCACGGTAGTGGATAGACATCCTTCTTCGTCACTGCGTTTAGATGTCTGTAATCCACGCAGAATCTCCAGGAGCCATCTTTTTTTCGGACCAGGATTACTGGGGCTGCCCATGGACTAGATTACTCTTGAACGACACTTTTGTTCATCATCTCCTTGACTTGCTCGGCAATAACTTTGCGCTCGGACGATGGCACTCGGTAGGGCTTCTGGCGGATGGGGTGTGCTGAGCCAGTATCTATTCTTTGACGAGCGCAGGACGCGGTATGACGGTAAATGAAGGGGTGCATCTCCATGCGTGAAATCAAATTCGGCCTCATGCCTGGCAAGGACTTGTACCAGTGCTTGCCGTTCCGATGTACCGAGAGCCTTGCTGATCATGCCAAGCATTAGCTCTTCAGAATGGCGATTATCGCAAGGAAAGTAAGCTGTAGAAACGTCCGTAGTTAGTGCCGCTATTGAAGTACATGCGGCTTCATCGAAAAGAGCGATTTTTATACCGCGAGGAAGGACAACCGGCGTGGCGGAAGAGTTCAGCGCCCACAATGTGGCGACTCCTTTCGTCATTCACACGACAGAGCAGGGCACAAGTATATTTTTTAGCACCGTTTATGCGGAGAGGCCTAACTACAAGGTCAACACAATCAGTATCAACAGTAGTTGTAGAAACACGAACGGGCGTCAGGCACCACGATGGTACAATCACTTCATCAAGAACACTGACTGTGTCTGTGTCCTTGTCTTCACTACCCAAGCTTTGTTCAGAATGTGCTGATATAAATAACTTGTTCAATGAGATTTCGCCACAACCACAGTCCACGGAAGCGCCGCACTGTTCAAGAAAATCGATACCAAGAATAACGTCGTGCGAACAACGAGAAAGAACAAGGAATTCCGACACAAACACTTTCCCAGCCAACAAAACACTCACAGCACAAACACCAAGGGGATGAAACCACTCGCCGCCTACTCCACGAAAGGTAATACCGTCGTTCCAAGAAAACATAACTTTGTGGCCTTGCCGGTTTTTCAAAGCGAGGCTCATCACAGACACAGTCGCCCCAGTATCAACTAACGCCATGGTCGGTATTCCGTCAATCGAGACATTCACTGTGTTTTTGAACATCACAACAGGCAGAGGTATTTCTTGCAAAGACCGTCCGGCGACCACACATCCACTGGCCGCGGATGCTAGTTTCCCGGGGGCGGTCAGGAAGAACGGCGCCGAGGGGACGCAGAGCGACGGGGACGGCTATTTGGAGGCGTGAAACTCTGCTCAGATGCTGGCGAATCGCTGCGTCTGGTCTCGTGTGAGAAGTGATCCCTTGGAAGCAAATCGGTCGTCCGCAGGTCATATGAAGTACGGGTTCTGGGTGGCGAGAACATCGATGGTGTCCTACGTGATTGACGGGCTTGGCGACAATACCGAACTATATGGCCTGTGGAGCGACAGTTGTAGCACACGGGAGGGTCGCGGTTCACAGCGTCTACCTCGAAAGGAATGGTAGACGGCTGCGGGCGGCGAGAAAGTTCGTGGTCATGTGGATAACGTGTCTCTGCTGCTTGCTGAAATCCGTTATATCTTTCATAAGTCGCGTCGTGGTAGTAGGGTCGGTGCTGTTCTTGTCGTGGCCTGACAGAAGTCGCAGGGCCTCGGGGGTAAAAACGCGGCTGCTCTTGTTGTGGCCGAGCGCCATAAGTAGGGCCTCTGTCGTAGAGACGTGACTGCTGTCGGGGCGCGAGTTCATAATCCTCAGTGCCCCTTGCCGCAGGATACGGGGAGAAGGATGCCACGTTTGGCTCAAAATCTGGTGGTAGGCGGAAGCTATGAGTGCCTGGATATGTCACTTGCGCGTGCAGGCTGAGTTCTTCCCGAACTATTTGTCGGATCGTTGATTCAAGATCAAGGGGCTGGTTGCTGTCCACGCTTGCAACTGTCGTTACATTGGCTAGCCTGCCAAACTTCGGCGTTATGCGCCTCGTCTTTAGTTGCTCGAAAGTACGACAGTGCCGAATGATGTAAGCGACGGAAGCCAGGCTGTCTTTTGCAATGAGGAAATTGTAAACATCCTCGGCAATTCCTTTTAGGATGTGCCCGACTTTGTCTTCCTCGGACATTCCAGAGTCCACCATCCTACACAGCTTTATTACTGCCTCAATGTAGGTCGTGGAGGTTCCGCCTGGTACTTGCGCACGTTGCAGTAGCGTCTGTTCTGCCCTTTTCTTTTTCGTCGCGGAGTCACCGAATCGCTCTTTGATTTCCGAAACAGATCTTCCCCATGTTGTGAATGTTTCCTCGTGGTTGTCGAACCACACCAATGAAGTATCGGTTAGAAAGAACACGACGTTCGAAAGCTGAGAAGCGCTGTTCCACCTGTTGGCGGCACTCACCCGGTGATAATGGATGAGCCATTCCTCGACGTCTTCGTCCGATCTTCCGGCGAAGGGACGCGCATCTCTCAGTTGCAGAGCAGAACTTGGGGCAGCAGTCGGAATGGGCCGCTGTTCGTCTGCGTCGTGGGACATATTCAACTCCGGTAGATTCGGTGGGAGTCCAGCAAGGCGACGGCTCCGTCGAAGAACTTGTGGTTCAGCCTCCGTCTTCGGGTGTCGATTACGCAGCACCTTTCACCACAACTGTTACGAGGAGTTGCGAAGAAATGGTTTTATTTACAGGAGAATTGGACGATGATGGTAGCGTGATCGTAGCGCAGCCCGGCCTCTCTAACTCCTCGTTTTCTTCGTCCTCTCTTTGTTCTCTTCTTGTCCGTGCCTTTCGTGTCTGTTACAATGTGTTGCGAGAACTGAAAAACAGTCGCTTCCTGATTTCTTCATTCAGTAACCTGCCGCGTGCATCGGCATTGTGATGCCCTTTCGTCGATACGTGGTGCCGGCCCGTACTGACACAACGACATGACCCGAAATGTAGTATCCTTATGCCATTTCTTAAAAAGATCACTATTTGTGTAAATCAGCGTTTTTGGTTGAAACCAAGAAAAAAATATTCAACGGTAGGTATCATTTTTGTCCGGCATTTGAGTTCTAGCTGAAAAGAGTCGGTGAAAGCAAATTTACAATAAAGCTAAGGCGACCCACAATCTGCACACAGCCGCAAGCCTACATGCGCTCCACTGAGAATAACCTGCCAAAGTTAAGGTCATGTGTCAGCTGGCCGCTCAAGCAATCTTTACTTTTTTTTCGTTTCTGCATCCATTCTGCCTGCGTCTGCGGCAAAAACGTGAAGTGGGATGGTGGTGGTGGTGGTGGTGAATTGTAGCAGCAGGCGGGTTTAGCCTGGCGAACAAGTCCGGCAATTGCTCCAGGCAGATAGATAAACAGAAATTGGTGGAGGCAGGTGGTAGCGTAATGGTTAGCGTGCCCATTTCCCAAATGCAAGATGGAGCATTTGGGAGATGGGCTCGAATCTCGGTGGTTTGTTTGTGAAGACAGCTTTCTGTGCTCTCTGGTGACTGCGAAGCTCAGAATGAGGCGGCATCCTGACGACAACGGTCGCCGTCAACGTAACAGAATAAGCGGGCGTGCAAGGTCACGTCTAAAGCCGAAAGCACATTCGGAGGAAATACACTATACTCTTGCCGACAAAAAAAAAACGTGATGAGTAACGAGCGGTGTTGTTGAGCGAGGCTGTAGACGGATAATGTCACCATAGACAGGACAACGCTCCCATCCTGGTGCTCAGCGGAAATATACGTCGACAGTGTGTCAATTAGCGTGTAATTGATACTTCATTAAGGTCGTTGCGTGTTTGTGTTGTGTCTAGCAGGAGCTAGTAGCGTAAGAGATGACACTGGAGAGAAGGCGGTGAGCGAAGTCCGCGAAAAGTAATTGAGCATAGCCATATAGAACGTCGACGCCATGTTGAATAAAGCCTGCGACTTCTGTTGCTCAGCCGCCAGAAAGGCTTGTGTCGTAGCACACCGCTGGGCGTATTTGGTAACCACAGCGATAAACACACATTTTGCGGAAGTAAACAGAGGAAAGGGACGTAGTGAGTTGGCCGCCCTTTTCGAGCTCTGGCATAGTTTGAAAAATGAATGTGGCGAAGTATGACGAACAAAATAGTATATGTCAACCCAAACGAATCAGCGTGGTCATACTTGCGCGACACGCCATGGTGGCCTGCCACCAATACATCATGAACTTGCAGTGATGAGAGTTTTCATTGCGTACTTGAGAATAAAAACGAGCACGTCAGAGACGTCCGAGGGACATTTCTATGGTACAAGAGCACAACCCCCCCCCCCCCAAAAAGAAAAATCACGAATATAAGCTTACGAATATGGGCGTCGTAAGATCGAGCACTTCGGCGCTTGTTGATCTTCTTTAGGATCACGTCAGCATTTCATTCAGCGTTTCTTTCTGAGAAAAAGAGTTGAAGGCGCCCGTTTATTTGCATCACAATGGCAGGCGTAACCAGGCAAACATTGACAGCATTTCATTAGAGAGTGCCTGCGTACTCTGTGGAGATTACGCATGACAATGACATCAAACGCAGAAAGCTTTGCTTACATCGATTCGCACATACATAGGATTCGCATAATTTTTTCACTCATTGAATACAGTGCATTCTACGGTGTCATTCTTCGACAAAACAGATGGTACCGATTTTCGCGTAATGAGGATTGGAACAAATTGTCTCACCTTCCGGCTGTCACCTTTCTCCTACTGCCAACATTCCTTCCCCTCCGTAGTTGCTTAGCTTTTATTGGGTTCGGCTGCTAATCACGAGGTCTCGAGATCGAATCCCAACCATGGCAGCGGTATTTCAATGGGTGTGAAATGCGAAAACCCGCGTACTTAGGGCTAGGCACACGTTAAAAAATCCCAAGTGGTCTAAATTATTCTCGAATCCTCCACTACGGTGTGCCTCCTAATGAAATCGTGGTTTTGGCAAGTAAAACCTCATAATGTGTTATGTAACATTCGTTAAGGATGTCCTGGGCAGTCGCACAACTCTTGAGTACAATTAAGCGTCAGGAGTTGTGCGCGAGGTCTTTGAGTATGTGGATAGCCTTTATGGCGTTCGATAGGTGCTAGTCTACATTGCGGCTATATAATAAAGGCGGAACGGCAACATGGTAGAGAATGGGGAGAACACACAAATCCCGCATATATTACTGCACAATAATTCTAAATATCGTTCTTGCTTCACGCACGTGGACAACCGCCATAGGAGACTACTTTGGGAACTAACTGCAAGTACTGTATATGTCGTACCCAATGGTGTACCTGGCCTGGTGGCCAGTAAATGGAGACGTAATATTGCGAACAGCTTCGGCTATAGCGTGCTAACGGACAACGACACAAACTGAAGTGACTAGTCCAAGAGTGGACAGGGAACACTAAAGACGCTACAAGGACAAGCGCCCAGTTGGATGTTTGCGCGCTTATCCTTGTCGCCTCTAGTGTCCCGTGTCCACTCTTGCGCTAGTCACTTTAGCATGGAATACCAACTAGCCCGGTCTCACAGCCTGCGACGACACAGGGACAGTTTGCTCAACTCTTGTATCGTGACTTTTGTGTTAAGGTGAAAAACCAACTTATCCATGCATATGTCTCAATGCTTAAGCACATCTAGATTTGCAGCTGCGGCGGTGGCCCATGTGTGCGCATTGCAATGTCGCTAGTGAAATAATTTTGTGCACCTTAACGAATTCGATAGTGGAAAATCAAAATCCGTCCACGACGGCGTCTCTAGTAGGCGCTGTGCGATGTTCGGACGTTAACAATGTATGCCGACTGAAGAAAGGCTGCCCCGAAGTACTTCTGACGATTAGGCTAGCTTCTTTACTCCGTAGAATGAAAAAAAGAAAAGGAAAAGAAAAAAAAGAAAAAGAAAGAAATGCATCAAAAGCCCAGAATCAACCATTGCTCGTCGCGACTAAACGCTCTTAGGATGACGAGTAATTTCTAGGCGACGAGCGAATACGCTTGATCAAGAACACTGATAACACCGGCGGGACAAGCATTGTGGCGAAGTTCAATGCGCATGGATAGCTTTTATTTTTTTTTATTTTGTTTGGTTGACGTCATCACGCGTCACCGCGGGAAGTTTGAAAAGTTTAAGGTTGGTACGCCACGTGGTGGCACTCACGCGAACTAAACCCTCATGTCCAGAAAAGCTGGATACGAAGAAATCGGAGCCCTCTTTTTTTGCGTCCGGGGGCAGCTGTTTTTATACTCTCGCAGTTGAGGGCAAGAAGGAACCCCTCAATAGACGAGCACGTGATTGTACAATGGGCTAATGGTGACGCACACTGTCGTAGCGCCGCCGGTCGGGCACAAAGACTGGGAGGAGAGGGTGACCCCCTGCTGTCGCATCGCCGCCGTTCGGGCACAATGGCACATACACTCACACACGCACATGAAGACACGTGGCATCGGAACATGCCTGGAAACGCCTGGAAACGCCTGGCGGGGAGCGTTGCGGCGACGCCGAACGGGCCAAAATGTCTGCCGCCCCGCCGCAGTCGCGCCGGCAAAACCGCGTGTCGCAGGCGAAACGCAACAGACCGCCCCGCCGGGGGAAGCAGATCCCGATGGACAGGGGACTGCATCCGCTGTCCGGAGGGATGTCGCTCGATGATGCTCATAACCGAAGTCGGGCGTCCCTCCACGTTTCTTGAGCGCAGCGCACAGAGAAGGCCTCGTTCTCTCGTTCAGGTTCGCACGGGACACTGCAAAGTGACTTCGGGAGAGTTCACATTTTTGTTCTCGTTCCCGGCAAGCGTTAGAACTACGCTGAAACTCAACCGCTCAGTCAGCAAGCACGGCACAACCCTCACTAAGCCCTGCCAGGCTCTTTCCCCTTTTTATACCACTGCCTAGTTCCTTACAGTAGTCTAGCATCACTCAGAACGCGTCCACAAATTGGAAAATTGCACTAGAAAGCATATCATCACTTTGAAACACTAAACAAAAGCAATATGTTAAAAAAAAATCCTGCCTCAGGAAGAAAAACATCAGTAACCAACAATTTTGAGGCTGATTCCTACGTTAGGGGCTTCGACTTAAGCCATCGGCGTTACCGTTGAGACTCCCCTTTTTGTAACGCACCTCAAAGGAATATTGTTGTAAAGCGAGGCTCCAGCGCAGGAGGCGGCCATTTTTGGGAGAGATGGTCTGCAGCCATTGGAGAGGGCAGTGATCCGTCTCAATGATAAACCTCGAGCCGGCTAGATAGCATGACAATTTCTGAACGGCCCACACGAGACATGCACACTCTTTCTCGGTGGCGCTATACGCCTGCTCACGACTGGTCAGCTTACGACTAGCATACAGGACGGGGTGTTCTACTTCTCCCTTTTCCCGTTGGCACAGTACAACGCCCATGCCTCGCTCACTAGCATCGCACTGAACAAGGAACCCTTTTGTATAGTCTGGCGATCGTAGCACAGGCTGGTTTGTTAGGGCACTCTTTAGGGCGCTAAAAGCTCTTTCCTTTGTCTCGTCCCAGACGACTGTTTGAGGCTCTGACTTTCTTAGAGCATCCGTCAGGGGAGCCGCGATATCAGAGTACCTGGGGATGTACCTCTGATAGTAGCCGGCGACACCTAAGAACGACCGAATATCGGTCTTTGTGCGCGGTTGCGGAAAGTCTCGCACAGCGGCCACTTTTATTTCAGAGGGGCGGCGACGACCCTGACCAATCACGTGACCGAGGTAGACAACCTCGGCCTGTGCTAACTGGCACTTAGGAGCCTTTACTGTCAAGCCCGCTTCGCGCAGGCGGGTTAGCACTGCCCGCAAGTGTGCCATATGCTCAGACCAGGATGCGGAGAATATCGCTACGTCGTCTAGATACGGTAAAGCGAATTCTTGCTGTCCCCGCAACACTTTATCCATGAGGCTTGAAAAACAGTATGGCGCGTTCTTCAAACCAAAACTCAACACTTTAGGACGGAATGTTCCCATTGGTGAAATGAACGCCGCATACCTACTAGCCTCTTCTGTAAGTGGAACCTGCCAATAACCCCTGACAAGATCTAGGGTGGAAATAAACTGAGCGCTACTAACTTTCTCAAGGCGCTCCTCGATGTTAGGGATCGGATAAATTTGATCCTTAGTGATGGAATTAAGCCTGCGGTAGTCGACGCAAGGACGAGGTTCCTTGCTCGGTACCTCAACTAAAATCAAAGGGGAGGTATAATCACTCTCACCTGCCTCAATAACACCGAGCTGTAGCATTTGCTTTACCTCAGCCTCCATAATATCGCTCTGGCGGGGTGACACCCGATACGCCTTGGATCGTACTGGCTCTGGGGAGGTAAGTTCTATATCATGAGTAAGTACAGAAGTCCTACCAGGCCTCTCAGAGAACAGACCTTGAAACTCTTGTAATAGCTGGTGTAGTTCGGTTTTCTGCTCGCGCGACAGCGGTGCTTTACTGATAAGGTCACTAATGACTTGACCGGTGTCTTCCCTGTTCGTCACTGAGCCTAGTCCCGGAAGCTCGACCGGAAGCTCTTCAGGAACGTTTACCATCATGCACACCACTGCTTCCCTTTGTCTATAAGGTTTGAGCAGATTACAGTGGTAAACTTGCTGTGCTTTCCGCTTTCCTGGCAGACTCACCACGTAGTTAACGTCCGACAGTTTCTGAACAATTCGTGCTGGGCCCTCCCACTGCACGTCTAGTTTGTTGTTTAGCGATGTGCGCAATATCATGACCTCATCGCCCACCTCAAAACGACGGGCCCTGGCTGTCCGATCATAATAAACCTTGGCCCTCTGCTGGGCCTTTGTCATTGCTTCACCTGACAACTCCTGTGCCCTTCTTAAGCGTTCGAGGAGCTTAAGTACGTACTCCACCACGACTGGGTCGTCGCCCCTACCTTCCCACGATTCTCGAAGCATGCGAAGCGGAGACCGAAGCGAACGACCGTACACCAGTTCAGCTGGCGAAAACCCCGTAGCTGCATGCGGCGCGGTCCTTAATGCAAACATCACCCCAGGCAGACACAGCTCCCAGTCAGTTCGATGTTCAAAACACAATGCTCTCAACACGCGCTTCATGACGGAGTGGAGCTTCTCAACGGAATTCGACTGTGGGTGGTACACTGAGCTGTGTAACAGCTTTACCCCACACCTTTCGAGAAAAGTTGTCGTCAAAGCGCTAGTAAACACTGTGCCCTGATCTGATTGGATTTCCGCAGGAAAACCAACTCGCGCAAATATGGACAGTAGTGCATTGACTATCTCAACTGAGCTGAGTTCTTTAAGCGGCACTGCTTCAGGGAACTTTGTCGCTGGGCAGATCACAGTCAAAATGTGTCTGTACCCCGTGGCTGTTACCGGCAGAGGTCCCACTGTATCAATAACGAGCCGTCTAAAAGGCTCCGTAATGATAGGTACCAATTTCAACGGCGCCCTTGATTTGTCCCCTGGTTTGCCCACCCGCTGACAGGTGTCACATGTCCTCACGAAATGGTCTGCGTCCCGAAAACACCCTGGCCAATAGTACTCTTGCAAGAGACGGTCCTTAGTTTTCTTAACTCCTAGGTGTCCGGACCACGAACCCCCGTGTGACAAGCGCAACAGATCCTGACGATAGCATTGAGGCACGATCAGCTGATCGAACTCCACTCCTCGGCGGTCTAGATACTTCCGGTACAGGACTCCACCTCTTTCCACAAAACGCGCAGTTTTCCTGGCGATACCTTCTTTGACATTGCAGCGTATGTTTTCTAGGCTACCATCCTTCTTTTGCTCGGCTATCAAAGCCGACCGGCTGACTTTTAGCAACCTATCAAGTCCGTCTGACGTAGGCGCGATGAGCAAATCAGTAGATAGCTCTTCTAACTTTCCCGTATCGGGATTTTCCTCTCCGGTATCTGGTGCCTTTAACGTTACCGACTCAAGTTTATTCAGTTCGGGCGTGCTCTGAATATCAGCTTGCTGCGCCTCTGACCCTTTTTCGTTGTTTGATAACGTCGGCCCCGCAACTACCGCCTTTGCAGCGAGCTCCCGAACCTTCGATCGGGTTAAGGCCTGAACACTAGCTTCACCAAACAAAAGCCCCTTCTCGCGCAGGAGGTGATCGGACCTGTTTGAAAATAGGTACGGGTACTGGGGGGGCAGCATAGATGACACTGCCGCCTCCGTCTCAAGCGCTCCGAAAGGTCCTTCAATAAGCACTTTTGCTACCGGCAGACACACGCTATGAGCTTCCACGGCTTGCTTGATCCACGCGCACTCGCCCGTGAACATATGGGGTTCTACGTAAGACGGGTGAGCTACATCCATCGTAGCTGCGGAATCGCGAAGCACTCGGCACTCTTTCCCGTTCACGAGGAGGTCTCGCATGTAAGGCTCGAGAAGCTTCATGTTCTCGTCAGTGCTGCCTATTGAAAAAAACACAACTTTTGGTGTTGTTTCCGGACACTGCGCCGAAAAGTGACCCGGCTTCTGGCACGTATAACAAACGCGCGCTTGCCTCATCTCGAACCGCTTTCTGCGTTCGGCTTCGGCTGCCGCCGTCTCCTTAGGTTCAGTCGCACTGCTTCCACTCGCATCCGCACTACGCGTGTTCCCCTTTGCTCTCATGGGTGTGAACTTCGGCCTCTCAAACTTCGAGCCAAATTCACCCTTTTGACCGTCCTTAGCTCCGCGAGCCCGACGCGTCACAAACTCCTCGGCTAGCTCAGCGGCTTTAGCCACCGTACAAACGTCTGGCCTATCCAAGACCCAGTATCGCACGTTCTCCGGTAACCGACTATAAAACTGTTCTAGCCCAAAACACTGCAGAACTTTATCGTGGTCACCAAACGCTTTTTCTTCTTTGAGCCACTCCTGCATGTTTGACATAAGCCTATACGCAAACTCTGTATATGACTCACTTTTGCTTTTCTCATTTTCCCGAAAGTTCCGACGGAACGCCTCCGCAGACAGCCGGTACTTTTTTAGAAGACTCGATTTCACTGTGTCGAAATCCTCTGCCTCCTCTCTATCCAAGCGAGCGACTACGTCGGCCGCCTCGCCGGGTAACAAAGTGAGCAAGCGCTGTGGCCACGTTTCCCGAGAGAACCCCTGCTTCTCGCACGTTCGCTCAAAGTTAACCAGGAACAAACCAATGTCCTCTCCAAGCTTAAACGGCCGCATCAGGTCAGTCATTTTGAACAATACGCGTTCTCCTGCACCGTGTGCCTGACTTCCATTACGAGCGCGTTCCATCTCTACCTCAAGACGCTTCATTTCCAAAGCGTGTTGACGGTCACGCTCTTGTTGCTCTCGCTCTTTCTGTTCTTTACGTTCACGCTCTTCTTTTTCTTTCTGTTCTTTACGTTCACGCTCTTCTTTTTCTTTTTGCTCTTTAAGTTCGCGCTCCTGTCTTTTTGCAGTCTCCCTCTCCTCAATGGTCTCAAGGCATTCCGACAGCTCGTCATCCTCAGCCTCTAACTCAAGAATAGCCTTTAGCAGTTCAGGTTTTCTTAGTTTGTCTGAGACATCCAGACCCAACTCTCTTGCAAGCTCCAACAATTTCGGTTTGCGCAACGACTTCAAATCCATGGCTGCTCTGAATGCTGCTTTCTCTACTGCTTACTATTGTCTTGCCGCAAACTAACCCGGCAGCAACGACAACCACAATTACCAGCTCTGTTTCTGACACTAACAAAAGCCTGGCAAAGCTCAGAAGAAGAAAGTCCCGCACTCACCAAACCTCGCAGCCAAGAGTTCCGCGCAGTCGTTCCGCTGCAGGCAACCAGTCATCACACAGGGCTCGTTGCACTGCTCCCGGATCGTCGATGAGCTGCTCAGCATACAGTCAACTGCATCTCTTCGCTGCTGGCCTCCGTTGTCGCGATCTCACCGCTGGCAGACAGTTATTTCGATCCCCCCCGATGGCATCGGTAGTTGGGAACTCGGCGCTGACGCCCGTGGTTGTACCTGGGTCGCAAGCCCCAAGGGTAGCGTTGGCCTGGCGGCCTGGGGTACAACTGGAAGCATCCGAAGGTCCCGGCAAAGCATGAGTCGACTGGTAACAACAAAACAACTTGTTTATTTTAACATCGCAAAGAGTTGGCGGTCAGGTTGACCGAAGTAGAGAGACGGGAGAGCACTTTACTCAACAGAAGAAATCGGAGCCCTCTTTTTTTGCGTCCGGGGGCAGCTGTTTTTATACTCTCGCAGTTGAGGGCAAGAAGGAACCCCTCAATAGACGAGCACGTGATTGTACAATGGGCTAATGGTGACGCACACTGTCGTAGCGCCGCCGGTCGGGCACAAAGACTGGGAGGAGAGGGTGACCCCCTGCTGTCGCATCGCCGCCGTTCGGGCACAATGGCACATACACTCACACACGCACATGAAGACACGTGGCATCGGAACATGCCTGGAAACGCCTGGAAACGCCTGGCGGGGAGCGTTGCGGCGACGCCGAACGGGCCAAAATGTCTGCCGCCCCGCCGCAGTCGCGCCTGGAAACGCCTGGCGGGGAGCGTTGCGGCGACGCCGAACGGGCCAAAATGTCTGCCGCCCCGCCGCAGTCGCGCCTGGAAACGCCTGGAAACGCCTGGCGGGGAGCGTTGCGGCGACGCCGAACGGGCCAAAATGTCTGCCGCCCCGCCGCAGTCGCGCCGGCAAAACCGCGTGTCGCAGGCGAAACGCAACACCCGTTAGTGACACGAACTCCGACGTGTGTGTGTGTGCCATAGTTGAGGGACGTCGTCGATTGTCATCGTCACCTGCCCGTGTTGCGCTCCAGATCTCAGAGGAAGAATCGAAGCCATGTGGTGCTGCATTGTACTTCTAAATTTTTGTAAGCTAAATAGTTCAGAGAACCTCATTATTATGAATACACTTTTTAAATTGAAATCAGCCATTTATCTCGGTCAAATGCCTTCGCAAAATTATAAAATTTATAAATTATCCATTCATTCCTTTTCGTTTCATTTATCGTTTTATGTTATTTAACACGAAAATAAAAAAATATTAACTTCAAATTTTAAATTCATATATAGCATGAAAATTGATATTGACGATTAGTATTCGTTTAATATCTCGTTCTTAAATTACAAAATTATATTTAGGGAAAACACGGGGGAAGGCGGGAGATGGAAATTCAAGACCACGAGCAAATCGCGAACAATATGAAAGCCGGAGTCAGCGTTTCGGCAAGGGGACTTGTCGTTCTCAAGGTGACATATGCTTTCCTCGGCTCAGTATATATAGGTGCGGTTCTCTTAAAGGAGAGAACGGGTAATGCGGGTGGGCGAGGCAATGATAGAGGGTGTGCTAGTGGCGAGGGTGTAGAATTAAAAAGAGAGGTGTGCGCTTCGACGTCGGTGGAGGAATGTGAAGTAGCGTCGTATGTCAGCCGGTTGACGTGTCACTATAGGTTCCTTTCTTCGGGGAGGGGGCCTGGATGACGGGAGGGGGGGGGGGTGCGATTATCTGCTTTTGTTGGAGGTCAGTGAACTATCGTCTCTCTGAAAGAGAGAATAAAAGTAGTGGCAGTAAATGGTGCTCGTGAAAAAAGAAAATAATAAGTGTATAAATAAAAGAACGAAAGAAAGGAAGAGAAAGACAAACGAAGCAGTCCGATTATAATTATAAATGACTAGGTGTTGTCGTCTATAGTTTGAAATTAGGCATAGTGAATAGATTCTCAAGCTCCTTTTGAAACGTTTATGCCTATTGGTTGCAATGCCTTGAACTTATAGATGAGGTATGATTCGCTTTATTTTCTGTCTCGCGCAGAATGGAAATTCGTCTGTAGGATGTAGAATTTCAGTTCATCAAAGTTAGTACCTGGTTGGTTGAAATCCTCGGCAACAGCTTTTGGAAGACTTTTAGTTTTGTCCGCGCGATGTCGGTTTAACCTGACGTTCATTGATTGTCCCGTTTCGCTAATATATTCTTACACAAGGAACATTCAAGCACATAAATTACGTCGGAACTAATGCAAGTAAAGCTAGTTTTCACTTCGTGGGTATAGATATTTGCGGTGCTGTTAATTTTGAGGCCACTTTGAAGGTGCCTGCAGTTTTTTCCATCTGGGCCTTGAACATGATTTCATTACGGGAGAATGATGTTGGATGATTTTTGCGTGCACTAACAAGTCTTTAACGTTTCTGTTGCGGCGATAGGTCAGCCTTGGTATCACTGGGAAAGCTTTTCTCAGGCGCTCGTTACTTGATAATACTGGGCGGTATGTTCGTAACATGATGTTTTTGTTTGGAAGGGCATTAGAATATTTTGCTATAAGGGCTGGTGGTCTCTCTGATTCTCGTATAGGCTGTTTCTTATCTCATTCCGACTGCCACTTCAATCTTTACACGACGTCGTAAGCCTTGTCGAGAGGAACTCGAGGATAGTTTGTTTCTGCTAGCGTTGCTTTAAGGTCATTTAGGCGGTGGATATAATCGTTGTCTTCGCTACAGATTCTTCTTGTTCATTTCGCTTGTCCTACAAAAATTTCTCGCTTACAGTGTCGCGGGTGATGACTGGTGTAGTCTAAATATGCTGGCTATCCGTAGGCGTCCGGTAAAGTGTCGTTCTCAGTTTTCCATTTTTTATGTAGACCGCCGTGTCGAGGAAGTAGATTTGACTAGGAGAGTGGTGAGCAGTAAAAACTAGGGTGAAAGAGGTTGAAATGGCTAATTAGGTCGTTAAGCGCGCTCGTCGCTAACACACCCTCGTTCGTTGCCTCGATCGCGCACCCACATTACACCCTCTCCCCTTTAGAAGAAAACATACCGGTATAGACCGCTTTTTCATGGGCGCCACCATGGATGGATGGATGGATGCTATGAGCGTCCCCTTTAGAACGGGGCGGTGGGTTGCTCCACCAAGCTCTTGCTATTATAGTGCCTAATATACTATGAACTCCCACAACCAAAGTTTCTGATCCTCTATTGCGAACTTTGCTTTTGTACGCCTCGGTTTTTTGTCGTTTCCCTACTTTTCTTCCACCAATCGCCTCTTACTAATCTCTATTTCGGACATGTTTGCTTTTCCATTTCTTTCGCTGAACTCAAGGGCTTCAAGGAGGCCAGTGGGGCAGACGTCTTCGCCTTCTAATAAAACATGATCCATCGTTTTCCTATAGCTTTGCCGCAGCAAGCTCATGCTTCTTCTTCCTTTTTATATCTCGCTTTATAGATGCGTGTTCTAAGGCATCCCGATCTCGCTTGGAAAAGTTATGAGCTTCCCTTTGAGTTATCAATTGTTTCTTTCCTGATTCCGTTTTTCCTCTTAAGTAGTTACTCATGGCAGGTTTCCTTTCCATTGCCGCCACCCATGAGATTATTTCAGCCTCTCTGACATTCCGCTTGGCGTTCTCTGTTGCTGTGTTGCACACCCTACTTGCTGGTTAGCTTCCTAGTTCTTTTCCTCCACTCTGAATCAATGTTCTTCCTGTACAGATACCGCAACACTCTCCCAGCCCATTTATTTTCTTCTATATTCCCCCTCAGTCGTTCTTCATAATGAATTTCACTGCGAGCTTCCCTCACTTCAAAACTAGTCTAGCCCATATCACCCTGCACATCTTCATTTGTAGTCTTCCCGTGAGCGCCCAATTCGAGGCGTCCCACTGAACTTTGGTTCCCATCGAGTCCTGATTGTACCCCTGATTTAAAGCAAACAACCGCATTTCCAAACGTACGTCGTGGAATCATTACACCTTTCCACATACCCCGGAGCAAGTAGTCAGGGATGGATGTTATGAGCGTCCCCATTGGAGCGGGGCGGTGGGTTGCGCCACCAAGCTCTTGTTATTATACTGCCTAATGTCCTACCTAGGTTAAACAAAAAAAGAATAAAAAAACTGAACTCCCACAACCAAATTTTGTGATCCCCTATTGCGAACTGTGCTTTTGTACGTTTCCGTTTTTTGTCATTTCCCTACTTTTGTCTCACCAATCCTCCAATCGCCTCTTGCTAATTCCTATTGCGAACATGTTTACTTTTCCACTGCTCTCGCTGAACCCAAGGGCTTTAAAGAGGCCAGTGGTGCCTAAATCGACCGCTGGGCCGACGTCTTCACATTCTAATAAAACATGCTCCATAGTTTCCCTAGTTTTACCACAGCAACAACATGCTTCTTCTTCCTTCTTATATCTCGCTTTAGGTGCGTGCTCTAAGGCATCCCGATCTCGCTTCGAAAAGTAATGAGCTTCCCTTTGAGTTATAAATTTCCTGATTTTGTTATTTCCTCTTAAGTAGTTACTCATGGTAGGTTTCCTTTCCATTGCCGCCACCCATGAGATTATTTCAGACTCTCTGACTTTCCGCTTGACGTTTTTTGTTGCTGTGTTGCCCACCCTACAGGCCGCATATTTGCTGGTAAGCTTCCTAGTTCTTTTCCTCCATTGCGAATCAATGTTTTTCCTGTACAGATACCTCGACACTCTCCCAGCCCATTTACTTTCTTCCATATTCCTCAGTCGTTCTTTATACTCAATTTTACAGCGAGCTTCTCTTACTTCAAAACTTTTCCAGCCCATATCACCCTGCACAGCTTCATTTGTAGTCTTCCCGCGAGCGCCCAATTCGAGGCGTCCCACTGACCTTTGGTTCCCATCGAGTCCTGATTGTACTCCTGATTCAAAGCAAACAACCGCATTTCCAAACGGACCTCCTGGAATCATCACACCTTTCCACATACCTCGAAGCACCTCATACCTATTGTATCCCCATAGCGCTCTGTGCTTCATTATCTCTAGAAGCTCTAGAAACTTTCCGCTTATGAATTGAATCAGGGTCAGTGTCTTTTGCTCTTTCTTTATTTGGCAAATACATTGAAGCAGCGGTTTGTCACGTTTCTGGCTCAGTAAAGTTGGTCGGTCCGGTGACTATATGATCGTTCATTTTCTGCCTGACCGGTCGCGGTTGTGCTCAGTTGCGAAAGGTTTGCTCTTGCTGCGCACAAGGCTTGTGACGTAGATGATCTGTACTCTGTAAAAACTTATAGGCGACTTAGTATCGCTAGTTATAGTTATTGGGTTTTACGTGCTAAAACCACCATCTGATTATGAGGTACGCCGGGGACTCCGGATTAATTTGGACCACTTGGGGTTCTTTAAAATGTCCCTAAATGAAAGTACACGTGTGTTTTTTCAGCATTTGGCCCCCATCGAAAAGCGGCCGCCGTGGCCGAGATTTGGTCCCGCGATCTCGTGCTTAGCAGCCGAACACGTATTATCGCTAGTCTCACGCTTACTCTGTTCCGTCACGAAACGTTTAGCTTCGAACATTCGTGTGCTGTAGGTGTAGTCGCCGTCGGCCATGCTTCGGCGCATTGATTCAAGTGTGCGCCCGTTCACTTATTCTTGATACGTTGGCGATAGAGTGTGCGTAAGTTTGGCGTTTGAGTCACGGCGGATGTGTGTAGATAATGATGCGAGGAACTTGTTAAGCCAGGAAGCGGCGCCACTGCCTCTGTCACTGTCTAAATAGCGGGACTCTCTTGCCGACGTTCCAGAGTTGAAGTCCTTTCTTTGGAGTTTTGTGGTATGCGACGCTGGCGGATGAGTGAGTTTTTTTTTTTTTAACATCGAGGAAATCCGTGCATCAAAAAAAGCCTGCTACACAGGCAGTCATAGTGTAGCAGCGTTTCGTGAACTTGGACACACAGGTTCATTCCATTCCTTAATATGCCAGTCACTATTTTTGCAGCCAACTGCTGAACACGTCTTCACTCCACCGCTTCACATTTTGCAGTATGAAAGCAGCATAGCGTGTTGGCGAAACCCCAGCAGGAATTTGCGGCAACTGATCGCACAAACGCAGAGGAGAAGCGGTAATGGTTTCGTGTTTCTGCGGTTTCGCTGAGGCAACGTGCAGCGCGGCGCCAAAACCGCCATGTCTTTTCTCCAGGGTAAACTGCTCCTCAAAAAGGGTTTGTTGGCCGCGAGATCGAGTAGAGTCGCCGCCCGGCTGGCACTGGCTGAACCACACATAGTGCTCATTGTGCAACGCGTCGTCTGCTAGGCGCTACGTGTTTACACATGCGTGTACGGCTTGAATACGTTTAAAGATCACCTCTTTCGTGGCTATAGGACAGTCGCAATTGCTAGATTGCATTTTTTGAGACTGTACAAAAGCATTTAGCTCTGCGTTGTCGCCTTTGCGCTGTAGTAAGATCAGTGACTCTACGTGTCATGCGGGCGACGTGTGAGTGTCGCACCCTTCGCTAGCCTCAATCTTAATTTTATTATCGCTTCGTGTTTCGAGTAGATCACAAAAATAATTTTACCTCGTAGTGGCTATAGTAAAGAAGTGCTTGTGTTGTCAATGTTAACTGTGGCTTTTAAGGGCTTCCATCATCTTCCTGACACTGGTTTGAATTCCAAGAGAAAAGGAGCAACTGAAGCCCCCTTTTATAACACTGAACACGCAACCTTATGTCCCACTGCAGGTGGTGGTTTTTATAAAGAGAGCGCCGCATTTTGACAAAGGTGCACTGTAGACTGTAGCTTCGGAAGACTGTTGACTTTAGATTGCAAAGTCAACACTCATAAGTACGTTGCAGTTATACTGTCGTCTACATAGTTACGCGGTCTACTCTTTTTTGTTTTGGTGCCTCCGCTTCTCTTGTAGTTCTGTAGCCACATCAACGGAGGGCAGCTCACCTAAACTCTGCCACATATGAGCATTAAGCTCGGCCCATCACTCCACTCTCCCCTTATCTTGCTATTAAAGTAAGTGCATGTACAAGTTGGAATCGGTTGTGCGCAGGACAGGGGTAATTCGAGATCGCAGGAAGAGGCCTTCGTCGTGCAGTGGACATAAAATAGGATCATGATGATGATGATGATGTACAAGGAGATACATGCTCCGGTATTCCAACGGCTGATAAAAAAGAAACACTTTGCGAAGAACGAAGTCATAACGATATCCTCAAATAGCTTAAGAGTTATTGTGAAAATTTTATGACTCGGCACACAAGCATCTCACCGTAACACGAGCTTGATGCATTCCATGTGTGCCGCAACAGTGTTCTAAAAAGCTTGCAAAGGTGCAGTCTATGTTTGTCGATAAACACCAACGTTCTTTTCTGCTGTTGAAGTAAATTTCGAAGTTTCTTAGAGGCGAACGCTCAAGAATACCAGAGTGCTCGAAGCCGTCAAATAGAGAAATACAGAACGCTTCCTTTAGCTCTGTCGATGTTGAGCGCTCGTTTTCAATCCCGCAAGCTATTGTGAGTCGGAATAAGCGCAATATAGAACTTGAAAACCTGGAGTGTATAACCGTGTGTTTATATAGCGCGTATATAGATTAGTAAACGTATAATATTCAATGCTACTTTTCTTTGTGGAACATTTGTTGGCTTCAATTTATAAGGCACGGATTTTAGCTTCTCCCATTGACCGTTTAGTAACTTCCCTGGTCTATTTTGCGTTCTTCGTCGTTGGTTCATTTGTTGCGTACCATAAGCAGGAAAGTCTGTCTATGAAACATAAACAACCTGCTCAGTGTACCAAAATAAAAATGTTAAACATGCTTGTCGCTGTATGTTGTTGCGTTTCGCCTGCGACGCGCGGTTTTGCCGGCGCGACTGCGGCGGGGCGGCAGACATTTTGGCCCGTTCGGCGTCGCCGCAACGCTCCCGCTGCTGCGTTTCGCCTGCGACGCGCGGTTTTGCCGGCGCGACTGCGGCGGGGCGGCAGACATTTTGGCCCGTTCGGCGTCGCCGCAACGCTCCCCGCCAGGCGTTTCCAGGCGTTTCCAGGCATGTTCCGATGCCACGTGTCTTCATGTGCGTGTGTGAGTGTATGTGCCATTGTGCCCGAACGGCGGCGATGCGACAGCAGGGGGTCACCCTCTCCTTCCAGTCATTGTGCCCGACCAGAGGCGCTCCGAGAGCCGAAGTTACCTTCTCCTCCCAGTCTTTGTGCCCGACCGGCGGCAGTGTGCGTCACCTTAGCCCATTGTACAATCACGTGCTCGTCTATTGAGGGGTTCCTTCTTGCCCTCAACTGCGAGAGTATAAAAACAGCTGCCCCCGGACGCCAAAAAGGAGGGCTCCGATTTCTTCTGTTGAGTAAAGTGCTCTCCCGTCTCTCTACTTCGGTCAACCTGACCGCCGACTCTTTGCGATGTTAAAATAAACAAGTTGTTTTGTTGTTACCAGTCGACTCATGCTTTGCCGGGACCTTCGGATGCTTCCAGTTGTACCCCAGGCCGCCAGGCCAACGCTACCCTTGGGGCTTGCGGCCCAGGTACAACCACGGGCGTCAGCGCCGAGTTCCCAACCGATCGCACCAGCGGTGCGACCACAACAACTCGCGCCATCGGTGCGATCCAAACATCTGGTTGGCAGCGGTGAGATCGCCTCCGACTTCAAACAACTGTCTGCCAGCGGTGAGATCGCGACAACGGAGGCCAGCAGCGAAGATATGCAGTTGACTGTATGCTGAGCAGCTCAACGACGATCCGGGAGCAGTGCAACGAGCCCTGTGTGATGACTGGTTGCCTGCAGCGGAACGACTGCGCTGGACTCTTGGCTGCGAGGTTTGGTGAGTGCGGGACTTTCTTCTTCTGAGCTTTGCCAGGCTTTTGTTAGTGTCAGAAACAGAGCTGGTAATTGTGGTTGTCGTTGCTGCCGGTTTAGTTTGCGGCAAGACAATAGTAAGCAGTAGAGAAAGCAGCATTCAGAGCAGCCATGGATTTGAAGTCGTTGCGCAAACCGAAATTGTTGGAGCTTGCAAGAGAGTTGGGTCTGGATGTCTCGGACAAACTCAGAAAACCAGAACTGCTAAAGGCTATTCTTGAGTTAGAGGCTGAGGATGACGAGCTGTCGGAATGCCTTGAGACTATTGAGGAGAGGTCAAAAAGACAGGAGCGCGAACTTAAAGAGCAAAAAGAGAAACAGGAGCGCGAACTTAAAGAGCAAAAAGAGAAACAGGAGCGCGAACTTAAAGAGCAGAAAGAAAAAGAAGAGCGCGAACACGCTTTGGAAATGAAGCGTCTCGAGGTAGAGATGGAACGCGCTCGTAATGGAAGTCAGGCACACGGTGCAGGAGAACGCGTATTGTTCAAAATGACTGACCTGATGCGGCCGTTTAAGCTTGGAGAGGACATTGGTTTGTTCCTGGTTAACTTTGAGCGAACGTGCGAGAAGCAGGGGTTCTCTCGGGAAACGTGGCCACAGCGCTTGCTCACTTTGTTACCCGGCGAGGCGGCCGACGTAGTCGCTCGCTTGGATAGAGAGGAGGCAGAGGATTTCGACACAGTGAAATCGAGTCTTCTAAAAAAGTACCGGCTGTCTGCGGAGGCGTTCCGTCGGAAGTTTCGGGAAAATGAGAAAGGCAAAAGTGAGTAATATACAGAGTTTGCGTATAGGCTTATGTCAAACATGCAGGAGTGGCTCAAAGAAGAGAGAGCGTTTGGTGACCACGATAAAGTTCTGCAGTGCTTCGGGCTAGAACAGTTTTATAGTCGGTTACCGGAGAACGTGCGATACTGGGTCTTGGATAGGCCAGACGTTTGTACGGTGGCTAAAGCCGCTGAGCTAGCCGAGGAGTTTGTGACGCGTCGGGCTCGCGGAGCTAAGGACGGTCAAAAGGGTGAATTTGGCTCGAAGTTTGAGAGGCCGAAGTTCACACCCATGAGAGCAAAGGGGAACACGCGTAGTGCGGATGCGAGTGGAAGCAGTGCGACCGAACCTAAGGAGACGGCGGCAGCCGAAGCCGAACGCAGAAAGCGGTTCGAGATGAGGCAAGCGCGCGTTTGTTATACGTGCCAGAAGCCGGGTCACTTTTCGGCGCAGTGTCCGGAAACAACACCAAAAGTTGTGTTTTTTTCAATAGGCAGCACTGACGAGAACATGAAGCTTCTCGAGCCTTACATGCGAGACCTCCTCGTGAACGGGAAAGAGTGCCGAGTGCTTCGCGATTCCGCAGCTACGATGGATGTAGTTCACCCGTCTTATGTAGAACCCCATATGTTCACGGGCGAGTGCGCATGGATCAAGCAAGCCGTGGAAGCTCATAGCGTGTGTCTGCCGGTAGCAAAGGTGCTTATCGAAGGACCTTTCGGAGCGCTTGAGACGGAGGCCGCAGTGTCATCTATGCTGCCACCTCAGTACCCGTACCTATCTTCAAACAGGTCCGATCACCTCCTGCGCGAGAAGGGGCTTTTGTTTGGTGAAGCTAGTGTTCAGGCCTTAACCAGATCGAAGGTTCGGGAGCTCGCTGCAAAGGCGGTAGTTGCGGGGCCGACGGTATCAAACAACGAAAAAGGGTCAGAGGCGCAGCAAGCTGATATTCAGAGCACGCCCGAACTGAATAAACTTGAGTCTGTAACGTTAAAGGCGCCAGATACTGGAGAGGAAACGCCCGACACGGGAAAGTTAGAAGAGCTATCTACTGATTTGCTCATCGCGCCTACGTCAGACGGACTTGATAGGTTGCTAAAAGTCATCCGGTCGGCTTTGTTAGCCGAGCAAAAGAAGGATGGTAGCCTAGAAAACAAACGCTGCAATGTCAAGGAAGGTATCGCCAGGAAAAATGCGCGTTTTGTGGAAAGAGGTGGAGTCCTGTACCGGAAGTATCTAGACCGCAGAGGAGTGGAGTTCGATCAGCTGATCGTGCCTCAATGCTATCGTCAGGATCTGTTGCGCTTGACGCATGGGGGTTCGTGGTCCGGACACCTAGGAGTTAAGAAAACTAAGGACCGTCTCTTGCAAGAGTACTATTGGCCAGGGTGTTTTCGGGACGCAGACCACTTCGTGAGGTCATGTGACACCTGTCAGCGGGTGGGCAAACCAGGGGACAAATCGAGGGCGCCGTTGAAATTGGTACCTATCATTACGGAGCCTTTTAGACGGCTCGTTATTGATACAGTGGGACCTCTGCCGGTAACAGCCACGGGGTACAGACACATTTTGACTGTGATCTGCCCAGCGACAAAGTTCCCTGAAGCAATGCCGCTTAAAGAACTCAGCTCAGTTGAGATAGTCAATGCACTACTGTCCATATTTGCGCGAGTTGGTTTTCCTGCGGAAATCCAATCAGATCAGGGCACAGTGTTTACTAGCGCTTTGACGACAACTTTTCTCGAAAGGTGTGGGGTAAAGCTGCTACACAGTTCAGTGTACCACCCACAGTCGAATTCCGTTGAGAAGCTCCACTCCGTCATGAAGCGCGTGTTGAGAGCGTTGTGTTTTGAACATCGAACTGACTGGGAGCTGTGTCTGCCTGGGGTGATGTTTGCTTTAAGGACCGCGCCGCATGCGGCTACGGGGTTTTCGCCAGCTGAACTGGTGTACGGTCGCTCGCTTCGATCTCCGCTTCGCATGCTTCGAGAATCGTGGGAAGGTAGGGGCGACGACCCAGTCGTGGTGGAGTACGTGCTTAAGCTCCTCGAACGCTTAAGAAGGGCACAGGAGTTGTCAGGTGAAGCAATGACAAAGGCCCAGCAGAGGGCCAAGGTTTATTATGATCGGACAGCCAGGGCCCGTCGTTTTGAGGTTGGCGATGAGGTCATGATATTGCGCACATCGCTAAACAACAAACTAGACGTGCAGTGGGAGGGCCCAGCGCGAATTGTTCAGAAACTGTCGGACGTTAACTACGTGGTAAGTCTGCCAGGAAAGCGGAAAGCACAGCAAGTTTACCACTGTAATCTGCTCAAACCTTATAGACAAAGGGAAGCAGTGGTGTGCATGATGGTAAACGTTCCTGAAGAGCTTCCGGTCGAGCTTCCGGGACTAGGCTCAGTGACGAACAGGGAAGACACCGGTCAAGTCATTAGTGACTTAGTCAGTAGAGCATCGCTGTCGCGTGAGCAGAAAACCGAACTACACCAGCTATTACAAGAGTTTCAAGGTCTGTTCTCTGAGAGGCCTGGTAGGACTTCTGTACTTACTCATGATGTAGAACTTACCTCCCCAGAGCCAGTACGATCCAAGGCGTATCGGGTGTCACCCCGCCAGAACGATATTATGGAGGCTGAGGTAAAGAAAATGCTACAGCTCGGTGTTATTGAGGCAGGTGAGAGTGATTATACCTCCCCTTTGATTTTAGTTGAGGTACCGGGCAAGGAACCTCGTCCTTGCGTCGACTACCGCAGGCTTAATTCCATCACTAAGGATCAAATTTATCCGATCCCTAACATCGAGGAGCGCCTTGAGAAAGTTAGTAGCGCTCAGTTTATTTCCACCCTAGATCTTGTCAGGGGTTATTGGCAGGTTCCACTCACAGAAGAGGCTAGTAGGTATGCGGCGTTCATTTCACCAATGGGAACATTCCGTCCTAAAGTGTTGAGTTTTGGTTTGAAGAACGCGCCATACTGTTTTTCAAGCCTCATGGATAAAGTGTTGCGGGGACAGCAAGAATTCGCTTTACCGTATCTAGACGACGTAGCGATATTCTCCGCATCCTGGTCTGAGCATATGGCACACTTGCGGGCAGTGCTAACCCGCCTGCGCGGAGCGGGCTTGACAGTCAAGGCTCCTAAGTGCCAGTTAGCACAGGCCGAGGTTGTCTACCTCGGTCACGTGATTGGTCAGGGTCGTCGCCGCCCCTCTGAAATAAAAGTGGCCGCTGTGCGAGACTTTCCGCAACCGCGCACAAAGACCGATATTCGGTCGTTCTTAGGTGTCGCCGGCTACTATCAGAGGTACATCCCCAGGTACTCTGATATCGCGGCTCCCCTGACGGATGCTCTAAGAAAGTCAGAGCCTCAAACAGTCGTCTGGGACGAGACAAAGGAAAGAGCTTTTAGCGCCCTAAAGAGTGCCCTAACAAACCAGCCTGTGCTACGATCGCCAGACTATACAAAAGGGTTCATTGTTCAGTGCGATGCTAGTGAGCGAGGCATGGGCGTTGTACTGTGCCAACGGGAAAAGGGAGAAGTAGAACACCCCGTCCTGTATGCTAGTCGTAAGCTGACCAGTCGTGAGCAGGCGTATAGCGCCACCGAGAAAGAGTGTGCATGTCTCGTGTGGGCCGTTCAGAAATTGTCATGCTATCTAGCCGGCTCGAGGTTTATCATTGAGACGGATCACTGCCCTCTCCAATGGCTGCAGACCATCTCTCCCAAAAATGGCCACCTCCTGCGCTGGAGCCTCGCTTTACAACAATATTCCTTTGAGGTGCGTTACAAAAAGGGGAGTCTCAACGGTAACGCCGATGGCTTAAGTCGAAGCCCCTAACGTAGGAATCAGCCTCAAAATTGTTTGTTACTGATGTTTTTCTTCCTGAGGCAGGATTTTTTTTTAACATATTGCTTTTGTTTAGTGTTTCAAAGTGATGATATGCTTTCTAGTGCAATTTTCCAATTTGTGGACGCGTTCTGAGTGATGCTAGACTACTGTAAGGAACTAGGCAGTGGTATAAAAAGGGGAAAGAGCCTGGCAGGGCTTAGTGAGGGTTGTGCCGTGCTTGCTGACTGAGCGGTTGAGTTTCAGCGTCGTTCTAACGCTTGCCGGGAACGAGAACAAGAATGTGAACTCTCCCGAAGTCACTTTGCAGTGTCCTGTGCGAACCTGAACGAGAGAACGAGGCCTTCTCTGTGCGCTGCGCTCAAGAAACGTCGAGGGACGCCCGACTTCTGTTATGAGCATCATCGAGCGACATCCCTCCGGACAGCGGATGCAGTCCCCTGTCCATCGGGATCTCCTTCCCCCGGCGGGGCGGTCTGTTGCGTTTCGCCTGCGACGCGCGGTTTTGCCGGCGCGACTGCGGCGGGGCGGCAGACATTTTGGCCCGTTCGGCGTCGCCGCAACGCTCCCGCTGCTGCGTTTCGCCTGCGACGCGCGGTTTTGCCGGCGCGACTGCGGCGGGGTGGCAGACATTTTGGCCCGTTCGGCGTCGCCGCAACGCTCCCCGCCAGGCGTTTCCAGGCGTTTCCAGGCATGTTCCGATGCCACGTGTCTTCATGTGCGTGTGTGAGTGTATGTGCCATTGTGCCCGAACGGCGGCGATGCGACAGCAGGGGGTCACCCTCTCCTTCCAGTCATTGTGCCCGACCAGAGGCGCTCCGAGAGCCGAAGTTACCTTCTCCTCCCAGTCTTTGTGCCCGACCGGCGGCAGTGTGCGTCACCTTAGCCCATTGTACAATCACGTGCTCGTCTATTGAGGGGTTCCTTCTTGCCCTCAACTGCGAGAGTATAAAAACAGCTGCCCCCGGACGCCAAAAAGGAGGGCTCCGATTTCTTCTGTTGAGTAAAGTGCTCTCCCGTCTCTCTACTTCGGTCAACCTGACCGCCGACTCTTTGCGATGTTAAAATAAACAAGTTGTTTTGTTGTTACCAGTCGACTCATGCTTTGCCGGGACCTTCGGATGCTTCCAGTTGTACCCCAGGCCGCCAGGCCAACGCTACCCTTGGGGCTTGCGACCCAGGTACAACCACGGGCGTCAGCGCCGAGTTCCCAACAACCGATGCCATTGGTGGGATCCAAACAATGTGGATTGACAAAAAGCGACATCTCGTGTGATCAATAACGCCCTATGAATCGTTGGCTTGCACAATAGTTGCTACTTTGCAGACGTCACAAGTGAACGCTACGTCAATTCTATTGTCATGAGTATAGGCTAAGAACATCCAATAAATAAAACAGGTAGTCGTTTCCGAACAATCTTCAGAGCCTGTTTCGGCCCCTATCGTGCCTAAAATGACGCTTAAAGTGCTTATTTCAGGCGCTTAAACTCGCATTTCTAGTGCCTAAAAATCCGTCCTCTAGTTATAACACTGAGTTGAAAGGCGACTATTATAATTTTCATTTGCTGTCATTATGACGTTGTTAGCTTGACGATAGAAAGAGACCACTGCTAGCTGAAATAAAAAATACTAATCATTCTAGCTCCTAAAATAAATAAAACATTGTCGCGTCACTGTCGCGCGCGTAACCGAGCAACGGCGATAAAAACATTCTCGTTTGAAAGAACTTGATGATCCTACTATCGTACTGTCAGTCACAGCGGCCTAGCTTGATTAATTGAACTCATGACCTGCTTGCATCCCACAGTGAATAATAATAGTAAGAATAATAATAAGCGGAAATGTATGCGTAGAATTGGTGATGTAGTGCGCATTAACTTGCTAATTTACCTTTGTGTACAGGAATATAGACTTTCTTAAAACAGCGCAAGATATTCAGAGATTGCGGTAAATGTTAACTTGTGCAAAAGTTTTAACAAAGTAGGCGGTACGCAAGCGAAACAAACACAAAAAGATCCATGAAAGTGCCGAAATCGAGGTTTCCTGGCTGAGTGCCAGTTCTCCATTGAACGACAGTTTGCACTTTCGTTAATTTTCAAATGAAGAGAAAAGTCGTGCAAAGATGTGGCATCGCAGGCCAACATAACTTCATTTCACTGTAGTAAGCGCGTTTCATTACCAGAAAATTGGGCAAACAAGTCACAGCGGAACGCCGCCGCCGTGTACATTTCAAAGCGCGCCATCAACCGCCTATCCACCAGAAGGCGGCGACGGTACTGCCACCTGTAGCTCGATCTCGCGGTGGATAAGATGTCCAGGGCACCTTAACTTATCACCAAAGAGGTTATGTACTTACTTATCCGTGAGTTTTGGACATTCTGCCGCGGACGCACAGACTCTCGTTAAAAACTACAAATTGTTTGCTCTGTCCGTCCATCCTTTCCGTTACGCTGACGAGTACGACGGCTTGATGACGACGACAGTCATCAATTCATCACGTCTTTAGGCCGCCTTCTCATCATCAGGCTTCACCCCCGCTACAGGGCCAGTAAAAACAAAACATCGTCCGCCATCGCCACAGCATTGCTTGCTCTGCAGACGCGGCACGCTCCAACAAACCGGCCAATTACAGCCCTTTGCGCAACACCTTTGACAACATTTGCTTTAACATTTTCGCAGACATCGGAGGAAGGTCGGCTTTACACTAATTCCCACTCAGTCGTGGGATTCGCCAAATTTATTTGTTTCGTCACGCAGCACAGAGAAGCACTCACGGGCGGTTATGGGAGGGCTAATCAGTTGAAGCATGCAATTTATTATTTAAGGCCTTCAAGTAGCTTTAATATGTCTACTCTCAGCATTTTCCCAACGCCGCAAACTTTTGATACGGAGTACTTTAGAAAAAAAATTAAAAAATCTAGTTGGGCAGGAACTATCGACGATGATTGTCAGTGTAAATGAATATTGGCGGCTAGGACTTAAGGAGTCGCTATCTGTTGGAAGCGCCTCACTTGCATTGTATAAGGGATAACGCGACGCGCTTCTCATAGGTTTGGCTTTCGACGCTCAATAAAAGCGCAACGTATTCACTACGTTCTACCTCAACTATACCATTGCGCATTCCCTACATAACGACTAACTATGGATTACATTTGTTTTCTTAGATTGTCGCGAAACTGTGGAACACCTTACCGTATAGAATCGCGTTATCCACACCATTTTATACATATAAGCAACTTGTTCGCGTTCATTTACTTAACTTACAACTTACAAGTTACTCTGGTTACAATAGTAACCACGTTAACGGAAACAAGGAACGTTTTGTGCTCATATGAAACAAAGCTACTGTAATATTTCAATTTTTTTGTGCCTTGTTATTCACTTGTAATCACTCCCGTTAAAAAACGGACCCCTGCCACAACCCTTGAAAGGGTTCAGGGGTCCTACCTGTATAAAAATAACATGTTATTATATGTATCAGAAACAATAAAGAATGGTTGATTGATTGACTGATTAATTGACTGAGTTATATCCTATTACGCAACGTTGTCCATCAGGCGTCACATTGTACGCATCTCTTTAACGGTATCCATGCCACATTTAGAGGCGAGTAGCAGGTTATACCTAAATCCAGAAATATATGAGTTTGAGTTTATTTTTCACACAACTCGAACATAATATGCACAAGGTGTGGTGAGGTATAGACAGGGCAAAAATTCAGTTTCGCCCAAAAGGCGAAGCATTGATTGCGATAGAAAATTAGCTCACAACTATACGAAGTAAGGGTAGTAGCTTTAGCGGCTTGTAAACATTCGCTTACTAACTAAATTAACAAACACGGTGTCACGCGCACACAGGTAAACATGAACACATCTCACTCGATCCACGCGGAAACTCGTGGTGAAAAGGTTGGAGTACGGAAGCGCGGCAGCAGCAGCGAGCGAATTGACCTTCACGCTGCGTCTCGCTTCAACGCGAACTAAGCGTCGAAAGCACTGCGCATATGACGCTGTCAGCACTTGGGGTTCATCGCACATCGCAGATCGCACATCGCTTTCAAGATATGGGCGTCCACGCGGCTTACGCAGCAGCCGCCGGTAGTGGCAGGCTGTTCCTGTTTGACCTTGGCTGAACTTGAAGGTCAGTCTGACGGAACGAGGCGTTTTCCAGATTTGTACCTGGAGCAGTAGAGCTATCGCTCTAAACGATCGCGCGCGCACACACGCACACAACAACGACAACAACAACAACAAGGAAAAAGGAAGACCTAGACACTGCAGAAAACAACTAAAATAACATCTGCTGGAATGCAAGTGCAACAATAAAGTTCTGTTTTAAATGGATCATGCAAGCTGGATGTTGTAATAAACAGACTATATACGCAAGCGGGCAAGGAAATAAAGAAAACGCGCAAACGAAAAATCATGATATCGCAGTTAGTCCCAACGTTGAAGTCTTTGTGCAGAAGCAAAAATGACAGAAAAAAATAGTACTTTCACTGTTCAACAACAACAATTGAACGCAGTATAGCAAAACTCGCTTTTCAAAAGTTTCTGCTTACCAAACTCGAATGCACCTCGAAAATTTCGGAGCTGCATTGACGTACCTCATGCATTTAACGTCTACAACCATTCCCCAAAACGTGGTTGGCTGGTAAAATTCTTTCTTTCGATTGCTATTTTAGCGCTATTCGTAGCACATCATTTGTTTCAAGAACAGATACGACCTTGTTTTCATAGGTGAAGAAGAAGAGTGTTCGTAAAAGTTGTTGAGCTCAGCGCCTGCGGCCTCCTTTTCGCCATTTCTTCTGCCAACAGTGTTGATGGTGTGCGAGTCGCTATGCCGCGCCGGCTAACGTTGGCGCCGGCCACACCGCGATTGTCTTTCGTCGTCGCGCGCCTCTAGTCACGTGACCACGGCTCGCGCTCCGCTGCACGAGCAGAGAAAATGATTCACACACCATCGCAACTGTTGCTTGAAGAAATCTTGCTCGCAAAACTCGCTTTTCAAAAGTTTCTGCTCACCAAACTCGAATGCGCCTGGAAAATTTCGGAGCTGCATTGACGTACTTCATGCATTTAACGTCTACAACCATTCCCCAAAACGTGGTTGGCTGGTAAAATTCTTTCTTTCGATTGCTATTTTAGCGCTATTCGTAGCACATCATTTGTTTCAAGAACAGATACGACCTTGTTTTCATAGGTGAAGAAGAAGAGTGTTCGTAAAAGTTGTTGAGCTCAGCGCCTGCGGCCTCCTTTTCGCCATTTCTTCAGCCAACAGTGTTGATGGTGTGCGAGTCGCTATGCCGCGCCGGCTAACGTTGGCGCCGGCCACACCGCGATTGTCTTTCGTCGTCGCGCGCCTCTAGTCACGTGACCACGGCTCGCGCTCCGCTGCACGTGCAGAGAAAATGATTCACACACCATCGCAACTGTTGCTTGAAGAAATCTTGCTCGCAAAACTCTCTTTTCAAAAGTTTCTGCTTACCAAACTCGAATGCGCCTCGAAAATTTCGGAGCTGCATTGACGTACCTCATGCATTTAACGTCTACAACCATTCCCCGAAACGTGGTTCGCTGGTAAAATTCTTTCTTTCGATTGCTATTTTAGCGCTATTCGTAGCACATCATTTGTTTCAAGAACAGATACGACCTTGTTTTCATAGGTGAAGAAGAAGAGTGTTCGTAAAAGTTGTTGAGCTCAGCGCCTGCGGCCTCCTTTTCGCCATTTCCTCAGCCAACAGTGTTGATGGTGCGCAAGTCGCTATGCCGCGCCGGCTAACGTTGGCGCCGGCCACACCGCGATTGTCTTTCGTCGTCGCGCGCCTCTAGTCACGTGACCACGGCTCGCGCTCCGCTGCACGTGCAGAGAAAATGATTCACACACCATCGCAACTGTTGCTTGAAGAAATCTTGCTATATACTATGTTTTGTTATAGTGCACCAAGAGTTCACGCAATCTATTCTTTGGTGGGGCATGTAATCCTTCTATCTACTTGTGCTAACAAAGGAAGGATTGGAGCGGAGGTAGGAACATACGTTCTTCGTGAAGAATAGAGTAAATTAAAGTGTTTACCTCGGAGCCTGCCAGGGCATGTAATGTTAGCCTATGTTTATGAAATTCTGATGTGAGTGTTGCAAGTTGATATTCGTAAAGAGAAGAAAGTGAGACATATGAGCACTGTATGACAGGTTTGCGATTAGGGAACTAACGCTGACTCTGGTACGAATGAATACTTGCATAAATTAATACACGCATATGGTGCATTATTTCACGAGCTATGAAGGAAAATAAATCCTGGTTCTTAGGATATTCAATGCAAATAATGTAGGATTCCGTTGTTGATTGCTATTGCGATGCGGACTAGTGTAATAACAAATTCAATCAATACGAGGGATCGCCTCGCTATCATTGCGCTAAAACTTTCCGTAACAAGAAATCAAAACGGTCACATGGGCCGCAATGGTTAAACCGGAAAAGTAGCCATATACGAATATATACCCCGAGCGTTCAATGGCTGTTAAGCCTGACATAGAAGTAATGACTCTGTGAACCAGAACACACCTTTATTCTTCCAACCAGTCGCACCTTTCCTCCCCTTCTTCGAAACGGCGACGAACTTCAAACACTGTCTTCCAAGCTGTCTGATTAGTTTATCGAGTAAACCTCGGAAAAAAACCTTCGACGGCCTCTTTGAGTTCATCACCGTCGACAAATCGCTGTCATAGAAGGTGTTTCCTCAAATGTCAAAACGCACACGTGTCACATAGGGCGTCTAGCGGAGAATAGGCCAGTTGTTGCTGGCGTTTGTAACCCGCATTCGTGTAGAGCGGGCATATTGTGCAACGTAGCCACGAGTACAGCGGCATTGTTTTTTTTTTCTTTTTGCCATATTTTATTCGGCGCTAATCGACATTCAAGCAGGACTTGGGGATGAGCTCAACTTGTTATTTTAGTTTCGGGGGGTAGTAAACAAATCAACCTAACACCATATCAGAAATTACGACCATGATCTTTACCGCACAGGCTGCGTCCACATTCAAGGGCGGAGGAAGATTTGAGTGTTGCCAGTAGGGATGCGAAACTATGGATATTACTATCGATACTATCGATAGATGAATCACTATCGAATTATCTATGGCAAACAAATAATTTCAGTGGTGCCATGGCTAGTATAAAACGACGCAACGTACCGCACGTAATGTCCGCAACTTAAACTTGCCGACGTTTTACTGCATATCGCGTGGCACGTGCTAGGCAGACTGCGGTGACGATCATAGCGCTCTGTGTTGTCCCAGTGCACGCGCCACAGAGCGCTGCAGAAGGACACCTCTCCGTACCAAGACACATGGTATAACTTTCCATACTTATAGCATGAGATCACGCGATCTGACTCACCAGTAAAGGAAATTGCAACCGCAGGCAGGGAAGAGTAACTGCTTTGAATTCTGGAGGCCAAGCCAAAGTTCCAAAACGCCACTCTCTGAAGTGGCTATAAAGTATGCTTTAGCGTTCCATGCAACGTTAGTACCAGCAGAACGCATATTCTCAGCCGCTGGGTATGCGTAAATTCAAACATGGGCAGCGCACTCAATGAAGAGCAATATATCCCACATTACGTTTCACATCCGACTCACCCGCCGCGGTGGCTTAGCGGCTACGGTGTTGCGCTGCTAAGCACGAGGTCGCGGGATCAAATCCCGGCGGCTGCGAACAAATTTCGATCGGGGCGAAATGCAAAAACGTCCGTGTCCCGTCCATTGGGAGCACGTTAAGGTCGCCCTGTTGGTCAAAATTAATCCGGAGTCCCCCAATGCGGTGTGCTTCATAAATTAAGTCGTGATTTTAGCACGTAAAACCCCAGAATTCAATTCAACACATGCAAGTGTCTAGTCAAAACGAAGAATGTCGTTATAAATGAGTATAACTGCGCTGAAATGAATTGCATTTTTAGATCAGACTATAGAGAGAACTAACTACTAATTGTCGTGGTCTCGTCTGACGAAGGTTAGCTTTCAGTGCGAATAAATGACAGGCATGATTTCAATTGTAACAGCAAAGAGAAATATTATATTCGCCAAAATATTGCTAAAATGCATAGACGGAGCACTACTGATTACCAGTTATTGCAAAACGTTTGGTAATATCTCTAGTCAACAACTGCAAAGCTATCAATTACAATATTATAGCGAAAGTTAGTAAACAATCATAACACTACTGATAATACTATCGATAGTTTCTTTTTGAAACTATCGATAATACTATCGATTGTAAAATAGCTATTGATGGTATCGCTAGTCAATTTACCGATAGTTTTGCATCGCTAGTTGCTAGAGAAGAATGTGATGTTGGGCGAGTTCACTATACATACGGCTATTTTCCAGCGCAAACACGGAAGCCGCAAGACTGGTCTCTGTATTGTCTAGTATGTAGGGTTGTACCATCTTTGTCTTAAATAACACCATGCTATGAGGTCACACTCACTCGCTTGTAGTTGGGGTCCCAGAAGTAGAGCCAGGTTTCATCGAGAGTCACCAGATGCCAGTGAAAGTTCCTCTCATCTGAACTCATTATGGCTAACAATTCACGGCAACGTTTCAATAAACTACTTTTTCTCGTTTCAGGCGTCAAACACTTCAGGCTCTCATCACGAGTAAATTTGTTTAAATACATACAGGTTTCTGCTGGCCCAGTGCTGACGTCTCAGTCTGTAGTAAGCTGAAGAACGTCTCATACTTTATTCGTAGCTAAATTTGTTGCTTTCCAGCCCATTTCTTCAGTGATTACTTCAAATAGGCGACAGGCTGATGTGTCATCTTCCAAGGATGCCTTGACGTGCCTTAATAAAGCTGCCTATCTTTCTAACGTCTCATGTGACGGAGCAAAGACTCCGTAGACATTATTCATGTGCTCATGAGTATTTGCAGGTGCTGCTCGAGTCTTCGGAAAAAATTAGATCCTAGCACCATGCTTCATGCGGTTGTTTACTTAGCCAGTGCCGATTTGCGATCACGATCAAAGCCTCAGGCAAACACGACTCCCTGTGTCCTGTCTACTATGCCGAGAAATAGCAGCGGTGCAAACAAGGTAACGTTTAACATCAGCACACCATTCTCGTATTGGACTAAACGCTGAAGAAATTAGTACACATTCGCCCGTCAACATCACCGCTAATTATCATCAACCAAAGCAAACAGCATAGAAAGCTTCGCTTACATAGATTCCCACAGTGCGTAGGATACGCATTTTACTACCTGAATCTTGGCCATCTACTTAGCTGTCTAGGTGATCACTGTTAGCGACAGCGGAGTGCTGGTGGAAGAGCACCCTTTCAATATTACAACACGTCTGGAAGATTGTAGCTGTGGCAATATGCGAAGGTTTTAATTTATAAGCCAAATTAGGTTCACCGAGTTAATACATTGATGTTATTCGATTGCGGTGTAGCAGGCAAAAATGCTAAACAGGGAAAAGTAATCTTAATTTGATCTTGGTTGTGCTAGCAAATCAACCAAGCTGTCACACATGAAATGGGGCATTTGTAGGTGTGTTTTGCAGCACCACAGCCCTCAATAGCTTTCGAGTTAACTGCTACCACTCTAATTTATCTGTAAGGCATGTAAAAAGGTACAGCTTTGTAGGAGGCTGGCAACAACAACTATTTAATGCCAAGTTAAAGTGTAAAGATGAGGTGTTCCTATTAGGGCGACTGTATAAACTTATGCCTTAGTTCCAATCTGGTGTGAGGCGGAGCATCGATTGTGATAGCAAAATAGTGGACAGTTATACGAAGTAAGGATAGTAGTTTTATCGGCTGTATAAATGTGTATACATATATGCATACTAACTAAATTAACGAGCATGATGTCACGCGCGCAGAAACAAATATGGACACATCTTACTCGATGACCGCGGAAACTCGCTGTCAAAGCGTTGGAGTGAGGAAGTGCGGCAGCAGCAGCGAGCGAGTTGAACTTCGTGCTGCGTCTCGCATCGACTCGAACTAAGCCGCGGAAACACAGCGCGCGGCGGACTCTGTCCCCTTCGCAGGTGGCTTTCAGGGTACAGCGGCTCGGGCTGGCGCGCGCAGCCGCCCGGGCAGATCGGAGTAGAACAAGCCCCCCCCCCCCCCACCCCTTTACTCTTTTTCCGAAGCCTTGCGCGTGACGCAAAATGTCGCGTTTCCGCTTCCCTCCCTTGCGTGCGCGAGATTGAGCCCCGATCGCTGGCTGACCCTCGCGCGCTTTCATTCACACATATAACACACGGTGCGCGGCGGCGATTTGAGCGCCCTTAGACTTTATAAGGAACCTCACGCCGACGGGAGAACTGCACCTGGAGTGTCCATGTAATTGCTATCGCAATAAAAAAATGCCTGTATAGGTTGGTAGGAAAATCGGGACGTGAACAGCTAGTGTATTTTTCGAGGAATGAGCTTAACTAAGGCTCAGTTTCCTGTCAAGAACCGCTTTTTTTTTCGCAAAGCAATTCAGCGAAACAATTCATTGAAATCAATCGAGGAAGAAGTTATATATTACACGTCTAGATGGCACTTTACTCATTCAGCGGGACTGCTCTCTGAGGCCTAATTTCATATTCTGCGGACACAGTTCTATGGAACTGTGTCCGCAGAATATGAACCTTGACGATCTTTGGAAGATCTTCAAGGTTCTAGGATTTACAGCCTTGCACGCCAACGCAATTTTCTGCAAAAGTTATGAGACAACAGAAGCGGTCGCGGTGGTCCTATATCTCCAAATTCTAGGACATTGGTTATACTCTTACTGTTGATCTTTAAAGTTCATAAAAATTCATTCAAAGCAGCTTTTTTCGAAAAAAAAGAGAAAATAGCCAGAAAATAGATCTCTGAAGTGTAACTTTGCGCCGAGAACTGTTCCTCGAAGCGGTTCCCAAGCTCTAGACTATCGCAGCTATGTGTGATATGATGAGCGGAAACGCCTTGATTTGGTCGCGGCACAGGTGCTGCTTTTCACCTAGTGGCTGATAAGTTTACCACCAGTTTACTCATATTAATGAGTTGTTGCGGGAGTTTCGAATTTAGGCCTTAGCCTCCACGTTGAAGGCCGCGGTATTTTCTAGCCATGACGCGGCGGCGAAAAACTGCCATAGTTGTGATGATTCAATGAAGCACTTGCGAGTGGCTCGTTTTTATTTCTTGTAATCTCCTTCACAGACGCACTTGAACCATAAGATTCCTCCGCAGTGCCCTCTGATCGGCTTTGTCTTGTTTTTGTTGTAGCACTCCACGATGCATAGGTCTGTCTCGAAAGGGCAACCTGCCAGAAGACAAAGAAGAAAAAAAAAAGGAAGATAGGAGAGAGGCCACTCATGTCCTCGGTAAATGGATCACGTAATAATTTTGCGAACAGAGAAAATACACGCGCGTAGTCGCTTTACAAATGTTGCATGAACACCAGACACGAGTATCATTCCTGTACGTGCAGCGATTCCTAACCTAATTAGAGCTAAAAAAAATCATCAGCCTTTCTACTTTATGAAGAAGGTCGATCAGCGAATCTGTGGTGTGTTTTATTCTCTGCACACACACACACACACACACACACACACACACACACACACACACACACACACATATATATATATATATATATACATATATTGGTAATATTATTAATCGTAATAATATTAATATTATTATTACTGAAGGACACAGGCAGCGAATACATCTTTTGACTGTGGACTGGTTTATTGTTATTCTTATATTTTTTAAGTAGTGACGTGTGCAAGCACCGCCGCATGTCAGACGGGAATGACACAATATTTACTACTTCACTGTGAACTACGTAATCATGAAACGTAGATAAAACTCGGCGTAATGTTACAGTCGTCTTAGCGGCTAATTTTTATATAATTTCTTTCAGGATAGTTTCGATAAAACAAGAGTTACAGCCGCTTTGTATAACCATACTCTCTCCGTAGACGGCCATGTATACATATATATCGACAACAGACGGGAATGCTGTAATGTTTACAACTTCACTGTGAACTAAGACAAGTAAATGAAACTCAGCGTAATGATAGAGTCGTCTAAGCGGCGAATTTTAGATTGATTCATTTTGGGATAGTTTTCATAAAACAAGAGTTACAGCCGTTTTCTGTAACCTATACGCTCTCCGTAAACGGCCGCGTATTGACAGCAGACGGAAATTCTGTAACGTTTACAACTTCACTGTGAACTAATTATGACAGATAAATGAAACTCGACGTAATTATAGAGTCGTCCTAGCGGCCAATTCGATTTTTTTCCAAAATACCTACATTAGATTGAGAACTGCAGAGAATTCGCGAGAAACTGGAGACGAAAAATTGTTCGTGTCGACGCGATGCGTAGATGGACAGACACCGACCGCCAACGAAGGGTAGCTATATACAGCTTCACTGTAAAAATTACGAATCATTTGCTTCGATTTGAATGCTTCAAATCACCGTCACTTCTTGTGCTTATTTTGGCGCACCAATAAGCGCAATAGGTATATCGCTCAGATTTTGTTGACATCTCGGTTAAGCAGTGTTGCAGTTCCGGCAGGATTCAAATAACAGCAAAACCTCTCGACCACAGCTCGATTGATGAGGTGGTGTTGTGCGGTGACATAGAACAACACGGTGTTCATACCGTTGCCCCCCGAGATCTTGACGCATGAGAACTCATCGAGGAGGCGAGGCCGATTTTGAAGCACACGGCGCAGGGATGCCTACACAAGGTTAAGACCGCGGTCTTCGGTGAAAGGATGGGCCCGTATGGTACTTCTCTGTCGTTATAATTCGGGGCCCCTGAAACGGTTCGGACAAATTTTGTAGACGCGTAGGGTACAGCTTAAGTAGAACATTCGCACCACAATTTGTGACGAATGTTTGTTGTGACGAAGTGACGGCCGCAATCGCACAAATCCTGGCGCCCATCGGATAGCGGTTGTCCAATGCGCTGCAGCCAGTCCGCTCGTCTACTGGCTTGCAGAGGGACACGATGTCGCAGGTTGACATATTGCCAGTCGCTACGTTTGCAGTCCACAACGCAAGAAAGCCGAATCATAGCGCTCGCAAAAAGACAGACCGACACTGACTGCGGAGCTCTCGTCAGAGACGACGCACGTTGTAACACAAGTAGACGACATACGCTGCGTGCCGGAAGTGCTTAAGTCTACTGAAAAATTGTTCTTGTGCTTTCTCATTATGTTACTTTCTTTTTATAAAAACAAATTACCTAACATTCCAACTATTACAAACATCATTTGTTTACCATAAAGTTGGAAAAATTATCGATCACGCGCCCTGGTCAGCCAGTCGGATAGCTCGCCCCACTGACGTCATATGGGCGATTTCTGTCATATGGGTAAGGGCGGCTTAAAATTCCGCCGAGCAGTGTGCTGCGATCGGCAGCGATGTGCATTTTTAAAACCTGATAATAAATTACACGCTTTACGCGAAGCACTTAGATGTGTCAATTAATGATCAGAAGGACCCACTCTAACGACTCAGTAAGTCTGTGGAAAATCGTCAAAATCGTTTCAGGCTCACTTTAAGGGCAGTTTCTCAACGTTCTCGTACGGCGAAGGCCGGCCCTTGCGGCAGCGTGCTCGGTATCGTATTTTCATATTTTGTATTCGATCAAATGAAAAGATACTGTTATTATTATTCAGTCAAATCAAAGGACGTTTATTATTTACAAAGGTTGTACATATTGCGTTGAATATACCGAAGGAAGTCCCATATACCTCAAGGCTGCAAGGGGACCTGCTGTTTTGAGGTGCATGAAGAGAAGTGAGTAAGCAACAGTAGTTATACATTAGCAACGACTCGTAAGCACAAATATTAAAAATAATTTGCGTACAAGAAAACAGTACTAGTAAACAGAAGAACCGTAAACTCAACTTTCTATTAGAAACATGACTAGTTTGTTCTTAAATGTAACAAAAGATACACATTGTTTTAAATCGTTAGGCAGGTTATTCCAATAGGCTACAGCTACAAATTGGGCCGTGTGTTTCCCATAGTTACTGCGTACTTTTGGTAGCAGAAAGTCCTTATTCAAAGCAAAGCTGATGTTATTGGAAATGTAAAGGCACACTTTGCCAAATACATGAATTGTAATGAGATTGTTTATTGTCTTGAACAGTGTGATGATTAGGTGATATTTCACCATAAGTGTCAACGGAAGGATTTCATATTCCCGAAGGAGGGCAAGGGCATTGGCGTGGAAAGGACTGAAGGTGATTAACCAGATGGCTTGGTTCTGTAAATCATGTAAGGTAAGTAAATGTGTGGGACACGTATTACCCTAGGTTGATACACGGTAAGTAATATGGCTGTGAGTGAAGGCGTAGTATAATGACAGTATAGTAGGACAGCTAAAGTATATTCCGCATTTATTAGGATTCTTATCCCGTAGGCCATTTTTTGTTTAGGTGCAAAATATGTTCAGAATATTTTGAGTCCAAAATAACGCCTAGAAAGGAGGATTGCTTAACACCATATAATTTAACTGATTGAAACGTAATATCTGGAGAGTAGGTTGAAGCTTTAGAGGTAGAGTTGAAGGGCATAAACGTAATTTCAGATGGATTAATCTGGAGAGAGCTTGAGTTCGCACCATTGTGTGAATTTCTTGAGGCCATTACTAAGCTTTGTAGTTAGGGAAAGAATTGATGAATCTATTGCTACTATTGTCGTGTCATCTGCATAAAGGAAAGGTGTGGAGTAATAAAGATAGTTTGCGATATCGCTAATGTACATCAAAAATGGAAGCGGTCCAATTATAGAACCTTGAGGTACACCTTATGTCCTAACTTTGAGGTTAGAGAATACTCCGGAAATATAAAAAGTTTGTCGTCTGTCCGATAAGTAACTTTTTATGAGGGCTAGTTCTGGTTCAACAATTCCTAGAGCGGTTAGTTTAATTGCAAGAATTTTATGACTGATGGATAAAAAAACTTTAGTGAGGTCAATTAACAGTGCGCTGGCATATATGCCTGAGTCGATAGCCAATTTAATCTGATCCCAATTTATTCTGATTTAGTATTATATTAACCAGCGACGCAACTTGCGTCAGAGTTCCGAATTTTTCCTGTCAAAAGTAATTATCAATGAGAATAAAATAGGTTTCCCTGTATACATATCACAGAATAGCACCTTTTTCGTGCGTTCTTTTTTTTTTTTTGCGCGTAACTTCTTGCCGTTCGGTCAGCAGTTTCGTATGGTCAGGAGATCGCTTGCTAAAACCGCATGTATTGAAAGCATGTTATCCTACAGGCGCTTATGTATTTGTAGCTGCCCTAGCCACGTGTAGTGTACTTCGTTATCGTTGTTTGGAGGAAACAAGCCATTACTCTGTCATGCATAGGTCGCATGCAGAGAGGGCGCTGTAGGCATACATGACGCACTTGGAGCTAGATTTGGCTAAATTTAGCCTGCAATTTAAGTAAACGACGAGACGAGCTCGTCAGCGTCCAGCAGGAGCATCCAGAGTGCACCCAACAGCCCGAGCGTGGGACCAATGCCAGAGCAGAATACACGTGCGCCCTAATACCGCAGGCTCTGGAAGTTCGCTACAGGGCATTTCAAGTCCGTGTTCATCGACAACGAGTATAGTGTGCTTGGTTACGTCATTTCTGTACACCGGTGCGCTCATACAGCATTGAATGTCATGTCATGGAATGAATGTCATATACATGGAATGTCTTGCATGCGCAAAACATTCCATGTACCCCACTGCGGCTGTGTCCCCGCGATACAGCCTAGCCGATTTTATAGCGCAGCATTATACGGTTAGCTGTTCGAAAAACTTCATGCGAAGCAAGAAAACCCCTTTTTCAATACAGGGCAAGAATGCCCAGGTTAAGCCCATTGCGTGCGCGGTTGACAGCTTGTCATTCGGAGTACAGTGACAAACGACCCAGTGTCCGCGATAACAACAGGAGCGCCGGCGGAAAGCATTCTACGAGCCCATTCACTCTCGCCGTTCCTCATATACGCCCTACGCAGAAAGGATGTGTTGAATCTAGGCCAGAAATGCCTAAGCCTATACTAAAAGCGCAATAGCAAATAGTTTAGAACGCCCTGCTAAACTCCCGACAGTGACGATGGAAGGTGGCGAAAGGGGAGCCAGAAAGAGAGGATGCGTCACTTTTGCATTAGCTACGCGTGCACGGGCAGCCGTCGCTCTTCCGCTGCTTACGATGGCTTTGACGCGTTTGATATGCCACGTCGAGCGTCGCACTAAAAAAAAAAAAAGAAAAAGAAATTCGCGTTGAACCACTCACATGGTGGCGGATTTGCCTGCGAAGCTGTCCATCGCAGACCGAGCAACTATGACCAAAGTCCGCGTCCAGAAACATTGTCTTGGATTTGGAATTCGCCCCGGAGAAACTCGGAGGAGGCGGCCACTCACGCTTTCGCCGCTTGGACGCAGACTCGAATTACATCCGCGCACGCCCGGAAAAACAATGCCCAATCCGGTTCTTACAAACCGCGTCGCACATCCCTGTGTTTTACCGCCACAACTGCCGCGCTGTTGTATCGAGGGCAGACAACAGCAGAATAAGGCGGCAGCAACAGCGGCCAACGCCGCTGCACTCGCCCACTGCGCAGGTGCGGCGCGCCGTGAAATCACGTGTCCTTTCTTCCTTCTCCGCCGTACCATCGTATGTTATCTTTTTTGTTCACTTTATGGACGTTAGCCACCCAGATACGCCTCCTCCTCCCCCCTCCCCCTTTAGACTTTGCATACGGCTCATTCGTACAGGTCCGTCAGGTAAATAGCGTCGCTGTAAAACAATCATATGAGCCATTGCACTCTGTGAAGGTGGATGATCAGCGAAGCTGTCTAGCACACGACAAAGAGGTGACATAGAATTTGGAACAAAGATACGAACCCATTTATTGTCTTGACCGGTGGCCACTGTGGCGAAAGGTATGCACACACATTTATTTTTGAAGATCCGCATTCATTCGTGTCATACATTCGTTATATACATTCGTGTTTTCATTTCGCGATATACTGAGGCAAAGAATTTGAGGCCGAAATCACCGCACCGCCTGGCAGTGGGCCAATGCCGTCGGCGCCTTCGCAGACGGAAGAGCAGGATGGGAACACTGGCATGGTGAGCGGCAACGGAGCGAGCTGTGAAAGAAGAAGACGACGACGACGACGACGAACGCGCAAGCAGAGGCACGAGCCAATGACGATAACGCTGGTTTTTGCTCTCGCAGATTTGTTGACGGACACGAAAGATGCACCAGAGCCCTAGCCATACACAGCTTCTCTGTAATTAAGCGGAACATCCCTGAGTGGGAACTGTCGAAGATATGCGCAGCATTATATGGCGGTCGGCATGGTGCGGAATGTATGTGTACGACAATGGAAATATGTGCATCTCTCTGCTCGTACTCCTCACGCATCTTTAAGTAAATAACACAAACTACATCAGCATAACCTCTACACACATCGTTACCACACATAACACATTCCGCACCACGCCGACTGCGATATAATACTGTACATATCTTGGAAAAAAAATGGCCGCCAGAGGAGCAGCGTGAACTCGAGCGGCTTTAGAGACTAGGAAAACTGCCTTAAAGTATTTAGACTTGAGGGGAAGCTTCGTTAACAAACTATAACACGGCAATCAGCACTCGAATATAATTATAACCCTAATAATAATTGTAAATATTCATCTCATATATAGGATCTAAAGCGCGCGCTGTTTCTTGCCTCTGCGTGTAGTAGTTAAGAGAGCCAGTTTAAGGGCGGAGAAGAGGGAAGGAAAAGAAAGCAAACTTGCAGCGCCGTGGTTTTAAGGCGCAACCGTGGTAGAGAAACGGAAAGGCGATATAAGCATGCGTGGCCATGATACGCACACGACAAACTGCCTTACAATATTTAGACTTGAGGGGAAGCTTCGTTAACAAACTATAACACGGCAATGAGCACTCGAATACGACGAGAGAAATAATTTGAGACGTGGAAAATTCCCTTGAAATAAATCTGGTTTGCGAGACAAATGCTTGTATGTATTGAATCTCTTAAAAGATGAGGGGGGAAATATGCGCTCACCGAGAGGGCATCGTCAGCGCGAGACCACCACCAGGCTCCTTACGGGGATGTGGAGAGCTTCGCGGCCGGAACGAAGCCTCCCCTCTCCGCCGGCCAGGCGTGGAAAACGCGCTTTCCGATCGCTCAAGGTTGCGTAGGAATAGTATAGTTCTAGCGTCTAGGAAAAGCTTTAACAGGTGCGAGGACGGCACGCATAGCGTGGGAAGCTAGCCGCCGGAATAGCTATCTTCGAGAGCTATTCTATATTATATTATATTATACTTCGAGAGCTATGACTGATGCTTTTCTATATATATGTATTCATCTCATCTATGCGATCGCATGCGCGTGCTGTTTCTTTGTCTCTGCGTGTAGTAGTTAAGAGAGCCAGTTTAAGGGCGGAGAAGAGGGAAGGAAAGGAAAGCAAACTTGCAGCGCCGTGGTTTTAAAGCGCAACCGTGGTAGAGAAACGGAAAGGCGATATAACCATGCGTGGCCATGATACGCACACGACAAACTGCCTTACAATATTTAGAATTGAGGGGTAGTTTCGTTAACAAACTATAACACGGCAATCAGCACTCGAATATAATTATAACCCTAATAATAATTGTAAATATTCATCTCATCTATAGGATCTAAAGCGCGCGCTGTTTCTTGCCTCTGCGTGTAGTAGTTAAGAGAGCCAGTTTAAGGGCGGAGAAGAGGGAAGGAAAAGAAAGCAAACTTGCAGCGCCGTGGTTTTAAGGCGCAACCGTGGTAGAGAAACAGAAAGGCGATATAAGCATGCGTGGCCATGATACGCACACGACAAACTGCCTTACAATATTTAGAATTGAGGGGTAGTTTCGTTAACAAACTATAACACGGCAATCAGCACTCGAATATAATTATAACCCTAATAATAATTGTAAATATTCATCTCATCTATAGGATCTAAAGCGCGCGCTGTTTCTTGCCTCTGCGTGTGGTAGTTAAGAGAGCCAGTTTAAGGGCGGAGAAGAGGGAAGGAAAAGAAAGCAAACTTGCAGCGCCGTGGTTTTAAGGCGCAACCGTGGTAGAGAAACGGAAAGGCGATATAAGCATGCGTGGCCATGATACGCACACGACAAACTGCCTTACAATATTTAGACTTGAGGGGAAGCTTCGTTAACAAACTATAACACGGCAATGAGCACTCGAATACGACGAGAGAAATAATTGAGACGTGGAAAATTCCCTTGAAATAAATCTGGTTTGCGAGACAAATGCTTGTATGTATTGAATCTCTTAAAAGATGAGGGGGGAAATATGCGCTCACCGAGAGGGCATCGTCAGCGCGAGACCACCACCAGGCTCCTTACGGGGATGTGGAGAGCTTCGCGGCCGGAACGAAGCCTCCCCTCTCCGCCGGCCAGGCGTGGAAAACGCGCTTTCCGATCGCTCAAGGTTGCGTAGGAATAGTATAGTTCTAGCGTCTAGGAAAAGCTTTAACAGGTGCGAGGACGGCACGCATAGCGTGGGAAGCTAGCCGCCGGAATAGCTATCTTCGAGAGCTATTCTATATTATATTATATTATGGTGGTCAGATTGTTCTAGAGAAACTGGCCACCCTGTATACGCAATGCCTCATAACCTCGAGCGTACCGGAATCTTGGAAGAACGCTAACATAATCCTAATCCATAAGAAAGGGGACGCCAAAGACTTGAAAAATTATAGACCGATCAGCTTACTGTCCGTTGCCTACAAAGTATTTACTAAGGTAATCGCAAATAGAATCAGGAACACCTTAGACTTCTGTCAACCAAAGGACCAGGCAGGATTCCGTAAAGGCTACTCAACAATAGACCATATTCACACTGTCAATCAAGTGATAGAGAAATGTGCAGAATATAACCAACCCTTATATATAGCTTTCATTGATTACGAGAAAGCGTTTGATTCAGTCGAAACCTTAGCAGTCATGGAGGCATTACGGAATCAGGGTGTAGATGAGCCATATGTAAAAATACTAGAAGATATCTATAGCGGCTCCACAGCCACCGTAGTCCTCCACAAAGAAAGTAACAAAATCCCTATAAAGAAAGGTGTCAGACAGGGAGATACGATATCTCCAATGCTATTCACAGCATGTTTACAGGAGGTATTCAGAGGCCTGGAGTGGGAAGAATTGGGGGTAAAAGTTGATGGAGAATACCTTAGCAACTTGCGATTCGCTGATGATATTGCCTTGCTTAGTAACTCAGGAGACCAATTGCAATGCATGCTCACTGACCTGGAGAGGCAAAGCAGAAGGGTGGGTCTGAAAATTAATTTGCAGAAAACTAAAGTATTGTTTAACAGTCTCGGAAGAGAACAGCAGTTTACGATAGGTAGCGAAGCACTGGAAGTGGTAAGGGAATACATCTACTTAGGGCAGGTAGTGACCACGGATCCGGATCATGAGACTGAAATAACCAGAAGAATAAGAATGGGCTGGGGTGCGTTTGGCAGGCATTCTCAAATCATGAACAGCAGGTTGCCACTATCCCTCAAAAGGAAAGTGTATAACAGCTGTGTGTTACCAGTACTCACATATGGGGCAGAAACCTGGAGGCTTACGAAAAGGGTTCTGCTGAAATTGAGGACGACGCAACGAGCTATGGAAAGAAGAATGATGGGTGTAACGTTAAGGGATAAGAAAAGAGCAGATTGGGTGAGGCAACAAACGCGGGTAAACGACATCTTAGTTGAAATCAAGAAAAAGAAATGGGCATGGGCAGGACATGTAATGAGGAGGGAAGATAACCGATGGTCATTAAGGGTTACGGACTGGATTCCAAGGGAAGGGAAGCGTAGCAGGGGGCGGCAGAAAGTTAGGTGGGCGGATGAAATTAAGATGTTTGCAGGGACAACATGGCCACAATTAGTCCATGACCGGGGTAATTGGAGAAGTATTGGAGAGGCCTTTGCCCTGCAGTGGGCGTAACTAGGCTGATGATGATGATGATATCTTGGACAGTTCCTGTTCAGGGAGGTTCGGCTTAATTTCTTTCACACTAATCCGTAATTACTAGCTCCACGTTAAAGGTCAGCTAAGGGTTTGCATGGCTGCCGTGCTACAGAGCAGCCAACGAGGTAGTCTGCACTGGAGGTCAGAAGCGGCCGTATGACCACGGTGTCGAACCAAACTGGAGCTAGCTGAACCGAAAACTTCAGCGTAACTGTTACTTTTAGTTGAAGTTCTTTATTTAGCTGTTTTACACCATTTTGGAACTGATTGAAGGAACCGTTCCAAAACCGGTTCGACAAGCTGTTTGGAAGACCCTGTGCACACTCTGCTAAGGCAGGTCAGACGAAGAACGTTGGATAAATGCTCAAAGGTTCCCGTTGAGGGCAAACGGTCCCAACGCTACAGGCAGACTCAAATAACTTCAACTTAGTTTTGACGCTTATTATGGTAATGTTCGTGCAACCAAGGCTGTCTTAATGGGATGAAAAATAGTGCTGTTTTATACGTACTTGCACCCATTGCTATACAGCAAAGGAAGTGGAACAATTCTGTTCAACTTCATGCTCTGTTGCAACATACTGCTGTGCGCTGTCGTCTGAGCTGCAGCTGCAATCCCAACACCCACAAGGAATCTATAGCGCTGAAGCTCCTGACGTTCTTTACGGTTCTACTTGGTGTTGCGTGTGGCGTGACAATGCTTCATGGGACAATGACGGTAAAGTGAGAGGGCGTAGCGTATACGTGTGGTCTGGGCTTAAGTTTCACGTAGTTCGGGGCTAGCTCAGTGCTCAAAACTAACCTAAATACCATACGGCTGCGACACCCCGATAAGCAGCGTGGCCAAAGTTTCATTCCTACATTGACGGGCGCAACCGAGAGTTAGCAGACGATAGTCGGCTTCTTTCGGAAGTGCGTAATTCTTATCGAAATTCGAACTGCAAATTTTCGCTCGCTTCCGCATGTTTAGTAAGTTGCGTCAATCAATATACACCGTAAATGTGTATCAGAAGCGCACTGATCTTACCACCCTTCTTGATTGAAGTCAGCTATAGGCCAATAGCAGCCGTCTATGAAGAGCTCGCATATGACGAAATATGCAAGTCTCCGACAGCTTCGAAACAGGCGAGGAGAAGGCCTCTTTTTGAAAAGAGAGATTGTTTGAGAAAAAGGTGACGCGCCTCGCTCCTCGTGAGGGGCCTTTCTAGGACTCGGGCCTGCCAGATCATAACTGAGCAGAGTCTCAATAAAATTGTTACCACCACCACCGCCTCGCACGACTGCAAAATTTGGCTTAGATATTCACAGCAGCGTAGGCTATCCGCAAACTCTGTTTTTTCACCAAGCTCGAGGGGTGGTTTAGGACCCATTTAAATATGGCTTCTTAAAACAATTTTTGCGATCTTAGAAAGTAAAGTAAAACACGCCTTTATTGCATTTTTTTACGGGCAATGCAGCGCGGGGGTGGTATATCCGAGCCGTGGTTGAATTTATTAGAACTTAACTAATGTGAAAGGAGAAACGAAGAACAATATTTAGCGTTGCTTAGATAAACAATCCTTTCGTTGTTTAGCTGTGGTTGCTAGGTCAGTGAACGGGCACGTCCTAGCGGAGCTGCTTAGCGCAGTCTTTGACTTGAGATTGCTTAGGTTTGAAATCCAAATGAGGAATTGGTCTAGAAGCCGGCGATTAATGGCAGTTGGGCAAGTAAGGGTTTTAACAAGAGAGTCATGGAAAAATACTAAACGGTACGAATAATGGCAGAACAGGTTAATTTAATGAGGCTAATATTTGTGACGATTGCGTATGGTTTACAGGAGGAAATTTGAAGATATAAATGATTTCGACTACAGTGAGTAATTTGGTAATGGGGACCCAATTTCATGCGTGCCACACAATTATTAATCTGCCTTGCTGACCTGGCAGCCATATGATCTTGAGCCAGGAATGACTGGACGCGAGAAGACGACAAGGCGCATTGTCCACAGTTTAAGCTGCCGTTGAGTACTTTAACGTATGATGAAAATCGATAAAGGAGGAGTCTCAATTGAGAACGTGTTTGGTAGCGAATGCAGTGTATTCGGTTGCTATATGGTCATTCAAGTCCTCTGCAGTTTGGCCAAACCAGCCCACGGATCTAAAATTGAGCCATCCATTTGTACACCGCTGCTTTAGACAGAGTCCTCCCGTGCCCCAGTCAAGGAAGACTAGTGTAGCAATAGGGGCTTAAGGCTTCACGCCACCCGTCGTATTCATATATCCTTATCGCTGAAAAGGTGGAAATGAGAACATCAATCTAATCTTACACCGTTACACGGCCGCGTGTGCTTCCATAAAATGTTCAATGTGCGTCATTTTGAAACACATTGAGCACACTTTCACCATCTTGAGAGGCGAGAGCACACTCATAAATAAGTTACAGTAAGGGGTCGTGTACTTTCTCTAAAGACTTTCATCAGTTTAAGAACTATTCAGGGGACGCCTTAACAATATGTTTCATCTTACATCAGTTGCATGTCAGCGTTATTATCGGTGTACGGTCAGAGGTCAAATTTGATAAAAAGTAAGGCTCAGAAAAATAAAATAAATTATATACGTCCCAAAGCTAAGTCAGAAACACAAGAGACACCGTAATATAGAGTTACACATCACTTTTCCCCCCTTGAAGCTCTTCAACATTTCTGAACATATCAGCATGCGGTATTCTTAGTTTTGCTTCCCGCCCCACGGAAAAGTGGCGCCGACAACTGGGAGTCAAAAAGCAGACGTTTTGCACAAAACAGAAGCGAACTCGCTACATTGACCACGCCAGCATGTAGTGGCTGCGTCAGTGCGGCGAGCTTGCTTGTGTCCACGTGCCACAGACCAAAGGTGACAATCGACGTTAGTTTGCTGCCCGGTTCTACTTTCTAATTTCGAAAATTCACTGACCCAGAGGGGCGCAAAATACCGCAGCATCGAAACGTACACACCATGCATACAATGCGCATAGTTCTATAGGATCCGTGCGTGTATGTTTGTGCTTTGATGTGTGCGGTGAGCCTATATAAAGAACACCAGCAATAGCCACTGAAGTAAGTTAAATCTTGCCTTAATTGTTTACAAATGCATCGCATATGAGCGCTATTCTTCTTTTAGCGTATATGTACATTTCAAATGAGGCATTATTTCAGTGTTGCCCTTAATAGTGTTATTGCATTGCTGATAATCGCAGGAGAAGTTTTCGTTATATATCTCTAATTGTTTTTACTTTATATGTGTTTATTTATACCTCATGTGCATCTGGCTGGTACAGAAGCAATACCGAGATAATTCTAAGCTTACTCTAGTGTATGCGCAGTCAGCACATTAAGCATCGCAAATAATTCTAGAAAAAGTACCCTGCAACTGTCTGTTCTCTTTTTCTGCATTTTCCCTAATTGGACCTATAGTGTTCGCCATGGCTGAGCAAATAAGTGTGTGCGCAAACGTGCGCAAGTCTGCGTGCAGTAGAAGGCCATAACGCACAGTATACGTGCTGGCTGACACTCCGGCTAAACGCTGTACTCACGTGAGAAATTGACGGCGAGAGGATGGTCCGCGTCAATGTAGACGTCAACGTCGATTTTGGGCAGCTGCAGCACCTTTCTTCCTATTGCCATCTCCCTCAATCTGTCTAAGGTTTTTTTGATGTCCTCTATGATTGTCCCGGTGGCCAGAGATCCTGGGCAGCAGCATTGCGCCCGCCGCGGTACATGAGAAACTGCTTCGCTCAAGAGACCTTGCACACGCTGCAAAACGTAACACGAACAAGATTGCTGCAAATATAGTTTCTATCTAAATAGCACCTTTCATTAAACGATCAGCTGCGAAACAGCGTAGCAACGAGGAACGGGCGCTCAAAAACGATCTGCAGAATGCGGAACACCTGTGCACGAAGGTTAATTCTCTAAGCACTTTAACGGCCAGGTGTGGCGAAGACCGTCACAAAAAATAGTGACGCTTCACTTCGTGAACGCGGGTTACGCACAAGCGTATGGGTGCCATTCCTATATGATTGGGTTACCAATTATATGGACACTCCAGGCGCATTTCTGCCGTCGTTATTAGTAAGGCATGTGCCTTTACCCAAGCCCTTAACAAAAAGCAGACACTCCTTTGTCATGCGTCATCCCGGGTGAACGCTTTTCTGGTTGCTACCACCAAATTTAAAAGCATCTGGAGTGCCCGTGTGTCACGTGTATCGTTTAAGCATAATATAATACAATCTAATACTTGCAGGGTGAAGAAAAATCAAGTAGAAGAAAGCATGTTCGTATACTTGCCAAATATGAGCATCACAGCTATAATAGAGTTTCCCATAGTTAACCTGAAAAGATAAAATACAAGCGATATATTTCTTCCTGTTGTTTAAAGCCCGCAAGACGAAGCAAATTACGCTAAATGATTTTCTTTACTTTATTCGCTTTTTTCGGGCGTTCCGATTGTTTGCGGACTCCCTGCATGCGACGGAAATTTAAGTTGTGCGTTATGTGAGTTCAAGCCTCAAGAAGTTTGTCTTGAACCGCTCATTCTTAACGAGAAAACATCAAGATGTTTGGCTTGAACCAGCCATTCTTAAAGAGACCCTATGTTTATTAAAGCTCGTTAATTCTTGGTCCTGTTCGGCGCGCTTTCAGCGGAACCCACCGAAGCCAATAAGCTAGATAGTTAAAGTATCTGCGGTTAGGCGGAAGTGGGGGGGGGGGGGGGGGGGGGGGGGCGTGCACACGATGGTTGGCGGGAGCAATAGCTGAAGATATAACGACCTCGTCATATTGAAAAAAACTGTCGTCAGGGTAGATTCCCCGAAGCAACGATAACAGTCACTCTGCGCCTCGGGCTAAAAAGGGAAGACAAACTCACAAGAGCTCAAAGAATATAAGCACTGATGTTAAAAGTCAGAACAGTAATTGTGGTCATGTGCAAAAACGATATAAAAAGAGAGAAAGTGAAAAAAAGGAAAGAATTGCTCGTAGTGTCCTAGAGGCTAGTGATGAACATACAACCTACAGGTACATCACGGCCATCTTGTGTCGTTTGTTTAACGGTCTTAGGGCGCACAATTGGCTGTCGGATATTGCAATGTATAGAGTGGGTACTTGTTATGTGTGTGTTATTACTTGCCAGGTAGTAACTATACTAGCAGCATAAGAAGGTTCGAAAAGCCAGCACCTCTTAGACAACTGCTCAGAATTGCGTGCAGAATTTTGACGTCCCGTCCGACCAAACGATAGTCTCTTGGATAGGAGCCGCACATTGCTTCGAACTTGTCATGCTTGCGGTGTGTGTATATTCAAAAGCACTTCTAATTGTCGCTTTTCTAGCACGTCATTTATGCCTGGTTAACACAAGGTTCGAGATGATAGGTCGTATAGCAGCTGCTTTTCAGGGCTCTCCTGGAAAATACATGGTAACGAAGAATATAGAGGTATTTCAATTTCCGAAAAGCTGCAAAGCTTGAACTGTCGGTGCTTTTTGAAATCTCCAAAATTTAAGTATAAAATAACTATTCGCGAAGAGATCACCGCGAGAAGTGGAGTTTGCAAGTGGCCATATGTTCAATGTTTAAAGGACTGGATCCGACATCATTTCCTTCAAGCAGTCCGTCTCCATCGAGCACAGTATTTTTTCGACGCTCCCAGTTTTAAAAAAAATGCACGGTCACAAAGCGTAAAGGAAATGTTAGTGAGTATGAGCCTGTCCACACCTGCAAGTCTTGCAGTGTTGAAGTGTTAATTAAAAAGGAAATATGGGGTTTTATGTGCCCAAACCATGATTAGATTATGAGGCACGCCGTAGTGGGGGACACTGAAATAATTTGGACCACCTGGGGCCCTTTAACGTGCACCTAAATCTAAGTACACGGTTGTTCTCGCATTTCGTTCTTGCGCTGGTCTTGGACAACGCGATGATGAATCTACTGGTTTGATTACAACACGGGTTTTTCTTTCTTTTTTGTTTTCGCCAAGTAATTAAGTTTACTGACTGGTATCTGAGTCGTATAGGGAACGGGGGCAGGCGCGGAATAAGCGAAAAAAAGAAAAAAAAAACGACGAGCATGAATGCCCAGATAGTTTTGTAGTTGTAGTGGTGCAGAAAGATCGAGAGAGAGAAACAACTTTATTTACGGCATAACCAGGTCGTTAAATTAGCTTGCCGGTGATCCGAAGGGGGGTGACCAATTTCTTGCCACAACCGTTTTGGTCCAGTTATAGTTACATCTGCATCAATCTGGTAGTCAACCGTCGACTGGAGTGACTCCCAGGTTACGTGGGAGGGAGTTGGCAGTATTGACTGTGGAGGAGGGTTTCCCTCGCATTCTCAAAGAATGTGATTTTGGGTAGCCTTCATGTAGTTGCAATGTTGGCAGTTTGGTTGGATTTCATCCGGGTAGATTTTGGATAGCCGATGGGGGCTAAGGAAAAAATCGGTTATGATTTGTCTCCAGATCGAAGCCTCTTCCCTTGTTTTGTATAGCGCGAAATAAACTGCATGAGGTTATAATGCGCGAACCGCAAGGTAAGCTTTTATAGACAGAACTGTTTGAAGGGTAAAGGGGTGTATTCAACAGTTCATCTGCTACCGTCAGGCGTAATCTGACAGTCAAGCGACTCGGAGCAGGAACAGCTGGAAGCCCGAGCAGCCCACACTCGCACGAAGCACTGGTGATCCGGCTGGCTCAGCGGCTGCACTGTAGGCATCGAATAGCTGATTTGACTTGCCTTGTCTGTGCTCCCTTCATCTTTACTACAGAAGCAACAACAATCATTATTTCAGAGTTTATTAAACAAAATTTTCCCTATAAGAACTCTGCAACATCCTCAAGAGATACAGGTGCGTTCTCCGATAAGATCAAAGAGGGATGAAATGGCGCTAGCGATGTTAAAAGCTCGGGAAAGCATTTGCGTGACCCGTCGTGGTTGCTAAGTGACTAAGGCGTTTCGCTGCTAAGCACGATGTCGCGGGATCAAATCCCCGGCCCAGGCGGCCGCATTTCCAAGGGGGTGAAATGCAAGAACGCCCGTGGCATTCCCAATGGTGTACGTTAAAGAACCCCGGCCAGGTGGCCAACATTTTACTGGACTTCCCCCGCTACGTCGTGCCTCGTCATCAGATCGTGGTTTTACACGTGAAACTCCAGAATACTACATTTAGGTATTTTTTTCCTGCAATGACAGACACGTCATTAAAATATAGTCCAGGCTAAGAATATCCACACTTCTGTGAACTTCGTGAAACGATGCGTTTAGCCGTTATTTCTTCTTTATCCTGGTTACTGCTGACGTATTGTATAGAGCGCGCCAATTTTTGAAGAAACAAGGCTTTCGTTCTCTTTTTCTGCTTTTTACTTATCTCTATACATTCAAGCACCACGTCATTTGTTTCTTTTCAGGGCGATTTCTTTCCTTATAGTAGAGTGCTTTAGCTTGTCCAGCGTTCCGGTAAACGCAGGTGGACTGGGCGTTTTACCGGATGAGTGGGAGGTGTAAAGGCGAGCTGCTTGACAGGTGCTGTCACCTCGTGGGGCACAGCTGAACCACACAAGCACAGAGATAATATTGCGCCAGCAAAGTATATTCTACTTCAGTGCCGATGTAAATTTTCGGCAGAGGGAAACCGCGACACTTAGGCCGCTGAGCACGAGGTTGCGGGATCGAATCCCGGCCACGGCGGCCGCATTTCGATGGAGGCGAAATGTGAAAACACCCGTGTACTTAGATTTAGGTGCACATTAAAGAACCCCAGGTGGTCAAAATTTCCGGAGTACTCCACTACGGCGTGCCTCATAATCAGAAATGGTTTTGGCACGTAAAACCCCATGATTTAGGAAATCGTGACACAATTACGCCACTGCGAAAATTTAGACCAGCAATGAAAAAGAATACACTTGGTTACTGCAATATTAGCTCCGTGGTTACTGAAATATTAGCTCTGCGCCACAAGGTGGCTGCACCGCTCCAGCAGCTCGCATTTACGTCTAAGCCTAGCTGGGAGAACGCCCAGTACACCTGCGTTAACCGGAGTACCGGACAAGCTCAAACTCTCTAATGTCTCGTATGTTTTACTTCTCGCGGGCCACTTAATCTAATACTTCCTTGCTTTGAAGACTCTGCGCTCGTTTGGCCATGCTAAATTGTCACGGTGAAACGAGCGCATGCATGTGTTGCGGAGGCTCAATAATAAGCGAAGACCTCGCGAACTATAGAAATGTCTTTGCAGGCTCTTAAACATCTACGCGGGCTTCTATTTAAGAACCACTGGACTGCGTTATTTCGAGGATGTCAGTGAATTTATGACGGGGGTTCGTCTAATACGTTACAAGTTGCCATGGTCATGGCACGAGGCTCAGTTTTAGCGCACGCTGAGGGCACGCCGCCGACTCGACTCGTATGTAGTGAATGATGTGTGACAATCTGAACGTCACAGTAATCGTACATTTTTATTATTATTATTTCTACGATTGTCCATTTATAAAACACCGTTCCGGACATCAACTCGTGGAGTAGCAATTTTCTTACCGTTCTGGGGCCAATTCATTCGCAATCTCTTCGAAACAGCGACCGCGCTTCAAGCAGCGCAAAATCGAATAGTCAAGAGAATTATCCAGCTGGCATTGTGCGCACGCGGCGCAGCATTTTTTATGTACGATTGTTTTGTATGAAATGTTCCGAGAACAAAACGTGCTTGCAGAAGCGAAGGGCCACGAAGACTCACGTTTGATCGGCGTAATTATGTGCAGTGCTGCTGAATCCGGAAGAACTACCAGGGCAGGAAACACAGTCGACCGTTGTTTCGCCAGTCCTCCGCCATCAGGTGAATCATAACATTGGCATATTAGCACATAAACGTTTATCTTCCTCTCCCACGAACTCAGTGACTTTTTGTTGCCGCACACTTGTCAGCAGACAGATAGCTGGAGATCGTTTTTTTTTTTTCGTATATGGTGTTTCGAAGGGAGTGCGGCTTTGTTGCTCGGAATCGAAGAGAGAGTGCATCCTACGATGGTTTCTTGCCCTCGTATCGTTGCACTGAATAAGTGCGGCAATGAGCGTTCGCTGAGAAACTCGATTTGTTGTAGGCCCAGTACGTAATCGTCTAGAGCATCTGCAAGCTAGAACACAAGTGTTAAGCGGTATACTAGAGATAATTATTCGCGCTGTTGTTGTGGGGATGAAAGGAGTCATCGCTATCACAATTTTCGTATGGTGCTAAAAAATAACATTCGTGACGATCCGAGCATGGCAGAAAAATAATGCCGGCGATGTCGACAGCTGCATAGAATGAAACAATCCATGTGTTATGTGTTCAATATACCTAAAAGTGGGTTATAATTTCAATACATAGTGTAGCGCTTTCGTGATGCATTGGATGGCTTTTTACGCTGTCCGTCTCGTATATACGAGATGGTCATCCTTAAGTAAAATTTTTAAATATCGCCTGTTGCAGAAGACATAATTCTAGTTTTTTAGCTGGATTATTCGGAGAGGTGGACATTACTTACATTAGAAATCGAAATGCATTGTCAGATAATTACCACAAATTTACTAATTAACTTATTAATAAATTGCTTTACTGCACATGTTGCAATATATGAATAGTAGTCAATGTCTTTTCAAGGCGTATTCACTTAGAATTAATTTACAGAATGACAGCAGTTTGAAGACGTGCGCTGTCAAACTCACTGTAAAAATGCTCTGTTGTTCCACCTACTTTTTAAAAAAAACGTTCTTTTATGCTTCGGAGTACAAAAGTAACTGGAACGCCCATATATTTCGTCCCACACTTTGAGAAATAATATCATGAAACTGGTGCAACCCTAGAAATTCATATCAAGCGGATACGTCTTGCAAACTCTCTGGCTGCAATTCGTAAATGTGAAATCTACCGCTAAGCAATTAAGAAGCTAAACAGCGAATTTCCGTCAATTAGTTGAATATATGTTTCGATTTCTCGTGCTACAGCAATGCCCGCCTCTTCTAATAATACAGCTCAAGGACAAGAATTATGCTATCTGCCAGAGGCGTTTTTTTTTTAATTCCGTAAAACTTAAAAAAAATGATCACCCTGTTTAAGAACGTACTGTGAGATTCTCTAACAGCACGCAACAATCGGAAGCTAGAGCTCGAGGTCAGAATTTTGGGTGGCGACATTGTTGTACAGTCCTTCTCACCCGCGCTCCAACATGCTTGTCCACCCTGGAATCCTGATCAGACTGTGCCAACAAGTCTCGCATTAATTCAGAGCCGACGTGCTCGATCCTGCCTATGTCTGTCTACAGCATATGCCACTTGAGAGCATCGTCAAAAAAGAGAAACTTTCCATGCGTCGCGTAGCGTTCGCACTTACTTTGCGTCACAATTACGTTTCAATTACGTCAGAACTGGCCTCGTGTCACGATTACGTCCCATAATTTACTTTGCGACCACTAACCTCATTCTACAACAAAATCCCTCGTTTCGTACATCCTTTGTTCCTCGAATACCAATCACTGGTTCAAAATACGGTTCCAACTCTGTGTTTCAATTGTCAAGTTAACTAGCCGCGGTTGACCAGTGGTTATGGTGTTGTGCTGCCGAGCCCCAGATCGCGAGCTCGACTCCCGGCCGCAACAGCCGCATGGCGATCGGGGAAAGCTCAAATGCCACAACGCTCCTGTACCGTGCTTTTGGGAACACGCTAAAGACCCCGAGGCTGTCAAAATAAAATCTCAGCACGCCATTACGCTATCCCTTATAACATACCGTGTAATTTCGAGACGTTAAATCCCATAATTTATGTGTTTAATAACTTGGAGCTTTTTGCCTGAGATTCGCTAAGAAAAAAATGTCGCCCATGCACCCTGTACAGATGGTTAACCAGCGAAGCTGAAATGTGCGGTCCTGGTGTTTATTGTGGGTTAATTGTGACGGTTCATTAAACTAATTTTCAATTATTAGTTACGTCTTCGTGTTTCTTAATGAGGTTACGCACCCATTTGGGTTTGGTTTATCACAGTGTTTATTTCAAATGCTGCACATTGGGCTTCGCATAATCACCATCATGGAGGGGTGCAATAAGCGGTTCATTGTGTTAATCCAGCGGCTTCCTCAAAGTCTTTCTGAATTATTTGTGTTTCGTAATGCTTAATCGAAGTGTTTATGACTCGGTCATGCACTGTAGTTATATTACCAAGTTACACACCGATACCGCACATTTCTTTTAATTAAAGACAGGGACGCATTTTTGAACCCCGGATCCTTGGCCAGACGTCGCAGTTGGTGATCTCGCTAGGCCGCGTTGTCGGCGGCGTAACGTCGCCGCTGTAGCTCCGCTTCGCCAACTATAGCTCGACCGCACGAGCCGCCGTATCGGCCTGGCATTGCCGCTTGCGCTACGCATCGGGGGCCCGATCTTCTGCCCAGGCCTTGGCGCGACGCCAACCGAGAACTCTCCCGCTCTTGCTCTCGGCCCTGTTGCTCGTAGGCCAGCTGCTCCTCGGGAGAACAGACGATGTGTCGAGAGAGACTTCTGCGCGCGCGCTCTGCTGCGAGGGAGAAATGACGTCACTATCGGCGCCAATTGCGCGCCACACCTTCCGCCGGAGGGTATGTGGGGTCGGACCACGAGCGTTACGCGTAAGCGTATACAGCTTCGCTGTAAAAGTATATATTTTATCACGTCATCTCAATATTGTCTTAACCCCGTTCCCCTCTGTGTTCCTTCCCTTGTAAGAGTTGGAGTCGGGCATGTAAAACGCGGTAACGGACCCATGCCGTCGTCCAACTCATCCATGCTTGGGGCGTGGTTGAAGGGAGGAACTTGCTCTAATCGAGAACTAGGAGTACGGGATTTATTTACAATATCTACATGAAGACAGGAGAACGTTACTTTCCATCAGTCTAGCATGACTGAAAACGAAGCACCCCGAGCAGTCGAAAACGTTTGCTTAAAAATCCTCTGTCCTCCCTAGATCTCTAGGTGAGGGAAAACTGCCGTCCAACCTTCGTCCAATCGGACCGTCCAAAGTCGTCGTAGTCGCAGTCGACCCGGCTTTGAGGGCGGGAAATCACACACTCATTCCCGCGCTTTTGTTTCACTGAACACACCGAGAGGAGAGGGTCCTTGTAGACAGGGGTTGTCACGCTTGACTCAAGCTGGCGCCTCTTGATTCCAGAGCTGACTCCACAGTTAGACGCCGCGTCTGTCAGATGACTGTGACGATTACTGGGGCCCGTGAGAAAGCGACGTAAAACACCTTTTTCCAAGAGTTCTCTTGCTCCAATTATACCGTGAAGGCGACAGCGAACCAACTAACAATACTCGGTCCACCAAACGTGGCTAGCCTTGCTGGCGCCGTTCGGCTGTCCGAAGGTGGCTTGGCTTTTTGCGCATTGATGGCTTCACGCAGCGATTCGTCGCAGCGGGCTGGGAGATGTTCGAAGGTCACTACCCCCGCAGGCTGATCGTAACACCCTACAATAATACGTAGGTAAATGTGTATGTTCTAAATGCGTAGAATTTCTATGCCTACCCAACGAGAAATTTGTCCGTTCGTCACATAAGACGAATGCAGTGGCTCATGACCCCCTAAACAATGACCCATACCCCCGCGGGAGGGTTTCCGTGGTTGGACCACGAGCGTTTCGCCTAGGCATACACAGCTTCGCTGTTAAAAGAGAACCCACCACCCGCTCTCTTACTGGCAGTTCCGACGCGCGAAGCGTCAGCAAAGTTACAGGCTGCCATAATTACAGTCTCACTTCTTACTGAACTGCTTCCGCAGGTCCTGATATAGTTCCAATAAACTCAGCGCTAAATAACTTAATTAGCTATTAGTGTTTCTACTAGTTACATATTAGTGCCATTAGTTCCATTTCTATGCTTCTTCATGGTATCAGAGACTACTCGCTGACATGAAGAAAAAAAATGAAAGAGTCGAAATATGTCTAATACGAAGGTGATTCTCGAAAGGTTTTACAATAACGGTATTCTTGGCACAGCGGCATTTCCGCGCGTTGCCAGCGTCAACTATGTCACGTGCAATTACATGCCGATCCAACAATACCTTGGTTAACATGAGTGCTAATTTCACCTTTAACGTCTTCAGTGATGTACATGGTCTTGTTGCGTTACGTTACGATATTCTGCCTCTTCCGGTTCTCTTTCGCTAACAATGTCTCGCTATGCGACCCAAAGTCTCGCCAAATATACTTGCTACTCTCAATATACAGACACATTAAAAAATAAAGTAGTAGCCTTTATGAAAGAAATGAAAAGTGCTGATGTCGTTAAAGCAAAAATTCAGTGTAGCTTGTTGTTTAAGATGGGCAAGCACAGCTCCTGAAACAAGGAACATAACGAAAGCATGCCTCGTATTCACAAAAAGTTATTACGCTAGTGAAGTTGATAAGAACAAAACTATGCATTAGTGACAGCACACATATAACCAAAAAAGAAAAAGAAAAGTTCCATAGTTTCGCAAGAAACGGTTTTTGAAAAATATTCCGGAGAACAAATGTCCCGATGACTGTCGACAGTAACGCGCTAGCATTGAATAAATATAGCCGCACAACGTATTGCCACCGTCGATACGAGTTTTGTATGAGGCGTGTTCTGCAGCGGGACTCCTCGTTCGTGCTTCCCTAAGGACACTCGGTGCCATCTAGCGCCGCTGCCGCGAAGCCTGGGATGGCATCCGAAATGCATGGCGAACCGGTGTGTGGGAACTCTGAGAAAGGCCCCATGCGACAACCGGGCTCCTCTCCCGCGCTTTTTTCTGGCCACGCTGCGCCATCTAGTGGTGCTACCAAGAAGTCCGCGCGTGGCCTCCGAGACGAGAAGCGTGGTGCGCCGGTGCCTCCGAACGCTGACAATTGTTCCCTCGCTTGCCGCACACTCAGTGGCCATTCAATGAAGAGCGGCACATACCCCCAGTGCATTCATGGCGCATCTCTTCAAATTATTGGCGTGAAAGGCGTTCATTGAAAAACTGCACATACCCAGTGCATTTATGGCGCAGTCTGCAAATGCGTCGGGTTGCTGTCCTTGAGGAACCTTTCGACGGGGGTTCAATTCCTCTCAGCATGGGATCTTTTTCATAATTGTAGGGTGGCCCATTCCCAGTGAGACATCCCTGGTTAGCCAAGTTGGCGTCAAATACGCACACTGAGGAGCGGCACACACCAACTGGAACATGCTGTGATCCAAGTTTGCATCAGAGGTTCATTGAAGACCAGCACAGACCGAGTGGCACATATTGAGTACTGCAAGTCGTCGTCAGACGTTCTTCGAACAGCGGTACTTGCCCAGTCCCGCGTCTACAGTGACCCCTGTCGGCGTGAAAGAGGTCCGTTGAAGAGCGTCATATATGTACATATGCGCGGTGACCCTACTTCTTAGTCCAGCGGATGGCTTGGAACCCTGTTACCTCCGCACAGCAGCCCGATGCGCTAAGTATACCCAGTGACCGAGGTAGGTGGAAAAATGATTAGATAGATAGAAAGCGCTGTTCTTCGCTGATGCTACGCTGTGTACGATGAAAGGTTATGCTTTTATGTGAAACGCAACTTTGTACATGATGTGCACCCACAGATGGGTAAGGTGTCACGTCGCACAGCAACATATTATATTGGCGAAAGCGTGGTCGGCAAAGAGCCTGCAACGCAGCCTGTTACGACATCACCACTCCTGTTGCATTTTCATTGCGCTTGTCTGTTGGATTCTTTCGGCAACATTAGGCCTGGGGATTTATTATCTGTTCTAAGAGGTGTGAAGAGGATCAGAAAAGAAAACAAAATGCTGAGTTAGGGCAGTATGCGCCTTCATAAACGCAGTAAATGGGGGCAGCTGGTTATGATCGCACCTCCCGACCATCTGCGTTTACAGTGTCTGGACGAACGTAGCAAGAAAAGCATGAGTTGAAACTAGCCGAGCCCCAGCTGGCCAACCTCTCTGTCTTCTGTTTGGCTTTTTCTTGCCTTTTCCCTAGTCGCGAAATTAAATACCTTCTATCGTTGAGTGCATATTATACACGATTTCACGAGAAGGCAATTGTAGCTTGTTCTAGACTCCCTTTATTCGATAAACACTGAAGGCCGCACGTTTTTATCTGCACGCCGTTTCAAAAACAAACGATTGTGACTACGGGACGTGCCACAGGGAGGAAGCTGTGTCTCTTGCACTTTGTATTTAGCGATTGATCTCTGGCATGACTGAGCTTTCTTAAGACAGAGAGCCTTCGGAAATAATGATTTACCCATTGCTGATACTCGCCGCTCTCCTAGCGTTACCGTGTTCAGAGACGGACCAGATAAAGTGAGCAATACCTTTCATTAATTCTTGGTAATCTAGTACTTTTAATTCTGTTTGTGGAGCATAGCACGCTCGTACCATCAGGACCAATACTGTTCCTTTGCTGGTGCGATGAGCTGTTGTCCAACGCTAAATATTGAAAACGATTTATAGGCACCTGACAAAAAGGTGGCAGAGCCCAAAAAAAGGTTTGGTCACTGCCACGTGGAAGAACTAAGTTTATAAAATATTGATTGCGCAACATCTCAGAACATGGAGCCCATGCACTTGCGCTGGTGCCGCCAAAGTGAATATATGTGGTGCTAAACAAACTAAGCGCTACGCGTTCCACACATGTATATCTTCTATTTCGTTTCGAACCATAATTTGTGCGAACAGTGGTACGGCAGCACTCTGTAGCGAGCAGCAGAAAAGTGGCATGTATCAAATATGAAAAATAAATTCAGCAAAAATTACGATACTCCTTAATGCGAAATTTGAGCGCAGCTGTACATGTGTTTTCTTTTCACGATATATTGGGTGGCGCGGAAAACCTATCTCGTGTGGTACGTTGTAAAGGGAGCGAATTGAGGCGCGGCTGCCTCGCTAATCAGGAGATCGCGAGAGGCAGCGAATCGGTGACACGTGGGCGCGGTTCACAGTAGCCGCCGCAAACAGACCTTTGCTCATGCAGCGCTCTGTTTCCATATATAGCATCGGTGGCGTCATCGGTGAACAGACGACGCGCACTGCTCTGGCGGCATCTCGTAGGCATCGTCGCCACAAAGCCCGTTTTGTGCGGCGCTACGTTTTTCTTCTCACACTGTCGCCATACCCTGCTCCTCCGCTTTCCGCCTCATGGCTCCATGGCACCCTCCTCCTCCGCTTTTCTCCTCGCGATCTCGTCGCTGTCGCCGTCTTTTAACGGCGCTCCGCTTTCGCTCATTCATCGTTCGCTGCTCGTTACGAGACGCCGACGCTGGCCGCATGAACGGGCGCCTAAGAGCTGCGCTCCAAAAAAGTCGACTTTGCTGTCCTGTGAATGACAAAAATGAAAAAGAAATATACGCGCAGCAAGACAGCGGCGATCACGAATAGCATTCACATTGGTACTAGAGGTTATGACGTTTCTGATACACTATTAAAAAGTTTCCTTGTGGCACAACAATAATCGCCATCTGCCTTGCTTGCGTTTCCTTTCTTGAAAAACTCTGCGCTCGCGACTAACAAGCATGCCGTTCGTGATATGGAAGTACCGGGCTCGTAGCGTTAAAGAAAAGAAAGGCGCGCACGACCAATGACGATTGTTGCTGCGTGACAACGTAAGTCCCTAAGGGCGCAAACTTTTTAAAAAGTATACACATAGCCAAGAACGGCGTCAAAAGTCCCATTCCAGAAAGAAAAATAACACTTGACTTATTTTAGAGTGATGGTATCTAGTGTCGGTGTCATGAATCCGTATGTTTTTCTCACAAGGGGTATTACATAATGCTGTCCGTAGCAATATCGTGAGTACTGCAGTAACGTTTTGTCAATAGCTTTGAGGTTCAGACAGAGGTGACATCCTGGTTGCAGCTACTGGCAACGAATTCCTAGCGCAGGATCGTTTACAACTGAAAAAACAAAAATATTCATCACCGTATTAGACAATACATGCTTCTTTTACACGTGGTCTTGCCACATTTAGACATTTTTCGGAACTTATACCTTGCGGACACTCCTCGTAATAATGTCACTTGTTTCAGCGTTCATATTTTTATGCCATGTGCCGGTCATTTGAAAGATTCGTTAAAATCTGTGCTTGAATCTTACGTCTTCGTTGCAGCTTTTTGCGATGCACGCAATATTCGCAAATTGCCGCGCGACTGGCCGCTCAGGGCACTTTGCGTGTATTCGCGGGCTTCCTTCACACTCGGAAAAGCACTTTTATGTAGCCCGTTTCGAGCAACAGAAAGGTGTATCGGGAACTTTTCATGTTGCTCTACAATTTTCTCATTTATACTTTTAATCTAATTATAACATTTGAGAAGTTGATTAATTAATTAGGAGAAATTATCTTATTAGGCGGAATTAAAAAAAATAATATGAGTATCTCTAAGCGAGGGCAAACAACATTACCTTGGTTCTGTCCAGCTACGTGGCATTCGCATATTTTAAAACTCTGGCTAAAGTTAGCGGGGATACCCTGTACAATACATCTACATGTACGTCTTCTGGCACACGCATAATTACATAAATGTCCTTTGTCGCTCCTCGCTGGCACGATGTAATGTGTCAAGCGGCAATAACACAGCAAGGCACGTGACTCAGTTGTTGATCGAGTTGAGGATATTGGAATTTTTCGCAAACTCTCGCTGTCTTTTCCACGTTCTGTTGACAATTGAATATACAGAAAAAACATGAAGAATGAGCACATACACACTTTGCACACACATACAATGACTAGCGCTTAGTGTCATAACTATTCTGCTGTTCACAGAATCTGTCTAACCGTGAAGAACACTAAAGCATGGGGTTTTGCGTGCCAAAACTACTTTCTGATTATGAGGGATGCCGTATATAATGGGGGACTCCGGAAATGCAGCCCACCTGGGGTTATATAACTTGCACCTAAATCTAAGCACCCGGGTGTTTTCGCATTTCCGTGAAGAGCACTACGGGGTCGAAATGAATCCGGAGCGCGCCACTACAGCGTCCCTCGAGCCGGCTCCTTAGTTTCGGGACTTTAAAACCACGTGATTTCATTATAGAAACACGTCCTTATTTGCAGCTACAAATTTGAGTGCACCACTAACATGCTCACAGTCACCATGAAAGCTGTGTCTTGGCCTAAGGCAACGCGCGCGTCAGCAATCTTCCCTATATTCCGTACCATGCGCTCAGATTGCATAATTCATGGCGTTACGTTTCCATGCCAAGCTGCTTCACTCCCAGATGAGCGTCTTTTGCCCATCGGGAATCTAGAAGGAAATATTGTTTCTTAGTTAAGTTCATCTCAGTAACGCTAATAGTGTTTCTAGTGCTTTGTGTGGAAACATGTATACGAGACAGACAAGACACGCACGCGCAGGCGCTACTTTCAACAATGATTTATTACAAGCCGGATCACGGCTCCAAAGCGTCACAGAATCACGAAATTAAGCACGCGCAAACTATTAGGCACCGAGAAATGGCAGTTATTTCCTCCATAAAAAAAGAGCCAAGCTGTCCTAACACCATTTTGGCCGAGCTTGTCCATTCAATCTCGTTGTTTCATTTTTACGCTTGTACACAACGACGTAGTCTTGAAACAGGTAAACAACCGCACGTGCTGTCACGTTGGGCTAACCAGTCCCCCCCCTCCCCCCCCCCCCCCCCCCATCGCGGCCTTTCGCTTTCTAAACTTATCATTCAGACTAATTCCAGGCACTATAGCAACTTGTCGTTCGACCTCATACTGTCACGATGTAGTGATGACGAATAAAATGAAAATACTAGCATAAATAGCAAATAATCAAGCAATTGCTTTATTGGGCGAACTTGTACCCAATAAGCAAAAGAACGCTTAAGTGACTGTAATGGCGGAATATTCGGCGGTCGTTGAAACTGATCTGGCGGTTCAGGTCTCCATTATTTATACATGTGTCACCAATACATTTCGCATGCAGCACGCGCTTCTTGTCCTGCGCCATGACAGAAGAGACGATTCTCTCAAAAGCGGCTGCGGACAAAGGTGAAAACAGCCCATGTATGGCAATATTTTAGGTTCACTTTTCTTTCTTTCTCTTTTTGCGTCACAACCTTTTCCTTCCCTAAGTACTCACTACCAAGTACATGTTTACGCTGGCTGGCGAATTAAAATACTCATATTGCAATATGAAGTATTTCTTGATAATGATAACTGTCAATTATTTATGACCAGCTGTGGATGCGCATCGTTACTATTTACAGACACGCAAGTGATTTAATTGATGTTGTGCTCTGCTGCTGAGCACGAGGTCGCGGTTTCGATTACTTGTCGTTCCAGTGGAGGTGGAAGACGAGGAACATCTACGGAGCTCCGGCTGCGCGTCATAGAACCGAGATGGACAAAATTATTTCCTTATCCTTCCAGTATACAGTGTCACACATAGCGTTGGAGTTCCCTCTGCAGTACTGGCCCCGATCTGAGGGGTGCTACGGGAGTTCCGCTGAACCACGGGAGCCCCGTGTCTTCGACGGACGGACTTTGGCCCGCCGCACTGCGCCTCGCCCATACATCGGCAGCCTCGGGTGGCCCCATTGTAGGGCCCCCGATCCTGCGCCTCTTTGCTGGCTATTCGCCGCCGCCGCCGCGGAAATGTTCCTCGGAAATAGGAGGTGTCGGTAATCCGTTAATTTTTTTTTAATAATAGATCCCGAGAGTCTTGCATGACTGAACGTCTTCGGAACCTAGCAGCAGTTATGAAAGCGGGCACAGGGAGGATCGAAAGAATCAGACCACTAAGGGGCGCTCTCACCAAGCTGACGGCTCATCCGAAACTATTCATTTGTGACCAGGCACCCATAGCAATCTAAATGTGCAGAAAGCAACAGATTCGAATCGTTGGGTTTGGTGCGTGGTGTTATCGCTCAATCCACTACGGGGGATCGGCCATAAGTCGTGCGGTAGTAGGAAAAAAGCAAGAAAACCAAAAGAGAATCAAGCAAGTTGAAGATATTAAAGTGATAAAATGCTCTCACATGTGGAGTTTGAAAGTGTTTTACAATGAGAAAAATCGCATCTGACTACAATGCAAAGCAGTGCTAGCTGATGCACTGCATTGCAACATCCTCCTCAGTGTTGAATGAACATGCTGCCATGAATAAAAAGATTAAGAAATAAAATAATTAAGGCAAAACCTATCTCACAATGAATATTGACGTTAATGCGACCAGCATTGAAGCAATGCAGCGACACACTGTATTGCCACCACCGAAACGCTTCATGAATGAGGCGTGCACGGCAGCAGTTCTCTCTCGCGTTTCACTCTGGTCATGCTGCGTCCTCTACCGTCACCACCGCGATCTCCCCGCAAAGCCTCCGAGATGCGTATCGCGCCGATGCATGCGAATGGTGCAATTGTCGCGTTGATGGGGCAGCGCGCTAAAACGTCGCGTTGCTCTGCTTGATTCCGTGTGACGCGGGTTCAATTCCGCGCAGCACCGGATAAATTTCAGAGTATTTTAATGTGATTAGCATTCCTATAATACTTCACAGCACTTCCCGGTGTCTATCTGTCTGTCTGTCTATGTCTGTAACTGCTTCCCACCAACTTGGGTCACTGGGTAGACCATAGTTACTGGGTAGAGAGCTAGCACTGAGCTGACAGTGCTGAAAGAACGGGGTTCGACTAACCATCAAACCAACTTGCGTCACTGGGCATGTGCTGCTCTTCAGTGAAGCTCTTTGACGCCAACTAGCGTGACTGGTTCTGTGCCACTGGGAATCCGTGCTGCACAACTTATCATTTCTCCAATGGAAGGTGGAATCGAGCGCGCGTCATTTAATCTCAGGCGCTTAGCCAGGATTTTTTTTCGTGGGGGGGGGGGGGGGCAGTTAAGCTTTCATTGTTCTGTGATAAGTTTCTCATGCTCAGTGCATAATAATACAACTATTACCTTGAGCAGGCCCTTGGTCGGCTTCAAGACGTGTACCATCTTGTACTTGTCTGGGGTGGTCGTTCGAAGGATATGCGCTTTTGTACATTAGCGATGTGCCTGGCATAAAAGAGAGCAGGGCGCCGGCCGGAAAAATATGGGTGGGGGGAGGGGGACTGAAGCCAGAACTATTACATCTAACTACTCATGTTTCCCACGAAAAATTGAGGACTGGAACAAATTACCATAACATGTCATACTGGCCAGATATTTTTCAAGAAGTACTGCAGAACTCGATATGGGGGGAGGGGGAGGTGTTAATAAATGTGACTGCATAAATTAGTCATACGAAAGTGTTTGTACAGCCTTTCCACCTTTTATCTTTCTTTCTATATAATCATTGCATTTGAAGTTACCTTTGGTTTTGCCTTCCTGCCTGGAATTTGTAAAGTCTGCAGTATTTTTTAAATAAACAAAAAGTTTTCTGCGGGAGTTAGAAAGCACGTTATTATACTCGTACCATGCTTCTTGCGTCCTCTACATAGACCACCGGAGCCATGTGTGGATAAGGCCTGCATGGACTACTGCCTGAAAGTGCTAGGAGGGCCCGAATTCAATGTCACTGGCAAGTGCCTGAAGAACGCGACGGGTGCGCAGTTCTGCAGCTGCAGACGCCGCACATGTGAGTACTAGACTTTGTCCTTGTTGCGTTTGATATTATGTCTTTCTTGGTCCCTTATGACATGCTTCCAAGCGTATCGTACATACAAAATTGTATACTCAGCGAATTATAAGGAATACTCAGTCTAGTGCGTGTATATTGGATGCGGCCACACTAAAAGACAAAAAGGAAAGAACTTATAGACGCTTCTCCCAGTTGTTTATCCCCTGCCAGACTCAACAAATGCAAAGCATGTATGCATATATTTGGAGACGATGGAGTTTTTTTTTCTTGGTGCCTCTATAACCATGGCATGGCGGACCATGTTGTTGTTTATGTTGTTGTTGCTGTTGTTGTTGTGGTTGTTGTTGTTTTTGTTGTTGTTGTTTGTTGTTGTTTAATTTTTTCTGGTGCGTAGCAAGGAGAGGATTTTTGTCAATTCGCCTTCAAAGCTGTTGCCTATTCAAAGAGGCCACCGTTCGACCGATGAACCTTCTCCGTTTTTGCTTTTGCTGTTTCCCTCCAAATTTAATTATTTCGCAAGAAAGTTTAACAACACCTGCAGACGGGCTAGATGGTTTAGCGCCTGTCCTGTGTCTTTCTCGGCTGTTCATGTGCGGCTTCCTGTGCGCTTATTTTCCTTCGTTTCACAAGGAAACGTACGAAGGTACGGGACGGCGCGTTCACGAAAATAACCTGAACTTCAGCGTTGGTTTCGTGCCGTACGGTGCTCCTTCGCTGTTTCCCACGAGTGATGCTGCCGCTATGGATGATACGGAGGAAGTAGAGCAAGCCGCGTCCTAAGCCGATTGACTCATTCTGTGACTACTGCCACGGCTACTTATTTTAGTTTTTGCTGATCATCGTTTTACAGAAATTTTGCTGTTATCGGGCTATTACTATCTCGTCTAAAGCGCTTCTTGCATCCGAATCTCGGTAAACGTTGTCGCGAGCACAGGTGGGCCAATATGCTCATTTTCGGTTTTCTTCCTTTACCCTCACCCTCACGTTGAAAAGGCTACCATCTTTATCTTACCTTCGGTTTGGCACTATTTCTAATAAACTATTTACACGTCCAGTGAACTCAGTTCACAAATATAATTTCCTGCCATGCAGTTTGAATTCTGGAAGCGTGCCACGTTGCTTTCCTCATAGGGGCAATTAACAAACTTAAATATTTAGCCGGCAGCAATGCTCGCGAGCGACCGCCGCATTGCTGCATTTTTTGTTCTTTTGTGGCTAGCAGAAAGTGAACTTTTTAATGTGGGAGCCAAACGGTAACACAAGAAAAACATTATACGCTGTTATCATCAACATGCACTAAAAAGTCGAATCGAATACTTACCCAGTCATATATATGCTTGTTAATTGCATGAAGATTCACAATAAATGTTACATGCTATAAAGAAAGAAATAGGTGAACCGTGAATGTATTCTATGCTGAGTTGCTCACATATTTCTAAATAATCGTTAGTGACATCTTCTTTATGCAAAAATTTCACCGTAATTACTGCGATTAAAAATGAGAGCTATTGTAATTCGTAATTAGGTACTAAATCAACTATATCCGTTATTGAAATCAGCTACACCGTCGTGCTTATTCGAGAGAATTCCGCAACAGCACGACGTTATAGAGGCCAAGTTGAAACACTTAAATTCCATATTTACTGCAAATCAAGTCCCTAGACCAACTTTGCTATGCACCAGCCAAAGCATACTGTATATGCTCGTGACGTAGTAGTTCTGCGGAAACCCGCAAGGTGGAGAGAAGTCCCGGACCAGGACGAATTTTTCTTCAACTATGAGGCTTTTCTTTCGAGGAACCCGGTTGGGTTTCCTTTGCAGCAATTGCTACGAACGGGTGGATGTCTCTTTTTCCCTTTATTCTGTATATGCTCGTGTAAGGGCCGCATTTTTTTTTCTCACAATTTTGACAAAGTGCTGCCCAATTCTGACAAAGTGCTGTCAAAATGGTGCCGGTGCAGCCGACGATTCGTTCACACCCCTGATCTTGTGCACACCCTGGCTCTAGCCATTGTTACGTTTCAACACGGCGATGGGCATTCCTTGTACGTTTTCCACAACATAGTCCTTTCATCAGCGAGCCCTAAGACGATGCAGGGGCCCGCCATATACTGTGACGCGCAAACAAAGAAGCTCACTTCGAGGTGACAACTACCGCGAAGATACCACGAGGTTACAATTGCCTGAACCTGACCCTAACAAGCTGAACTAATTGATGAAAGGGGTCAACGTCGAAGGCTACCGTGGGAACAGCATCGACCACAGTTTCCCAATTACCACAAAGTTGCGCCATATACCGGGGCCAGTGGCGTAGCCAGAAATTTCGTCCGGGGTGGGGGGGGGGGGGGGGGGGGGGGGGCTCACATTGCAGCTCGGCTTCCTCCTTAAGAGGAAGCTTTAGCTCGGGTGCTCCTATCTAAATACATGTAGAAGGAGCATTCGTTTTTCTCGGCAACCGCTGCACCAAATTTGACGAGGTTTGTTGCTTTTACAACAAAAACTTAAATAAAAATAAAAAATAAAAACTTTTCGTTTCGATTTCTTGATTTAGGTTGCCAATTCTTTATTAAAAATAATAAAAAATTCACAAATTTTCAGAAAACGAAACTATCAAGTTTAAAACTCTAACTCAACAACGAAAAATAATATCGCAATTCTGTGAATTGCATATAATAGTACATCTACAGCGGACAAATATGGTATGTTAGACATGAATCTCAAGAAATTTAGTATTATGGAAATACGGCTACGTAACCAGTTCACGTAAAAACGTAACCAGTTCGCCTAAGATACAAGCTGACATACCATATTTGTCCGCTTTGACTGTTATAATAGATGCCGTTTGCAGAACCGCGATATCTCTTCTTGATGCAAAGCTACTAATTTTTAAACGTCGTGCTTCTGTTCTTTTTTTTTCGAACTTTGGAATTTTTCAAGATATTTAAACAAAATTCAGACCCTAAATCGTAATTCCGCTTCCAACAGACACTAGAATTTAACTTTTTCTCTCAAGTGCAAAAAATTTCAATAAAAGCGATCGAGGGGTTATCCCAGAAAAGCGTTTCTGCGTTTTTCATGTACTTGAATAGGCCGCGTCGGAGTTAGGCTAGAGCTAAAGCTTCCTCTTAACAATTTGTCGAGGTTTCAAATACATGAATAATAACTGCATTGCCATTGCCAAAGATGCTGCAAACGAATACTTGTATGCTACACACTGTCAAAATAAGTAAAATATGTATTTTTTCATAGAAGAATATACTCGTATGTGCCAAAAATAGTGCCCAGAATACCTGATGGCAACGCTTCCAAGTTTTTTGTCTATCTAGTAAGTAAAGAAAATATCACACGAACTTTAGAACTATATAAGTTCGAGACCAGCAAAGCAGTGCATGCCGCTGATATGAAAAATGTAAAGGCCATGAAGTGAACAAGTTGAGGACAAATGTGCTAATGAAACTTTGTCATTCAATAACCTTGTTCACATTCTTGTACATATGCAACGGCCAGTCAAAAATCTCAATGACGCTGTCATTTGTTCAAATGTATTACGCAGAAGCAGCTGTCACCTGTCGTGTATCGTGTGTAATTGCATCGAAATTATAGTCGCAACAGAGAGCACGTATAAAAAGCGGGAGTTCTGCAAAATATAGGAGGGCGAGGACCAGGCAGGATTTCGTAAAGACTACTCAACAATAGGCCATATTCACACTATCAATCAGGTGATAGAGAAATATGCGGAATGTAACCAACCCTTATATATAGCTTTCATTGATTACGAGAAAGCGTTTGATTCAGTCGAAGCCTCAGCAGTCGTGCAAGCATTACGGAATCAAGGTGTAGACGAGCCGTATGTAAAAGTACTGAAAGATATCTATAGCGGCTCCACAGCCACCGTAGTCCTCCATAAAGAAAGCAACAAAATCCCAATAAAGAAAGGCGTCAGCAGGGAGATACGATCTCTCTGATGCTATTCACAGCGTGTTTATAGGAGGTATTCAGAGACCTGGATTGGGAATAAATGGGGATAAGAGTTAATGGAGAATACCTTCGTAATTTGCGATTCACAGATGATATTGCCTTGCTTAGTAACTCAGGGGACCAACTGCAATACATGCTCACTGACCTGAAGAGGCAAAGCAGAAGGGTTGGTCTAAAAATTAATCTGCAGGAAACTAAAGTAATGTTTAACAGTTTCGGAAGAGAACAGCAGTTTACGATAGGTAGCGAGGCACTGGAAGTTCTAAGGGAATGCATCTACATAGGACAGGTAGTGACCGCAGATCCGGATCATGACACTGAAATAATCAGAAGAATAAGAATGGGCTGGGGTGCGTTTGGCAGGCATTCTCAGATCATGAACACAGGTTGCCATTATCCCTCAAGAGAAAAGTGCATAACAGCTGTGTCTTACCAGTACTCACGTACGGGGCAGAAACCTGGAGGCTTACGAAAAGGGTTCTACATAAATTGAGGACGACGCAACGAGCTATGGAAAGAGGAATAATAGGTGTAACGTTAAGGGATAACAAAAGAGAAGATTGGGTGAGGGAACAAACGCGAGTTTATGACATCTTAGTTGAAATCAAGAAAAAGAAATGGGCATGGGCAGGACATGTAATGAGGAGGGAAGATAACCGATGGTCATTAAGGGTCACGGACTGGATTCCAAGGGAAGGGAAGCGTAGCAGGGGACGGCAGAAAGTTAGGTGGGTGGATGAGATTATGAAGTTTGCAGGGACAACATGGCCAGAATTAGTACATTACCAGGGTAGTTGGAGAAGTATGGGAGAGGGTTACGCCCTGCAGTGGGCGTAACCAGGCTGATGATGATGATGATGATGATGATGATGATGATGATGATGATGATGATGTATCGTCTTTGCGACTTTCACGGCCTTTGAACCGTTTGCTCCAACGCTCCACAGTGGCCAATGAAATGAGATGTTCAATGCACACGGCAGCTACACGGCGACTAATTTCTTTTTGGGAAACACCTTCAGCTGTCAAAAACCTCATGACACCACGCTGCTCAACTTCTGGAGCCCCATTACGTCACGCAACCATGTTTAGCCCAGTGTATGAGAGCATTAAAGAACGTTTATCCTTACACCTGCGTGTCATTTTTGTAAATGAGAGATGCCTGTGTGCTACGCGCATGCCTCGCAGATAATGAATCGAACCGTTATTGCGCGGGGTGGGTAGGCTAACTTTAATCTCACTCGCCCTCGTACATTAGAAATGCGAAGATACAATGAAATATACAAATGCGAAGATACAGCTTGATAAAGGGCAAAAAGTGTCATTAGAAACAAAGTTCACTGCACGTATACACAAAACCTGGCAACAAGATATTTAAATATATGCATAAGTCTCCAATAAATCTACCTCAGAAAAAGTCACTCTGTATAATGCGTCAAACAAGGCAAATAAACATGTTGCGCAATCACAGATTCACAGAATACTAGATCCCGCCCCCATTCCATCCACTCTCCCCGATGTATCACGCGCGACGGAAGGCGGCGCGCTTGCTCCCAGCTTTTCTCCTTTGCGCACACAAGACTTAGTCACCATCGTCGGCTCACCCATGCCCCCCCCCCTTTTCTTTCACTCGCACATACAGCATGTGGCGCGCGGTCAGGACGTTACCGCCCTTGGACTTTATATGAAACATGAGGGCGACGGCGACAGCAGGAATGCGCCTGGAGTGTCCATATAATTACTATCGCAATAATATAATAAGAGTATCCGGCAACTCAAGCATGCCGTGGCTCATTTCTTTCCGCAAAAGAAGTAAAAAATATCGAACTTTCACCATGCCGCAATTCATTGGCGCCGCAACAATGTATTTTTTTTTTACTTTTGTGGGGCGGTAGCACCGAAATGAAAAAAAAAACGTAAAGGAAGGTATGCTGGCCACAATCCAATGCCTAATTTGGGCCCCTAATGTGGCTACCAGAGGAATATCGAAGCAAATTTAAGACGCTTGGTCCACCGAGAACCATACGCATACTGCTCGGTATCCTACAACAGCGAGACAATAGTTTCCGGAGAGGTTGCGCTCAAGCAATAACAACATTAAACACACAAAGTTCCGCAATTGAAAATCTGACGCACAACCTTGGAAATGTCAATGCACCTTTCGCATCAAAAGTTTACGAGAACTTTACACCCATAAAGTTTTGGAATTGACCTCCATGCGCTGCGTAAGTACCGCGACCTCCAAGAGATGCCGCGGCGAGCCCGTTGGCCACCAAAACACCCTTGAAACTTGGTGCTCGGATGGGGCTGCTTGCGTTAGGTGACTCCCGGGTTCATGGGCGTTGCCGCGAAATCCAGCCCGAGTTCGCAATGTTCGCGGTGAAATGTCTTTTCGAGCTTGAAAATGACATTCTAGACAAAATCCAGAATGATTTCCGGCGCCGGAGGTTGCTTTGGTCGGCCTTGCATGGACAGCTCGAAAAAATTTCGGGGGGGGGGGCGGCTGAAGCTCCATAGCCCCCCCCCCCCCCTGTCTACGCCCCTGACCGGGGCGCAGGTGCAACATAGGAGGCGCAGCCCGTGGACGGGGTGACGTCCTGGGAGGGATATTGATAGCGGTTCGACGATTATAGTTGGCCGAGATAGTCATCAGATTCCCTATCCTAGTCTCCTATAGAATACGACTATTTTAAAAGCGGAGGTCCTTGGTGCAGTGAAAGGTCTGCTGACGTGAAAGGCCTGCTGACGAGCCCAGATGTTTATTACGCTCCTACGTGGAGTGGGCTTCCGTATCTGGAGGCAGTGTAAATACAGTAAAAAAATCACCGCCCAAGCAACTCCGTAAAGATGGTTAACTCATCATCATCATCATCCTGGTTACGCCCACTGCAGGGCAATGGCCTCTCCTATACTTCTCCAACTACCCCGGTCATGTACTAATTGTGGGCATGTTATCCCTGCAAACTTCTTAATCTCATCCGCCCACCTAACTTTCTGCCATCCCCTGCTACGCTTCCCCTCCCTTGGAATCCAGTTCATAACCCTTAATGACCTTCGGTTATCTTCCCTCCTCATTACATGTCCTGCCCATGACCCCCCCCCCCATTTCTTTTTCTTGATTTCAACTAAGATGTCATAAACTCGCGTTTGTTCCCTCACCCAATCTGCTCTTTTCTCATCCCTTAACGTTACACCTATTATTCTTCTTTCCATAGCTCGTTGCGTCGTCCTCAATTTAAGTAGAACCATTTTCGTAAGCCTCCAGGTTTCTGCCCCATACGTGAGTACTGGTAAGACACAGCTTATACACTTTTCTCTTGAGGGATAATGGCAACCTGTTGTTCATGATCTGAGAATGCCTGCCAAACGCACCCCAGCCCATTCTTATTCTTCTAATTATTTCAGTGTCATGATCCGGATCTGCGGTCACTACCTGTCCTATGTAGATGCATTCCCTTACAACTTCTAGTGCCTCGCTACCTATCGTAAACTGCTGTTCTCTTCCGAAACTGTTAAACATTACTTTAGTTTCGTGCAGATTAATTTTTATACCAACCCTTCTGCTTTGCCTCTCCAGGTCTGTGAGCATGTATTGCAGTCGGTCCCCTGAGTTACTAAGCAAGGCAATATCATCAGTGAATCGCATGTTACTAAGGTATTCTCCATTAACTCTTATCCCCATTTCTACCCAATCCAGGTCTCTGATTACCTCCTGTAAACACGCTGTGAATAGCATTGGAGAGATCGTATCTCCCTGCCTGACGCCTTTCTTTATTGGGATTTTGTTGCTTTCTTTAAGGAGGACTACGGTGGCTGTGGAGCCGCTATAGATCTCTTTCAGTATTTTTACATTCGGCTCGTCTACACCTTGATTCCGTAATGCTTGCATGACTGCTGAGGCTTCGACTGAATCAAACGCTTTCTCGTAATTAATGAAAGCTATATATAAGGGTTGGTTACATTCCGCATATTTCTCTATCACCTGATTGATAGTGTGAATATGGCCTATTGTTGAGTAGCCTTTATGAAATCCTGCCTGGTGCTTTGGTTGACAGAAGTCTAAGGTGTTCCTTATTCTATTTGCGATTACCTTAGTAAATACTTTGTAGGTAACGGACAGTAAGCTGATTGGTCTATAATTTTTCAAGTCTTTGGCGTCCTCCTTCTTATGGATTAGGATTATGTTAGCATTCTTCCAAGGTTTCGGCACCCTCGAGGTCATGAGGCATTGCGCAGACAGGGTGGCCAGTTTTTCTATAACAATCTACGCACCATCCTTCAACAAATCTGCTGTTACCTGATCCTCCCCAGCTGCGTTCCCCCTTTGCATAGCTCCCAAGGCTTTCTTTACTTCTTCCGGCGTTACTTGTGGGATTTCAAATTCCTCTAGACTATTCTTTCTTCCATTATCGTCGTGGGTGCCACTGGTATTGTATAAATCTCTATAAAACTCCTCAGCCACTTGAACTATCTCATCCATATTAGTAATGATATTGCCGGCTTTGTCTCTTAACGCATACATCTGATTCTTGCCTATTCCTAGTTTCTTCTTCACTACTTTGAGGCTTCCTCGGTTCCTGAGAGCATGTTCAATTCTATCCATATTATATTTCCTTATGTCAGCGGTGTTACCCTTGTTGATTAACTTCGAAAATTCTGCCAGTTCTATTCTAGCTGTAGGGCTAGAGGCTTTCATACATTGGCGTTTCTTGATCAGATCTTTCGCCTCCTCCGATCGCTTTCTGGCATCCTGTCTAACCGAGTTACCACTGACTTCTATTGCACACTCCTTAATGATGCCCATAAGATTGTCGTTCATATCTTCAACACTAAAGTCCTCTTCTTGAGTTAATGCCGAATACCTGTTCTGTAGCTTGATGCGGAATTCCTCTAGTTTCCCTCTTACCGCTAACTCATTGATTGGCTTCTTATGTACCAGTTTCTTCCCTTCCCTCCTCAAGTCGACTAATTCGAGTTCTTACCATCCTATGGCCACAGCAGCGCACCTTGCCGAGCACGTCCACATCTTGTGTGATGTCAGGGTTAGCGCAGAGTATGAAGTCTTTCATTTCTAGTCTCGCCATTTGGGCTCCTCCACGTCCACTTTCGGCTAACCCGCTTGCGGAACAAGGTATTCATTATCCGCATATTATCCTGTTCTGCAAACTCAACTAATAACTCTCCCCTGCTATTCCTAGAGCCTATGCCATATTCGCCCACTGACTTGTCTCCAGCCTGCTTCTTGCCTACCTTAGTATAGAAGTTGCCCATCAGTATAGTGTATTTTGTTTTGACTTTACCCATCGCCGATTCCACGTCTTCATAAAAGCTTTCGACTTCCTGGTCACCATGACTGAATGTAGGGGCATAGACCTGTACGACCTTCAATTTGTACCTCTTATTAAGTTTCACAACAAGACCTACCACCCTCTCGTTAATGCTATAGGATTCCTGTATGTTGCCAACTATATCCTTATTAATCAGGAATCCGACTCCTAGTTCTCGTCTCTCCGCTAAGCCTCGGTAGCACAGGACGTGCCCGCTTTTTAGCACTGTATATGCTTCTTTCGTCCTCCTAACTTCACTGAGCCCTATTATATCCAATTTACTGCCCTCTAATTCCTCCAATAGCACTGCTAGACTCGCCTCACTAGATAACGTTCTAGCGTTAAACGTTGCCAGGTTCAGATTCCAATGGCGGCCTGTCCAGTTAACTAGCGAAGCTCATCCTTGCGACCCCGTGTTTATCACTGGGTTAATCGCGACGCTTCATTAAACGATGGCTTGGTACGCTGCCGGACCCTCGGTACGCAATTGCTGCTTGCGCTCGGCAGCACCGGCCTGTTCCTGTGCCCGGGCTGCAGCATCGGCACGGCGTAGACGAGCTCGTTCCCTGTTCAGCTTGCGGCGTTGCCGATCGAAAGCTACCTGTTCCTCAGGAGTACGTATGACACGTGGCCTACCCGGCTGCGACGGAGCGCAACGACGTCACCACTGGCGCAGCAAATTGCGCGCCTCTCTTTCTCTTTTTTTTTCGCGCATGCGTATGAGGCTGCTCCAGAGGAGTTTTCGGCGTACAGGCGACAGAGGGACGGACAGACGAATCGGCTAGCCATATGCAGCTTCGCTGAAATAAACCCCTTTTTCATTCATTCATACCACCGGTCGTACTCATAAGGGATAACTGGCCTAAACCCTATCCCGAGTCGTGACAAACTGGTTGGCAGTGGTGAGATCAAGAAAGCAGCCCTGACAATCTAAGATCGGCGGAACTGAGAACGTGGCTCAGGGAGACACGGCCCTGGCAAGCTTGTGGTAAACTGCGGACGGAAGAGCGACTTCTGCGGATCCTGGATAGCAGAGCTCCTCTTCGTGGCTCAGGGAGGCACAACCATCGCAGTAACAGCGTGAAAGCTTGGACGAGTCGATGAAACTTGAAGGAAGAGCAGCAGAAGGCAGTCCTCACGATCTGGGATAGGCGGACCTTGGAACGCGGCTCCGGGAGGCATGACCTTCGCAAGTTCGAGGTTGGGTGAGAGCTGGAGCGACTGCGTTTCGCCGGGCGATAAGGACAGGGTTTTATCGGGTGGTTAGCTCTGATTGATCGCCACCGGGTGCGTGGTCAATAGAGGGGAAGTCGTAGTCGGCTCGCGGAAAAGCATGTATATCACAGTGTTGAAAAAGAGGAGCCGCTGCTGTGGACAGCAGAGCTCGGCATGGAGATTAACCATAAGTTGAGGAAAAACAAAATTCGTATTAGCATTGACGAAATGGGTTTCAAGGACGACGAGTTCACGGATGCCTGGGAAAAGATATGTCGCAAGAGGAAAGAAGGGGAGGAAGAGAAGGAGCGCAAGAGAAAGGAGCGCGAGAAGGAGTGGCAGGAAGAGATGGAACAAATCCAGGTAGAAATTGAGCTCGCGAAAATAAAACTAGAGCAAGCGAGATTAGCGCGTGGTGCACATGCGGCGCCGCCACACACGGAAAGTGTGAAAATGACGAGTTTGCTTCAGCCGCACAAAACAGGCGATGACATCTGTTTCTACCCGATTAATTTTGAACGGATTTGTGAGAAGCAATCATTTCACCAAGACATCTGGCAGGAGCGGTTGCTTGCATTGTTGCCGGGATACGCCTCGCAAGTCGTGGCCTGAATGAGCGCAGCCGAGGTAGGCGTGCACAGTTCCATGAAGTCGAGTTTGCTCGCAAAATACAAGCTTTCCACTGAAGAATTTCGGAGGACATCTCGGCAGGAAAGAAAGCAGCCTAATGAAAGCTTTGTTGAGTTTGCGTCTAGCCTGATGGATCATTTTTCTTAGTGGGTGAAAGGAGCAGGGGCGGATAACGTAAGTAAGCTGTCAGGTTTAGTCTGCTTGGAGAAGTTTTACAAGACCCTGACGCATAATGTGCGCCTTTAGGTTAAGGACAGGAAGGAAGGGGTGCCTGTAAGAGTTCAGCGCAGCTAGCCGGTATGTGGATCAGCTAGCGGAGTATGTGGCAAGTCGTGGCTTCACACCACAGAGCAGCAGCGTGCACTACTGTCAAAAGCCTTCCCCATGGCCATAATCTTGCCCTGTAGGGCAGCAAACCACACACACACAAAAAAAACGAGACAACACTAGTCGCAGTTCGGCGCGCACCGAAGGCATACTTCTCCCAAAACTGCACAAATAAAACGCCACTATTCAGTTACATAAACAATCATCCGAGCAACGTTGATCTACTAAAGCCATACATGACGGACCTAATGGTAAATGGCAAAGAGTGTAGGAAACTAAGGGGCTCCGCGACCACCATGGATGTCGTCCACCCGAAGTGTGGGAAACGTGAAGACTACGTGTCCGAATTCGCGTTGAATTGGCAGCGCTAGGACGCAGTTTCTACAACTCGAGAGGATGCGACGAATATCTTCATCTAACCTAGACCATAGGAACTTCGACCTCGCAACCGTCTTCATGGTAGAAACCCCCTGATGAGCAGTATGCAACAACTTCAAGAGCTTCGTACGGACCACTGCTGGCACTACAACCCGATGGTCCCTGTGCAGCCACCCCCGATGAACCGAGAGCTCGTGCCGCGTTTTGCGGTATTCTGCAAGGTCTGTTTCATGGCTGCTTGATTCTCTTGGCCAGCTATTGACGACATACCTTTACACCGCAGAAAGCGTGACGTCAGTCGATGTTAACGCTTGTACTTCCTTGACAGGAATAGCCGGCTCGTCCCACCGGTGCAGCATGAGCACGCACTCCATCGAATCTTCCTCGGTGCCAACTTTGTCCTGCAAAGGTTGAGGCAAACAACTCAGTGCGTCAGCGGTTACTAGCTGTGTGCCGGGCTTGTAATGTAGACGATACTTGTAAGCACCAAGCAGAAGCGGCCACCTTTGAATTCTTGCGACGACCATCACAGGTGTTTGACGGTCCGGTCTTAGGAAGCCCAGCAGCGGCTGGTGATCCGTAACCAGACTAAATTCTCGCCCAAGTAGGTAATCTCGAAACCTTGTGACACCGAATACAAGTGCGAGTGCCTCTCGCTCAATTTGAGAATAGTTTCTTTCGGCAATTGTAAACGTTCGAGATCTGAATCCGATAGGTCGCTGTTCACTGTCAGTGAGATGGAACAGAACCGCACCAATGTCGTAGGGTGACGCGTCGCATTCCAACAGGCGTTCACGGTTCAGATTGAAATGGGCGAGCCCAGGGGCTGAGCAAGGCGAGTGTTTAGCACTTTTAAAAGCAGTTTGTTCTTTCGTGCCCCACGCCCATCTGGCTTCTTTTTCCAACAGTCTGTACAGCGGTGCAATAATCGTAGATAAATTAGGCAGGAACTTATTATAAAACGTAATCATGGCTAGGAATGAACACAGTTCACTGACTTTCCGCGGCTCCCGGGCTAGTCTGATAGCCTCGACGTTTTTCTCGATCGGATGCAAACCCTTACCATCAATGCGATGTCCAAGATAAGTTAATGATGGCTCCTGGAAACGGCACTTGTCTGAACGAAGCTGTGTACCATTTTCGCGGAAGCGTTGCAAGACCGCTTTCAAGTTTTTGTGCTTCCCCCTTTTTTTTCTGACACGATAATGTGATCCAGGTATGCCTGCACTCCCGATAGCATTTGCAATGTTGTTTCAATTTTTTTCTGAAATATTGCCCACGCTGAAGAGATACCAAAAGGCAGCCTGTTCTATCGCAAAAGTCCCTTGTGTGTGTTGATAACTTAATTTCCCTGCGTCTTCGTCTAAAGGGATTTGATTAAAGCATCTCCTAAGTCTAGGTTGATGAACTGATCGTCACGGCGCAAATTAACAAACATATCGTCGATCACTGGCAGGGGGTATTGTTCTGCCTCACATACCGGGTTCAATGTGACCTTGAAGTCACCACAAATTCTTACCGCCCCGTCTTTTTTTAGCGCCGGAAATATTGGTGTGGCCCATTCGGAGTGTGTGACGGTTGACAAAATTCCCGCGGCCACCAGCCTGTCTAGCTCATCAGCAACTTCATCTCTCAGGGCAAATGGAACTATCTTTCTAACCCCTATCCCCCCTCCCCAGTGTAGGGTAGCAAACCGGAGACTCATATCTGGTTAACCTCCCTGCCTTTCCTCTTCATTCTCTCTCTCTCTCTCTTCTTGCCTTGTAAAATTTGGGCTTTGCTCCATCCCGGATCAGCAGGCGCGCTAGCGGCACCTTGACGAGTCCACGCTCTTCCGTGAACAAGCCCGCGAACTCTTCTTTGAGGGTAGTGACCGTGCTCTTCGGATCGGTCAGTGCAGTGAAATGCCAGAGGAATTGTCCTTCGGCATCCAGCTTCTGCAGCAGTTCACGACCGCAGAGGCTAGGGCCGTTGCAGCCTAGCACTACCAAACTGCATGCATGGCACTGCTGCCGACTTGTACGAAACATGCAATGGTAGTATGCCAAGAACTGGAAGTTTTCCAAGATAACAAGACAGCGTGACATGAAATTCCTGTAGTGGCGGCCACTGCTGACGCTGAGCTTCGTAGACGTCCTTCGGTATAACGCAAACTGGAGAGCCGGTGTCAATGTCCATATTTACATTCACGCCATTCCACTTGAAATTTTCACTGCCCAAATATAATGCCACTATTCGATTGCATTAGCAATCATCCGAGTAATATTGATCTACTAGAGCCATACATGACGGACATAATGGTAAATGGCAAAGACTGTAGGGAACTAAAGGACTCCGCGGCCACCATGGACGTCGTCCATCCGAAGTATGGGAAAAGTGAAGACTACGTGTCCGAATGCGCGTTGATAAGGCAGACCATCAGCGTAGAGTCAGTGTGCCTAGCTATGGCAAAGGTAAACATTGCGGTACCTTTCGCAGATATCGAGACAGTAGCAGCAGTCTCCAATGGGCTACCGGAAGGCTACGCTTACCTTTTCTACAACAGCGCAGAGTCGCTGCTCAATAAAAGTGGGTGCACATTTGCTGACACCCAGGTCAAGGCTTTGACGATGTCCAAAGCAGGCGACCTAGCTCAGCAACTGAGTTACGACGATCAACTAAGTGCAGAACAAGAGGATGAAACAGCTAGCTCTGGAGAAATAGTTGAACAGGAGGAAGAAATCTTTCCAATTTCCCGGACAAAAATTCAGGAAGAGAGTCAGGTTGAGGAGCCGCCAACGGGAAGGAAAAAAAGGCACTCGGAAACGAGCACCAGAAAGCGTGCTAAGAGAAAAAGGCGTCGCAGAGTCAAGAATGTGGCAGAGATGGCAACGCAGCCGAATAAAGCGAAATGCGCTAAACCCTATGGGGAGTGCAGCGAAAGAGTTAAAGGCGCATTTGTCGTTTGGAATGTTTCCAGTAAGAGCGCGTCTGAGTCGCCAAACAAGGACGAAAAGGCAGAGACGTTCGGCGCAGAGGACAAAAGCTATGGGGCAATTATGTTCCCCCTCATTGTGTTCTTTTCGACGTGTAACTTGTATGACACAGGATGGATGGATGCTATGAGCATCCACCCCTTTAGAACGTGGTGGGTTGCACCACCAAGTTCTTGTTATTATATTGCCTAATGTCTTACCTGTATTCAAATAATAATAATAATAATAATAATAATAATAATAATAATAATAATAATAATAATAATAATAATAATAATAATAATAATAATAATAATAATAATAATAATAATAATAATAATAATAATAATAATAATAATGATGATTATGATGATGATGATAATTATAATGAATTGAATTGAATTGAGCTTATTCCGCAACAAGAAAATGTTACGAGGAGGACAGGTAAAAGCTGTAAAAACAGCTTGAGGAGCCCTGACCCCCTATCACACGGGCAAGCATAAAAGCGTGCGGCTAATGGAGTACAACCTACTAAGAGGAAAACACTTACAGGAGTTATAAAACGTCACTGTAAAGGGGATTATACAGTAGTCAAATAGAAAATCATCGTGTCACATCATTATACAAACATTAAACGCAGTTGTTTTGGTGATGTACTAGACATGTCAATCTTATTTTCGTTTATTATGTGGTTTAGAAGTGTAGGCAATTGAAATTCTAACATTTGATTTCCGTAATTTGTCCTACATTTGGCGACGTACCACACTTCAGGATGGCGCACATTATAAGCAAGGAAATTTTTCTCTAGCCTTGCTAGGTTTGTCATGGCATCATTATTTTTCAGCAAACCGAGTTTATATAAACGGCATAGCTTGTAATCATACATTGATGGAACCTGAATTATGTGGTGCTTCTTAAACAATTCTGCACTGTGGTAGCGATATGGGTCATTACAGGCTAGTCGTAGAGCACTTTTTTGCAAGACAGAAAGTTTGCTAATGTTTGAAGCTGTTGTTGTTGACCATACAAGAAACGCGTAATTCAATAGAGAAGAAAATAAAGAGTTATATATGAGTATGTTAACAGAGGTAGGAAAATAGTAACAGTGACGGCGCATAATGCCGGTTGTCCTAGATAGTTTATTAATAATGTAGTTTACGTGATCATCTCATGTAATGTTTTGTGAAAAATACACGCCCAGTGATTTGAAGCTTTTTACCACTTCAATTTTAGAGTTATTTAACGAAATGGTGGGTAACTGGACATATGTGTGGCGAGGGGGAAATAGAACAGCCTTCGTTTTATTAATGTTTAGTTTTAGGGAGTTCACTTGAGCCCATGCATTAATTTCAGACATTGCGCTATTCACTCGACTGCCCAAATCGGCACATGACTTGCCTGAAAAGAATAAACTCGTATCGTCAGCATAGATTATATAATGGACTGTTTCATCAATGTGGACAATCTCATTGCTATAAAGTATGAACAGAAATGGTCCCAGGATGCTTCCCTGAGGGACACCTGTTTTAATTGGTTTTATTGAGGAATGTTTTCCTTCAATGACTACAAATTGAGTACGGTATAGTAAGTACGACTTGATTAATTTGTGCGCGATACCTCTTATGCCACAGTGGTCTAGTTTTTGAAGCAGAATATCATGATTAATGAGGTCGAAGGCTTTTGAAAAGTCTAAAAAAAGCCCAAGTTCCATATTTCTGTACTCGAAATTTCCTAGAATGAATTCCTTTTGGGCCAGTAGTGCGAGCTCTGTAGACTTGTTTCTCCGAAAACCATACTGTGCAGAACTGATCACGTTGAAGCGGTCAGTGAAAGAGGTCAGGCGTTTCAGAATTATTTTCTCCAAACCTTTGGAAAATACAGGCAGAACTGATATAGGTCGGTAGTTGGACATGTGATTTCTATTATCCTTTTTATATACAACTGTTACTTTTGCTGTCTGCATGTTTCGAGGAAAAGATCCCGTAGATAAACACATATTAAAGATGTAGGTAAGGTAGGGTGCTAGCATGTCAATTACATATTTTACTGGTTTCATTTGGATATTGTCCGCATCAGTGGCTTTGCTATTGCTTAGAGTTAGAAATGTAGCTACAAGCTCATCATCTGAAACTGGCTCTAAAAATATGGTTTGGTTTGTTCGATCATTCATATATCTTAGGTCAGCGCTGCTGGTGGTAGCGTCCCCAACTGATAGAAAGAAGTCGTTAAATGCATTAGCTAGCTCAGGGCCTTGAATTTCTATTCCATCTTGTACAATTTTATTACTGCCTCAGATGCACTACTAATTACAGTGTTAAGTGCCTTCCAAACATTTTCTGTGCGTCCTTGTGTCGAGTTGAATAGGTTAGAATAATATTGCTTTTTTGCATCACGAAGGTGTTTAGTGACGACATTTCTGTATTTCTTGAAACTTTTGAGGGATTCAGGAGATTTACTCACTATAAATGCCTTAAACAAATGTTCCCGCTTTCTTATAAGCTTGCGGCATTCTTTATTTACTCAAGGTTTTCGACTTTTCTTGCGTGTTTTAAAAGTCCTGACGGGAAAACATGCAAAGTATATTTCAGAGAACTTCTTGAGAAACAAATCGTATGCCAAGTTGGGGTCACTCGTTGCGAATACTTCGTTCCAGTTTGTTCTGCCTAACCGGTCTATAGAATCGGATAGTGTTTCAGGAGTAATTAGTCTGTATGAAAATTCAGTATGCAGTCGTTTAGGTGCGTTAGTGAATTGACTGACAAACATAAATATAGGCAAGTGGTCGCTCATATTATGAATTAAAGTGCCAGCCTTAACAAATGAAGGATCAAAATTGGTTATAAACAGAGCCAAAAGTGTTGTTGATTGTGTAGTGATTCGCGTGGGGGATGTTATATAGTTTTGACAAGAATGGGAGCTTAACAGCGATTCGAGTTCTAATTTAGCACTGCTATCAGCTAACATGTTGATGTTAAAGTTACCACCTAGAATTAATGCGTATTTTCTTTCACTGATGAATTCTAACAGAGTTCAAGAAGGAGAAAAACAGACGGATATCATTCGAAGGAGGGCGGTAAAAAACACAAAAAACTGAAGTACCACATCTGATAGCAAGGGTTTCATAAAATGGAGTGATACAGCAGAATTCCGGCATTAGTTCAGAATCAATTAAGTTGGAGATTAGCATTGCTACGCCACCACCCCTTTTGCCTTTGCGGTTCATGTAGTAGGATTTATATGTTGGAGATGTAAACACGTTCTCTTCCGAGGCAAACCAGGTTTCTGAATACATCACAATATCAAAGCGTACTTGCGCTTCGCTAAAAAAATAATCGAGTTCATCCTGCTTATTTCTACCAGATCTTTTTCTACTTATTTCTACCAGATTTCTACCAGTATTATAGAAGTTTTTAAGGTTTGTAACGTCTACCTGCGCAGTCAAAGGAAGCATGGCGAGAGGGATACTAAAAGAAATGTCAGGGTACAGTGCCAGGTAAAATATCACAGCTTATCAAGGTCAGCCGCGCAACGAATGACAACGGCACTATCGCCCTCTGTTTTCCTTACAAGAATCTTGCCATTACAATGCCATGAAAAACGATAGCCATTGCGCTCTGTCCATTCTTTTGCACAGCGGAGCAGCTCTCTGTTATGTTGGGTCATGTTCTCAGTGATAGAAATACCCGATGAATTATTCCTGAGGGCTTTCCGCTTTTCCAGCCACTTATCGCGGGTTGACTGCTGGGCAAATCGAACAATAATTCCAGGCGTTTTGTTTGGCTTTGATGGTAGCCTGTGAATGGCGCCGATGTCATTCCCCGTCAGCTCTGGTAGGCTAACAGTCTTAGCCAGATCATTCAACCTACATAGCAAATCCTCGTTTGGCGCCGCTCGAATGCCGTGTACTTCTATGTTTAGTTTCCTACTGTGAAACTCAAGGTCATTTACAGTCGCTTTCAGTTGCTGAATGTCATTTGAAGTGGAAAGCGCCTCTAATTTGCCTACACGCCTGTTCAAGCTACTGATGTCCTGCTCCTATTTAACTTGTCGGTTCAGGATTTCCTCATACTTCTGTGACAATAGCTCAATTGAATCCTTAATCCCCCCAACTTGAGCTGGCAGCCCAGCCAGAGCATCAAGCTTTCTAGTTATATCTGCCAGACAGATAGTTAGCTCAGAGTTCATGTTTGTTTTGTCCCCACCGTTAGCTTTTGATGGACGGCAAGTAGTACATCGCCATGCCTTGCGGGCGCTTTCGCCTTTGCTCTTGAATGTTGACTCCGACCAGCCAGAACAATTACCAACATGATAAGAGGACTCACATTCGCTGCACTTCAGGACGCGGCCGTCACATGGCAGGGGCTCATCGCAGGACTCACATCTGTTTGCCATGTTCCGTGGTCCAAAAATACACGGTAGCACTCAGTTTGACAAAAGGCACATATAGCACACAGCACTGAGCAAAGCAGAGAACACTGTGGCAACGGCGGTAGCGGCAACGTAGCGGTAAACAGAAGAAACAAGCGAATTTACCAACCTGGATAGGCAAAAAAGAACAGATATGTGAAGCGTCCTTTCACCACCGCCGCCGCCACCCGTGTGTCCAGTCGCAGTTTTCGGCGCCGGAAATGCGACAACACTTGCACGAGGTCAGTGACGTCGATCAGCACGCAGTTCCGCAGCCACGGTAGCAGTTTTTTGGTCGTCTGGTGGGTGGAGAAAATTTGACGATGAAGAACACGTTGAAAAAAACGTCGCTTAGGAAAGCAGCAGCAGGCGCGACGATTCCAGCAATGCACGAACAGTGAAACACCGCCTCCCCAGAAGTCAGAACCAACCTGGACAGGCAAAAAAAGAACAGATAATTGAAGCGTCCTTTCACCACCGCCGCCGCCACCCGTGTGTGTAGGCAGATATCTTCACATTCTAATAAAACATGCTCCATCGTTTCCCTAGCTTTACCGCATCAAGCACATGCTTCTTCGTTCTTATATCTCGCTTTATAAGTGCGCGTTCTAAGGCATCCTTATCTCACATTGAAAAGTTAAGAGCTCCCCTTTGAGTTATCATCAATCGTGCTTTTTTTTCCTGATTTTGCTTTTTCCTAGTAAGTAGTTGTTCATAGCCGGTTCTTTTTTCAGTGCCGCGACCCATGAGATTTTCTCAGCCTCTCTGATTTTCCGCTTGCCGTTCTTTGTTACCATGTTGCTCACCATATACCGGTCGTATACTTGCTGTTAAGCTTCCTAGTTCGTTTTCTCCACTGTGAATCAATCTTCTTCCTGTACAAATATCTGACCACTTTCCCAGCCCATTTACCTTCCTCCATATTCCTCAGTCGTTCTTCACAATCAATTTTACTCTGAGCTTCCCTCACTTCAAAACTTGTCCAGCCCATATCATCCTGCACAGCTTCATTTGTATACTTCCCGTTGTTGCGTTTCGCCTGCGACACGTGGTTTTGCCGGCGCGACTGCGGCGGGCGGCAGACATTTTGGCCCGATCGTCGTCGCCGCAACACTCATCGCCAGGTGTTTCCAGGCGCGTCTGCGGCGATGCCAAAGCAGGGATCTCATTCCAGTTATTGGGCCCGAAACAGGCGATGCCAAAGCAGGGATCTCGTTCCAGTCATTGTGCCCGAAACAGGCGATGCCAAAGCAGGGACCAGCCTCTCATTACAGTCATTGTGTCCGACCGGCAGCGCCACGACAGGGTGCTACGAGATCGTGCGCAGCGCCACGACAGAGTGCTACGAGATCGTGCGCAGCGCCACGACAGAGTGCTACGAGATCGTGCGCAGCGCCACGACAGGGTGCTACGAGATCGTGCGCAGCGCCACGACAGGGTGCTACGAGATCGTGCGCAGCGCCACGACAGGGTGCTACGAGATCGTGCGCAGCGCCACGACAGTGTGCGTCACCATTAGCCCATTGTACATTCACGTGCTCGTCTTTTGAGGGGTTCCTTCTTGCCCTCAACTGCGAGAGTATAAAAACAGCTGCCCCCGGACGCCAAAAGGGGGGCTCCGATTTCTGCTGTTGAGTGAAGTGCTCTCCCGTCTCTCTACTTCGGTCAAACCTGACCGCCAACTCTTTGCGATGTTAAAATAAACAAGTTGTTTCGTTGTTACCAGTCGACTCATGCTTTGCCGGGACCTTCGGATGCTTCCAGTTGTACCCCAGGCCGCCAGGCCAACGCTACCCTTGGGGCTTGCGACCCAGGTACAACCACGGGCGTCAGCGCCGAGTTCCCAACAGATCGTACCAGCAGTCAGATCCAAACATCTGGTTGGCAGCGGTGAGATCGCCTCCGACTTCAGACAACTGTCTGCCAGCGGCGAGATCGCGACAACGGAGGCCAGCAGCGAAGAGATGCAGTTGACTGTATGCTGAGCAGCTCAACGACGATCCGGGAGCAGTGCAACGAGCCCTGTGTGACGACTGGTTGCCTGCAGCGGAACGACTGCGCGGAATTCCTGCCTGCGAGGTTTGGTGAGTGCGGGACTTTCTTCTTCTGAGCTTTGCCAGGCTTTTGTTAGTGTCAGAAACAGAGCTGGTAATTGTGGTTGTCGTTGCTGCCGGGTTAGTTTGCGGCAAGACAATAGTAAGCAGTAGAGAAAGCAGCATTCAGAGCAGCCATGGATTTGAAGTCGTTGCGCAAACCGAAATTGTTGGAGCTTGCAAGAGAGTTGGGTCTGGATGTCTCAGACAAACTAAGAAAACCTGAACTGCTAAAGGCTATTCTTGAGTTAGAGGCTGAGGATGACGAGCTGTCGGAATGCCTTGAGACTATTGAAGAGAGGGAGACAGAAAAAGAAGAGCGTGAACGTAAAGAACAGAAAAAGCGAGAGCAACAAGAGAAAAAAGAAGAGCGCGAACACGCTTTGGAAATGAAGCGTCTCGAGGTAGAGATGGAACGCGCTCGTAATGGAAGTCAGGCACACGGTGCAGGAGAACGCGTATTGTTCAAAATGACGGACCTGATGCGGCCGTTTAAGCTTGGAGAGGACATTGGTTTGTTCCTGGTTAACTTTGAGCGAACGTGCGAGAAGCAGGGGTTCTCTCGGGAAACGTGGCCACAGCGCTTGCTCACTTTGTTACCCGGCGAGGCGGCCGACGTAGTCGCTCGCTTGGATAGAGAGGAGGCAGAGGATTTCGACACAGTGAAATCGAGTCTTCTAAAAAAGTACCGGCTGTCTGCGGAGGCGTTCCGTCGGAAGTTTCGGGAAAATGAGAAAGGCAAAAGTGAGTCATATACAGAGTTTGCGTATAGGCTTATGTCGAACATGCAGGAGTGGCTCAAAGAAGAGAAAGCGTTTGGTGACCACGATAAAGTTCTGCAGTGCTTCGGGCTAGAACAGTTTTATAGTCGGTTACCGGAGAACGTGCGATACTGGGTCTTGGATAGGCCAGACGTTTGTACGGTGGCTAAAGCCGCTGAGCTAGCCGAGGAGTTTGTGACGCGTCGGGCTCGCGGAGCTAAGGACGGTCAAAAGGGTGAATTTGGCTCGAAGTTTGAGAGGCCGAAGTTCACACCCATGAGATTAAAGGGGGACACGCGTAGTGCGGATGCGAGTGAAAGCAGTCCGACCAGACGTAAAGAGACGGCGGCAGCCAAACGCAGAAAGCGGTTCGAGATGAGGCGAGCGGGCGTTTGTTATACGTGCCAGAAGCCGGGTCACTTTTCGGCGCAGTGTCCGGAAACAACACCAAAAGTTGTGTTTTTTTCAATAGGCAGCACGGACGAGAACATGAAGCTTCTCGAGCCTTACATGCGAGACCTCCTCGTGAACGGGAAAGAGTGCCGAGTGCTTCGCGATTCCGCAGCTACGATGGATGTAGTTCACCCGTCTTACGTAGAACCCCATATGTTCACGGGCGAGTGCGCGTGGATCAAGCAAGCCGTGGAAGCTCATAGCGTGTGTCTGCCGGTAGCAAAAGTGCTTATTGAAGGACCTTTCGGAGCGCTTGAGACGGAGGCGGCAGTGTCATCTATGCTGCCACCCCAGTACCCGTACCTATTTTCAAACAGGTCCGATCACCTCCTGCGCGAGAAGGGGCTTTTGTTTGGTGAAGCTAGTGTTCAGGCCTTAACCAGATCGAAGGTTCGGGAGCTCGCTGCAAAGGCGGTAGTTGCGGGGCCGACGTTATCAAACAACGAAAAAGGGTCAGAGGCGCAGCAAGCTGATATTCCGAGCACGCCCGAACTGAATAAACTTGAGTCTGTAACGTTAAAGGCGCCAGATACTGGAGAGGAAACGCCCGACGCGGGAAAGTTAGAAGAGCTATCTACTGATTTGCTCATCGCACCTACGTCAGACGGACTTGATAGGTTGCTAAAAGTCAGCCGGTCGGCTTTGATAGCCGAGCAAAAAAAGGATGGCAGCCTGGAAAACGTGCGCTGCAATGTCAAAGAAGGTATCGCCAGGAAAACTGCGCGTTTTGTGGAAAGAGGTGGAGTCCTGTACCGGAAGTATCTAGACCGCAGAGGAGTGGAGTTCGATCAGCTGGTCGTGCCTCAATGCTATCGTCAGGATCTGTTGCGCTTGTCACACGGGGGTTCGTGGTCCGGACACCTAGGAGTTAAGAAAACTAAGGACCGTCTCTTGCAAGAGTACTATTGGCCAGGGTGTTTTCGGGACGCAGACCATTTCGTGAGGACATGTGACACTTGTCAGCGGGTGGGCAAACCAGGGGACAAATCGAGGGCGCCGTTGAAATTGGTACCTATCATTACGGAGCCTTTTAGACGGCTCGTTATTGATACTGTGGGACCTCTGCCGGTAACAGCCACGGGGTACAGACACATTTTGACTGTGATCTGCCCAGCGACAAAGTTCCCTGAAGCAGTGCCGCTTAAAGAACTCAGCTCAGTTGAGATAGTTAATGCACTACTGTCCATATTTGCGCGAGTTGGTTTTCCTGCGGAAATCCAATCAGATCAGGGCACAGTGTTTACTAGCGCTTTGACGACAACTTTTCTCGAAAGGTGTGGGGTAAAGCTGTTACACAGCTCAGTGTACCACCCACAGTCGAATTCCGTTGAGAAGCTCCACTCCGTCATGAAGCGCGTGTTGAGAGCGTTGTGTTTTGAACATCGAACTGACTGGGAGCTGTGTCTGCCTGGGGTGATGTTTGCTTTAAGGACCGCGCCGCATGCGGCTACGGGGTTTTCGCCAGCTGAACTGGTGTACGGTCGCTCGCTTCGATCTCCGCTTCGCATGCTTCGAGAATCGTGGGAAGGTAGGGGCGACGACCCAGTCGTGGTGGAGTACGTGCTTAAGCTCCTCGAACGCTTAAGAAGGGCACAGGAGTTGTCAGGTGAAGCAATGACAAAGGCCCAGCAGAGGGCCAAGGTTTATTATGATCGGACAGCCAGGGCCCGTCGTTTTGAGGTTGGCGATGAGGTCATGATATTGCGCACATCGCTAAACAACAAACTAGACGTGCAGTGGGAGGGCCCAGCACGAATTGTTCAGAAACTGTCGGAAGTTAACTACGTGGTAAGTCTGCCAGGAAAGCGGAAAGCACAGCAAGTTTACCACTGTAATCTGCTCAAACCTTATAGACAACGGGAAGCAGTGGTGTGCATGATGATAAACGTTCCTGAAGAGCTTCCAGTCGAGCTTCCGGGACTAGGCTCAGTGACGAACAGGGAAGACACCGGTCAAGTCATTAGTGACCTTATCAGTAAAGCACCGCTGTCGCCCGAGCAGAAAACCGAACTACACCAGCTATTACAAGAGTTTCAGGGTCTGTTCTCTGAGAGGCCTGGTAGGACTTCTGTACTTACTCATGATATAGAACTTACCTCCACAGAGCCAGTACGATCCAAGGCGTATCGGGTGTCACCCCGCCAGAGCGATATTATGGAGGCTGAGGTAAAGAAAATGCTACAGCTCGGTGTTATTGAGGCAGGTGAGAGTGATTATACCTCCCCTTTGATTTTAGTTGAGGTACCGGGCAAGGAACCTCGTCCTTGCGTCGACTACCGCAGGCTTAATTCCATCACTAAGGATCAAATTTATCCGATCCCTAACATCGAGGAGCGCCTTGAGAAAGTTAGTAGCGCTCAGTTTATTTCCACCCTAGATCTTGTCAGGGGTTATTGGCAGGTTCCACTTACAGAAGAGGCTAGTAGGTATGCGGCGTTCATTTCACCAATGGGAACATTCCGTCCTAAAGTGTTGAGTTTTGGTTTGAAGAACGCGCCATACTGTTTTTCAAGCCTCATGGATAAAGTGTTGCGGGGACAGCAAGAATTCGCTTTACCGTATCTAGACGACGTAGCGATATTCTCCGCATCCTGGTCGGAGCATATGACACACTTGCGGGCAGTGCTAACCCGCCTGCGCGAAGCGGGCTTGACAGTCAAGGCTCCTAAGTGCCAGATAGCACAGGCCGAGGTTGTCTACCTCGGTCACGTGATTGGTCAGGGTCGTCGCCGCCCCTCTGAAATAAAAGTGGCCGCTGTGCGAGACTTTCCGCAACCGCGCACAAAGACCGATATTCGGTCGTTCTTAGGTGTCGCCGGCTACTATCAGAGGTACATCCCTAGGTACTCTGATATCGCGGCTCCCCTGACGGATGCTCTAAGAAAGACAGAGCCTCAAACAGTCGTCTGGGACGAGACCAAGGAAAGAGCTTTTAGCGCCCTAAAGAGTGCCCTAACAAGCCAGCCTGTGCTACGATCGCCAGACTATACAAAAGGGTTCATTGTTCAGTGCGATGCTAGTGAGCGAGGCATGGGCGTTGTACTGTGCCAACGGGAAAATGGAGAAGTAGAACACCCCGTCCTGTATGCTAGTCGTAAGCTGACCAGTCGTGAGCAGGCGTATAGCGCCACCGAGAAAGAGTGTGCATGTCTCGTGTGGGCCGTTCAGAAATTGTCATGCTATCTAGCCGGCTCGAGGTTTATCATTGAGACGGATCACTGCCCTCTCCAATGGCTGCAGACCATCTCTCCCAAAAATGGCCGCCTCCTGCGCTGGAGCCTCGCTTTACAACAATATTCCTTTGAGGTACGTTACAAAAAGGGGAGTCTCAACGGTAACGCCGATGGCTTAAGTCGAAGCCCCTAACGTAGGAATCAGCCTCAAAATTGTTTGTTACTGATGTTTTTCTTCCTGAGGCAGGATTTTTTTTTAACATATTGCTTTTGTTTAGTGTTTCAAAGTGATGATATGCTTTCTAGTGCAATTTTTCAATTTGTGGACGCGTTCTGAGTGATGCTAGACTACTGTAAGGAACTAGGCAGTGGTCTAAAAAGGGGAAAGAGCCTGGCAGGGCTTAGTGAGGGTTGTGCCGTGCTTGCTGACTGAGCGGTTGAGTTTTCAGCGTAGTTCTAACGCTTGCCGGGAACGAGAACAAAAATGTGAACTCTCCCGAAGTCACTTTGCAGTGTCCCGTGCGATCCTGAACGAGAGAACGAGGCCTTCTCTGTGCGCTGCGCTCAAGAAACGTCAAGGGACGCCCGACTTCGGTTATGAGCATCATCGAGCGACATCCCTCCGGACAGCGGATGCAGTCCCCTGTCCATCGGGATCTCCTTCCCCCGGCGGGGCGGTCTGTTGCGTTTCGCCTGCGACACGTGGTTTTGCCGGCGCGACTGCGGCGGGCGGCAGACATTTTGGCCCGATCGTCGTCGCCGCAACACTCATCGCCAGGTGTTTCCAGGCGCGTCTGCGGCGATGCCAAAGCAGGGATCTCATTCCAGTTATTGGGCCCGAAACAGGCGATGCCAAAGCAGGGATCTCGTTCCAGTCATTGTGCCCGAAACAGGCGATGCCAAAGCAGGGACCAGCCTCTCATTACAGTCATTGTGTCCGACCGGCAGCGCCACGACAGGGTGCTACGAGATCGTGCGCAGCGCCACGACAGAGTGCTACGAGATCGTGCGCAGCGCCACGACAGAGTGCTACGAGATCGTGCGCAGCGCCACGACAGGGTGCTACGAGATCGTGCGCAGCGCCACGACAGGGTGCTACGAGATCGTGCGCAGCGCCACGACAGGGTGCTACGAGATCGTGCGCAGCGCCACGACAGTGTGCGTCACCATTAGCCCATTGTACATTCACGTGCTCGTCTTTTGAGGGGTTCCTTCTTGCCCTCAACTGCGAGAGTATAAAAACAGCTGCCCCCGGACGCCAAAAGGGGGGCTCCGATTTCTGCTGTTGAGTGAAGTGCTCTCCCGTCTCTCTACTTCGGTCAAACCTGACCGCCAACTCTTTGCGATGTTAAAATAAACAAGTTGTTTCGTTGTTACCAGTCGACTCATGCTTTGCCGGGACCTTCGGATGCTTCCAGTTGTACCCCAGGCCGCCAGGCCAACGCTACCCTTGGGGCTTGCGACCCAGGTACAACCACGGGCGTCAGCGCCGAGTTCCCAACAGATCGTACCAGCAGTCAGATCCAAACACCGTGAACGCCCAATGCGAGGCGTCCACTGACCCTTGGTTGCTATCGAGTCCTGATTGTACCCCTGACTTCAAGCAAACAACCACATTTCTAAATGTAAGTCCTGGAACCATTACACCTTTCCGCATACCTCGGAGGACCTCGTCCCTATTGTATCCCCTGTGCTTCATTATGGGTGCATTTACCTTCCCCCTTGCTGTTAATTTTTCCTGTGTTTTCATATATCTATTGCCTTCGTTTATCTATATACCAAGGTGTTTATATTCTTTTACGCGAGGTATTTCCTGGCCATGTATTGACACTGTCTGTTCACAGCTTTCATTGAATACCATAATACCAGATTTTTTTACACTAAATTTCAGACCTATATTATCGCCTTCCTGTCCACGGAAATTAGCCAGATATTACATATCACTTTGGTTGTTAGCTAGCAACACAATGTCGTCCGCATAAAACAAACCTGGAAGCTGCTGTTCTACTACTGTACCCGCCTGTTTGTATGAGAGATTAAACCCGATATTACTTCCTTCTAGCGCCCTCTCCATCCTCACCATGTACATCATAAACAGCAATGGAGATAAAGGGCACCCCTGCCTCAGTCCCTTCTTGATGTCAACTTTCTCCTCGCTCTTCATGTCTTCGCATTCAACGCAAACGGTATTTTCTAGGTAAATCTTTCTCGAAAGCTGTATACAGTCGTTGCCAATGCCTTCGTCTTCCGGATTTTCCCACAATATGTTGCATTTTGCGTTGTCCTACGCTCCGGTAATGTCTAGAAATGCCACATATAGTGGCTTCCTTTCTTCTACGGATGTTTCAATACAATAAGTAAAGACAAATAAGTTATCATCCAGACGCCTGCCGATTCTGAAGCCATTATGAAGTTCTCCCAATATGTCATTATTCTATACCCATGCTTGCAGCTTTAATTTAATTGCCTTCATTGCTAACCTGTATGTATAACGGTCTATATGAATGAATTCTATCCTTTTCCCTCTTCTCTTTATAGATTAAATTCATTCTACTTTGTCCCCAACTGTGTGGTATTCGTGGATCTTTTACGGTATGTTCTACTGCTTTCACCAGAGCTTCCTTACTTTTTGGCCCTAGTTCATTAACCAGCGTAACGGGAACCTTGTCTAGCCCTGGGGCTGTGCACTTAGGATTTTCTCTTCGGCTTTCTTCCAGTTGAAATTTGTCAGCACGAGCTCCTTTTCCACTTGGGTCTCTTTCATGCTCTTTTTTTCTTCAAATACACCCTCGTCATTGCCTTGGAAAGATTCGGCTGTCATTTTTGGGATGTAATTTAATGCCGCGTTCCCTTCCATTTTGTTTCCATCTTCGTCTAGGATATGTTGTTGTATTGTTCCAGACTTCCTGCCTAATAAGTTTATGTGGTTCCAAAATATTCTATGTGCGGCCTTCTTTTTCTCACGTATTTCAGACAACCAACGTTCGCTTTCACCTTTTATCTTTGCTTCAATCAGTATTTGAACCATAGATTCGTTTTCTCCCGGTATATTTCCCCTTTTCTGGTTAATTCATCCTGAGGCAACTGCGCTTTCTTTGCCTGCCTGTGATCTCGGGATGCTTTCTGTAGTTCGGCAATTGCTTTTCGTATCTCTCTGTTCCACGAGCTTTTCGTTTTCTTTTTTTCCTTTCCAACGAACGTGTTGTTTCTCTTTCCGTATTTATGTCGTAGTTACACTTAGAAGCTCACTATATTCCCATTCTTTACTTGGTTATTTGCCTAGTTCTTCCTCGGCTATTATGACTATATTTTTATTTCTTTAGTGTTCAAATTCGGACTGGCAATTCTTCGTTCCTTGCTCTCTTTCCCAACTACATATTCCATGTTCAAAACGATGCGTTTATGTTCACTCCCTATGCTGCCATACCCTTCCTCGTCGATGACGATTTCTCTAAACTTATCATAAACTTCGTCTGTCATCAGACTAATCAATGGTCGATTGCCGGTTTCCAAGTTCCCACGTGGTCTGCCCATCACAGGCCCTGTATTCACCATAACGAGGTTATGTTGCTCACGAAGATCCAACATTGACTTCTCGTTGTTGTCGGTATAGCCATCTAGATCCTGTATGTGGAAATTTATGTCATCTAACAGAATAATTTCGGCGTCATTCCCGAAACACCTAAAATCAGCACTTAGCTATTTTACTAACTTTTGATTGTTCTCTCTGAAATTATTTCCGGTCCACAAATACGTCACGCCGAGAAAAGTTTTCTTTCAACTCACTGTACCTGATAACCAAAGATGCTCTCGACACTCTGAAGTTTCTCTTTCTCATTTGGCTCCCTCGTGTATGAGTATTCCGACCCCTTACTTTCTTCCTGATTTATTTCTGTTGCGTTTTTTCCAAACATAATTCTTCATCATTAAGTCTCTAAGGTACGTTTTTGTAACCGCATACACACATATTTGTTCTTTGTTTAACTGCTCCTCAATCTCTAACCACATTTGCTTTCTTCTGCCGCCCATCATGTTTACGTAGCCTATTGCATGGCGAGCGCTCTTTCTTGTCTTCGTCCTTTTTCTGTTATTGACAGCGACGCTATTCTGAGGTTCCCCTAAAGGACCTTCATTACTACCTACCCTGACCTCCTGAACGCCTGTGGGCCTCACCACAAAGCAACTGTGCGACCAGCCAGTCGCCAGCCCACAGCTGGTCCAAGCCTGTGATTGACGTGGATCCCGTCTTAATGAAAACCACCATACCCTCTAACTCCCTGTTTACTTCTACAACCTCGAAACCTTTATCTCTGCTCAATCTCCATATAGCCTCATTTGCAGCAACAACAGCTCTTTGTACGCTCATCAGCAGCAGCAGCAGCCTGGCTACTCCCACAGCAGGGCAAAGGCCTCTCCCATACTTCTCTAACTACCCCGGTCATGTGCTGATTGTGGCCATGTTGTCCCTGCAAACTTATTAATCTGATCCGACCACCTAACTTTCTGTCGCCCCTGCTACGCTTCCCTTCTCTTGGAATCCAATCGGTAACCCTTAATGACCATCGATTATCATCCGTGCTCATTACATGCCCTGCCTAAGCCCCCCATTTCTTTTTCTTGATTTCAACTAAGATGTCATTAACTCGCGTTTGTCCCCTCACCCAATCTGCTCTCTTCTTATCGTTACAATCTGTTCTCCCTTAACGTTACACCCATCATTCTTCTTTCCATAGCTCGTCGCGTCGTCCTCAATTTAAGTAGAACCCTTTTCGTAAGCCTCCAGGTTTCGGTCCCGTAGGTGAGTACTGGTAAGACACAGCTGTTACACACTTTTCTCTTGAGGGACAATTGCAACCTGCTGTTTCATGATCTGAGAATGCCTGCCAAACGCACCCCAGCCCATTCTTATTCTTCTGATGATTTCAGTCTCATGATCCGGATACGTGGCCACTACCTGCCCTAAGTAGATGCATTCCCTTACCACTTCCAGTGCCTCGCTACCTATCGCAAACTGCTGTTCTCTTCCGAGACTGTTAAACATTACTTTAGTTTTCTGCAGATTAATTTTTAGACCCACCCTTCTGCTTTGCCTGTCCAGGTCAGTGAGCATGCATTGCAATTGGTCCCCTGACTTACTAAGCAAGGCAATATCATCAGCGAATCTCAAGTTACTAAGGTATTCTCCAGTAACTCTTATCCCCAATTCTTCCCAATTGAGGTCTCTGAATACCTCCTGTAAACATGTTGTGAATAGCATTGGAGAGATCATACCTCCCTGCCTGACGCCCTTCTTTATTGGTATGTTGTTGCTTTCTTTATGGAGGACTACGGTGGCTGTGGAGCCGCAATAAATATCTCTCAATATTTTTACGTGTCTTTGCACGTTACTGTATCGTAAAGGTAGCTCCGGCACCGTGTCCACCACAATCTGCACCTGAGGGGACATCTCGCGCAACGCGTCTACCCACTTAGCCAGGCGCTGTGCTAGTCCTGCCCATTTTCTGTTTAACACATCATTTAGCCTACCTGCTACTACTATAAGGTTGCGTCCGCGGGCATTTTCCGCGAGCTTTTCTTTTGCTCGCTCCATGACAGCGCCCAATGTCCGTCCTGGAAATGTCCCTACTGCCACTCTTTTGTCGCCTTTCACCCTCTCCACAATGGCCTCGGAGCACCTAGCCAGGTTTGAGTCGGCGGCAACAATCACCCTTTCACTCTATCCTTCTATCTACTGCCAAGACCTCTCCCTGCTTCTCTTTGTCATACTTTTCCGCGTGATTCGGGCTAGACAAGGGACATTGATCCCCGCGTTCCTGCTTTTCCTTTGTGGACGCTTCAAGGTAGGTGAAGCTCTTTCCAGCTACCCCTACCCCCGTTGCTCGAATTCCACGTGCATTGTTGACACTCCCTGGCCTGTCACGTTGGGAGATGGCGTTCCATCGTCACGACCACTCTCGTTCATGATGGCGTCCCTGTTCAGATTTTCCTCTGCAACTTGAAGTCTTTTTCCACCGCCTTCCGTGCATTACGCTCCATATTCAGCTTATTTTTTAGCTCTTCGACCTGTTTCACAAGTTCATCCTGGAAAGCCTCTATTTTCTTTAGTCTAGCATCGACATCACAGTGTCTGCCGATTGACTCGATTTCCTCTTCATACTCATCCTTCCCCTCGTCTACCTTGAGGGACCTCCGACACACTGTACACTTTCCCGCCTTTCTTGCCATTTGTTGCACCTAGCTGTTTCTAATGCAAACACCGAAGCTCTTAGAGCACGTGCCTACTAGCAAAGGCCAATATGCTTAGAACCTAAATCCTTAAAATGCCACAAAGTAATTATCACCAACGTGTTAAAAGAAATAAATGCCGCACAGACTTAAGGTATGACACGCGTCCGCACGTATTAAAACACGCGGCCACGCTCTCACTGTCCTAACAAAGCAACATTCCTGATACCAATGCACGCACACTAAAACAACTAGTAGATAATACTCTTGCCGCTTCCAAACTACTATTTAAAAGCTATAAAGACGTAAACCTCACACGGTTGCACGTGTTTAAACACGTGGCACGAAAGGACGCTCTGACTATCCTGCAAAACCAAATATACATGAAACACACCCACGTACACGAAAAAAGAAGGAAATGAAAAGAAATCTAGCAAATTACTATTTCAAGATTAAAAACATCAGCAAATCAAAAAGACAACCAGAAGAAAGCTCAAAGCATGCACAAAAAAAAAAAAACTTAGCGCTACCCCGAGCCGCAGCACCATCTAGTAGCGGCACGGCGAAGTACGCAGCGCGCGGAAATTCACCGATGCACGGGCACAGCATCTCAGCAGCGAACGTGATTGCATCTCCGTTGGAAATTTTGTGTCCCAAATCTTGGGCTGCCTAGTAGGAGGCGCGGCCCTTACACGGGTGCGGCCCTTACGGCAGAGGAAATCTGTTTTGATTGCACTTGCTTTAGCTTTAGCTATATTTAAGTAACTTTTTTCTTCGTCCTTTTGATGCTGCCTTAACTAGGTCAACAAACGCTATCAACGCTTGAAAAGCCTCAAACACCACGTATTTGTTCATCTATAATCAGAGAAAGAAAAGGGGAATTTAGGAATGTTTATTTCGGATAAAGAAGTGTTCTTAATTGAGGTAATCATGAAAAAAAAAACAAGAAACGTCGGAGTTACATCAAAAAGTCACTGCCACTATTCCCACTTTCGTTGCTGCTACAGTTCCCAGTCGCTAAATTTAGCTGCAGATGACACCAACAGCCATTTATGAGAGAGGTCAGTTTCAAGCGGGCTTCGACGTACATCTGAGCAGGAGAGGTTTTTTGCCAGTGCACTTCAAAGCTTAAGATCTGAAACGCATCACGCGTACGATCTAAGTGACTTCTGTGCGATTTAGCAATATGAATCGCATCTTCCTCATTTTAGCCTCGCATCGTCACTGTCAACATCCCTCATCGTCATAGCTTGAGGGTGTAGGGCAGATAAGGGTGAGGACGCCTTCGTGAGGGTGCCCATGTCTGGTCGCGAGCGTATAGGACTACTACTTGCCGCAGCATAACTTGCTTTTTACTGCGTTCCGCAATTTCTGTCGCATTGCCCCGAGAAAGTCCGTGACACAAGTTGCCGCCATTTACAATTTCATCAAATAAACCCAACAAAAAATGACATTATAGCGTTGTCATGCTCTCGCCATAAGTAGCGCTAAGGTATTCACACTTGTTACCCGCTTCAGAGGCACAGTGGCTGTGGCGTTCTGCTGAACAAGAGCTAATAGGTTCAATTCCTGAGCGACTGCTGCATTCCCTTGGAAGAGTAGGAATGAAAACATGGCAGTGCACTTAGAATCGGGTGCGCGTTAAAGAACAGGAGGTGGACAAGGTTAATCTGTTGTCATCGACCAGGATGTTTCTGACAGGTCATTATTACGCAACTTCGGACATGAAGCGCCCCATCTTTTGCTATAACACGTCAGCTACGAGTGGATTTTTTATAGTGTAATACACACACGCAAACAGGGAAACGCCAGTCTAGTGAAATGCGTCTTGCCGTTCCGCAAATTTGCCACACTAAATTTCGCTGCATGTTCATGCTATCTGACCCTGCCCGTTCGAGAATATGTAGCGTCATGATCCGTCTCTCAAGAACATCCGACCTGTAGAGAAGGAGATGATCAGGCAAAGATAGAAAGGGCAACCAGGCTGGGCACGGTTGGCGATCCTGCACTGGGAAAATGGAGAACGGAGACAAAATATGAGAGCACACGCAGACGAAAAGTTGAACTTTTACAGCAAAACTTTTTAATGTCTCCAGTGTAGACCGCTTCGAAGCAAGAATTCGATGAAAGCCTTAAGAACATCACGCTGACAAGAATCCTGCCAAGGTCCCAATAGAACTTTTTTCAGATAAAGGTTGATTGGTAAACTTTAACGAATGTTGTACCAATGACTGTTCTTGCACAGCATATCGCGGGCAAATGCACAAGACGTGTTGTATTGTTTGAGTTACCTCGCACTCCACGCAGTCCAGTCTGTCTGCACGTCGAATAAGGTGTAGTAACACGAGGTTGTGCGTTAACGAGTATATGGAGAGCCGCTGGTTCAGTCTGGCTTGTGGTTGCTTCAATGCTAAGCGCATCACCGTCGACAATCATCGTGAGATGGGTTCTGCCGATTTTTTCCCAATATCGGTCGCTTAACTCCGGCCCTCTGATGTTACTAGCTTGCAGTACACAAAGGACGTACTCTGTCTATGAGCTAAACATAAATAAGTAACTAAACAGAAATAAAGAGCAAGAATTACAATTTAACAGTCCTTGAGATTTCCCCTTGCGTACAACAGCCACAGGCAAAATTCGTGCTGTTCCGAGCTTTGAACGAAAACGCCTGCAGAATTATTATTTTTTTTTTTTGGTATTCACCAGGCACATACCGGGCTTCACAAGTGGTACGGTTAAAGACCTCTTGCGCATTATGTGCAGTCGTCAACAAATGAAAATTCAGCAAAATAGTATACTCAGGACGCTGAGATTGCAAGATTACACTTGACGCCAGTGGTCGAATAAAGGGCTCGAATGTACCGTTCGCTGTTACTTCTAAGACAAAATCAGCCAAGCAATTATTGAAAGTCTATCAACGAGCCCACTGCACTATATTGTTTTGTTTGAACTGTCCTCTTCGCGTCTCATACGTGCACTTACAATACAGTGCGTTGTGAATGCGCAGAAGACGCCATGTTCGTCGTTGGAGCGCGCCATGGGTTCTGCATGTTGAAGCTATAAGCAAAAATAATCCACAGTCGCTTAAGTATCCTTACATGATTTTAATGCGAAAGCATCATGACTTCTCTTAATAATTGGTTACGTCCAGAATACGTGACGTCATATATTGTCACGTCTCCTTCCCAACTCTACCTCTCCACCTTAAGTCCCCTTACTCAAACTTCTAACTTTAATTTCGTATTACTACTGGCGTCATACAAGGAGCTCATGACGTTTATTAACACTCGTTGCGGACAACAACGCCGCTTTTCCTGCCTGATTGGACAAATAATGCTTTCGCATTAATGTTCTAGACGCAAGCGAGTGCCGGTTAGCGCAGCACGAACAAATGTAGGCAGGCTGCACTGACGAAAACGATTACTTTCGCAATTTTGTGTACCACTACGCCCCCATGATTGCGCCATCACAGCACATATTGCTTTCTGCCGTGGTGTGCCCGACCGCAACGCGTCGAGCAACCTGGCTTGTCGTAGTCATGCCGCCCGCACACAGAAAAAAATGGCCTCGCACTGTTCCTTTTATGCGGTTTCTTCGTTTCTGCACAAACAGTAGAGAAGCCCGAATGCACAGCGTTGCATGTATTGCCCCTGATATCGCTGTCAGTGTTCTGGTGCCGCGCGAGAGAAAAAAAAAGTACTCAGTTACGTAGACTGGTCGTTTCCGGAACTTTATACATCATTTCGCTGTTTACAGAGATCCGGCCTGGGAAGCCTATACTGTATTTCTCACAGCGGATAAGAAAGACAATGATGAGCCGCGGTAGCGTGGCGGAACAGAATCAGATATTTTCTGTCTGCGACGAATGACAAATTTACAAACATATTGTGGCGTATATATTACTCGAAAATTTAAATATATCTACTTGAGGCAGAAATCGCATTTCTTCTATTGGAAAAACATAAGAAGAGGCGTCTCGTACACTGTGCCAACATTAAAACACGCTTCTATATGTCGATATTTGTCTGCTGATAGGAGGGGAATAGAGATGCGAATGGCCCTGTAAGAAATGAACTGCAGAGAAAAAGAAAGTTTCTTTTCGGGTTCTCTTTTTAAGCACTTGAAATCTTGCCCAAAAATTTCAGCCCCTAAATAGTAACAGCGTAAGATTTAAACGAAATCTTTAGTAGAAAGGGGAACAAAATAGAAGAACAAAGCACAAGAAGTCCCCAAGCGACAGCAGTGATATTGACACAGGATAGGGAGTGCGCTAGTTCTTTTCTTTAGATGTTTGTATTTTGAAACATTTACACCGTGTTGACAAAAAATTTTGTTTTGATGTTACACTGACGGTGGTAAGTCCGCCTAATTTTCTGTTTCCGATCAAGAGAGAAAGTGTAGTAAAAATCTCTCCGTAACTTTTATCTCTATAGCGTACACCCGTTAATAAAAGTGTACGCACCACAGGGTCGCCGAAGAAACTGAATTGCTTCGTAATTACGAAACATGAACTGGAATTAACGAGTACACTGAAAAGTTTGCAATGCCAAGTTTGTACTGCAGTTCTCAATTTCAAGTTGCGTTAACAAGCAGAGGGGGAAAAAACGGCTTTATCGCGCAACCCCTGGTCCGTATACTTTTGCTCACGGGTGTTCATAATCGCCTTGCTACAAATATTTGCAGTGGGAAGCGTGCAAGCTAATTTATGTCCCACTTGTCCGTAAAAAAAAAAAATTTAGGGCATGCAAAACTACCGGACACTTTGCATCTCTAGACCGGACGTTTCTTGCGCTCGCAGGTTTACTGCTGGCAAGGCCCGCGGGTCCAATATAATTTGTACGGTACCAAACAAACGTTGCGATTCCGATGGAAACACGAGCTCCGCGCGCGTCGCCAGCGAAACATGCGTGCGTCTGCCATTCACGTCGCTACAGTCCGGGACTACAGTCAGGGAGCGTGTTTTACCCTTCGACGTTTGACATTCCGTCTCAGCATATGCAGAGTCGCTGCTGAGCGTGCGCGCATTCGGTGCCCTGCCGGAGTGAGTCGCGGAACACGGCCGGCCAAAACGTTGCAGCAGGTGCAGTGAGCATGCTGACCTCTAATGACCTCACTTAGGTCGACCTTTCGCTTAGTGGAAAGCAGCTTCCCATCGTGAAAAAAAAAAATGCTGAAAGCTGAAGGATCGCCAGTCACAACGACCTGCTCAACCCCACCAGCTCGGTTGAAATGAACGGAAGGAACCGTGCCACTGTGTACTCGTGGCGTTTATGCAGATTATACGTGCGTAGAGCACATGAGCAGCCTTGGGAACCGTGATAGTTTCGTCATCGGCACACATCTTAAAAGTATATTCACACAACAGAATGAATATAGGTGGTATCTAAATCCGCGCTCGTTCGACGACTCTCTCTCTAAGTAGCAGAAGATTATGTTTTTGCCAGCTGCATGCTCCGGAAGCGGTTGCAAAATGCCGCAGACAAGTCACGACCGCCATGTTTTGAAGAGGCTTCATAAATGTGCCACGTGCATGGTCGATGCTCTGAGGTTGTACCCGCAATAATCGGGGCCCGTATTCAAAAAACACTATTACGCTAAAATTGATCGGAAGGCGAAATTCCACCCAATCCTGATGCTGCACATATCATTAGCGAAGGTGGCCAGCCAATGGCAAAGAGCACTCAGGAAGGAAAAGCGTTGTGAATTCAGTGCCAGATATATAGCTAAAATACCCTATTTTCGCGTAAGAAACACTCACCCCGGAACTTGTTGAATCACTCAAACCTTCTTCTATATACACGAGTAAAATTATAGCGAATCTATGAAATGATATGATGGTGGGATGACCGCTCGACTTATGCGGAAATAAGTTCCGTTATTCAATAACATAAAATAAACTAAAACACCGAATAAAGAGGTAATAATTGGAAGATAGAAAGTGAACAGGGCTTCCATGTGGAAGTCGACACATCCTAGGCAGAATTCACAAAGCTTTTCGTTCGTTAGTGCTGTTATATCATTGGAAGGCCACCTTTGCCAATGATATGTCCAGCACCACAGCGCAGTTGACTGATACCTACTCTTACGAATCGATTCAGCACAGGAAATTTGCTTTTTAATTACCCCCCCCCCCCCAGTATATTCATTGAAGCACACCGTTAGGTCGACGTTTAGGTTTAACACGCACACGCACGCACGCACGCACGCACGCACGCATGCACGCACGCACGCGCACACACACACACACACACACACACACACACAGATTTCAGCGTAAAATGTCTTCAGTTGTATTACGCAGACTCACTAATATCCACGTACTTTCAGAGTCGTATTGACCCATTTTTAACCTGGAATGATCAGGACAATCCAGTTCTCCCGGTTGCTGCGTATGTGCGCGACTGCATCAGTGTCACTCCCAAGCGATGATGAGTACTTTGTTCTCCGAGACCCAGAAGGCTTTCTGTCTTACTCAGAAACGGCTGCTTACTCAAAAGCGGCTGCAAAAAACGCTTCAAATGACGCCGATAGGGGCGGAAATAGCCGCGCCTTGGTGGCGGCGGCACTTTATCGAAGTTTACCGGTGTCGTGTACGACATGAGCAATGTGGGTTATAGTTTGCACTGCATGACGTTCGCGCGTTTCATTAGTTAGAAATGGCCGATACTTCGCTGGTTATACTTAGAGCGACATGAACCACGTGGCTGTAACTGTCGAAGAATCGAGCTCTCCGTTACCCTTACTCTAGTGGCCCATAATTTGCGGTGACGCAGGTTGTTATAACGGTTTCGCTGGAATTAAGCGCTTTCTCTATCTAGGATTCCTCTCTGTGCTTCCTTCCAGGAACACGTGGGACCAATTTAGCTGCTGCAGTTGGTGAATCTTGGCTTCGTCTTTTAAATATATATTCTGTTGTGTAGTGTGTTCGCTTGTGTCTCGACCATGAGTATTCTGGGCAGCTTCCGACAGACCAACGACGCTTGTGCGCAGATTGCACTCTGGAAGCATGCTCAAGGTCCTGCTACTCGTACCACGTCGGCAAGCCTAACCTGCGGTCAGAGTGCGAGAAGTACTTGTGCCGATGCATCTGGGACGATCGTGAGCAAACCACTTCTCCATTTTACTATAGTTATTTGCTTCCATGCAAGAAAGCAACATGCAAAGTACTGGTTATGTTTCTCGAAAGCCGCGTCCATCGACCCGCTTATTCCCTACATATTCCCCGCATTTGAACCCTTCGCAATCTTTCATCGATTATGCTGCGTCAGGATGCCTTCTCTTGTCAATCGCTGGTTCCGAATTTCAAAAAGAATGTCTCACGATCTACGGGGAAGCGATAGACATTCATGCTAAGAATACTTGAGGTTAATCTGGAGCTAGCGTCTGCCAGCGCTGATATACTACAGCTCTTCGTACAGTGTAGGAACAATTGATAATTCACGGATATTATTTAATCTTTCCCTCGTGGCTTCGACAAACCTTTGTACTCCCTTGTTTTTAACTTATTCTAGCATTGCGAATTCGTTGGGTGGCAGAGTTTAGGTTCATTTGCCCTCTAACTTCTACCATCTTATAGCTATAAGAAGACTACAAATATAAATGGGGTAGGCACTCGCCAGTGAAGCCGCGGTAATGAAGCCGCGTGAATACCAGTAAAGCCGCGGTAATGCGGTGCAGCAAAGTCAGAGGCTTCAGCAATGCGCGTAGTGTCTGCGGCTTGCCAGCGCAAGTTCGTCAACGTGCACCTAAAAGTGCAATCGCTGAGCAAGGAGAGCTCCTGTATGGCACCACTTGCAAATAGGACCTGAATTTGCTGCCGCGAGTCCTTTCAGCTGTATTTTTACTTGACGTTATTGGCATTTTTTTATAATGCATGTATATACACTGTACAAGGAAGGAAACAAGGAAAAAAGCTAAAAGCAGTTTCAAGGGGCCGTGGGGCCGAATTCACAATGATTGTCTCCGTAAGAGTTATTTGCGATTGGCCGGCCGCCTTCGCTAATAATATGTCTAGTGATAAAATTTCTCGAAATTTTGAAGCCGTGAAAAATGAACACGAAAAAATGCATGTTTCTTTTGCCGAAATCTTGGAAACACTGGGAAAATATCCTAACCGTGATAGCATATGGAAGTAAAAATGACAGCAGACGAGGATGCATGCAAATACATGTTTATAAATGTTTTGGCAAGATATGGACATACCATTTGACAAATAACCCACTTTTTTATTGCCTCAGATATTCTTGGTAGCTTTCAGAATTCTCGTCTACTGATCGTGAAAGCTTTGCACATTTATTTTATTATGGAAGCAAGGGTGCTGTACTGTCTGCACACTTGAGGAACTTTAGCTTTTGAAATTTTCAGATTGCGGACGGTGTTTGTTTGCCATGTGGAAAGTTACATAACTCGAAAGGGCGAAAACTAGGTCAAACATATGGGTGCGTTCAGACGTATGGAAAGCCCTCTGAAATGCTGCACAGAATTGCCAACCTCTCAGCTAACGTGCACTTTACGCCAGGGTAAAAGGAGTGCTGGAGCCCTATAACGTAAAATCATTCCACTCTGTTTTTATTCCAATTTCCTGACGTCAAAGTTACGTAACCACCGACGCAAGCATATGATGGTAACCCACGGCGTCGTCGAAAGGCCCAGTCAAACGCTTTCCTGATTTATAGGATGTCACCTTTGTTTGCTTTCAAAGCGAATAAACATTGCCTACATTGAGCGGTTTTACGTATCTAATTGGCTGACAAGAGGCGATGACCCCGATAAAGTGGAGAGGGTATCGATGGGGTGAGCCAGCGCAGTGAAAATAGGTAACCGGTGAGGAGGATGGTGCCGGCGTCTGCGATTGGTCCGCTTCCCCTTACTTAACTTGCGGTGACCCGTCGAAAATTGCGGTGGCGTGCAACGGAAGGTTAAGAAGGCCGCTAAAACGGATTCTCAGGATAGAAGAGTTCGCAGAGCGATTTTGCAAACGTGCCGAAAGAGCTCGATAACGTTCTACTGCCACGCAAACATTGCCAGTGCCAGCGTGATCGGCAGGCAGCCATCTTCTATTCCTTTCGCAATGGGGCTGTCTTCGGCTACTCAGAAAAAAAGTCAATTTTGTTCGGCATATTAATGCCTCTTTAACGCGTGCACGACACTTTGACTCGACGAGTTTTCACAGTTTTGAGACGTGTCGTGACAGACAAGCGAAGTGGGCGCAGCCCGAAAACTTTTGACCAATAACAGAGGGCAAACGACAAAAAAAGCGTCAAATCAAAAATACTTCTTTTTCTTTTGTTCGGTCTAATCATACATAGTCGTTGTGTGCACTTCATATCATATGGGGAGCTGTCGCGGTTTTCTTGACGTCGCGTGACAGACAGGCGAAGTGGGAGTATACCGAAATTGTTTTGACCAATCGTGGGGGGCTAATTGCAGAGCTTGAATAGAAAAGTTTGGAATAGCTTTACGTTATAGCGCCCCTGAAGTATAGTAGCACGAAATTATTGTGTCCCAATTTTCGGGTGCTTTTAAGGAAGTTGTCGAATTATGGTAGGAATCTTCAGTTAGGCAAGGACGCCACGAATAATTGCTTACAGTGCCTTTTATGCAACCAGTTCAAAACACGCGCCAAGTGCAGGCTGGTGGCTTTGAACAAGGAAAAGGAGACTGTTCTTGTCAGCGAAACTTGAGGTGACGGTCATTTTGTACTAAACAGCGTGCCAGCCAGCCCGGTATGGTGTGGTCGAAGGGTGTACAATGAACATGTCGCCAAGCTCTGCCATATTTCCCATTCCAATTGTGCGCTTCTGTTGGAAACGCAGAGGGACACCCTTTTCTCGCTTGATCCGTTGAGTGCTGGTGGACTCAGCTTTTGGCAGCTCGGTCATAGTGTGTGTGTACGCGTCAGTGGTGTCGACGTCAGGTTTCGCTGACGTGAATAACCTTCTTTTTCACGTCCGAAGCCGGGCTGAACTCGTCTCATTGAAGTGGTAACGTAATCAATGTTTTTGCTCTGTTTTCGGGCAACTGAGTCTCTGTGGCGCACTAGAGCTATGAAATAAAGAAATAAAACAAAACTTTGCTCTCAGTATTCCTTTAAAAACGAAGAATTGTGATCTGTGTAAAGACCCAAACATCCCTGGACAGACTGGGCGAGGCGTCTGAGAAGCTTTCAAATACATTTTTTTTTTTCTGGATCAGTGTGAATGAGCCAGTTATTGTCCTCCATATTGTCTTTTTTTACGTAGGAGATCCGAGCCGGTATCGCGCGATAAGTGACACATGCAGAAGTTGCCTCTCTGAGCAACCAACGATGAAGATGCAGCACACCGCCACTACATATATCAGAAATGTTACTCAAACTGGAAGAAATAATATGTCGCCTGAATTTTTATACTCACAAAGTGGCACTAATTTGACTTTTGAATAATTTATTTCGATGCACTTTATTTTATGGGGTAAAATTCAACCTTTTTTTTTCGCTTTTTATGGCCTAATAAAAACGAAACAAAAAGCAGCTTTTGACCGCCACCGACTGACCGACACCTGCGCTTACGAACAGTTATACAGTAAGGACTTTTTTTCTTATGAATGCCAATTCTGTTCCACATTTGAAGCAAATGGCAATAAGTGGCAATGGTGACTTGAAATTTAAAAAAAAATAGAAAAGAAAGCACATATTACACGTACGATACGGCTTACCGCACAACGTAAAAAAAACTTCTAATATAATGAAAAACGGTAAGTAACGCAGAAGAATACTACAGCCCTGTAGAGAAAAAATGTGAATATAGATGCGCTGTAAAATTAACAGCAAAGCCGGAGCAAGAAAAATATCGGCGGATCCCACGCGTATGTGTGAATCGGTGACAAGCAAAGCTTTGATGATGGTGATGATGGTGAAGCCTCAATTAATTGCACAAACCCACTATGGGGGATAGGCCACGAATCGGGTGGTAATATGATTGACAAATTAAATAAGTTAGTTAATAGATAAATAAGTAACGCCAAAATAGGAAAGTAAATGAATAATCCAAGATGAGAAATAAACTGTTGATAAAGGAGATAAAGTAGTGTTTAATACAATAGTCAGCCTTGCCTTGATAAGAACAGTCACAAGAACTTATTACTTAGATGCATAAAGGTATACATTAACATGAGCAAATTAAATTTTGAATAATAATACTAATAAAAGTTTAACTGTGAATTTGAGTTTTTACTTTCTGAATTTTCTAATTTGAAGTAGAAGTAAATCAATTATAGAAACTACGAAATATTACCAAGGCGGTCTTTTTGTGTCACATAGGAAATTATAAATGGCTAGGCAAACGTTTCTGTGGCTGTATCCTAATACCGTTGCTCCAAGGGAGAGTATAACAGTACTGCTTCAAGGCAGTCCCAGATTTCTCAGCGGAATTTTTAGACATCCTTTCGAGGAGTAGAAAACCAAGCAAAGCTTTCCTTTATGCTCAATATAATGTCTGTGCTTCTCCTTCGTCACTTCTATATAGCTCAACGCACCGGTCCCTCAATGCACGCTCCGGTCTCATTTTGCCCCCTGCACTTCTTTCACCGCAGTCGATCTGCTGCGGCTTCATCACTTGCCGACTTCACTTATTCTTTCTTCATGTTCTGCTTGTCTATTCGGACACCCTATCCAGTGACACATATTTTGTGGCGCAAGCCCTCTTGGGTGCAAACCCTCTTGCACCCAGTGTTCGTTGCACGACAGCGGCCAGTCGCCATAAAACCAGCACCCGAAAAGTGAGAGGAACAAGCAAATTGCTTTAAAATATAAAAGGACTTGCAACAATGCACAATGACTATAAGGACTCTTTGCAGCATAACTTCCTATGTAAACAGCATTTGGTTTCTTCGCATTTTTTTATGCACCAAATAAGATGACCGGTATTGCACCCTAATGAACAATTCAATAAGCTATGCGTATTCGGAGCACCGACGACGCAATATTTTTGCCGCACCTGCAAGTGGCTTTGAGGCTGCGAAATCAGCGACGCGCAAAGCTCTCAGCATGGCATTAGAAATTATCCATGCTCAGTCTTGGTGTGCATACGGTGCCCATCGCTGACGCAAAGCTCTACTAGTGCTGTGAAGGGCCCATCACATGCTGTGGCTGTAAAACGTTCGGACGGAAATATGGGCACGCTGGTTTTGCATCTTCAGCAAGTGAAACTGCATTCCGAACTTTGGCCCACGCTGTGTTGTTGCAAGCAGTCGCGATATGTGAACGAGATTGATAATTCAAGCAAATGTTTAAGCGGGCGACCATTGCGTCTTATCCTTTAGCATCCATCTCCTTATCATCTAAAGAAATACAGTATCTGGACTGCACACTGATGCGCTCTGGCAGCACTTTTTGTATAAATAATGTCCCGATTTCTGCTCAATAAGTTTGTTGCGAGTGGTGCTTTGTTTGTGTCAGCCTATCTGTTTATCTATTTTGTCGCCGTCGTTTTCGCGTCTGTTGCCTGAAGTAGCTGTAATGTTCGCCACTGATAAACATTTAATTCTATCGTCATATCCGCAAGCAAGGCAGGAACTTCGCATGCTGCGCGAGCTTATAGAGGGTTTAAGTTGCATAAGGCACACAGATAGGAGGAATCGCTGCACAATTATTTCATAATGATCGGCCTACGTAACAACATCCAAAACAAGATAGAGTCCATGTTCCCGGAACGATTGGTTCGATGTGAGAAAAAAAAATCATCCCGGCAGAAACGCTGTGCGGCCACTCCGTACACAGCATGTCTGGCGCAGATGTTGGAGGAAGAGGGAATGGTACTCGCTAGACAGGTGCTGCGTGAGGTCAATAGGGTAACCATCAAAACTCCTACCTTTAGGCTATTTAATGGCCACATCCTCTTTCTATTACGTGGTTATATATTAAAGGGCAGGGTCATAATGACAAAACCGAAGTGAGTGCGTACGCACTTATCACGCTAGCACAGTTTTAATTGCACGATTCGTAGGCACGCGACAAAGCCTGGGAAGGCCGGCCAGCCCCGGTAGCCACGGTGATTTCTAGTCCTTAATTGTTGATAATCGGCGCAGTCGCCAAGGTGTCTACGGTGTTTGGTGGAGAGCCGCGCCGTTGAACATGTCGCTGAATACTACACGGGGTGATCAGCTTAACTTTTACGGAATTTTTAAGCATTTCATGTTGAGATGACACGATTATAGTCTTTGAGCTGGATTATTCAGAGAGTCGGACATTTCTTGCAAGAGAAATTGAAACACGTGGTCAATCTACAAAAATCCACTAATTTTATTCCGACTCAATTAGGTTACTGCACACATTGCAATTTGCGAACTGTAACCGGTGAGTTTTCAAGGCGTATCCGCTTGTAATGAATTTCCAGAATGACGTCAGTTTAAGGAAATGCGGCATCAAACTTGCCCTAAAAATGCGCTGTTGGTCTACTTGTTCTTTTTTTTTCCCCTTCTTTTTTTTAACAAAGTGCTCGTTTATGCATTGAAGCACGAAAATAACTGCAACGCCCAAGTATTTCTTCCCACACTTTGGGAAATTATATCTCGAAATTGGTATTCTCCTGGAAAATCATTTCGATTGGATACGTATCTGCAAACAGACCGGCTACAGTTCCTAAAGTGCAATATCTGCCGCAAAGTAATTAATGTAGAAGTAGCGAATTTCTGTTAATTACTCAAATTTGTGTTTCAATTTCTCGTGCTAGTTAAGTCCGCCTCTTCTAGTAATCCCGCTCAAGGACAAGAATTACGCTATCTGCCACAGGCGATCTTTTTTAAATTCCGTAAAACTTAAAAATTATCACCCCGTATAGACGCCGTCCCAGCAGGTGCAAGGGTAGTTAGTAGCTGCCGGCCGCTGGTAGCCAGTGTGCGATTTTAGAAACTGCACGGACGAACTGCCTGGTTCTCGCTCTCCGCATGACTTACTTTCTTATTCCCCATTCGTAGAAAAGCCGCCATCCTTCGGTTTTCTTTCCAGATTTTCATCCAGAAGAATTTCTCTGCCCTGCTGACGAACTGCAGAACATAAATTGCCACGGCTGATTGATTGATTACATTTTAAGTCTGAAAACATCAAAGGGGGGGAGGAGGTTTTACACAATTTTGACAGTTGGGTCTTTCTAATGCCATCAGCATTATTTGGGATTTTTACCTACTTTCCAGTTTGTCCGCTCGTACCTAACCTCTCTCGCCCAGTGACGTTATCTACTAGGTTGAGCCACTAGGCGTGTGCTGGCCGCTGCCTCGCCGAGCACACAACACGGGCCACTGCGTATGCGAGCATGTCGGGGAAGTGGTCGTTTTAGATTTCTCCGAGCCACCAGTCACGCGTGAAGTAGCTTAGCCTGTAAAGGAGCGCAAGAAAAAAAAGTTTTTCAAGTAAGCGAGAAGCTTTGCGTCGAAACTGGATCGGGAAGCCAAAGACCTGCTTCTCGCGGCATCAAAGGTGGCTTCAGAGAGCGCCATCTCGAGAGCGTCATCTGGAGAACTTTTGTTCAACTATACAATGACAGAAAAGTACGAAACAAAAATCAGCAGACATCAGCAATTCCTCCTGCTCTTGAACTCAATTACGGCGACGGCAGCCCATTCTCGCAGCAGACAGCGCTACCCTGCCAAGAACAACGTCCTCTTTACGATGACTCAGAATGTCTCCTCTGTTCCCTTGCCTGTTGCTGTCTTCGAGATAAGTGCACAGACGCCAGCACTCGCAGGGTCTGCGTGGCGCCTAAAACTTCACACAAAGCACACCAAGTGTAACTGTTGTGCGATAGCTCAGCGGTTACTGCAGGTAACTCCCAACCGCACAGTGCCGCAGTGGCCTGGGTATGCGCAGTGACCGGCCGGAGAACTGTCATTCTTCGATGTCATAAGGTGAGAATGAATCTCAGGAGGTGGCCTGGCGACGACGGCGAAAAGGAAAGGGTGAACGGACACCCCAGTTGCGAGCTGTCTGAATTGCAGCTGCCGCAGAAAAAGGTTGCGCTGTGAACGGCTACGTTTTTGCCGAAAAGTTCGCTCCAGCAGATGAGTTGAAGGCAGTTGCTCGTGGCTAATAAGGAGCCCTGCCAACATTCTTTAGAGTCCAAATAATTTTGGAGTCGCAGAAAAAAAATTAATTGTGGTGTTTTATAATATGTTTTCGTCGGCATTTAAAAATTGAGTGGGAAATTCTCGCTGCTAAATAAAGAGGATCGGTGTGTTGTGAATTTCGGACACTAGACATTTGGTTCTTTGACCAAAGCTGAAATTTTCTGGTGCTTCGACACGTAATTAAGAAATGCTATTGTCATTCTTTCAGACGCCCTTTTCGGAAAAGAAAACTCATGAATTCGTTAACGTTAGCTCAACTGCTGATGGAAATTGAATAAGTAGTTGTGTTGATTGAGGCACAGGTGCACATTGCACTTGGAACGCGCGTATTTTTGACAGTTAGGCTATCTGCATCTTTCCCGTGTGTTCTTTACAAGTGGCCAGTGACTCGCGATGTCATTCCTGAGGCCGGTATGGCTGGATGCGGCTTAATGGGCCCCACCTTCTTCCCCACTAGGAGGAATGCCATGGGTGATGATTGCCCGCCGTTCCGATTTGAAACAGTGCCCTTTACTTGTTTGAACATGCTGTCTCATCAAAAAGAAAGAAAGAAAACTGGAAATGGCAAAGACCACCTAGATCTGATTGCCTAAGTCAAGCGATAGCTTCATAGAAACCCGCTCAGATGTCCAATTGTGTGTGATGGGAGCGTACGTATGACGACTATTGCAAGACGACGGCATGACGTGCTTTGGTTATCTCATTCGTTCACGCCTCTTTTCCTATGCAGCTTCGGCTTTGGCGGCGTCATCCTCGCGCCACCTGCGAGCCTAGCACTTACGACGAGAGGACTCCATTCGCTATATGACGTCATTCTTTTCGCTCTCGATATCAAAATTTATATTCCTTATTTACTTTTTTTCCTTTTTTTAAATTTTCTACACGCTCGTATTATGTTACCGTTGTTGCTCGAGTGTACAACATATTGAGGTCAGGGACATAATCAGGTGCAGACAAGCACCTTTAGTTCCTGGCGTCCCTTTGTTTCTTTTGCCGTTGTCCTATGCGTGTCTGTGTTCGAAATGCGCACGAAACGAATATTTGTAACGAAAAGGGACGATGAAACTGAAAAAAACTGATACTGATATCAACAAACTCGCGCAGCGCTTGTGGTCTCCCCACCATGGCAACCGAGGGGAGTAGGCAAAGAAAGCTATAACCTTTTAAAAATTTCTGAAACACTAAATCTGAGTCGTCACGCTCTCACCCTAAGGTAAGATACTCTGCCACAGTGGTATCTCCCATTGTTCGATGTGGTATGTCTTCGCTGCTAAACCCGCATTTTGTTATGTTCATGATGGAAAAGATAATGTTGAAGTGCACAAGAAAGAACTTTTATTTTCGGAAAAGTGTGAAGTTGCACGTGGTTGGACCAAGCCTCGTTAGCCCGATGTGCGCTCGTTTCTTATTCAGCTTAATGCCATGAGGTGGGCTACAAGATCTTCATCAACGAAACAATAAAGGAACGGGGGGAGATGGGGGATCCGTTAAAGACAGCTTCCCAAGAAGTCGACACCTGCGCTGCTGCTCCCCTGCTGGCGTCACAAATGGCAGGTACAGGGTGGTTAGTAGAACTCAGCCTTTCGGGAGCGCAGGTCTGGTGTGCGCGCGTCAATTTTTAATATTGTATCATATGTCTTCCTATATTATTTACATTGAATACATTGCACTTACGCTTGACTTTTTCCATCCCGCCTATGTAATGCCCTAACGGGCCCTTAGGATACTGAAATAAAAAAGTCGTAGTTTCGCCCGAAAGGCGAAGCAACGGTTGCGACAGAAAATTAGTAGCCAGCTATACGAAGTAAGGATAGCAGTTTTATCGGCCGTATAAACTTCTAAACATTCGCTTACTAGCTAAACTAACAAGCATGGTGTCACGCGCGCACAAGCAAATTTGAACACATCGCATTCGATGACCGCGAAAACGCGTTGTCAAAACGCTGGAGTGAGGAAGCGCGGCAGCAGCAGCGGGCGAATTGACCTTCTTGCTGCCCCTCGCTTCAACGCGAACTAAGCGGCCAGAACATAGCGCCTACGCTATGAGCACGAGGCGCACCTAGACTCTACTCACGGCAGATCGCTTTCGAGATAGGACCCGCGCGGCCGTGCCATACGCAGCAGCCGCCGCAGTAGAACGCCCCCTCTCTCCCCCCGGCGCCTCGCGCGTGACGGAAAAGTGACGGAAGACGGCGCGCTTCCTCCCCGCTTTCCTCCCTTGCGCGCGCGAGAGTGAACCGCCATCCTCGGTTCACTCTCGCATGCTTTCACTCGCACATAGAGCAAATGGCGCGCGGTGACGATGTTATCGCCCATGGACTTTATGCGGAACAACACGGTGACGGCGACGGCAGAAATGGCCTGGAGCGTGCATATATTTGCTATCGCAACAATAAATAATGCTTTGCGGAAAAACTAACGCAATTCTCATTCACACCTTTAGCGCACGAGCCCAACAGGTCCAGCAGAATTTTTAATGCTAATCTAGCCTAGATGCTTATAGGACAAAAAATCACCGGAGTTGCTATTTGACATTTATTTTAATCAAACTGCCGAGGCGTTTTTCGACTGCGTATTCATCGTCATCCGCGGATCGGGATCGATTACGCGGCTTCGTGCTCCGCAGTTGCATGCAATTTAGCCGCCAATAGTGTCATGGTCATGTCATGGTCTTGCGTTGTCGTTGTCCCTATCCTGATGCGGTCATCGTTGTCTCCATATACGTGTCATTGTCGCCATGCCCTCGACATCATGTCATTGCTGTCAATACTCCGTCGTCTTCGTCACGCGATCACCGTCATGTCATTATCCCGTCGTTATACCGTCGCGTTGGTCACGCCGTCCTAGGTCGTCATGCTATTGCCGTCATGCCATCGCTGCCATGCCATCGCGTCATCATGTTGCCGTCGTCGTTGTCGTCATCATGGTTCGTAGCCGTCGTCCGTTGCTGCTGTATCATCGACTTTGTCACGCAGTCGTAGTGGTCTTGTCATCGTCGTCCTGCTGTTGACATCGTCATCACATCACCTTCGTCATGGCCCTGTAGTCACTGTCGTCGTCATGACGCTTCTTCTCCATTGACATTGTCTTTGCTGTCATGCCGTCTTCATCGTCATTATTCCACCGTCACTGTTCGGTCGTCTAGTCTATGGCGTGACACACACACACACACACACAATTTGCCTCCTTACACGGAAAAGCCATGTCAGTAACACTTTGCGCAACTCCAAACGAGGCTAGATAGCAAGATAAATTCACTCAATATGGGAGGAGGTAGCCAAACATAAATAAGTACCTTTAGGTATTAACACTAAAGGAACAACATGCAAACAAATTTCACACTCGGAGAGTGCACCACTCACATCGTGTGAGGTAACGCTCGTTGGAGCTCTCAATTAGAGCGCTGCATGGGCCGGATTTTCGACCCGGGCCCCCGGGCCCGTGATACTAAGTCCAGGCCCGGTCCCAAACCCGTGTTATTAAGCCCGGGCCCGGCCCAGGCCCAGAGGTTCAATACTAAGCTTAGCCAGAGTCTGCAAGTGCATGACGAGCCCGGCCTGTAAGTAAAAAAAAAACTTTTTTTTAATTACAGATTGTACCTCATGCGTCAGCCTCACCTTTTAGGGTCTAATAAGCTGCATTGTATAAGCACTGTAAGAGTGAAGCATTGTATAAGACTGAAACACTTGTTCCTCCCACGGCAACATCAGTGATCTAGACCGTTGCCTGTGGTGTTATTCCGCTGGTGCGCATGAATTTACCTTGATCGTGCGATTTGGTCCTGTGAGGTCATTTAGCATATATATAAACAGTCAAATTCACCAGCAACAGCATAAAATAAACGCACAAGTAGAAAGAGGCACTCCTTGAGTTACCACTAAAATAATATAATGTATCGATAGTTGAAATAGCGCAGTCGCGAAAAAGGTAATAGGGAAATGGTTTGAAGAGCGGCTGTTTGTGTGATTTATTTTTCCTTACGGGGAACCAATGTTCGTTTTTTGTGGAAAAGAAAAACGTGCGCAGCTCGCACTAGTGGTGCAAGGCTGAAGTCAACAGCGGAGCTTGTGATTGATGAGCTTGTGTTTCGCGAGGTTATGCTAGGTTTTGCTAACTTGTTGGTAGGCTTGGCTAAGTCGTTTCGAGGTTTTGAGAGAGGTTATGGTAGGCTTGGCTAAGTTGTTTCTAGGTTTTGCGAGGTTATGCTACGTTTTGCTAAGTTGTTGGCTCGGCGGGCTTGACGCTGGAAGTTTGCGAGCAGTCGCAGGCCGGGATCGCTTTTCGGCAACGTCTAGCGTTCAAGCACCGACTCTCGCGTTTCCTGGACTGAAACTCGGGATCCTCGACTTTGCGTCACCTCGTTTCCGCCGCAGCTTCGGCGCGGTATTCCAGATCAGCTCGGCGGCGACGCATCGCTTCTCGCTTAGCAGTACGGCGCTGTTCCTGGTAAGCCGCTTCTTCTTCGCGTATCCGGACTTTCTTTGATCTTCCCATGGCAGCAGCACGCACGCACGGCGTAGAGGAGGCGAGAGGTTTGTCCCCGCGCCGGCTGTTCCGATTTTTTACTTGCTTGTGCGAAAAGGTTACGTGGCTCGGTGCTCTCACAGGTGGTTGCTAGGCAACGGGAAGTGGCGCACAGCTGGGCTGAGTTTTCTGGTAACGCTCCACGGCGGAACTAAAAGCTTAAACAGCTCCGCTATTAAAAAATTAGAACTTCATCTGTTTTTCCATATTCTTTGCTAAGGCGTACAAGCGCCAGCTCTTCGCACGTGTCACTTCAGATTGGCACAGAATGCCTTGGACCATGCAGTGCATAATGTTCACGTGTGCTCGAAGGCACGAGCTCGGCCCTTTAATGAGCGGGCCCGAGCCCGGCCCGGGTCCGCAAGCTCATGCCCGAGCCCGGCCCAGGCCCGCTGAAAAACGCTTCGGACTACCCGGCCCGGGCTCGTGCAATGCTCTACTCTGAATGTTTAATTCATGGTACATTCATTATCTAATTCGTGCGTTAATCTCGCAAACCCGCGAGCCCTTAATTGCGCGGGGCGCAGCTTTTTAAATGGTTAAAGTTCTCAAAATCACTTATGAACGGTAAAACTTTTAACGTCAACTGCAAAAACGACGTTGACCGCGCCTTGCCCCTTGGATTTCCCCTACAGACGGTCTTCTGATTTGCATGCCAAAGACGAAGTCTCGGCCACAAAGTGACGGTGTTCGCCAAAGTGCTGGTGATCTTTAATGAACAGACAAGTAATGCATTGTATCAAATCAACAGCAATTCATACCAATCGCCACGAAATATAGCTGGGCGTACACATAAAAGAAGGAAAAATACACTCAAACATCCACCATGATAATCTGAGCTTGAAGCGGAACTGGAATGCAGCTATAAGGATACATAGAGCGCTTTAGGACTACAATAAATATAAGGAGGGGCTTGAAAGTCAGTAAGGAGCAATGGTGCCAGCGCTTACATTCGCAAATTCCATTCTGTGTCTAAAATCAGCGATTTTGCCAGGGTTTGAAGTTAACCAAAGGTCGATGGACCGAATGGCATTGGGGGCTGATGGTAAAACCACAAATAAGGTAGCGCAGAATAGCACGGGTTGGGCCTAATTTGAAGTCACAGAAGCGCAGAGCAAAATTCGTTTTTAAAGAAGACTCACAAAAACGGATCAAAAGAAAATGGGCGCCTAAAGTGCACAAATATCTGTGCCTCAAAAGCGTGGGCACGAAATGGTGGAAAAGGTAAAAAAGTTAGCAAACAAGTACAATGTGATTGGAAGTGCAAATGGGCAACCTGGAGCCATCATAAAGAAAGCGAGTGAAACAGAGGCAGTAAACTGGATGCTAAGGAAGAAAACAAAAAAGAACATGGAGATTTACAAATACGGCAAGAGAGAAACCATAAAGTAAATTTTGTACGATAACACAAAGGACAGTGCCTTGCTACTTGAACCTCGAGCCGGTTGCCTAAGGTCAAAAACATACCGGAGCAAATATTCGCGACAAGATGAGGCATGTATCTACTACAGCAAAAGTCCTGAAACAACTAAGCACATTGTAATGGAATGCCAAGATATTTACCCAGCAGTCGAAATAACCAAGAAACGTTTAGCATATTGGGGTAAAAAAATACTGCGAAGGGGATCAATAAAGGCGTGATCGCTACAGGCATAAGTAACTGAACAGTATAGATTATGGAGGTTTTAATCAACAGAGAAAAGATCAAAAAGAGATAAGCGAAATGCTAGAACTCAAGCACGCTAACATAATATTTTTCGCCACCACGTTTCGAAGTGGATGCGCTTAAAAATCATCATAATTATCGTGATCATCATCGTCGTCATTATCTGGTGGCATCGTGGCGTCACACAACGGGTGAGTGGTCTCTGTAACTTGCTGGTTAGTTTTGCGTAATGAAAATAATATAATCAATCTTAATATTACAGGTTATTTATGAGCAGTTTTCTCATCAGCTACTTTTGCTTCAAATTCCGCGTGGCGGTTTTGCGCAGTCACTAACGTTGCAAAGTTCCGTGGTTTTAGAATCATTCCTGGCAATACTTAGATATATAAATCATGGATGTTAGGATTAGAAAAAATCTGGGCCCTTCAATGCCGCATGTAAATATAATTTACAGCCTTCAGGTGAAGGCATTTTTAGCACAGTTCAAAACCCTGTTACATTACCACTGAACGGCGTAGTAAATTCTGGCTTGAGTGAAAATTTATCGGCTTCCTATGTGTTCATTCCTTGCTTCGCGCCGTGTATAGAAAATAAATTCTGCTCCTTTCAGATACCACCGGATCGAAACGTAGCCACCTGCACCGGCGCTCTGCTCCAGATAGGAGTATGAGGCAGAAAAGACAAGCTGCGTCTGTGAAAAAGGAGAGACCCAGTACGGTTGTGTGGCCCTGCTTAACTTCGGTCCAGATCCTTCCTCCTTCCTGATCACTCAGCTGTTTTATTTTCGGGCGCTGCTCTGTGGCACAGCGTCGCCCGCTGTGCGATATCAACTGGGCGAACACGAGCACATTCACGAACTCGGAAGTTGCTCAAGCGAAAGCTCGTGCCAGCCTAGGAGAAAGATAGTCAAGTAAAATGAAAAAAAGCAAAAAAAAAAAAAGCTGAGAGGTCAACCAAAACAGTCTCGCTCTTGCTGTTGTACAATGCAGTACCGAGGGTGCAGCCGGAATACGTGTGACTCTAGCCGAGAGCACTTTTTTTTTTCTTTTTGGCACTTGAGAGTGTTCTCGTTCGCTCAAAGGAATTCATTGTCTGACGCGCTATGCCCCCACGGCGTTACACTTACAGCTTTGAGCGTAACTGAGATAGAAGAAGGAAGCAGGGATAGACGGAAAGACAGCTAGGGAGGGTAGCCAGTTTATAATTGAGATAGAGTGACACACGAATGGTAGTTATTATCGTGATCATAATAATAATAATAATAATAATAATAATAATAATAATAATAATAATAATAATAATAATAATAATAATAATAATAATAATAATAATCATCATCATCATCATCGCCACCATCAGTTCGCGCCTGAAAGAAGATACTCAATGACGCCACGACAGCGTACGACTTTCCTAGTATCGGCAGTTACGGCATTACCTCTGGCACAACCGACTTACCGGCGCTATCCGACGTCAGCATGTCTTAAATTGTTATTAACTAGTCGAGCATTCTTACATTACTAAGCGGACTAAAAAGTTCATCTTGATCGGATCGCAATAGATTGAATGGCAAACTACTCAAGAGTGCGTAATGGGATCTCTCTCAAGCACTGTTTGCAATATTCACACAATCACTTTTAACTGATTCCATCCCTCAAGACTGGCGAGTAGCTAAAGCCAATCCATTTTTTAAAAATCGGGCAAACTTTCCTCACAACTTATCTACCGACCAAAATCATGACCCAGCACCATTTGCAAACTTGTGGAACTCATTATTCATTCGCAAGTCATTAACTACCTCGAATAGTTTAATATTTAAAATACCAGCACGGCTTTAGAAAAAAGCTACTCTTGTGGCACACAGCTCGCCGGATTTCCTCGCCACTTGTATTCACACCGGATTCCAGGCTGACGTCGTATTCCTAGACTCCTCCAAAGCTTTTGATCGTGTACTTATTGCAGACTCTTGGCCAAACTTTCAAAACTTGATATTCATCCCCATATTTTGGAATGGATAACTGTTTTCTTAGCATCTAGACTACAGTAGACCTCTGCTAAAAACTCTTACTCAGCCTTTAGTACCGTCACGTCCGGAGTGCCTCAGGGGAGTGTGCTCGGGCCTTTGTTTTTCCTTGTGTATATTAGCGACTTGCCTAACGGTGTTTCGTCCCGCATTAGACTTTCTGCCGATAATTGCGCACGTTATCGCAACGTTTCTTGTGATAGCGATAATGTAACTCTCCAAAATGATTTAGACACATTTAACACATAAGTGATGTTTAACGCCCCTAAATCTTAATAACATTAAATTTGTGTCTGTTACCAAACAAGCCACCCGAGTCCCCCCTTCGTCTCATTTAGAAGGTAGTAGTGTGGGACTCGTCTCAACCTACAAGTATCTTGGCGTCAATTTGCATCATGACTTAACGTAGAGCCACCACGTTTACTCCACCCTTGCAGCTGCTAATCGCTGCCTTGGCATCTATAAACGCAACTTAAAGCATGCTCCTTTTAACATACGTAAACTTGCTTACACTACACTAATCCACCCGAAGTTCGCATACGCATCTGCAGTATGAGATACGGTTAGGCATACATCGTCAACAGCATTCAATTTGTGCAAAAACGGCTGGCTTGCCTCGTCTTTCCGATTATTCATCTTACATAAGAGTTGTATCATTAAAAGCCCGTGCCGATTTACAAGAGCTAACCCTTTGCCGTATGTCAGCACGTATTTGCCTGCTTTACAAGCGGTATCACCATACATATCTTCAAGGCGATTTCTTTACGTCACCGTCTGTCGTCTTTCGACGCCTTGATGAGCATATCAAAATCAAGGCCTTACCGTGCGACATGTTACAATATTCACAATCTTTCACACCCTTGACTATCATTGAATGGAACAGCTTGCCTTCTGATATTGCCACTAACCCTGTAAAATTTTACGTCGTGTTACATACTGTTAATTAGTTGCTTTTTTTATTAGTTTTTGCTTGTTTGTTATGAGTTGCTACTATATACTTCTATTAAAAAGTGAGATTCCATATTTTCATCATATGATTGTGCGCAGCGCATTACCTACTTTTTCTTTAATTTAATTATATTATTTTAACACTCGTTGTTTCTTTATAGCTGAATTGTGTTAGCAGACCTTTATTCTTTACTTCAACCTATTGTTGATTGCGACTGCTACTTTGTAATAGTTTTTATGTTTGTACAGCCTCCCCCTCCCCCTATATAATACCCTTAAAGGGGGGCCCCCTTGAAGGGACTGTGAATAAATAAAAAATAAACATGCAGAACGTAGCATACTCATTAATTCTAGGAATACTATATGAAAATCTGGCGCTAGTGTTCGCGTGCACCTGCAGTATGGCGGTTAAGACATCATATGAATGATTGGAAGTACATGAATTCGCATGAAGTTCCTTCCGATTTCGACCAATCTGCGTAAAGCTTCATCACAAATTTACATTGCCGCAAGTGTTCGCCTTCTTTAGCCTCTAATTCCTGCCATTATAAAATGTCTTCAGGATATTACAAATGAATGGGAGCTTTCGTAAAATCGAAAATAATAAACAACGTGGAATCTGGCTGCTCAGATCATTTTTATAGATATAGCGGCGCACGTACTCGTAAGCATTGAGAGTAAGTAGCCCGCATGTCACACACCAATCCTTTCTACTGTCAGTCACGCCTCCATCAAGCAATGGACACCAATTTGGCGTAGCATCGAAAGGAGGGAAAATAAATGTAATAACAACTTAGCGCTGGCGGCATGGCTTACTCGCAGTAGGAAAACCTCCCCAAAACTGAAATACGAGCATTTTATTTCGGCAAAGCGCTGTCCAACTTCAAGTACCGTCAGATTAGACCAAGTTTTGTATCTGCACCAGTTTCACATAACATCTGAGACTGTGTCATTCCGTTGTTGTAACAGCACGACGCCTGATAATCTCGAAGGCTTTACATTTAGCGCGCTGCGATGCCGCCGCTTGTGCTTCCACAACCTGAGCTTGAATGCATAGAAAATGCCTTTTCTTTTTACCCACTCCAGTTCCGAGTATAAAGAGCGTGCCTAGTCAAGTGAGAACTTCAAAGCAACCGTTGACATCGCTTAGCAGGGCAGTGGACGCCGAACATCGGAAGAGACCAGAAGCCACCATTTCTTGGACACTTCCTATAGATGCTCTAAAGATTACATAATGAAATGACTTAATTGTGAACTGTATAGGTCTAACAGCTCTAAACACTGCTATGCCAGAACGCAACATATCTGAACCCAAACAGCATTTAAAAAAAGAACGCTCCAACGTTCTCTCTCAGTGAATCCATGACAAATCGCAGCGAAATCCATGTCGTACACACGGTTCCCACGGTTCACATTTCTTAGTCACTGGGGCTTATATGTTTGTGGAGTAGTCCATGTTTTGGTGGACTTTCTTCTCAGGCGCGCATCTTTTAATACATCCCAACAATGGTGGATGAAACAACAGAACGCAAGATTTTCCTTTAGTAGAAACTCTGTATGGCTCGGAGGATCCCTGCGCTGCGTTGATTGTCTCGAAGACAACTGCATTAGCTATCATCACCGTCGCCACCACCCCAAGTCGACGTAAAGAGCCTTGCACAGGAGTCTTTGAACTCTCCTGTCATTGTAATTTGAAAACTTGCTGTTCGTAGTAAGCTGTTCATGATTTTTGGTGTTATTGCATGGTGGACAGTTGCATGACAAACTATCTGCGTTAAAACTGTTCTCGATAAATATGCCTGGCAAACTGCAAGACATGTTGCTTGGCATTGTTGACGAGGATTGAACCCTCGGTGTGTACTTTGATGAAAAATTGGCATCGGACACGCAAGTAAATCACGTAGATTTCAGAGAATCTAAAGCAGTGGGTATTTTAGCTTAACTGCATTTTTTTTACTTTCAGCCAGTGTCAAGCTACAAATATAATACTTCAATGCTCTTTCATTTGCATTGGTGTTTTTTGGTTTGGAATACTACCACAAATACCCACTTAAATGACATTCATGTCCTTTACTATTTGCGACGTAGGCGGAAAGCACTACACTATGCCACACACATCTGCTATATTGAGGAATTTTCACCTAATTCCTCTAAACAATCTCTATTACAGCGAAGCTGTATATGCCTAGGGTTCCGTGCGGGTTACCACCCAACGCTTGCGTCGGCGTTTACATAAATTTGACGTCAGGAGATGGGAATAAAAACAGAACAGAATAGTTTTCGTTACACGGCCCAAGATTACCGTTGCGCACGCTGCCGTGGCAACGCCAGCTTTCGAAGTGGGGTGTGACGTCCCTAATCTTTCGCATATAAAATAACCAGCCTAGCAACTGATTTGAATATTGTTGCAGCGCCGCTATAGGCGGCGGCGTGTTGTCAAAATTGCGATTACTCCCATTCCCATATATATACCATTACGCCAGCATAGAACTACTATTACTCTAAAGTCATAAAGCATTGCATACCACACTCAGCTGTTGTGGTGGTTTTCAACATCTTCGCTGTTCATCCGCCTTCACAGAGTCCCATAATTCTTTTTTCGTTTTTTTCTAATTTAGATCTTAGGTATAAAGAAAGTCTTTAGTGTCCCAAGGCATCACCTTTTTTGCCTGCTGAATTGAACTGTAAGATATATGCATACTCGTCACTAAAATCTGAAGTTTTAATAATACGTTATACCAGAACAAAAAGTCGCAGTTTTCCCCGAAAGGCGACTTTCGGGGAAAGGCGAATTTGGTATTGCATCGATTGCAATACCAAATTAGTAGACAAATGAAGTAAGGATAGTAGTTTTATCGGCCGCATAAAGTTGTAAACATAGGCATACTAGCTAAACTAACAAGCATGGTGTCACGCGCGCACAAGAAAACATGAACACATCTCACTCGATGACCGTGGAAACTCGCTGTCAAAACTCTGGACATGGCAGCATCAGCGAGAGAATTCAACTTCGCGCGGCCGCTGGCATCAACGCTGAGCGAAAACAGCTCGCGGCGGACTCTGCACACGTTTCAAGACACAGAGGCCCGGGCGGGCGCGCGCGGCCAACCGCGCCTCCCGGAGTAGAACGCGCTTACACCCCCGCCCCCTTCCCTACCCACGACGGACCTTGTTCCCGTCGCAGATGGCTTTTTACATACAGCGGCCCGGACGCGTTTCTACAATTGCTAGTAGGTACAGCGGGGCGTGACGTTTCTCACGGCGCTCGACGTTTCTGCGCAGGCGCGAGTAAGAGCGGGTGCGAGAGAGAAAATCTGGGGGCCTTTGGTCCTTGAATATGTGAGTCTGCCTAGGCACTGCGGGCGAGTTTTCTTAGCGTGTGTTGTATGTGTTTGTCCCCTAGACATGCCGGCATTGCGGAGTGCGGTCCTGTTTGTTTACGCTTCGCCGCTGGCTGCCGGCGCGGTGAGGCAGTGGGCACGGACGCCCCATTTGGGGATCACTGTGTCTGAAGGGGCAATGTTCTGACTGGTGTTGTATAAATCGCGGGTCGCTTTTTTCGTCGGAACGATAGATTGCATTTTTTTACAAGCATTGCTCCAGGAGGGCACATGTAACCGGCAAACGGAGGCCTCAGGAGAGCACCTGAGGTTATAATAAAGCAGGCGGCGCAGGTCTCCAGGGCACCCAAGGGGTAGCGGGGGGATGAAAGCTGGAATCAGGGCGGCCCGTGGGTTGGGGCTGCGGAGGCCGAAGTGTGCCAGGGGTTGTTCGCTTAAAAATTTGGCTGTTGTTACGTTTCGCCCACGACGCGCGGTAAAGCCGGCGAGGATACAACAGACACCAGGGCTTCGTTCAAAGCGGCAGACATTTTGGCCCGTTCGGCGCCGCCGCTACGTCTCCCCGCCAAGCGCGTCCAGGCATGTTCCAATGCCACGTGTCTTCGGTGTGCGTGTGTGTGTGTGTGCATGTTGGTGCCCACGCTTGTCAAAGCGCGGCAGCCGGGGAGAGGAGCTCCCTCAACTGTGAAGCGAGGAGGTCTGACCGGCCCGGCGGATGCGTCACCCACTCATCCCAACGTGCCCGAGCGGCGCCGGCCCTGCGGATGCGTCACCTACTCATCCCAACGTTCCCGAGCGGCGCCGGCCCTGCGGATGCGTCACCTACTCATCCCAACGTTTCCGAGCGGCGCCGGCCCGGCGGATGCGTCACCCACTCATCCCAACGTGCCCGAGCGGCGCCGGCCCGGCGGATGCGTCACCTACTCGTCCCAACGTGCCCGAGCGGCGCCGTCACGTGCGCCCCCTTCCAGAGACGTTCCTTCTTGCCCTCGACTCCGAGAGTATAAGAGCAGCTGCTCCCGGACGCCGAGGGAGGGCTCCGATTTCTTCTGTTGAGTAAAGTGCACTCCCGTCTCTCTACTTCGGTCGTCCTGACCGCCAACTCTTTGCGATGTTAGAATAAACAAGTTGTTTTGTTGTTACCAGTCGACTCATGCTTTGCCGGGACCTTCGGATGCTTCCAGTTGTACCCCAGGCCGCCAGGCCAACGCTACCCTTGGGGCTTGCGACTCAGGTGCAACAACGGGCGTCAGCGCCGAGTTCCCAACAACTCGTGCCACCGGCGCGACTACAACAACTGTCTGCCAGCGGTGAGATCGCGACAACGGAGGCCAGCAGCGAAGAGATGCAGTTGACTGTATGCTGAGCAGCTCAACGACGATCCGGGAGCAGTGCAACGAGCCCTGTGTGATGACTGGTTGCCTGCAGCGGAACGACTGCGCTGAACTCTTGGCTGCGAGGTTTGGTGAGTGCGGGACTTTCTTCTTCTGAGCTTTGCCAGGCTTTTGTTAGTGTCAGAAACAGAGCTGGTAATTGTGGTTGTCGTTGCTGCCGGGTTAGTTTGCGGCAAGACAATAATAGGCAGTAGAGAAAGCAGCATTCAGAGCAGCCATGGATTTGAAGTCGTTGCGCAAACCGAAATTGTTGGAGCTTGCAAGAGAGTTGGGTCTGGATGTCTCGGACAAACTCAGAAAACCAGAACTGCTAAAGGCTATTCTTGAGTTAGAGGCCGAGGATGACGAGCTGTCGGAATGCCTTGAGACTATTGAGGAGAGGTCAAAAAGACAGGAGCGCGAACTTAAAGAGCAAAAAGAGAAACATGAGCGCGAACTTAAAGAGCAAAAAGAGAAACAGGAGCGCGAACTTAAAGAGCAGAAAGAAAAAGAAGAGCGCGAACACGCTTTGGAAATGAAGCGTCTCGAGGTAGAGATGGAACGCGCTCGTAATGGAAGTCAGGCACACGGTGCAGGAGAACGAGTATTGTTCAAAATGACTGACCTGATGCGGCCGTTTAAGCTTGGAGAGGACATTGGTTTGTTCCTGGTTAACTTTGAGCGAACGTGCGAGAAGCAGGGGTTCTCTCGGGAAACGTGGCCACAGCGCTTGCTCACTTTGTTACCCGGCGAGGCGGCCGACGTAGTCGCTCGCTTGGATAGAGAGGAGGCAGAGGATTTCGACAAAGTGAAATCGAGTCTGCTAAAAAAGTACAGGCTGTCAGCGGAGGCTTTCCGTCGGAAGTTTCGGGAAAATGAGAAAGGCAAAAGTGAGTCATATACGGAGTTTGCGTACAAGCTTATGTCAAACATGCAGGAGTGGCTCAAAGAAGAGAAAGCGTTCGGTGACCACGATAAAGTTCTGCAGTGCTTCGGGCTGGAACAGTTTTATAGTCGGTTACCTGAGAACGTGCGGTACTGGGTCTTGGATAGGCCAGACGTTTGTACGGTGGCTAAAGCCGCTGAGCTAGCCGAGGAGTTTGTGACGCGTCGGGCTCGCGGAGCTAAGGACGGTCAAAAGGGTGAATTTGGCTCGAAGTTTGAGAGGCCGAAGTTCACACCCATGAGAGCAAAGGGGAACACACGTAGTGCGGATGCGAGTGAAAGCAGTGCGACCGAACCTAAGGAGACGGCGGCAGCCGAAGCCGAACGCAGAAAGCGGTTCGAGACGAGGCAAGCGCGCGTTTGTTATACGTGCCAGAAGCCGGGTCACTTTTCGGCGCAGTGTCCGGAAACAACACCAAAAGTTGTGTTTTTGTCAATATGCAGCACTGACGAGAACATGAAGCTTCTCGAGCCTTACATGCGAGACCTCCTCGTGAACGGGAAAGAGTGCCGAGTGCTTCGCGATTCCGCAGCTACAATGGATGTAGTTCACCCGTCTTACGTAGAACCCCATATGTTCACGGGCGAGTGCGCATGGATCAAGCAAGCCGTGGAAGCTCATAGCGTGTGTCTGCCGGTAGCAAAAGTGCTTATTGAAGGACCTTTCGGAGCGCTTGAGACGGAGGCGGCAGTGTCATCTATGCTGCCCCCACAGTACCCGTACCTATTTTCGAACAGGTCCGATCACCTCCTGCGCGAGAAGGGGCTTTTGTTTGGTGAGGCTAGCGTTCAGGCATTAACCAGATCGAAGGTTCGGGAGCTCGCTGCAAAGGCGGTAGTTGCGGGGCCGACGTTATCAAACAATGAAAAAGGGTCAGAGGCGCAGCAAGCCGATATTCAGAGCACGCCTGAACTGAATAAAATTGAGTATGTAACGTTAAAGGCACCAGATACTGGAGAGGAAAATCCCGATGCGGGAAAGTTAGAAGAGCTATCTGCAGATTTGCTCATCGCGCCTACGTCAGATGGACTTAATAGGTTGCTAAAAGTCAGCCGGTCGGCTTTGATAGCCGAGCAAAAGAAGGATGGCAGCCTAGAAAACATACGCTGCATTGTCAAGGAAGGTATCGCCAGGAAAAATGCGCGTTTTGTGGAAAGAGGTGGAGTCCTGTACCGGAAGTATCTAGACCGCAGAGGAGTGGAGTTCGATCAGCTGATCGTGCCTCAATGCTATCGTCAGGATCTGTTGCGCTTGTCGCACGGGGGTTCGTGGTCCGGACACCTAGGAGTTAAGAAAACTAAGGACCGTCTCTTGCAAGAGTACTATTGGCCAGGGTGTTTTCGGGACGCAGACCATTTCGTGAGGACATGTGACACCTGTCAGCGGGTGGGCAAACCAGGGGACAAATCGAGGGCGCCGTTGAGATTGGTACCTATCATTACGGAGCCTTTTAGACGGCTCGTTATTGATACAGTGGGACCTCTGCCGGTAACAGCCACGGGGTACAGACACATTTTGACTGTGATCTGCCCAGCGACAAAGTTCCCTGAAGCAGTGCCGCTTAAAGAACTCAGCTCAGTTGAGATAGTCAATGCACTACTGTCCATATTTGCGCGAGTTGGTTTTCCTGCGGAAATCCAATCAGATCAGGGCACAGTGTTTACTAGCGCTTTGACGACAACTTTTCTCGAAAGGTGTGGGGTAAAGCTGCTACACAGCTCAGTGTACCACCCACAGTCGAATTCCGTTGAGAAGCTCCACTCCGTCATGAAGCGCGTGTTGAGAGCATTGTGTTTTGAACATCAAACTGACTGGGAGCTGTGTCTGCCTGGGGTGATGTTTGCGTTACGGACTGCGCCGCATGCGGCTGCGGGGTTTTCGCCAGCTGAACTGGTGTACGGTCGCTCGCTTCGGTCTCCGCTTCGCATGCTTCGAGAATCGTGGGAAGGCAGGGGCGACGACCCAGTCGTGGTGGAGTACGTGCTTAAGCTCCTCGAACGCTTAAGAAGGGCACAGGAGTTGTCAGGTGAAGCAATGGCAAAGGCCCAGCAGAGGGCCAAGGTTTATTATGATCGGACCGCCAGGGCCCGTCGTTTTGAGGTGGGCGATGAGGTCATGATATTGCGCACATCGCTAAACAACAAACTAGACGTGCAGTGGGAGGGCCCAGCACGAATTGTTCAGAAACTGTCGGACGTTAACTACGTGGTGAGTCTGCCAGGAAAGCGGAAAGCACAGCAAGTTTACCACTGTAATCTGCTCAAACCTTATAGACAAAGGGAAGCAGTGGTGTGCATGATGGTAAACGTTCCTGAAGAGCTCCCGGTCGAGCTTCCGGGACTAGGCTCAGTGGCGAACAGGGAAGACACCGGTCAAGTTATTAGTGACTTAGTCAGTGGAGCATCGCTGTCGCCTGAGCAGAAAACCGAACTACACCAGCTCTTACAAGAGTTTCAAGGTCTGTTCTCTGAGAGGCCTGGTAGGACTTCTGTACTTACTCATGATATAGAACTTACCTCCCCAGAGCCAGTACGATCCAAGGCGTATCGGGTGTCACCCCGCCAGAGCGATATTATGGAGGCTGAGGTAAAGAAAATGCTACAGCTCGGTGTTATTGAGGCAGGTGAGAGTGATTATACCTCCCCTTTGATTTTAGTTGAGGTACCGGGCAAGGAACCTCGTCCTTGCGTCGACTACCGCAGGCTTAATTCCATCACTAAGGATCAAATTTATCCGATCCCTAACATCGAGGAGCGCCTTGAGAAAGTTAGTAGCGCTCAGTTTATTTCCACCCTAGATCTTGTCAGGGGTTATTGGCAGGTTCCACTTACAGAAGAGGCTAGTAGGTATGCGGCGTTCATTTCACCAATGGGAACATTCCGTCCTAAAGTGTTGAGTTTTGGTTTGAAGAACGCGCCATACTGTTTTTCAAGCCTCATGGATAAAGTGTTGCGGGGACAGCAAGAATTCGCTTTACCGTATCTAGACGACGTAGCGATATTCTCCGCATCCTGGTCTGAGCATATGGCACACTTGCGGGCAGTGCTAACCCGCCTGCGCGAAGCGGGCTTGACAGTCAAGGCTCCTAAGTGCCAGTTAGCACAGGCCGAGGTTGTCTACCTCGGTCACGTGATTGGTCGGGGTCGTCGCCGCCCCTCTGAAATAAAGGTGGCCGCTGTGCGAGACTTCCCGCAACCGCGCATGAAGACCGATATTCGGTCGTTCTTAGGTGTCGCCGGCTACTATCAGAGGTACATCCCCAGGTACTCTGATATCGCGGCTCCCCTGACGGATGCTCTAAGAAAGACAGAGCCGCAAACAGTCGTCTGGGACGAGACAAAGGAAAGAGCTTTTAGCGCCCTAAAGAGTGCCCTAACAAGCCAGCCTGTGCTACGATCGCCAGACTATACAAAAGGGTTCGTTGTTCAGTGCGATGCTAGTGAGCGAGGCATGGGCGTTGTACTGTGCCAACGGGAAAATGGAGAAGTAGAACACCCCGTCCTGTATGCTAGTCGTAAGCTGACCAGTCGTGAGCAGGCGTACAGCGCCACCAAGAAAGAGTGTGCGTGTCTCGTGTGGGCCGTTCAGAAATTGTCATGCTATCTAGCCGGCTCGAGGTTTATCATTGAGACGGATCACTGCCCTCTCCAATGGCTGCAGACCATCTCTCCCAAAAATGGCCGCCTCCTGCGCTGGAGCCTCGCTTTGCAACACTATTCCTTTGAGGTGCGTTACAAAAAGGGGAGTCTCAACGGTAACGCCGATGGCTTAAGTCGAAGCCCCTAACGTAGGAATCAGCCTCAAAATTGTTTGTTACTGATGTTTTTCTTCCTGAGGCAGGATTTTTAACATATTGCTTTTGTTTAGTGTTTCAAAGTGATGACGTGCTTTCTAGTGTAATTTTCCAATTTGTGGACGCGTTCTAAGTGCTGCTAGACTACTGTAAGGAACTAGGCAGTGGTATAGAAGGGGAAAGAGCCTGGCAGGGCTTAGTGAGGGTTGTGCCGTGCTTGCTGACTGAGCGGTTGAGTTTCAGCGTAGTTCTAACGCTTGCCGGGAACGAGAACAAAAATGTGAACTCTCCCGAAGTCACTTTGCAGTGTCCTGTGCGAACCTGAACGTGAGAACGAGGCCTTCTCTGTGCGCTGCGCTCAAGAAACGTCGAGGGACGCCCGACTTCGGTTATGAGCATCATCGAGCGACATCCCTCCGGACAGCGGATGCAGTCCCCTGACCATCGGGATCTCCTTCCCCCGGCGGGGCGGTCTGTTACGTTTCGCCTACGACGCGCGGTAAAGCCGGCGAGGATACAACAGACACCAGGGCTTCGTTCAAAGCGGCAGACATTTTGGCCCGTTCGGCGCCGCCGCTACGTCTCCCCGCCAAGCGCGTCCAGGCATGTTCCAATGCCACGTGTCTTCGGTGTGCGTGTGTGTGTGTGTGCATGTTGGTGCCCACGCTTGTCAAAGCGCGGCAGCCGGGGAGAGGAGCTCCCTCAACTGTGAAGCGAGGAGGTCTGACCGGCCCGGCGGATGCGTCACCCACTCATCCCAACGTGCCCGAGCGGCGCCGGCCCTGCGGATGCGTCACCTACTCATCCCAACGTACCCGAGCGGCGCCGGCCCTGCGGATGCGTCACCTACTCATCCCAACGTTTCCGAGCGGCGCCGGCCCGGCGGATGCGTCACCCACTCATCCCAACGTACCCGAGCGGCGCCGGCCCGGCGGATGCGTCACCTACTCGTCCCAACGTGCCCGAGCGGCGCCGTCACGTGCGCCCCCTTCCAGAGACGTTCCTTCTTGCCCTCGACTCCGAGAGTATAAGAGCAGCTGCTCCCGGACGCCGAGGGAGGGCTCCGATTTCTTCTGTTGAGTAAAGTGCACTCCCGTCTCTCTACTTCGGTCGTCCTGACCGCCAACTCTTTGCGATGTTAGAATAAACAAGTTGTTTTGTTGTTACCAGTCGACTCATGCTTTGCCGGGACCTTCGGATGCTTCCAGTTGTACCCCAGGCCGCCAGGCCAACGCTACCCTTGGGGCTTGCGACCCAGGTGCAACAACGGGCGTCAGCGCCGAGTTCCCAACAACTCGTGCCACCGGCGCGACTACAACACTGTCCGCGATAGCGGGCAGGCGAATACACCCCTGGCGAGCGCAGGCCTCGGCGAGCCCCAACCCACGGAACAAGTCCGGGTTTCAGCTCTGATGTCCTCGTTGCCGCTTTGATGTCCTGGAGGCGCCGCAAATTATGCGAAATAATGACACGTTGTTTCAATTAGTACAAAGGACGATTGAATAAATATAATTACGTTCAGCCGCCAACTTGCGACGCTAAGTTCGGCACAACCGCGCCCCGCGACTTCTGCCGACACGCCTAGGGACAAACGCATGCAACACGCGCTAAGAAACTCCTCCGTAGTGCCAAGGCAGAGTCGTATATTCAAGGAGAAAAAGCATCCACATTTCCTCTCTCGCACCCGCTCTTACACCGGCATGCGCGCAAACGTCCGTCGTCTGCGCAAGTGCCACGCCCCGCTGTACCTACTAGCAATTGTAAATACGCGGCCCCGAGCGGGCGAGCGCAAGCGCGCGGCCGCATGGGCCGCCCGGAGAACGCTGACCCCCTTTCTCCCTACCCTCCGCCCGGAGCCTTGAGCAGGACAGAAGACGGCTCGCTTCCGCCCTTTCGTGCGCAAGGAGATTGAGCCACAATCAGTGGCGTACAACTATTTCTCGAATAGGGGGGGGGGGTGGCAAACCGCACACGATGTGGCCTCTCTCTCATATATATATATATATATATATATATATATATATATGAATCACTATTACAATGAATGAGAGAGCCTGGAAATGCTCGTGTCCTATTTATATTTAACAGACACACCTATTTATCAATCACTGAACCTGAACTGAATCACTCATGCTGAACCAAGGGGGCCCGAAAAGTTATTTGAATTACATTTGTTTCTTGCAGCTAAACCAAAAAGGGAATAAGTGCCTCACAGAGGTCCCGGATATCGCCCACTATGTTGTCCAGTAGAAGCAGTATAGCGAACATAAAAAGTGCACTTTTTCTACAAAACAATTTTAATAATTAAACAAAGGATTGTACTTGGTGTTTAAGTCTACAGCACAAATGTATCGCTAGTTTAGGTAATGATATTGTTGAGGTTGTACGCAACGAAGTACAATCAACATAAATTACTCGCAATATTCAGAAGAAGAAAAGACAGATGTGGTGCGACCTTGGAGAATCACAACCCGATTTCGAGCAAAGCTTTTTCTTTCGAACAGTTGAAGTAAAAGTTTAAGTTTCTTGCAATTACATCGCATACTTTAAAAAGTTGCCCATATAAATATGACTGTTCCGTTTGAAAATTCGCATGCTTTGGGGGGAGGGCTTCTTGTTGGTAATCTTTAAAAAGCCAGTAATTCATCAACACGCATGTTACTCCGCCGTAACATTTACCATGGCGTCCTCCGTCCCTCCCCTCCCCCAGTCAATTTTCGCAAGATTTGATATCGGTTGAGTTCACAGTTCTCCCGGGGCAGCGGGGTAAATTCTCTTGCTCGCAAAAACGCATTGATAAAGCTCCGGATCCCTTCCATGCGCAATTTACTGCAAATGCCCTATTAAGTCCCCTATCTTTGAAGTTTACCTACATATTTCCCATAATGCGCCCTTTATTTTTGCCAAATATTAACAAATTGCCTTGTTTTGTTCACTGAGGACATCGACCAAACCAAGTCGGAACATGTTATGACACCTGAAAACATTGAAAAGGAATACGACGGCTCAATAATTATTTGCTACGCTTCTAACCCGACAAGGAACGGAAATAATTTGTCACACATTGCATTTACCATGTCACCTCTCTCCTTTCCACAATATATAAACCTGTTGTGACCTATAGCTATGTCGGGACACTGGGAAACATAGCTGATAGCGGCCATATCACACGCTCTCACATTTGAATAATAATTTTTGTACAAAAGCTTTGTTTGATCCAACGGCACTCAGCTTCGCACATAACGTTTCCATATCGTACCACCAATTTTCGCTAAATTGTTAGCCTACGCAGCATTGCAGTCTCAGTATCTTGTCACCATTAAAAATCAAATCAAGGGCCCTATAACGCAAAACTATTCCAATATGTTTTTATTCCAATCTCCTGACGTCAAATTTGCGCAACCACCGACGCAAGCATCGGGCGGTCACCCGCAAGGTTGTCCGAACAGACCAAACGCTGTCGTCGTTCATAGGAGGTCACTTTTGTTTGCTTGAAAAACAAATAACATTGCATACACTGAGCGGCTTGTCTTATCTAATTGGCTGACAAGAGGCGAGGAGCATGCTCAAGTGCAGAGGGATTCGATGGGGCCGAGCCACTGCACTGAAAATCGATATCCGGATGAAGAGGGTGGTGCCGGCGTCTGCGATTGGTCCGCTTTCCCTTACTTGGCTTGAGGTAGCTGGTCGAAAATCGCGGCGGCGTGCAACGTAAGGTAAAGATTGCAGCTATGACGGATCCTCATCAAAGAAAAGTTAGCAGAGCGAGGTCGTAAACATGCCGAAAGTGCTTGAGAACGTTACACGGCCACGCAAAAGGGTTTATTGTACGCAAATAAGCCCGTGCTTTCCGGCAGGTGCGAGTAGCCAGTGCCTGAGCGATCGGCGGCAGCCATCTTTTATGCCTTTTGGAACGGGGCAACCTGCGGCTATTCAGAAGAAAATTCAGTTTTATTCGGCATATTAATGCACCTTTAACGCGCACGCGTCACTTTGACGCGGTGAGTTCGTGTGGTTTTGTGACGTCGCGTAACAGGCAGGTGAAGTGGGTGCAGCCCGAAAACTTTTGACCAATAACCGAGGGCTAATGGCGAAAAGGCGTCGAATCAGAAATAACTATTTTTCTTTTGTTCGGTCAAATCATGCATAATTAGTGTGTACACATTATATCAGATGGGGAGCTATCGCGGTTTTCGTGACGTTGCGTGACAGACAGGTGAAGTAGGAGTGGTCTAAAAAAGTTTTTGACCAATCGCGGAGGGCTGATTGCATAATTGGAATAGGAAAATTTTGAATAGTTTTACGTTATAGAGCCGCAGCTGTAGTTCTGTTGGACTTTTCAGCGTGCAGCCGGAAACGCCCGCGTTCAAAAGTGTGAGGGGGCAACTGACATACTTTGCCCCCCCCCCCCGCTTTTGACAGTTGGGGGGGCACGTGCCACCCGTGCCCTTCCTCCCCCCCCCGGTAGATACACCTATGGCCAAGATCGTCGGCTCACGCTTGCACGCTTTCACTCGCACGTACCGCAAACGGCGCGCGGCGACCATGTGATCGCTCTTGGACTTTATACGGAACCTCACTGCGATGCCCACGTCATAAATGCGCTCGCAATAAAAAATCGTCGAACATATGCTTCGGCACACACTCCTTAAACCACTAAATTACATATATGCGAAAATGGACATGAACACTGTTAACTAACGAATATTAGGTACAATGTATTGTGAAATATGAGTGTGCATTTTTGACAAACTTGCATAAAATTTAACTACGATACTTCAAAACACACACTTAACACAAAAGTACTTTGTTTTTTGTCATTTTATTGCGTGGTACGTCAATATTAAGAGCCCGTATGCACTCACGTTTGTTTTACAATACGTCAAACTTTGCTTGCTCGGTATAACAACGCGGTATACTATACTACGTTTCACTGTAACACGTTCATCGTTATCATCATCATCAGCCAATTTTATGTCCGCTGCAGGACGAAAGCCTCTCCCTGCGATCTCCAATTAACCCTGTCCTGCGCCAACCGATTCCAACTAGCGCCTGCAAATTTCCTCATTTCATCGCCCCACCTTGTTTTCTGCCGTTCTCGACTGCGCTTCCTTTCTCTCGGCATCCATTATGTAATCCTAATAGTTCAGCGTTTATGCAGCCTACGCATTACATGGTCTGCCCAGCTCCATTTCTTTCCCTTAATGTCAATTAGGATATCGGCTATCTCCGTTCGCTATCTGATTCACACCGCTATCTTCCTGTCTCTTAACTTTACGCCTAACATTCTTCGTTCCATCGCTTTTTTCGCGGTCCTTACTTAACTTGTTCTCGAGCTTCTTTGTCAATATCTAAGTTTCTGCGCCATATGTTACCACGGATAGAATGCGTTGATTGTGCACCTTTCTTTTTCAAGGATAGTGGTAAGCTTCCAGTCAGGATCTGGCAATGCCTGCCGTACGCAGTCCAACCCAATTTTATTATTCTGTAAATTTCATTCTCATGATCAGGGTCCCCTGTGAGTAATTGACCTAGGTAAACGTACTCCTTCACAGACTCTAGAGGCTGACTCGCGATCCTAACTCTTGGTCCCTTGCCGGGCTATTGAGCATTATCTTTGTCTTCTGCATATTAGTCTTCAACCCCACTCTTACACTCCCTCTGTTAGCGTCCTCTATCATTTGTTGTAATTCGTCCCCAGTGTTGCAGAACAGGACAATGTCATCTGCAAATCGAAAGTTGCTGAGATAATCGCCGCTGATCCTCGCTCCTAAGCCTTCCCAGTTTAATAGCTTAAAAACTTCTTTGAGCGTGCACTGAATAACATTACAGTGTCTTCTTGCCTGAGCCCTTTCTTTATAGGTATCTTACTACTTTTCTTCTGAAGAATTCATGTATAGCTGTAGAACCTTCGTGGGTATTTTTCAAGATATTTACGTCAGCCTCCTGTACTTCTTGATTACGTAATGCCTCTATGACTGCTGGCATTTCTATCGAATCAAAAGCATTTTCGTCATCTATGAAAGCCATTAGAGAGGCTGATCGTACTCTGCAGATTTCTCGATTACCTGATGGATGACATGGATATGATCCATTGTAGAGTATCCCTTCCTGAAGCCGGCCGGTTCTCCTGGTTGACTGAAGTGTTGCCCTTATTCTATTGGAAATTATCTTCGTAAATATTTTATGCAATACTGTAAGTAAGCTATTGGGCCTGTTTTTTTTTTTTCAATTCTTTAATGTCTCCATTTTTTGTGGATTAGTATAATGTTGGCATTATTGCAGTTCTCTGGGACCCTTGAAGTCGTGAGACATTTCGTATAAAGAGCCGAAAGCTTTTCAAGCATGATGTCTCCTCCACCTTTGATTAAATCGACTGTTATTCCACCTCCTCCTGTCGCTTTTCCCCGTTTCGTGTCTTGCAAGGCCCTTCTAACTTCATCGCTAGTTATAGAAGGAGCTTCTGTAACCTGTTCTTTACTACTTCGAATGGAGGTTGGCTCTTCCACATTCGAGCTTTCAAGACGTATAACGTTCCCTGAAGGGCCCGAAGTAATCAGGAAAAAAAAGTTATCTGTCTGCAGATTGCTTTCGCGAGAGACACTGGGTTGATCGGCATTTAGTGACACACCCGCGTTTAAAACGTATACTAGATTTAAAGACGGAACAGCTGTCGTTCAAGCATACCGGGCTAAACCCGTCTGGTGCAACACCACTACCTCCACCATGCATTCCCCTCGATAAGAAATGTGGCTTTCGCGGTTGTAAATTGAATTTCAGAATGGAGACAAACTTAACCAGACGGACGAGAATGAGAAATACACAGGACGTTCGTTCTCTTGCTACGTCTTTGCTATCGCAATTGGAATATGTCGCAATATTGAAATAAGCACCAACTAATCCGACTTGTCGGTTCTCCAATCATATGCACTGCATGCTTAGAAATATTTAAACTATTAGACTGGGACAGCTTAGAAGTGAGGATCAAGGGAGAGTATCTCAACAACCTTCGGTTTGCATATGGTATTGTCCTATTCGTTGTCCTATTATTTATTAAGTAGTAATTGTCCTATTCAGGAACTCTGGAGATGAATTACAACAACATTGCCCTGTTCAGCAACGCTGGCGACACACTGCAACGAATGACTGAGGACCTTAACCGAGAAAGTGGAAGAGTAGGGTTGAAGATCAATATGCAGAAGACAAATATAGTGCCATATAGCCTAGCGAGGGAACAAAGATTCATAATTACCAGTCAGCATTTAGAACCGGTGCAGGAGTACGTTTAACTAGATCATTTACTCACAGAGGCCTCTGATCATGAGAAGGAAATTTACAGAATAATAGAAATGAGTTCGAGTGCATACTTCACGCATTACTAAATCCTGACTGGGAGCTTACCGCTGTTGTTTAAAAGAAAAGTGCACAATCATTGCATTATAGCGGTGCCCCCATGTGAGGCAGAAGCTTGGAGGTTAATAAAGAAGCTCGAAAGCAATTGATGGGCCGCGCAAAGAGCGATGGAACGAAGATTGTTAGGCGTAACGTTAACAGGATCAGAAAGCAAACGGGGATAGTCAATCTTCTATAGTCGACAGTATGTGAAAATCCTCCTGTCCGACGACGGTCGCACTGACGGCAAACGTCGCGTCGGGAGGGCCAGCACGTTTCGGGAGAGGGAGGAAAGCCTTCCTTTCGCAGGTTGCACACGGGAATCGCAAGCGTTATCAGCACCACCAGCAATTATATGGCAATTATATGGACACATTATAGCGATTATATGTACACTCCAGGCGCATTTACACCACCGCCGTCACAGTCGGCGTCTTCGTGATGTTCCGTATAAGTTCCAAGGGCAATAACATCGTCGGCGTGCACCGTATGCTGTATGTGGAAGTGAAAGCGTGCGAGGGGGAGCGACGGTGGTGGCTCAATCTCGCGCGCGCAAGGGAGGAAAGCAGGGAGAAACGCGCCGTCTTCCGTCACGCGCAAGGCTACGGGGGGAGTGGAGGGCTGGGAGGGAGTTCTACTCTGGCGGCTGCTGCGTATGGCGGGGCCGCGTGGCCCCTATCTTGAAATCGATATGCGATGGAGACAGAGTCTGGGTGCGTCGACGGCTCATAGCTTCGTGTGCGCTGTGTTCTCGCCGCTCAGTTCGCGTGGAAGCGATAGGCTGCACATAGGTCACTTTACTCGCTGCTGCTGCCGCGCTCTCTCATTCCAGCGTTTTCAAAGCGAGGGTACGCGGTCATCGAGTGAGATGTGTTCTATTTGCTTGTGCACGCGTGACGCCATGATTGTGAATTTTTACAAGCACAGTGTAAGCGAATGTTTACAAGTTGTACGGCCGATAGAACTACTATTCTTACTTCGTATAGCTATCTATCAATTTACTGTCGCAATCGATGCTTCTCCTTTCGGGCAAAACTGCGACATTTTTGGTCACCAGCAAGTGGCGAGTGTGGAAGGCTGCGCCGCCGCTCCCGTTTTCCCGCGCGTCGTTGGTCAAGCATGTTTTGCCGTGGCAGTCGCCGCGGTCACGTGTAGCCCAGCTGGTAAGCCGGAGCCCCTTTTTACCTAGCGTGTTATTCTCTTCGAGGGAACGCTCAGTGATGTCAACTATAGCGATTGCAACTATAAGTTACAATCATAACAAATGCTTTCCGATTGTACACGTGGTTGTCGTCCACTGTTTCTTCGACCGTGTTTCTTCGACCGTGTTTCTTCGACCGTTTCTTCGATGGGTAGGCGTGGGCTAACCGCGATGCGCTGTGTGCCTAGGCGTAGCGCTGTTGGCATCCACCTTCTTCCTACATATCAAGAGAGAAAAACCTAGCTGGGCGGGCCATGTAATATGTAGGGTAGATAACCTGTGGAGCATTAGAGTTGCAGAATAAATGCCAAGGGAAGGGAAGCGCAATCAAGCATGGCAAAAGATTAGGTGGCGTGATGAAATTGGGAAATTAGGCGCAAGTTTAAATCAGCTAGCGCAGGACAAGGGTAATTGGAGATCGGGAAAGGGCCTTCGTCCTACAGTGTACATAAAAATAGGCGGATGATGAGAACGAATCCAACTTTCTTCTTTAACCGGAAATTGAATCCACGATCTCGTGCTCTAGATCAGAACGCCCAGCTACAGAGCGAGCGGCGGTTAGAGTTACTGAAATGATTTTCAGGATGGCTCTAGGATTGATTTCACTTCCGGATCCGCCAGTCTCTTCCGCATTTCGCACGCGTAATTCTAGCTGGTTGAGGCACACGCGCTATCTGGTCAAGGGCTTACCAACGGGCTATATCTATAGCTAGCATTATCTATATGTGACGCACGCAAGAGGCCCCGCGGCTACGTGCAGAGCCATTGCGCACACGAAAATCCGGTTACTTCAAATATCAGGCACTGTTACGATACTGACTGCGAGTGAAATGGGCCGCGTAGTTCGTCTGCCGAGCACGTGAGCGTCAGCAGCAAAAGCGCGCGGCGGTGAAACCCTCGTGTCGTCTGATTTTCTCGTTTCTCTTTCCATCCCAGAATGCAACGACCTGGAATGTTCAATGTACTGCGGCCGAAAATACTATCATCAAAGACCCGTTTCAGGAAGATGCGAAGGCCTCGATTGCATCTGTTCCTGGTTTGTCGGTAATTTGCTTTTTGCGTTCCATCATGTGCGTATATATATATATATATATATATATATATATATATATATATATATATATATATATACACACACAGGGTGTTTTCTTTTTTTTTTGCGGCACCAAATTTTTTCAAGATTGCCTATGGCAGATAGCACAATTAATCTAAATTACTCGATGAGGCGGCCATTACTCCTACGAGAAATCAAAACGTTCAATTGAATAATTAATTTGATTACGCTAAAGAACTTTTTAATGAATTGCTTTACGCCACATATTTCAATCTATGCATTATAGCCGCTGAGATGGCACGACGTATCCACTTGGAACAAATTCTCTGCACAGCACCAGTTTCGAGATGATAATTTTCAAAGTGTACGTCGAAATGCCTTGATGTTCGAGTTACTTTGGCGCTTCAATGCATAAACCAGTTGTTTCTTAAAAAGTAACTTAAAAATTCAAGCCGTAACATAAGAAAAATAATATGTGTTCCGTTCGGGCGTACGATTGTTCAAGCATTCAAGTACCTGAAATTTATTTATTTTATTTAGAAAATACTGCAGGCCTTGTAGTGGCCCTTGCAGGAGGGGCAGAAATACAGAAAAAGACAACAACAAGGAAATGCAAGAATACATGAGTAGCAAAACAGTAAGAGCAACAATTAATTACATTGGAATGATTGCAGGGAAAAAAAAATTAAACAATTTCAGAAACACTGCAACAAAACAAGATAAAAAGGAGCAAACAACACTTTTCAACTGTCGCATGTTCAGCTTTCAACGCATGCAATGCTGTCAGTGTCAATAAGAAGCGATATGGGCAAGTTATTCCATTCGGTTATTGTGCGAGGAAACAAGGAATATTTAAAGGTGTTATTCCTGGCAAAATACGGAGTTAATGACTTGGCGTGCCGGTGCCTTGTTAATCGCCCTGTTAGTGGTTGTATGTATTGCTGCGGATTAAGAGATAGCCGGTTATTCTGAAGCAAATAGAGGAACTTAATCCTTTCAATCTTCCTCCGCAATTTTAGTGTTTGTATATTATTCATTTTCATTAAGTTTGAGGGAGAGTCTGTTGGACGGTATTTAGAAAAAATAAAGCGCACAGCTTTTCGCTGAATTTTTTCTAATGCATCGATGTTGCGTTTCGTGTGCGGGTCCCAAACAATTGCCGCATATTCTAGTGTAGGCCTTATAATGGTGTTGTAAGCCAACAGCTTGGTTTCCGGAGGCGCCATTTTTAATTTATGCCTGAGCAGACCAAGTTTTCTTAAAGCTGAAGCACATGTAGTAGAGATATGTTTATTCCAGGAAAGATCGTGCGTTATGATAACCCCCAGGTACCTATATTCCTCGACTTCGGATAAGGGTTGAGATGCAAGATCGTAAGTAAACAGTAAAGGGTACTTTTTTTTAGTAATTCTCATAGAAACTGTTTTATTAATGTTGAGCTCCATGTTCCACTGCTGGCACCAGGAATTAATGCTCTGAAGGGTAGAATTTAAGAGGACTTGGTCTTCGTGGCATTTAATTTCATTAAATAAAACACAATCATCAGCAAACAATCTTAATTGAAGGGGTTGAGCGATTACTTCTACAATATCATTAATATATATTAAAAATAACAAAGGGCCAAGCACGCTTCCTTGAGGAACACCGGAAGTAACTGGCACTTCATCTGAAGAGCAGTCGCTTATGCTGACGAATTGTGTGCGCTTAGTTAAGTATGCAGAAATCCAGCTAATTAAGTATGGCGGCAGTTTTATTATTTCGAGCTTCTCAATTAGCTTATGGTGACAAACAAGATCAAATGCTTTTCTGTAATCCAGAAATACAACATCAATCTGACCAGGTTTATCAAGAATGCTAGCAAAGCTGTGGATGACTGAAGCTAACTGAGTGACGGTGGAAAACCCCTTCCTAAAGCCATGCTGTACCGGTGTGAGGATGCTGTTGTCACTTAAGAATTCTTTTATCTGGTTAGCTATAATATGTTCCAATAGTTTGCAGCAAGATGAAGTAAGGGAAATCGGTCGATAGTTCGTTATTAATGTCGCTTCGCCTTTCTTAAGCACCGGTACAACCCGAGCCGATCGCCAATCTTTGGGAAGGGCGTCTGAAGATAAAGATACACCAAAAATGCGCACTAGAAAACGTGCAACCATTTCTGCATAGCGGCACAAAAAGGCATTTGGGATGTTATCCGGTCCTGGTGATGATTTCGTTTTTAAATTTAACAGCATAGAAACCACACCGCTCGTCGATATAACAGCAGGATCAACATAACAAGGGGTACGGCTGATGGGTACATGGTTCGGGGCACTTGAAAATACGCTGTGAAAAAATTGATTATAATGTTCTGCTATACATCGCTTCTCAGTAACCGTTACACCATTGTGTACAATGCAGTCAATGGGTTTCTTTGTGCTAGCTAGATGGTTCCAGAATTTTCCTGGTGCACTGCGCATAAAGCTAGGCAGGGTATATTGAAAATACCGTTGCTTAGCCTTGAATACAGCCTGATTCAAGGCCTCTTGAATGTTCTGGATCTCAGTGCAAAGTGCATGCCGTTGCCTTAGCCTTTTTAGTTTTCGTTTAAGTTGCAGTACTTTTCGTGTAATCCACGGATTACGTTTGGACTTCTTTTTAACTTTGTTTGGAATAAAGTTATCGAGACAGAAATGGCACATTTCTTTGAACTTATTCCAGAGCACCACGACGTCATTCCCATCAAATTCACTCCGCCTGTGATCTAAGTAGTCCAAAACACTTTCATCTCTGGCACGGGAAAAATCCTTTACAATCACTGTTTTATCAAGGGCAATATCGCAACGGTCCATGGGACACGAAAAGTATACAAGTTCATGATCCGAAATACCTTTTTCTACAGAGGTGACAAAATTTTCAATAGAGCGACTAATAAAAATGAGATCAAGCATAGTTTCACTATCTTCTTGTAAGCGCGTCGGCTGTGTCACAATTTGTTGCAAGTTATTAGTTAGCATAATATCAATCAAGTAATCGACATTCTGATCGTAACTGTAAGCAGAATAATCCCAGTTAACGCCAGGCAGATTGAAGTCACCAACGAGAAGTATTTTATCCTGAGAAAAAGTCGACATATGCGCATAAAGGTCATTTAGGAACTGCGTAGGTGACTGAGGTGCGCGATAAACCGCGAATAATAAAAAGGATCGTCCCCAACAGCGAAAGTTTAGGCTGATACTTTCGTGATTTTCAATCTGCCGAAGTAGAAAAGCAGGTATGCTATGTTTGACTAGTACAGCTACACCGCCTCCTCTGGAAGGCCTGTCACGTCGAAATACTTGATAAGAAGGTGGAAAAACGCTTGTGCTATCAATGTCATCGCACAGCCAAGTCTCAGTAATCACAACAACATGTGGATCGTAATTTAAAAGGGTAGCCTCAAGCAGGGCACTTTTGTTCACTACGCTGCGCGCGTTTATGTTTAAAACCCGTAGATTCTTAGTAGTCGAACTAATTCATTGAGGGGCGGATGAGCTTTGACGAGTATTTAATTCTATTCTGGAGTTAGTGTTTTCGTCCCACATAAACAATTGTCCATCCACTCGTAGCTTATCATTGATAAGTTTTACTTTCTTGCCCAGTTCTTTCTCGCTTTTTGCACTCTCCCACAAAAGTTTCCGCTTTCTGCGCGTGTCCTGAGAAAAATCGCTTTGAACTGACGTTCTCGATCCTTTAAGCTTGTATGCGTTTTTCAATACTTCCTGTTTCTCGTTATAATCTTGAAAATATATTATAACTGGCCTATTTTTGCTAGGTTTGCCCAACCGATGAATTCTCCCTACCGAGTTGCAGGTAACATTAAGTTTCTGTAAAAAGATGTCCCTCAAGACTTTTTGCTTCAAATCAGTAACAGTTTCGTCACTGCCTTCTTGTACCCCGAAAACAATCAAATTTGACCGCCTGCTCCGGTCCTCTAGGTCAATGATTTTTTTATGCAGAAGATTCACCGATTGTTCAAGGGATGCAACGCGAGCACCTTGTTTATTGATTTCGTCGAAACGTAACGCCATATCTGACATTAACTTTTCCATCGTGCTTTGCTGAGTCCTAAGTGCCGCCACTTCGGCGATAAGTTTGTGTTGCCCTTCTAACAGTTCTTTCAGAAGTTCTGCTGTCTGTGGACCAGGGTTCAATTCTACATCCCCGCAAAGAAGAAGCCGACACACAGAATACACATTGTACGCTATGATAATGCACTGTTGTGGGCATGGCACGACCAATATACTGCGGCAATCACTTCTAAGCGTAGTAAAATATGAACTAACCTGCGCGATACAGAAGAAAGGCTTAGACATCATGCCGAAGCTCGGTCTGCCATGCCCACTGAACTCGCAGAGCTGTAGTTGTTCCTTTATAGTCAGGCATGATGACGTCACTTGGTCCCGAGGTGGCGCTGAGGATGCGTCGCAGATGATGTCCTCGAAAACGAGGCACTGCGTCGCTGTTCCCGCTGTCCACGAGCAAGATTTATCCGGCGGTATCTTGAAATGGCCAGACAAATGATGAAGCGGCGTTGACGCTCCGGCTAAGCTCAGCAGAAAAGCCTGCGCGATACAGAAGAAAGGCTTAGACATCATGCCGAAGCTCGGTCTGCCATGCCCACTGCCCAATGACTGGATCCAAGGACAGATCTGCCTATATATATATATATATATATATATATATATATATATAATCTACGTATGTATGTATGTATGTATGTATGTATGTATGTATGTATGTGTATCAATGCAGCGATAAATCTAGGCTTTAAGCTTTTTAACACCTTGTATATAGATGCGCTTGTTGATACTTACACAGTTACCCACCAATGCCACTAATCTGTCTTTTTTTCTTTTTTTACAGGCTATAGTATGCACAAGCATCCCTTGCCGCCTTACGACTGAAATCGGCACCACTTTGCATCGCTTGAAGCCTGCTGAAGTTGTGGTCGTTATGGTGAAAATCACAGAACACCTAGGCATACAAAAACTGACCCTTGTGTGTTCTGGTTAATAAATTATAAAGCTATACGGTCGGGAGCATCAAGAAAGCTAGTTCATATTACTCGTGTTGTCCGACGATATCATTTAAGAATTACGGTAAGGCGTTCCAAGTACAACTGCGCTTTTGGAACGCACACTCGCTGGAGTTTTTTTCTCGAGTTTCCCCTCTCTCTAAAACCCGCCGCGGTAGCTCAGTGGCTACGGCGTTGCGCTAGAGCTAGAGGTCGCGGGTTCGATGCCGGCCGCATTTCGATGGGGGCGAAATGCGCCAACGCTCGTGCACTTGTACTTATGTGCACGAACGTTAGGAACCCCAAGGCAGCCTAAATTAATCCAGAGCTTCCCACTACGGCATGCCTCCTAATCATATCGTGTTAGTTGCACTTAGAACCTCAGAATCTACTTCCTTTCTTTTTTTTCATTTTCTCTGTTACTTCTAGCGCAGTAGTCATCTTCGTCGCCCACACAGGTCGTTTCTGTGTAGCTGCGGGCACAAAAGACGTGCCTCTAGAGCAGTGTTTGCAGCCGTAGAGCGATGATGCTGTACTCTTAAAGAAGAAAAAAAAATATCCGTAGCATTTACTAACGGAAGATCAGTAACTGACATATGTTGCTGGGTTCTCAGTAACGGAAATGTTAGTTAGAATAAACAGGTAGACATGCTCCTTGTATTAACGAGGACCGACCTCTGAAAAAACGTTAGTCAGCTACAGGTCAAAAATGTAGCGGCAAGCACCCCTCATAGGAAGCAGGTATGCTTATGCGCATCACGTCATATATGCACAGCCTGTCTCTCTCCTTCGCTTTTAAAGCGAAGCTTTCTCTGCCTCTTCCTTCGACTTTTCCACTGCTGCTGCTTCCTTGCACGCCGCGTCCGGGGTGGTTGAGAGCTCACTGCAGGGGTACGAACTAGGCGGCGTCAACGACGTTTCGGTAGAGCGGGGCCACAGTGCCCTCTGACACCCCCTGGGTGACGCCACAGGGCCCTTTGGACGCCGAAATCAGGCGTGACTCCCCGCAAAAGCACTGCAGGAGCTGCTGCGTTTGCCTCAATGCTCACGCGCAACAGCAAGGACAGTCCAGGGAGGAGGTAAGGAGAACTTTAGAGAGGGACTAAAGAGTAGGAGGCAGGGAATAGGCACAACCGGATCTCATACCGGCGCAATCAGAAAACGGGTAATTAACCTTACCCCTCTGCGCTCATGGCAATTCACCTAGCATGACATGAGAGAAAGAAAGTGCGCTGTTGGAAAGCATTGCTCATTTGGGTTCTCTTCAGTAAAGGAATGAGGGGATGAATGACACGTCTCTCTGCGCTCTGTGTACTACGTGGACAAGCACAAGTGGTGCAAGTAACATTTAACATCACATCACGACTGTCGTATACTGTCAACATCACCACCAAATAGCGTCAATGAACGCAAACAGAACAGAAAGCTTCGTTTACATCGATTCCCACAATGCGCGGGATCAGCATATCTTTTTTTCTTCGTGAGGTTTAGTGATACCGCGTCTTTGAAGAAACCAACCCGCCAATGTGGCCTTCCGCGGCGCGTCATCTGCCTATCGGAGCATTAGACAGGTGGTATAGCACAATATCGCTAATGAGCCAATATACATCTTTTTTCTCATTTTCTAGAAATAATTAGTGACTTCGGTTAATTGGCTAAATGTTAGCCAACTTTTTAAGGCGTGAATTGATGCAAATGTTATGGGATATGCAGAGAAATCACCGATAACCCGCCGCGGTGTGTTCGCGGCTATGGTGTTGCGCTGCTAAGCACGAGGTCACGGGATCAAATCACGGCCGCGGCGGCCGCATTTCGATGGGGGGCGAAATGCAAAAACGCCCACGTCCCGCGCATCGGGAGCACGTTTAAGATCGGCTGGTGAACAAAATTAATCGAGAGTCTCCGACTACGGCGTGCCTCATGATGGAATTGCGGTTTTGGTATACGTAAAACCCCAGAATTCATTCAAGCCACCGATAACGCCGTTCAAGGCAACCTAAATGTTGTTGACCTGTTTTTGCGACAAAAGAGAAAGCTCGCGAAATTAAAGAAGAAAAATTCAATGTCACAACGCGTGCGCGCGCTAGGATTTCCAACGTGCTTCAACGTAAACCGCGTAAGCATAGCTCGTCAAATGCGAGTTATCGCACCGAGAACGAGCGGTCGCGCTCTTTCCCCGACGCGCCTTAGCTTTCGGCGCCCATCCAGGCGCATCCTCGCTTCTTATAAACAAGAAGCCCTGGCCCCCTGGCTGACAATTGCGTAAAATGCATATAGCGTATTAGATGGTGAGGTTTAGGTTCGAGACCCCTGCTATATTGCTACGGCCCGGACGCGTTGTCGAGTAGGGTTCTGTTTTTCTTTTCCTTCTTTTTTTTCTTTTTCACTGGCTTCCGTTTTTCGACGGAAGAAAAATGCGGCCCAAGCACACTTTTAGTTTCATGCGCCTCGTCGAGCCCTCACGAGCAAAAGCAGCCATTCGTTTCCCTATCAGCAAGCGCCGTGATTTCCAGCGAACGTTCGTACCTTCTCCGAACGCTATAAGCACCCCTGGCCATAACGGACGGCACCGTTATGACCAGGGGTGCACTCGCGCGTTGCTGTGAATAAGCAGAGTTTGACACCGTGGAACTTCGCCGCTAGCGCGTACATCAATGTTAACTCCGTATAATACACTGGTTTCAACGAGATACTCTTAGTTTTGCATGTGTCAGAATGCATAGTGTCTCAACATATCACTTGTGATAGTGTTTACGTGAAACGGCGTGCAAGGCGCACAGAAACACCCACACTAAAACACATCACATGGGAGTGCCCCAAGAGGCCTCCGCACATAGACAGCCCCATAATACACAAACATCCACTAATGAGGAATAGGCAGTGGGAGGCATGGCCTGCGGACGAGGGCCGGGAGAGCCAATTGGCTCTTCTGGAGCAAGCCCGGCGAGCCGTTCGTGCCAGCGGGGCCCAACCATCGTACCGTATTTTATTCATCTTCAATCAAGTTTTTACTCCGCGTGCATGGCATGCCGGCAACCAAACATCTGCAGTTTTTATTGGGTTTTCCCGTTAGAGCGAGAACCACCATGTCTCAACCAGAATTTTTTATTCATGGCACACGAACGGAAGCCTAGCTCTTGTCGCTTTAGCTCCCAAAGCTATCACTATAGTAAAGCGCAAACGTGGATGTGTTGAACCAGGACACTACCTATAAAGAAAAACGCGCCGAAAGAAGCTATGAAGCCCTCTTTCGCACATCGGCCGTTCCATTTCTGAAAACTGATGACACGGAAGCAAATGCTCTAGTTTACTGTTGCTGTAGCGTCCGAGTGCTATAACACTATTTATGCCGGTGCAGAACGCATCTGCACACCTATTGTGATCCTTTCAAATTGTTAATGACGGGCACCGACAATCGCTATTTGTGCAAATAACACGTCTAGAGCACGTAGCGCGCATGGAAAAGAAGTTCACGCAGAAGCTCCTCTGGTAGTAGTCCAAGTATGCGCAAGCATTGTGCCACTTGCTCATGTTCACGAAGCCCGGTGTCATTATCAACGTTATGAAACTTGATCCGACCAGTATAAACTCTTATCAACGCTTATCGGTTGTTATCATCCTTATCGCACTGTATCCGAGCCGTATTAACCCTTAGCTGTCCTTATCAACCTTAAGGGGCATGATTCGATCCTTATCAACTCTTATCAGTGACTAGCAACCTTATCGAACTTGATCCGACCCTTATCAACCCTTATTGATTGCTATAATCTAATCCGAATTGATTCGACCATTATAAGCCCTTATCATGTTGAGTCTCAGACGTATTCTTGGGACAAAGGAACGACAACACAGTAGTGAAAACAATAACAAGGGCATTCATTGCACGTTTTGTACACTAATGCCTGCTAGCCGAACATGGGCGCAAGACAAATCAAGGAAGTCCGACTCACCGCGACTAGATAGCAATCGAATACGTTCGCCCCCATGCTGGACACTAACGCCTATTCGCGTGTACGGTCACGCGAACGGTGGCGCGTTCGAACGGTCGTATTCGTCCATTCAGGGGTCCCGCTCCTGAGCCTTTTCCGGGACAGTCCCGCGAAGCGGGTCGACGCACGCGCGGAAGGTCCGCGTCGAATACTCCCTGTAGCGCCCAACTAACCCCGCCGTTAGGTGGCGTTAGCAGCGCAACACTCACGGTCACGGTCTTGAGATTTTGTGGCGGATCGACGTGCTTTTTAGGGTTCCGTGGCGGCGACGAAATCATAAGTTTTTGTGCATGCTTTGAGCTTGCTTCTGTTTCTGATTCACTGATCTTTTTAGCCTTTAAATAATAGCTGGGCCGTTTTTTTTTCGTGTGCGCGGGTGTGTTCCGTGTACATTTGGTTTTGCAGGATAGTGAAAGCGCCCTTTCGCACCTCGTGCTTCAGCATCTGCAACCGGGTAGGACGTTGAGTCTTAATAGCCTTTAAATAGTAGCTTGGAAGTGGCAAGACTAATAGCTAGTAGTGGTTTTACTGTGTGTGTCTGTTGGTAGTAAAGCGAGAGCGTGGCCGCGTGGTTGAACACGTGCGAAAACGTGTCATACCTTAAGTCTCTGCGGCATTGATTGCATTTGAATCGTTGGTGAAAATTACCTTGCTACATTTTAAGGATTTAGATCCTGTGCGTATCAGTTTTCGTCAGAAGGCACGTGTTCTGCATTATTATAGTATTTGCATTAGAAAAAGCCGTGCAATACATGGCAAGAAAGCCGGGAAAGCAGGCAGAGCGAGGGGAGTCCCTCAAGGCAGATGAGGGGAAGGAGAATGGAAAGGGAACCGAGTCAATCGGCCCACACTGTGTTGTCGAGGCTAGGGTGGAGAAAATGAAGGCTTTCCAGGATGAGCTTGTCAAACAGGTTGAAGAGCTCAAAAATGAGCTAAATATGGAGCGTGATGCACGGAAGGTAGTGCAAAAAATATTTGAAGCAGCCGAGGAAAAGCTGAACAGGGCCGCCATTGTGAATAAGAATGGTCGTGACAATGAAACGCAGTCCCCCGACGGGACAGGAGAGGGAGGGCCAGCAAAGTACGTGGAATGCAGGGAACGTGGTGAGGGGGTTAGCTGGAAAGTGCGGCACCTACCTTGAGGCCGCCACGCGGAAAAAGCAGGAGCGCATGGGTGAATGCCCCTTGTCAAGTCCGAATGGCATGGAAAAGGACAAAGGTAAGCAGGACGAGGTAGTAGAGAGTGAAATGGTAATTATCGCCGGCGACTCAAACCTGGATAGGTGCTCAGAAGCAATTCTGGAGACGGTGAAAGGCGATAAAAGAGTGGCGGTAGGTACATTTCCGGGGCGGACGCTGGTTCTGTCATAGAGCGAGCAAAAGCAAAACTCGCGGAAAATGCCCACGTGCGCAAGCTTGTCATAGTAGCAGGTGTTACGTTTCGCCTACGACGCGCGGTAAAGCCGGCGCGGATGCAACGGACGCCGGGGCTTCGTTCAAAGCGGCAGACATTTTGGCCCGTTCGGCGCCGCCGCTACGCCTCCCCGCCAAGCGCGTCCAGGCATGTTCCAATGCCACGTGTCGAAGTGTGCGTGTGTGTGTGTATGTGCATGTTGGTGCCCACGCTTGTCGAAGCGCGGCAGCCGGGGAGAGGAGCTCCCCCAACTGTGAAGCGAGGGGTCTGACCGGCGCCGGCACGACGTATGCGCCACCTTCTCTTCCCATTGTGCCCGAGCGGCGCCGGCACGACGTATGCGCCACCTTCTCTTCCCATTGTGCCCGAGCGGCACAGTGACGTGCTCGTATATAGAGGGGTTCCTTCTTGCCCTCAACTGCGAGAGTATAAAAGCAGCTGCCCCCGGACGCCAAGAAGAGGCTCCGATTTCTTCTGTTGAGTAACGTGCACTCCCGTCTCTCTACTTCGGTCAACCTGACCGCCAACTCTTTGCGATGTTAGAATAAACAAGTTGTTTTGTTGTTACCAGTCGACTCATGCTTTGCCGGGACCTTCGGATGCTTCCAGTTGTGCCCCAGGCCGCCAGGCCAACGCTACCCTTGGGGCTTGCGACCCAGGTGCAACAACGGGCGTCAGCGCCGAGTTCCCAACAACTCGTGCCAGCGGTGCGATTACAACAACTGTCTGCCAGCGGTGAGATCGCGACAACGGAGGCCAGCAGCGAAGATATGCGGTTGACTGTATGCTGAGCAGCTCAACGACCATCCGGGAGCAGTGCAACGAGCCCTGTGTGATGACTGGTTGCCTGCAGCGGAACGACTGCGCTGAATTCTTGGCTACGAGGTTTGGTGAGTGCGGGACTTTCTTCTTCTGAGCTTTGCCAGGCTTTTGTTAGTGTCAGAAACAGAGCTGGTAATTGTGGTTGTCGTTGCTGCCGGGTTAGTTTGCGGAGAGACAATATTAGGCAGTAGAGAAAGCAGCATTCAGAGCAGCCATGGATTTGAAGTCGTTGCGCAAACCGAAATTGCTGGAGCTTGCAAGAGAGTTGGGTCTGGATGTCTCGGACAAACTCAGAAAACCAGAACTGCTAAGGGCTATTCTTGAGTTAGAAGCTGAGGATGACGAGCTGTCGGAATGCCTTGAGACCATTGAGGAAAGGGAGACTGCAAAAAGACAGGAGCGCGAACTTAAAGAACAAAAAGAGAAAGAAAAAGAAGAGCGCGACCGTCAACACGCTTTGGAAATGAAGCGTCTCGAGGTAGAGATGGAACGCGCTCGTAATGGAAGTCAGGCACACGGTGCAGGAGAACGCGTATTGTTCAAAATGACTGACCTGATGCGGCCGTTTAAGCTTGGAGAGGACATTGGTTTGTTCCTGGTTAACTTTGAGCGAACGTGCGAGAAGCAGGGGTTCTCTCGGGAAACGTGGCCACAGCGCTTGCTCACTTTGTTACCCGGCGAGGCGGCCGACGTAGTCGCTCGCTTGAATAGAGAGGAGGCAGAGGATTTCGACAAAGTGAAATCGAGTCTGCTAAAAAAGTACAGGCTGTCAGCGGAGGCGTTCCGTCGGAAGTTTCGGGAAAATGAGAAAGGCAAAAGTGAGTCATATACGGAGTTTGCGTACAGGCTTATGTCAAACATGCAGGAGTGGCTCAAAGAAGAGAAAGCGTTTGGTGACCACGATAAAGTTCTGCAGTGCTTCGGGCTAGAACAGTTTTATAGTCGGTTACCGGAGAACGTACGGTACTGGGTCTTGGATAGGCCAGACGTTAGTACAGTGGCTAAAGCCGCCGAGCTAGCCGAGGAGTTTGTGACGCGTCGGGCTCGCGGAGCTAAGGACGGTCAAAAGGGTGAATTTGGCTCCAAGTTTGAGAGGCCAAAGTTCACACCCATGAGAGCAAGGGGCGACACACGTAGTGCGGATGAAAGGAGACGGCGGAGACGGCGGCAAAACGAACGAAAGGAGACGGCGGCAACCGAAGCCGAACGCAGAAAGCGGTTCGAGACGAGGCAAGCGCGCGTTTGTTATACGTGCCAGAAGCCGGGTCACTTTTCGGCGCAGTGTCCGGAAACAAAACCAAAAGTTGTGTTTTTGTCAATATGCAGCACTGACGAGAACATGAAGCTTCTCGAGCCTTACATGCGAGACCTCCTCGTGAACGGGAAAGAGTGCCGAGTGCTTCGCGATTCCGCAGCTACGATGGATGTAGTTCACCCCTCCTACGTAGAACCCGATATGTTCACAGGCGAGTGCGCATGGATCAAGCAAGCCGTGGAAGCTCATAGCGTGTGTCTGCCCGTAGCAAAAGTGCTTATTGAAGGACCATTCGGAGCGCTTGAGACGGAGGCCGCAGTGTCATCTATGCTGCCCCCCCAGTACCCGTACCTATTTTCGAACAGGTCCGATCACCTCCTGCGCGAGAAGGGGCTTTTGTTTGGTGAGGCTAGCGTTCAGGCACTTAACCAGATCGAAGGTTCGGGAGCTCGCTGCAAAGGCGGTAGTTGCGGGGCCGACGTTATCAAACAATGAAAAAGGGTCAGAGGCGCAGCAAGCCGATATTCAGAGCACGCCCGAACTGAATAAAATTGAGCCTGTAGCGTTGAAGGCGCCAGATACTGGAGAGGAAATGCCCGATAAGGGAAAGTTAGAAGAGCTATCTGCAGATTTGCTCATCGCGCCTACGTCAGACGGACTTGATAGGTTGCTAAAAGTCAGCCGGTCGGCTTTGATAGCCGAGCAAAAGAAGGATGGCAGCCTAGAAAACGTGCGCTGCAATGTCAAGGAAGGTATCGCCAGGAAAAATGCGCGTTTTGTGGAAAGAGGTGGAGTCCTGTACCGGAAGTATCTAGACCGCAGGGGAGTGGAGTTCGATCAGCTGATCGTTCCTCAATGCTATCGTCAGGATCTCTTGCGCTTCTCGCATGGGGGTTCGTGGTCCGGACACCTAGGAGTTAAGAAAACTAAGGACCGTCTCCTGCAAGAGTACTATTGGCCAGGGTGTTTTCGGGACGCAGACCATTTCGTGAGGACATGTGACACCTGTCAGCGGGTGGGCAAACCAGGGGACAAATCGAGGGCGCCGTTGAGATTGGTACCTATCATTACGGAGCCTTTTAGACGGCTCGTTATTGATACAGTGGGACCTCTGCCGGTAACAGCCACAGGGTACAGACACATTTTGACTGCGATCTGCCCAGCGACAAAGTTCCCTGAAGCAGTGCCGCTTAAAGAACTCAGCTCAGTTGAGATAGTCAATGCACTACTGTCCATATTTGCGCGAGTTGGTTTTCCTGCGGAAATCCAATCAGATCAGGGCACAGTGTTTACTAGCGCTTTGACGACAACTTTTCTCGAAAGGTGTGGGGTAAAGCTGTTACACAGCTCAGTGTACCACCCACAGTCGAATTCCGTTGAGAAGCTCCACTCCGTCATGAAGCGCGTGTTGAGAGCCTTGTGTTTTGAACATCAAACTGACTGGGAGCTGTGTCTGCCTGGGGTGATGTTTGCATTACGGACCGCGCCGCATGCGGCTACGGGGTTTTCGCCAGCTGAGCTGGTGTACGGTCGCTCGCTGCGATCTCCGCTTCGCATGCTTCGAGAATCGTGGGAAGGCAGGGGCGACGACCCAGTCGTGGTGGAGTACGTGCTTAAGCTCCTCGAACGCTTAAGAAGGGCACAGGAGTTGTCAGGTGAAGCAATGGCAAAGGCCCAGCAGAGGGCCAAGGTTTATTATGATCGGACAGCCAGGGCCCGTCGTTTTGAGGTGGGCGATGAGGTCATGATATTGCGCACATCGCTAAACAACAAACTAGACGTGCAGTGGGAGGGCCCAGCACGAATTGTTCAGAAACTGTCGGACGTTAACTACGTGGTGAGTCTGCCAGGAAAGCGGAAAGCACAGCAAGTTTACCACTGTAATCTGCTCAAACCTTATAGACAAAGGGAAGCAGTGGTGTGCATGATGGTAAACGTTCCTGAAGAGCTTCCGGTCGAGCTTCCGGGACTAGGCTCAGTGACGAACAGGGAAGACACCGATCAAGTCATTAGTGACTTAATCAGTAAAGCATCGCTATCGCCTGAGCAGAAAACCGAACTACACCTACTCTTACAAGAGTTTCAAGGTCTGTTCTCTGAGAGGCCTGGTAGGACTTGTGTCCTTACTCATGACATAGAACTTACCTCCCCAGAGCCAGTACGATCCAAGGCGTACCGGGTGTCACCCCGCCAGAGCGATATTATGGAGGCTGAGGTAAAGAAAATGCTACAGCTCGGTGTTATTGAGGCAGGTGAGAGTGATTATACCTCCCCTTTGATTTTAGTTGAGGTACCGGGCAAGGAACCTCGTCCTTGCGTCGACTACCGCAGGCTTAATTCCATCACTAAGGATCAAATTTATCCGATCCCTAACATCGAGGAGCGCCTTGAGAAAGTTAGTAGCGCTCAGTTTATTTCCACCCTAGATCTTGTCAGGGGTTATTGGCAGGTTCCACTTACAGAAGAGGCTAGTAGGTATGCGGCGTTCATTTCACCAATGGGAACATTCCGTCCTAAAGTGTTGAGTTTTGGTTTGAAGAACGCGCCATACTGTTTTTCAAGCCTCATGGATAAAGTGTTGCGGGGACAGCAAGAATTCGCTTTACCGTATTTAGACGACGTAGCGATATTCTCCGCATCCTGGTCTGAGCATATGGCACACTTGCGGGCAGTATTAACCCGCCTGCACGAAGCAGGCTTGACAGTCAAGGCTCCCAAGTGCCAGTTAGCACAGGCCGAGGTTGTCTACCTCGGTCACGTGATTGGTCAGGGTCGTCGCCGCCCCTCTGAAATAAAGGTGGCCGCTGTGCGAGACTTCCCGCAACCGCGCACGAAGACCGATATTCGGTCGTTCTTAGGTGTCGCCGGCTACTATCAGAGGTACATCCCCAGGTACTCTGATATCGCGGCTCCCCTGACGGATGCTCTAAGAAAGACAGAGCCGCAAACAGTCGTCTGGGACGAGACAAAGGAAAGAGCTTTTAGCGCCCTAAAGAGCGCCCTAACAAGCCAGCCTGTGCTACGATCGCCAGACTACACAAAAGGGTTCGTAGTTCAGTGCGATGCTAGTGAGCGAGGCATGGGCGTTGTACTGTGCCAACGGGAAAATGGAGAAGTAGAACACCCCGTCCTGTATGCTAGTCGTAAGCTGACCAGTCGTGAGCAGGCGTACAGCGCCACCGAGAAAGAGTGTGCGTGTCTCGTGTGGGCCGTTCAGAAATTGTCATGCTATCTAGCCGGCTCGAGGTTTATCATTGAGACGGATCACTGCCCTCTCCAATGGCTGCAGACCATCTCTCCCAAAAATGGCCGCCTCCTGCGCTGGAGCCTCGCTTTGCAACAATATTCCTTTGAGGTGCGTTACAAAAAGGGGAGTCTCAACGGTAACGCCGATGGCTTAAGTCGAAGCCCCTAACGTAGGAATCAGCCTCAAAATTGTTTGTTACTGATGTTTTTCTTCCTGAGGCAGGATTTTTAACATATTGCTTTTGTGTAGTGTTTCAAAGTGATGATGTTCTTTCTAGTGCAATTTTCCAATTTGTGGACGCGTTCTGAGTGCTGCTAGACTACTGTAAGGAACTAGGCAGTGGTATAGAAGGGGAAAGAGCCTGGCAGGGCTTAGTGAGGGTTGTGCCGTGCTTGCTGACTAAGCGGTTGAGTTTCAGCGTAGTTCTAACGCTTGCCGGGAACGAGAACAAAAATGTGAACTCTCCCGAAGTCACTTTGCAGTGTCCCGTGCGAACCTGAACGAGAGAACGAGGCCTTCTCTGTGCGCTGCGCTCAAGAAACGTCGAGGGACGCCCGACTTCGGTTATGAGCATCATCGAGCGACATCCCTCCGGACAGCGGATGCAGTCCCCTGACCATCGGGATCTCCTTCCCCCGGCGGGGCGGTCTGTTACGTTTCGCCTACGACGCGCGGTAAAGCCGGCGCGGATGCAACGGACGCCGGGGCTTCGTTCAAAGCGGCAGACATTTTGGCCCGTTCGGCGCCGCCGCTACGCCTCCCCGCCAAGCGCGTCCAGGCATGTTCCAATGCCACGTGTCGTCGTGTGCGTGTGTGTGTGTATGTGCATGTTGGTGCCCACGCTTGTCGAAGCGCGGCAGCCGGGGAGAGGAGCTCCCCCAACTGTGAAGCGAGGGGTCTGACCGGCGCCGGCACGACGTATGCGCCACCTTCTCTTCCCATTGTGCCCGAGCGGCGCCGGCACGACGTATGCGCCACCTTCTCTTCCCATTGTGCCCGAGCGGCACAGTGACGTGCTCGTCTATAGAGGGGTTCCTTCTTGCCCTCAACTGCGAGAGTATAAAAGCAGCTGCCCCCGGACGCCAAGAAGAGGCTCCGATTTCTTCTGTTGAGTAACGTGCACTCCCGTCTCTCTACTTCGGTCAACCTGACCGCCAACTCTTTGCGATGTTAGAATAAACAAGTTCTTTTGTTGTTACCAGTCGACTCATGCTTTGCCGGGACCTTCGGATGCTTCCAGTTGTGCCCCAGGCCGCCAGGCCAACGCTACCCTTGGGGCTTGCGACCCAGGTGCAACAACGGGCGTCAGCGCCGAGTTCCCAACAACTCGTGCCAGCGGTGCGATTACAACACAGGTAGGCTAAATGACGTCCTAAACAGAAAAGCGACAAGACTGGCCCAGCCTTGGCGAAGGGGGTGGGCGACTTGCGCGAGCAGTCCCCTCAGGTGCAGATCGTGGTGTGCACGGTGCCGGAGGTGCCTGTACGTGACAGTCGCATACAATGAGCCGTAGTGGCTGCTAATGAGGCGATACGGAAAAGGAGCCGAGAGAAAGGCTTCGAGGTTGTCGAAGTAAACAGGGGCAGTGAGAAGGTGTGGTGGATTTCAACGAGACGGGATCCACTTCAATTACAAGCTTGCACGAGAAGTGGGCTGCTCACTTGCTGGTCGCGCTGTTGCTTTTTTAGGGGGCCCACGGGCGCTCAGGAGGCCAGAGTAGGTAGTAATGAAGAAAGTCCCCTAAGGGAAGCTCAGTATAGCATCGCCGTCAATAACAGAAAAAGGAGGAAAGCAAGAAAGAGAGCTCGCCATGCAATAGGCTACATAAACATGCAGAGCGGCAGAAGAAAGGAAAAGTGAGCAGAGATTGAGGAGCAGTTAAATAGACAACAAATAGGGGTTGTACGCGATTACAGATACTCACCTTAGAGTCTCGGAAGAGCCGCCAGTGATTGAGAATTATGTTTGGGAAGGGTGCAACAGAACTAAGTCGGAAAGAAAGAGAGGGGTAGGGGGAATGCTCATCCATCAGGGAGCCAACGGAAAAGAGTAAATTCGAAATCTCAAGAGCATCTTTGGTTATCAGGTACAGTGAGTGGGAAAAAAACTTGGCTGGGGGTTATGTATTTGTGGACCGCAAATGATTGCACAGAGAAGAATAAAGAGTTAGTGGAATGCATAAACGCTGATATTAAGGGTTTCGGAAATGGTGCTGAAGTTATCCTATCAGGTGACATGAATGCCCACATACAGGATTTAGATGGCTATACCGACAACAACGGGAAGTCAATGCCAGACCTTTGTGAACAACATAACCCCGTTATCGTGAATACAGGGCCTAAGTGTGAAGGGCAGATCACGTGGGAAGTGGGAAATCGGCAATCAGCCATTGATTACTGTCTGATGACAGAAGGAATTCATGATAAGTTGAGAGAAATGGTCATTGATGAGGAAGGGTATAAGCGGCATAGGGAGTGATCATAAACGCATCATTTTGAAAATGGGATATGTAGTTGGGAAAGAGCAAGGAGTGCAAAATGGCCAGTCCAAATTTGAACGCTGAACAAATAACAAATATAGTCACTAGAGGCGTGGAATAAATTGGCAAATGGCCAAATAAAGAGTGGGAACATAGTGAACTTCTAAGTGTAATAATGACAGAAATACGGAAAGAGAAACAACATGTTCGTTGGAAAGGAAAAAAGAAACCGAAAAGCTGCTAGAACAGAGAGATACGAGAAGCGATCGCCGAACGACAGAAAACATCCCGAGAGCACAGGCAGGCAAAGAAGGCGCAGCTGCCGCAGGATGAAGTAGCCAGTAAATGGTAAAATATACCGGGAGAAAAAGTCTATGGTTCAAATACTGGTGCAAGCAAAGATAAAAGGTGAAAGTGAACGTTGGTTGTCAGAAATACGTGAGAAAAAGAAGGCCACACCTAGAATATTTTGGAACCACGTAAAACTATTAAGCAGGAAGTCAACAATACAACAACATATCCTAGACGAAGATGGAAACATACTGGAAGGAGAAGCAGCAATAAATTACATCCGCAAAAAAAAAAATTGCCGAATCTTTCCAAGGTAATCACGAGGTTGCATTTTCATAACAAAAGAGCATGAAAGAGACCCACGTGAAGACGAGCTGGTGCTGACAAATATTAACTGGAAGAAAGCCGAAGGGAAAATTTCTAAGCGCACAGCCACAGGGCTAGACGACGTTCCCGTTAAGCTGATTAATGAACTAGGACCAAAAAGTAAGGAAGCTCTGGTGAAAGCAGTAGAAAAAAACTTTAGAAAATAGACGAATACCAGACAGTTGGCGACAAAGTAGAATGAATTTGATTTATAAAGGTAATGGGGAGAAATACAGAATTCACTCGTATAGACCGTTGACCATTACATCGGTAGTATACCGGCTAGCAATGCAGGCAATCAAATTAAAGCTGCAAGCATGGGCAGAGAATAATGACATTTTGGGAGAACTTCAGAATGACTTCAGAACAAGTAGGCATTTGGATGATAACTTCTTTGTTCTTACTCAGTATACTGAAATATCAAGAGCAGAAAGCAGACCATTATATCTGGCCTTTTTAGGCATTACAGGAGTGTATGACAACGTAGACCGCAACATTTTGTGGAGTATTCTGGAAGGGGAAGGTTTAGGTGACGATTGTCTACAGCTTTTGAGAAAGCTTTACCCAGAAAATACTGTTTGCGTTGAAAGGGAAGGGATGAAGAGCGAGGAGAAAGTTGATATCAACAAGGGACTGAGGCAGGGGTGCCCTTTATCCCCACTGCTGTTTATGATGTACATGGTGAGGATGGAGAGGGCGCTAGAAGGAAGTAATATCAGGTTTAATCTCTCATACAAACAGGCGGGTAGAGTAGTAGAGCAGCAGCTTCCAGATTTATTTTATGCGGACGACATTGTGCTGCTAGCTAACAAGCAAAGTGATTTGCAACGTCTGTATAATATCTGTGAACAGGAAGGCAACCATTTAGGTTTGAAATTTAGTGTTAGAAAATCAGGTGTTATGGTATTCGATGAAACGAGTGAACAGACAGTGGCAATACACGGCCAGGAAATACCTCGGGTAACGGAATATAAATACTTTTGTACATGAATAAACGAATGCAATAGATATATTGAAACACAGGAAAAAACAATAACAGTGAAGGGGAAGATAAATGGCAGCCATAATGAAGCACAGAGCGCTATGGGGATACAATAGGTAGGAGGTGCTCTGAGGTATGTGGAAAGGTGTAATGGTTCCAGGGGCCCTATAACGTAAAACTATTCTAATATGTTTTTATTCCAATCCCCTGACGTCAAATTGCGTAATTGGCGACGCAAGCATCCGGCGGTTACCGGCAGGCTTGTCTGAAGAGACGAATAAAACCCTCTCGTCATTTATATGAGGTCACATTTGTTTGCTTTAAAAACGAATAACAATGCCTAAACTGAGCGGCTTGTCTTATTTAATTGGCTAACAAGAGGCGAGGAGCAGGCTCAACTGGAGAGGGATTCGATGGGGCCGAGCCAGTGCATTGAAAATTGACAACCGGATGAAGAAGATTGTGCCGGCGCCTGTGATTGGTCCGCTTACCCTTAGTTAGCTTGCGGTGGCTGGTATTAAATCGCGGCGGCATGCAACGGAAGTTTAAGAATGCTGTTAAAACGGATCCCCAGCAAAGAGGAGTTGGCAGAGCAAGGTCGTAAACGTGCTGAAAGGGCTCGAAAACATTACACGGCCTCGCAAAAAGTTTTATTACACGCAAATAAACCCATGCTCTTCGGCAGGGACGAGTATATAGCCAGTGCTGAAGCGATCGGCGGCAGCCATCCTTTATAACTTTCGGAACGGGGCAGCCTGCGTCTATTCAGAAGAAAATTCAGTTTTGTCCGGCAAATTAATGCATCTTTAGCGCGTACGCGTCACTTTGACGCGGTAAGTTTTTGCGGTTTTGTGACTTCGCGTGAGAGGCAGGTGAAGTGGGTGCAGCCCGAAAGCTTTTGACCAATAACCGAGGGCTAATAGCAAAAAGGCGTCGAATCAGAAATAACTATTTTTGTTTTGTCGGGTAAAATTATGCATAATCAGTGTGTACACGTCATATCATATGGGGAGCTATCGCGGTTTTCGTGACGTCGCGTGACAGACAGGTGAAGTGGGGTGGTCCAAAAATATTTTTGACCAATCGCGGTGGGCTAATTGCAGAATTGGAATAGAAAAGTTTGGAATAGTTTTACGTTATAGCACTCCTGAACTCAACATGAGCAAGGATACAATTTTGGCAAAGTCACCTTCAGACTGAATATGTAGAACTACCGAGCTTTCAGCTTTCCGCATCAGAATTCGGCCCTGAGATATCCATACAAACTTCCAGTTCTGTCTCTGCTTTCGCCTCGCGAGCTTTCCTGAACAATATCGCCTTTCCTAAACAGGGATGTTCATTAATGTAGATTGGATCAGTACCCTCCAAAGACAGGTGACTCGCGTTTAGTCTTGTTTTCTTAGCTGCAGACAAAATTTGTCGCGGGATGTCCTGTTTGCAAACCTTACCACAACATTTGGCTTAGCCTTATCCCTAGATGGGACACGATGGGCCACATCAATGTCCCCACCAGATAACTCGATTCCCAAGCAAGTGGCCATTGTACCCACTGCCGCCTTTAGATTCTCGTCTGCAATACGTGGAAACCTAAAGATTTCCACTTTCATGTTTCTTCCATGCTGCTTAAGTTCAGTTATCTCCCTCTTTGCGTCAGCGAATTGTCTGGTCATCTCTTGGTTCTGTTTCGCAATCTCTCGGTTTTTAGTCTTTACTTCTGTTAGCTCCCGTCGAACGCTCTCGACATCTTTCTTAAACTCTTCAAATCTCACATTCATGAATTCGACAGACTCACGCATTGTACCAACCTCGACTTTAATTTCCGAGTTGGAGTCCCCAACCTTGCCAACCTGAAGTTTAATGTCAACTGCGAAGGCATTTATGACCTTGACAACCTCTTTGATATGACTAGGAGCCTTCACAGCAAGCTCCTTCACTACTTCCTTATTAATACGACCGGGATGTGCGTCTGCCATATGGTTATGAAAGCCTAGCTGTGGCGTTGCTGCAAGTGACCACACAACAATGCAACACCTCACAAAAGACGCGACACTTACAAGCACTTATGCCAGCGGCATCAGCATTGCGCAATAGGCAAAAAAGTACAACCAACCTAAAAACAGACGAGCGCTGCTAGCCTACGTCCGTGATCCGCTGCCGCCGCTGCCAAAGTGAACAGTTCCACGCCCACCAGCCACCAACGACAAGATTTAAGAACTTGTGTCCGTTGTTTACAGATGGCGGGAGCAGCAATGATGTCCGTGCGTAGGAAGAGATGGGTTTCAGATTCTAAATATGGGCTGTGGCACGCCAGAAGACGTCGTCAGTCTGTGGACGTACGCCAGCCTGTTATTGCAGCCGAGCCTGAATCCAGGGCAACACGCCAAGTCTTTCCTTGGAATGTCGAAGTGATGGCCGCCAAATGAAAAACAGACGAGCGCTGTCAGTCTGTATATGTCCGTGAGCCGCTGCCGCCGTGCCAATTGCAAAGTCATGCGCATCGTTCGTCGACACGGTGTCACTTGCACTCGAAGGACCGGCAGCAGAGTACAACGACAAGTCCGCTAACTTCAGTGTAGAGAAAATCCACTGGCCCTTCATGCCAAGACAGGTGAACAGAATCGTTCTGCGGCGTTCGGCGGGAAATTCGTAAGCTGTACAGGCCACCATATACGTCTCCGAGGCCTGCTTCCACTAGTCCCATGGGACAGACTGATGACCAGGAAAGGAGGTGATCAGGAAAGGAGGAGGACCAGGTTGGAAAGGACGTGGTGGTTGTAATCCCGGAACACTCATTGTCCTTATCTAGCAGAGGCAATCAACAGGAAACTTGCCCTTGCATGGGTTGAATCCTCGTCGCCATGTTGTAGTCAGAAGATAGAAGAACGATGCAATCGATGCATGTATATCATTTTCCTTTCTTTATTGTCCCCACGCGACTTCCTTCTTCTTCCATATACGACACATACTTAGACAATCCCCAGAGGGGTTTCTGCATGGATTTTTTTGTTTTATGCATTAATTTCTTTACAACATTTTGTTTTACTTGACGGACGGAAGATTTCCTCGTGAGCAGTCATAAAAATGCTTTCGCATTTAAAAACTAAAGATTATGCACCAAACCGCAGTTGCTAGTTAAGAACCCGTCTAGCATGCATTCTTGGGAGGTAGTTATTTGTGGCACTATGTTGCGCTATGGGTGGCGCTCCCCTTGCCACTGTGCCTTACCTGTACGCGGGAGTTAATTATCTGGTACTTCAAGTGCCACTTCCTCGATGAGCAGTTCGGAACCTCGTGCATCGTCTTTTAGTCACAGACGCTACGAGTAGTGGTACTATCGCGTTCAATATTAGCCACAACACGCGAGCCATGGCTGAAGCGATGCTTTCCAGAATAAGTGTAGAGGGTGCCGCCATTGAACAATGCCCACTGATTTCCGTCATCTGCTTTCTTGGCGGAGCGATTGTAGCGCCCACCGACGCCGCTAACGTGGGTGCTGAGGTCGGAGCTGTCAGCCGGCGCCTCGGTTCCCGACACGATAATACACTGGCCCGCCGAACAGCTATTGTTCCAACGCGAATGAAAAAAATTCATGAGCCATTCCACTCTGTGAAGGTGGATGAATAGCGAAGCTGTTTAGCGCACGACACAGAGATGACCCAGAATATTTAACAAGGGTACGAACATATTGATTGTCTTAATCTGTGACCATCGTGGCGATATAGGTACGCACACATTCGTGTATCACCTCTGTTATTAAATGTGTCCGTCACGTAAGACAATGAGCAGCTCAAACCCCTTTAAGCGATGGCTCATCATCATCATCATCAGCCTGGCTACGCCCACTGCAAGGCAAAGGCCTCTCCCATATTTCTCCAACTACCCCGGTCATGTGCTAATTGTGGCCATGTTGTCCCTGCAAACTTATTAACCGCATCCGCCCACCTAACTTTCTGCCGCCCCCTGCTACGCTTCCCTTCTCTTGGAATCCTGTCCGTAACCCTTAATGACCATCGGTTATCTTCGCTCCTCATTACATGTCCTGCCCATGCTCATTTCTTTTTCGTGATTTCAACTAGAATGTCATTAAGTCGCGTTTGTTCCCTCACCCAATCTTCTCTTTTCTTATCCCTTAACGTTACACACATCATTCTTCTTTCCATAGCTCGTTGCGTCGTCCTGAATTTAAGTAGAACCCTTTTCGTAAGCCTCCAGGTTTCTGCCCCGTACGTGAGTACTGGTAAGACAAAGCTGTTATACACTTTTTTCTTGACTGATAATGGCAACCTGCTGTTCATGATCTGAGAATGCCTGCCAAACGCACCCCAGCCCATTCTTATTCTTCTGGTTATTTCGATGGCTCGTACCCCCGTAAACGCGGCCTCCCCATTACGACGACAGACGGTGGTGGTAACAACTTTATTGAGATTCTGCTCAGTTATGATCTGGCAGGCCCGAGTCCTAGGATGGCCCCTCACGAGGAGCGACCCTTTCGGCCCAGGCAACGAGGGCTTTTTGTAGTTTTTGATCCGGCGTTCTGAGCAGCTCCTCCCACGTCTGTTGTGAGGGAGCTGGCAGGAGCGACCTGGGAGGTGGTAAGCCCTCGCGAAGAGAAGTGAAATTCTACGCTAAAATGATGAGCGGCAACGGAGCCAGCTCTGGAAGACGACTACGCTCGAGTCATTGCTGATGATGATAGTTTTTGCACAATGGAGCCAGTGTGGAAGAAGACGACGACTACGAACGCGCGTGCAGCGACACTAGCGCGTTTGCGCAGTTGGTGCCAATAATTTTTTAACAGCTTTTTTGAAAAAGTTGTACAGAATGTTTTGTTCAAAAGCAACCGTCCTCACCCTCGTGCCTGGGACCTCTTTGGATTCCCCGTGTGACAAGGATAGTTCAAGGGTGCGTTACAGGTCCCCGAGCCCGCAGGGGTATGTGCCATTGAGCTTGGACCCTCCCTGAACTATCACCAGGATCGGCCAACATATGATTTGTTTTTGTCAACATCTAGGGAACACATTTTTTTCGAGATACTAGCCATAGACAGCTTCGCTGGAAAGGCGAATACATAAAAAGCTACGGCAACGTGCGCTACGACAAAGCACGCTGTGTTAAGGATTTGCGGGATGCTCTGCGGGCTACTGTGTTATTGCACATTTCTGGAATGGCGAAACCATCTGCATTTTTTTCTCGAGAGCGCAGCTGCAGTCACGCTTCTCGTGTTGCAGCTCATATCGAGCGCGATAATGGCAATAGAACGTACAATGCAATTTGTACCATGTAGTTTCACAAAATAGTCGCTAGAGGGAACTCTGGCGCTGGTGTCTACAGGAGCTGCAATGGGAGCGGTTGAGCCAGCATGGGAATTATGGGAAGTACATGGATTTGCCTACACTTCGTCCTTCTGGCTTCAAGCGGCTTGGCGACTTTTTGAGCTCGTCATTTTCAACTATGCGCTGCGTAAAAAATAATTAAACAAACATTGTTAAAATTGTCCGACGGCAGGATCGAACACAGGACCGCTAGCACAGAAACCTGATATTGACACCATTACGGCATGGACGCATGCATCGACAAGCCATATGAAACGCCCTTATGAATTTATCGCGGGCAAGCCAGTGCCTTGAGACGCTTGGCACGTTTCGATTTGGCCACATCGACAAGATCAATCATTGCAATTAGTAGCGATTGTGCGTGTTCGCAGCGCTTTCTGCACTTCAAAGAGTATAGGTTGGTCTAAAATTTACGACAATGCAGGCATAGGCATATAAAGCGTAATAAAACCCGCCGTAGTTGCTCAGTGGCTATGGTGTTAGGCTGCTGAGCACAAGGTCGCGGGATCGAATCCCGGCCACGGCGGCCGCATTTCGATGGGGGCGAAATGCGAAAACACCCGTGTACTTAGATTTAGGTGCACGTTAAAGAACCCCAGGTGGTCGAAATTTCCGGAGTCCTCCACTACGGCGTGCCTCATAATGAGAAAGTGGTTTTGGCACGTAAAACCCCATAATTTAAAACGCATAATAAATAAAGCTACAAGAACGTCTGAATCCACAAGCATGAAGGTCAGCCAAATCCATGTACTTCCCATCATTCCCATGGTCGCTGAATGATTGCAGCGCCAGATGTTCCCTATAATATATTGTAGGAAACTCTATGGTTTGTGCAGCGTTGTTAGGCAGCGCTATCTTGGGAACTGGCCCACGAAAACGGCTAGACAGGATTGGTTTCCAAAGACTGCCAAGCGCATTAAGACACTTCCGGGTAGGAAAACCTCGACGGCTCTCATACCTTCATTTCCACGCATGCCAAATCGCAGGTTCAACAGAAACTTAGTAAAGGCGAAAAGCTTGGTGCAACATCGCTAATTTATTTTGTCTTCCGGCACGGTTCGACGGCACGCCCGACAAGACTTTTCTCTAAGGCTGGCTTCCACCGCACGCATCAAAACCTCCGTGGCCCTTCTTCTGCGTCTTGAGCAGTTCCTGCTGAATGTTGGGCGACACATCACCTTCGGCTATGGTGACGTTCCGCAACAACTTGCTCAGCTCCTCGTTGTCACGCACAGCCACCTGCAAATGACGCGGCGTGATGCGCGTCTTGTTTTTGCGGTGAGCCGCAATCCCCGCCGGCTCGAGCATCTCAGCCGTTAAATATTGCAGAACGGCCGCCATGTAGACCGGGGCGCCGGCCCCGATGTGATCTGCGTAGTGGCCATGTCTCATGAGGCGGTGGATGCGACCCACCGAGAAAAGAAGGCCAGCCCGCCGGGATCGAGACCCCTTCCCAGTCTTGGTCGCCTTGTCTGCTAGAGCCCGGCCGGTCATCACCTGACCCCAAGAGCGGCTGGGTACAAAGTGGATGGCCTGAAATGATCGGAAAGCAGCAGAGCTGTCAGAGAAGGCATGCCGAGTACACGGGCTTCGTGTGAACTTGTCATGCATTCGTTACTCGGTGATGACCCGACATGAGCTTATTAAAGCACAAGTTGACGCTATCCATTGTTAACATCCGTGCTTGGCATGCCGGAAATGTGGTGCCAGAGGAAAGCTTGCAAGTAACGACGGTCGTTGTGATCAGCCTAAGCCTTTTCGGTTGCAAAGTCTGGTACAGTCTACTTATATCGATTTCGGGAAAGAAAGGGTGTATATATTGATTCACAAGGACGTTAACACTAATGACAGTTCGATCAGCTGTCGGCCGTTGGCGTTTGAAATGTTTGAAACGCCAAATGCCACGTGACTGCAAAAAGAAAATAAACACGTTAACCGGACTAAACTCCAGTTCACATCCACGTAATGCGAAGCATTAAAGGTGCGATAGGGAACAGACTTTTGAATTATATAGCTGTTCTGGAGCGAACGTTTAATGCTTTTGCGACGTGTTGCGAATTGATACGGAATGCAGTGCGTGGTGTTGTTTGTTGTTGTCCGGACACCCAGTGACACAAGTTGGCGTCAAAGGTGTTCATTGAAGTGCGGCACGTACTCAGTGACTCCTGGGGCACGTATACCCATATACTGGCCCATATACCCACTGACACATACCAGAATGTGACATGAGGTGTGAGAAGACCGAAATGTATTAAAGAAGCTTTCATTGCCTTTTCCCTGGGGTTTATCGTTCGTCGCGTTTCCTCGCCTAGTAAATCAGATTATTACTAGGAACAGCTGCGCCTACGTGTGCATTGTCAGTGAGGGTTTAATAGTAGTTTCATGGAACCGAAGCGCATCCTAATTGCTGTGAAAGTGGAAGCCAAGAAGAAGCGTCTCGCTGTACAGGCACGTAAACGTCATGCCAACAAACACGAAGGTACACTTGTGCGCAAACTAATTACGCAGATAACGACATGGAATCCGTCTTCACTTCACATAGGCAACTTGCGCACTCAATACATAAGCATGTGCGCCAACGTAAGCGCGAACATCAAATAACTTAAGCACAAACATAGATAGAACAAAGCTTTGATTCGCATAAATTCCAACATAAATATTTAACCTGCTTGATTTGTTGTTGTTGTTGTTACTTGTGCCTGACCTTGAACGGATATGGTCTGTTTTGTTCTATGGTATGATACCATACTGTACACATACCTAGTGACACCTACTGTTCCAAGTTGGGCATAAACGGCCAGAAACATACAAACCCCCAAGGGGAGGGGGGGTGGGGGGGGGAGTAAAAAAGAACGCTATCGCTTTAAAACGAAAACGTTTCAGTTTGACGTTTGTTGTTCAGACACAACAGTGAACTGAATATTACCATGTCGATTTTTCACCTGTCGTACCAGCCACTGATTACGAGCGTTTTTTGGAGCAACAAACTAGAAAATCTGAAAAATTCAATTAGAAACATGCAATAACAGAATACCTTAGTATTTTCTCACGCGCCTGCGGTAGTGTTGCAAGGAAGCAAATGAAACGACGACAGTTACTTTAAGGTTGTGTCCTTTATAGTTCCTCTCAAGTTCTACAACTGCGTATAAGCGGCGCTGTCGGTATGGTCTCTGAAAGTTCCCGCCGACAGTCGAGAGTTGCGGTCACTGTCAGTTGCGCTTCGCTCCTCGCAGATGCAGGACATGCATGTGTCGAATGAACTCCTGAACAATACTTCGCAATGTGGTGAACGTGGTTTAAACGGCAACTCCGGTGATCTTTTTTACCATGTCAAGGTAATTGAATTTTCGGGTTCCCGAGACCCCCTTGTCAGGCGTCTGATAGTAGAATTGTTCCGCAAATATGAAAATAATTTTTTAAGAAAGCGAATTTCGGCCACGGCGGCCGCATTTCGATGGAGGCGAAATGCGAAAACACCCGTGTACTTAGATTTAGGTGCACGTATACGTTAAAGAACCCCAGGTAGTCGTAATATCAGGAGTCCCCCACTACGGCGTGTCTCATAATCAGATCGTGGTTTTGGCACGTAAAACCCTATAGTTTAATTTTAAAGAAGCGAAAAATCGGAATAATGAAAGTGAAACCCGACCGAGCAGTCGTGCGGACCACTTCGTGTGACGTCGCGAGCGGTACACCAGCGGGGAAGGCGCGCAAGGCATGCTGGTCTCGCCGAATGGGATAACGAAGGTGGCAAAAAGCAGACGCTCAGTTGATTCGTGACCACGCCGGATCTTCGTGTGACAACGTCAGCGGCACCAGCTCTCCGAATCTGTCAAACAGTGATCGCCACAACTCAAACGAATTAAACAGCCACGAATCGGCGTCCGCATTCGACCCGCTACCACGAAAGCCAGCGCGCATGCGCAACATATTGCGCTGCAACATGAAGACCACGTGCTGCTTGCTATTTTAGGTCTTCTACACCTTTTAAAGCGCTTCGCATAGTCACTATAAGATGTTGAATACCGCATATCAATTCTGCTGAATGCCGCAAGGTGGAGGAAGGTTCATGAAAGAAAAAATTGTCGTCCACTTGTATGAAGCACGAAGCCAAAAAAGAAACCCACCGAAATACACAAAAACAAAAACGAGAAAACAGGTGATCAAGCTTTGTGGCCCTGCAAGGATCAGCAGCGTAATCCGACTTTTAGGCCTGTTTAAGAAGGTTCCCGCGTTCCCCGCTCGCGATAAGGGTTTCTCAAAATAATAATAATAATACAATAAAAAAGAAGCTTCGTAGTGGAAAAATTCGTCCTGGTCCGGGATCCAAACCCTCGACCAAAGACTTTCCGGGGCGGTCGTTCTACCATCTCAGATAACCAAGAGGCTAGCAGACCGCAGCGCGAGGGCGAATAAATCGACGATTCGAATATCGGGCACCTGAAAATCAATTCTGCGGAATCCCGAATTTTTACTCATCTGCGAAGCTTTGTTTCTGGGAAACCCGTAACGAGTTTCCTTTGTAGCTTCGTGCTACATACGGGTGAATTACATATTTTATTTCACTATAAGATGTCGTGAAGCACTTCTTGCCACATCTGTCTCCCGGAAGAACGCAGCTGACAGTCCAAAGCACCCACCGGTGCATTTGTTTACATCGGGAGCATGCTCGAGAGCATGGGAGCTTGCTCTGCTCTACATACTCCGAGCATGCTCTGCGTCGTCTTTTACGTCATAACACAATGTGTAGTTAATCTATTGAAGCAACAAGTATAGAGCGCCAATTCCACTGAAGCACTCTCATCATGCCCTCAGGCGGCGAGAGCACCACAGTGGGGCAATTGCTCTCTCGAAAATAAACTATGTTAACTCGGCGACGTTAAGGACTTTCTTAGCTTTAGAATGGGGGCGAGAATTTGGGGTGGCATTCATGGGAGAGCCGCGACGCTTGGGGGCTGCGACCCCACATCCGCGCTCGATGCACCATTCGACTCCAAGTTACTGAGAACAGCTACATTTGATCCCTTGTCAGGGAAAGAAGACTTAACATTTTGCTTACTTCCCATTAGCAAAGTGGGCGTGTTGAGCTCAAGTACTGCATTAGGTTTTCACAATGCAAGAGGTACAGAAGTTGCCTGCAGCAGGTGCATTAATTGTGCGGGAACAATTTGCGATATACAAACAGTCACACTTTCAACTAGCCTTTCCATGACATTAGCCATTCTACAGCAGCTGCAATCCCTTCTGAAATGGTTGAATCCATGGCAGGAGGCTGCCGCGCCACAACACCAGCGTAACCATGTGATCTTTCCTTTCCGCGACAGTAACCTCTCTACAGGAGCAACACCTCTTATCTATTACCTCAAGAATTTGAACTTCCGGTGCTCGAGAAGGACAGTCGGAATAATCAGCTTGATGGGATCCTCCGTATAGGCAACACTTCACTGTTAGAGTGACGCACTCATTGCCCAGATGTCCCTCACCACAGATGTAGCAACGAGGGCTAGACTTGCAGCCACCCGCGCTGTGCCCAAAACGCCGACAACTACGGCATCGTAACGAGCGCGATGCAAAAGCATCTACACCAAGAACAAGTGTCCAGATTTTTAATTCTGAGAGACATGATGTACCTGCAAACCTGGAAATCACAGATTCTGTAGGTACACGCGCATGATCAGACATACAGTTACGGCGACAGATGGCGATAACACGATAGTGTTATCGCCACCTAGTGTTATGGCGATAGTGTTTCTGACGGACTCAGTCGAGAGTCCACACCACGCACTATTCCCTTCGTGCAAGCCAGATGAGGCGGAATGAATGCGTTCACCTTGATGGAGCGAAACGAGAAACATTTTAGATCTGCTACACATGCCTCGTCTGGCGATCTGCAGACAATGCCTTGTCTCCTCGCCCAAATTGGCGAACGTCTGTGATATCCGGATAGTGATGAGTCATAGCTTTAAGACCCGTCTGGATTGCTTGCAGGTTGTTTATTCGAATGGAGCCGTCATTAAAAGGTACCAACGCCACCGGAATGCTGCTCACTCCACTACGAAAGAAGGTTTCATTTGATCAGGAGGGACCGAAGCTGACCAGGGGCAGGGGCTCAGGCGAGCTGTTCGTCATGAGGACGGCTGACTGTCTCGGTCAAAACAGTACAGCCTACTGTAGCTTATTGTCAAGAATCAAGCTTAAACCATCCAACACCTAGCCTAGCACCCCAAAGCGCTTACGTGACCACGAGGTCTAACCAGCGGAGCCGCCACGTAGATCGAACGGAGCTGGAAACGCCTTGCCAAGAGAAGATGGATTCCTTGCCTGCTTGCTTGCTGGCTGGCTGGCTTGTTTGCTTGCTTGTTCCTCACTTCTGGCGTTTACGCTATACGGGGGATTGGCCAGTAAGCCTGTAGTTAAAGGTTAAAGGGAAGGAAAGAGAGAAAAACCTAAACGGAAGAATAAATCAGGGTGAAGTATAACGTTTATCAGAATTAGGAAATCGATTTATCCGGCAGATACAAAAATAAAAATATTTGTAACTAATATCAACAGAAAATTTTGTGCACTCTTTCTTGGAGTATTAGAATCAATTCGAACACACAATCAGAGAGTTAATTAGCTATCCAATTATTGATTAACATGGTAGCCTTCTTGTGTCACAGAGGTGGTCGCAAATGGCCACGCAAATGTTCCTGTGGTTAAAACCCAATGAAGAAGACCCAAATGAGAGGATATCTTGGCTAGTTAACGAAATACCCAATTTTCGGAATGAGAAATCGAATTTCTTCCCCTGATTTATAAACCGGCGGCATGCTAGCAGAAAGTGATCAATGTTTTTGTGTTCCAGGCAGGTAGGACACAGAGGGGACGGTGTCAGACCGGACACATATGTATAAGCAAAATTTAATGGTGGGATGCGGCATTGTAATTTTGTTATGAAGATTTCTCATTTACATGTGGGACACCATTTATTGTCTCAAGAAAAGGACAAATGATTAAATTCCGACGTTTGGATTTTCTGTTCTGTAGAATCTTGGAAAAGAAGAAATTTTCTAAACCCAGCCGCAGCGACATAAGCCAAAGTAGGCATAACTGGTTCATCAGGACACATCCGCGCAAGTGTTTCAGCCATTTCATTTAAGGATATGCCACGATGGCCTGGAAAACCATACCAACCGCACCAGGCTTACGTTTGGAGGGGTTAATGATTTAAATGTATTGGCTACAGTAGTGTCTGAAGATGAAGTGAGTGATGGGCATACTGACAGTGGGTCAGTCACTATAACTGCTATTAAATAATTTGAAGGAAGTTTCCGAAGAGCTAAGATAACGGCTGACAGTTCAGTCAGAAATATGAGTGTAATATCCGGAAGGCGTAATGCATATGACCAGGATAAGGACTCGGAGAAAATACCCACACCTGCGTTCGCCTCATTCATTGACGCATCAGTCGCGATAGCATGATATATTCCCAGTGGCGTTAAATGATATTCTATCATGCCATTTAAATATGTAGTGGGCAGGAGTTAGGCATTTGATGGAAGCATATCATCAAATTCAATCTTTATATTAGGCAAGGGCTTGTCTGTGCAAATGACCTCGCGTATATTAACGTTTAGTGGATTTAGCTCAGCTTGTACAAACAAAAACTGAGGTATATGTAAGCGGGACCAATGCTCATTGAAAAATGTCTTCATTTCACTAATAAATACAAATTGTGATCGTCGCAAAGAAGATTCATAAATGTTTAAATAAGTGTTTTACTCGTCCCTGGGTGCAGAACGAGACCTCTTCTTTTTCCTCCTTGCACTTATGGCGCTACCCACGAAGGCAGGATTGGCCATGGTTTGCTATGGAAACATAATGAGAGATCCTGGCTTCCCACATTTAATTAATAGTGATAATAAATATCACTTGTAGCTCTCGCTTTTCTATTCTTAGTTCCAACCGCACATAACATTATTAGCCTGTAGCTTTCAAAAACGAAGTCTTTCTTTTATTTTTAACAATAAATAAATAAAATGAGGACTTATGATCCCCAGCTGGCTTCTTTCTCCGGAAGTGAAAAAAAAAAAAGATATTTCCACATTACTTGTTGTGCCCGCAACACAGTTCTACACGCGCTACACCGGAAGTAGAATGTTTTCATTAAAGATTCTTTCTCTCTGCCTCTTAAGGCTATACAGTGTCACTATTTGCACAGCGAGACAATGTAGACTGTAAGAAAGCTGTGAATTTAAAGTAAATTTGCAGCAATTTTCTGTGCCGCAAAATAAATTTTCTTTCAATGCTGTGTGACAGAAACCTGTTTAAAAAACAGAAATGCGCTGTTATTCTTGATCTCCACCTTAGGAAGAGAGTAAAGAAACTAAAATATAACCGTTATAAATTATTGTAACTGCGTAAAACACTATAAAAGTACCATTTTAGAAATGGGAGCTGTACTTTCTCACCGCATCAACGGCACAAATTATCCTATTGGATGCCGCCCCAGGACGCTGTCCAAATCAAAACGCAACTATTCTCAGGCAGTAAAGGAAGCGTTGGCGTCTGTACTTGGTATTACACGATTTAAGGACTACTTATATGGCAAAAGTTTGTTTTGGTCACAGACCATATACCCCTGACGGGTTCGTTCAACCCAGGAAAAGCCATTGCTCCCATGGCAGCTGCTAGGATTCAGCGGTGGGCACTTCTCTTAGAGAACCACCAGCACACGCTGCAGTACCGCAGAGGTACGGAAAACTCGAATCCTGATGCCGTGAGTCGCTTGCCGTTACCGAACAAGGTGAAAGATAAAAGCACAGAGGATCCGACAGAGCATGTTCTTTACTATGAGTGTATGAAAGGAAGGCTGTTAGTGTCAGTGAAGTGGCATATTTGACCGATACGGATCCGACGCTGCAGCAAGTAAAATATTGAATTAGAAGAGGCTGGCCGATTTTTTTTTTTATTTTGTCTGAAGAGCAAATTCGGTTCCAGCCGTACTTAAGCAAGAAGGCTGGGCCCACTTATTGTCATGATTTGGTATACTGGGGACATCACCATCGTGCTTCCCGTAGCTCTAACCAGTCGCATCTCGGACTTGCTCAACGAAACACACCCAGGCATGGCGGCCATAAAGAACATAGCAAGATCCCTGTTCTGGTTTCCAGGTGTGAATGGTGAAATTGAGCGATTGATGCGTGGACATCCTGCTTGTGCTCAAGCTGCCGCGATGCCTCCAGCGCGAACTCCTGTTACATGGCCCACAACGGGAGAAAAATGGAGCCGGTCACACGGTGATTATGCAGGTCGCATTGAAGGACATATTGAAGGTCATGGATTCAGAAGCAAAGTGGATAGGGGCAAATGCAATGAAATCGACTACGGCAGAAACGACAGTGGAGGCCCTCAGGGCTATGTTTGAGAGGTTCGGCCTACCACGCACACTTGTGACTAATAACGGACCTCAGTTCACAGGTTTCCACTTCCGTAATTTCCTGGCTCAGAACCAAGTACAATACTTGACTACCGCGCCCTATCATCCGCAATCAAATGGTTCAGCGGAGAGGGCCTTAAGAACCCCGAAAGAAGCGTTGAAGAAAAACAATGGAATCCAGCTGCAAACACGGATTGCAAGGTTTTTGTTCCGTTATCGTCACACGTCAGTGAAGGAAGGGAAGTCACCAACAGAGCTCTTGCTGGGATATACAATAAGGACAAAGCTCGACTGCATCATGCCGACCGCCGAGGCAGCAAACGCAGAGCCATGCACTGAACACCAGCAGCGATGGCAAGTTGGGCAGCGTGTGTGGACTCTCCGGCCACGGAAAAAAATGGATACCTGGTATCGTGCGGGATAGAAAAAGAAAGCGCATGGTCACAGTGGATGCGGCTCAAGAAACGTAACGGCGGCATCTTGACCAAATGTGACGTTGGGACGCCTCGGCCACGGAATCGTGCGACACCGACAGGGTAACGCCCCGTCAAGGACTTTCGTACGGAAGTACCGAAGACTATCTCCGTCAACTGAACCTTTGCGTCTCTCAATGAGACAACGCCGTCCTCGAGAGCGTTTGAACTTAGAAGGGGAGAAGAATTTGTGGTATCATCATCACCAGCAAGAAGCGGGCCTCGGGCTCGTGACGCTCGCGCTATTGGAGACCTTGGTGGGTTTTATGTTTTTGTTTTTTCCTGGTTCCGCGCTGACGTGGAACAAAGCAATGTTGCACAAATGTGCGACTGAAGGCTGTTTCACACGGCGCGATTGGGACAAAAAAAAAAAATCGTTCTGCCGCGCCCGTCGCAGAGCGGTTTTCGCTGGCAGCTTTGACTGGTTGTCATGCGTCGCAGAAGCCAATTTAAGAGGTGACTAGTTTTATTTTCTAGTGCATTGCAAGGAGTGAATGACGTATTAATATTACCCGATAATTTCCGCGTGTTGATAACATAGAACAAGACTACAATGCACGCAAAGCAAATTCAGGCGGGCAGTGACAAAATTTACGTTAATACGAAGCCATCCACTATATGGCATGCTTCATAATCAGATCATGCTTATGGCGCACAGGAAACCCAGCATTCAATTTATTCTTTGATGCGAAACACTCTTGTTGAGTGTAGCACGGTTTTTCCTGCCATCTGCCATTGATGTAACTGTTTTCGTCGGCAGATCCAGAAGGTAGTGAAGCCTCGCCTTTATGGCTTCCCTTCGCTCTCGGCTTCCTGCAAATGCGCGCCGAGGTTCTTCCACAAGTTCGGTTGTTCCTACCATCCTTGTCTGACCGCTTTTATCTAATTTCTTTCGTGGTGCTATTTCAATTAATAAAATATTATTTTAAATTTATACAGTGTGGGCGAAATCGAACCCACGTCACGCAATTTCCTCAAGCATAGCAGCCCGACGCTTTATTGCGCTGCGCATCGCCCAAAGAACTTTCTCTCCCAATGCCGAGTTCGAGGAACGTAAGCTCATAGCGCTCCGAGACCACTCGTCGTCGTTATGCGGCTCAGAAGCCTGAGGCCCGCTCTGCCCAACTGGAACGAAAACGGTACGCCGAACGTGAACGCTATGTCGTCCAAACGGAGCGAACGAAGTTACTTGAATGTAATGAAACGTTTAAAATTCAGCAACCACTGTATTATTCCCGCTGCACATACCACCAGTTCGCACACACATTGCAGCTGCGATCGTTGTTTCGCTTACAGCGGTATTGCTCAAGTTAGCGCGTGCGGACTTGACCCTTCTCTGGATCGCACTGCGCAGCCACTCGCTAGCGCTTCCGCAACAGCCCAAACAGTCAACAGCTGTGACGCCTAACCCGCGGTTCGTAGGCAGTGCAAAAACGCATCGGGTCAACTGCGTTTCTCCAGAGCGGTGCAGAGGGAGTCTCCACGGGTTCGAAGAAAGGGGAAAGTAAGGAAAGGGGTGCCTTGGCTGCGGCGTAGCGGTAAGGCGGGAAAGGTCGCGGGAGAAGCTAAAGCCCCCTCTCCATGCAACTTTTCTGCGAGCTCGCACTTAATTATCTCGTGATAACCATGCGCGGCCGCTCCGAAGATATCGGAATGCGCGTGCATTCCCACATGCTCCAAAAAATAAACCCGATTCGTGGGCACATTTCTTCTCACCCAACAATTGCGATGCTTCGTATCACGTACGCTCAACTGGGCTGCCGTTATTTTTTTACAGCGAAGCTGTTAAGGGCTACTTTCCCCACTATCGTGTCCGCGTGTATAAAAAAAAAATCTCGAAGATAGTGCAATGCCGGGCCGACACGCGGCGGAGGTGAAGCGCAGACGTTAAGCAGTCCAGATACGTAGGCCGATCCCGAAAATAGTGCAATACCGGGCCGACCCACGGCGGAGGTGCAGTTGGCGATTAAAGGGCCCACATCATCCTTCTTCACGGAGTGTAATGGCACTGAGTTTTTTAGAAAGCTATTGGACAATCGCGCGCCGCAGATCGTCACCACAGCTTACATATCTCACTGAACTTGCCGCCCTCCAAGTTATACCTCTGTCACACGGCACATGTAATGTCATTCACAGTAAATGACATTCATACCGAATGACATTGCGGTCATGCGCTCCCTCTCTACACGGGTATACAAAATGGCATTCGCAGTTGATGGCGATGTTTATCGGCACCTTGCACACGCAGGCAGTCGGCAATCGACATGCATACTTTCAGGTTGCTCTTCGCCCGGCGCAAATCGGTGAGGTGACATCTCGCACTTTCAGCAGCGCGCGCGTCTCGTCGCCGGTCCAATGCGCTTTCCGCTTCGCATTCTCTGCTGACGATGTTCTGAATGTGTTCCGATTTTTCGTGCTAGTAATGTCCGCCTATTCGAATAATCCAGCTCAAGGATAAGAATTATGCTAGCCCCCCCCCCCTCCTCCCCCCCGTCACAGGCGATTTTTAATGATTCCATAAAACTTCAAAATGATCACCCTGTGTACTCAGTGACAGTGCTTGCGATTCCCAATCCGAGTTAGTGCGTACATACCACGCCTTTGGTTTTGTATTCTGGTAATGCTACATTGCGTTTTTATTTTCGTGTAAATGCGATATACGCTTTTCCCCGTCGAGTTGTGCATGCACCATCTATTTTGCAGTGCGTGAAGTACTCTCCGTTAAACTTACCAGCAGTGGTAGAATTAATGTAGGGGTACATGCTTCAATGTCCTCTCCGGCTCGCAGAGTATTTGGAATGGCGCTAACTTGTTTTCCTTATACGTATACATTTCGGTGAAGTTGGCGCCACGAGGAACAAACGGTAATTTAAGAAAGAATAGCTTGGCCTAGCTTGATTACATTTCATTGGAGTTCCAGTACTTGTGAGGAGGTCTTGCATATGTACGATGCCTTATAGTCACCCTAAGGTCTGCTGACTGCCAAAGTACCCAGGTTTGCGCCAGGCGCCCATTTCAATGCGGTGAAGCCTAAAGCGCTGCGCAGCACTTGAGTCGATTCAGAGGACGTTAATCCTTATAGGCCAGGCGCTCTTTTTGGTTTATTACTCAATCAATTTTTGTCGTCTAGAATCACGTGGGCTTCGGCGCCGGGGGGAAGCAGCTGTAGGACCATGACGATCACCTGCAGATGAAAAAGAAAAAAGAAAAAAATGGAAACACAATAAGACTCTTCCTAGGTGCTCTGTCAGTGAGCTACAGTCTTCCGTGTGCTTCAGTTATAGTTACAGCCCAAAGTGTACGAACCACTATAGCGAAAACAATTTCCGTGGAATTCGAGCGCCTAGCCACACACACACACAAAAAAAATGGGGGTAGATTGCACGGCTTGCGAGGATGTGCACAAGCTGCAAGTGCAAGTATCGATTCAAGGCTATGCGCAAAGATGGTAAATGAGTTATTTCGCCAGTAATGCGTTCCGCAGATTTCTGGACAGTATCAAAGGGGCGGCGGATGTGAATCGTTGCCTCGTAGGCCTTACCTAGCCTTGAGGCGCCGAGCTATGAGAAGTAGACAGTACGAGTTCGCATCATATTATCAGGGCCCGTAACAGACGTTAGGGTTATGCCAGGAAAAATATGAACAGAAGGCGCCTGTGCGCTTTCAGCCACGTCGCGCGGGAAGGCCGACAGCCGGTACACATTAAAAGGCCACAGAAACAAGAGTAAATGCAGAAAAATTTAACGGGATTTAAAGTAATTGTTCACTGTTCGAACTAGCGACGAAAGCGAAGCAACTGTCTTTGGCAGCAGCAACAAAGAGCTTTCCTCTCTCTCCATCTCTATCTTTCTCTCTCTCTCTCTCTCAGACATATTGAAGGGCTGCTCCTTTGCATCAGAGAAAAAAAATGTCACCGTAACATACTGTCATCGCTTCAACCAACGATTTTCGCGCTAAAAGACACTTGATTTACATGGCCACGAAGACGAGCACTTCCGTGCATGTGCTTTGACCGATGAATGCCGTGAAGCTTAGACGTCTGGTGTTTTTTCATTGTGTGAAATACCCTCAAAAGCGGTGCCTCGAACAGCAAACCTACAAGAAGGCTTTGCCTGCGGCACTTGTTCCGGTGCGCTAACATATTATAGAAGGTGACGGCAAGCTTACGCCACCTTTCTGTCACCACACTCCAGCTGTACTGCAGCGTGAGTAGAATTGCGGTGTGACATGAACCGCAACCATAGGAGCGGCAACATTTCTATTCGACGCACTCTAACGGTATCATCTGTATGGTATGCAGGCGCAGGATTACCTTGCGCTTGGCAAGCGGCTCTCCCATGAGAAGCAGCTCCTCGTCCCTGAGAAATTCACCACTGATGGACATGACCGGCACTTGCGGGAACAGTTCCACTAGCGCCTGAAGTTCCTGCGTATCCTCCATGGAATTCTGCAGGACGATAACAAACGTGTCCCTGGGGCTCGGGCTGGGGGTGCTGTTGCTGCTGTTGCTGTCTCGGCTGCAGCTGCTGGTGCTGCTGCCGACTGGATTGCGTCGAATACTGCTGGGGGTACTGGCGCGACGACTGCTGCGAGTGTTGCTGCGGCAGGGGCTGAACTCTCGACGAAAACTGCTGAGCAGGCTGCGGACACGCATTGCATTGCGTTGCTGGAACAGGCGCATAAAGGACACGGCCACAACCCTCCCCGTATGTTCTTCTTTCCAGTGAGTTGTCAGGCAGCGTCCGTCCTCCATGGGGATACGGAACGAGTGGAACAGCATGACACCCGGGGCCACATTCCGCAGGCACGGGTCTTCCACTGGGCGCCGCAGAACAGCGCGTCGCAGCAGCTTGGACAGTTTTTCCAGCCGGCTGCGCTTGAAACTGCACTGGCGCCGGTACGGGGGCGCCGGGACACCGGGAGCCTCCGTAGCAGGGCACGATTTGCTGCTGCCCGCCACTGCTTCCCCCGGAGCAGCACGGCTGCTGGTGCTGCTGTTGCTGCTGCTGCTGCTGGGACGGCGGTGGCACGGCGTAGGCGGCGACGGGCCGAACAGGAAGGCTCCCGTTATTCCCCGGTGCACACTGCACGCCTTGGTAGGGTCGTCCCGAGGTCGCATAGTTATAGTTTTCGACCGGTGGTACACAACCACACACCTTGGCGAGAGCTGGCTCTGCACCTGTTGCACAACTGCAGGAGCGTAAGAGGACAGCAGCCCGTTAGCTGCCCGTTCAGACACGCACGACGGCGGCTGTGGAACAATTACAGTGGCTCAATTTCTCAGGGTGCATCGTTAGCGTACACGTAAGCTGCCTAGCGAACCATCGGCTGCACCACCCTAAGAGAACAAGGACGTCAAATGTGCGGCAAATGTGACGCCTAGGTTTCTGACACCGGCCTATACAAGTATGGTTACAAGGTGCGATGCGGGTCATTGCGGTTCGTGCTCGAAACTACGGTTACGTCTGCGCGCATCACGTTTTGCGCACGAACGCTATAGCCAACTGTTGCGTTGCGCGTATGAAATCAGTTCGAATCCGGCAAGCTTGGCTGTTAGTCGGCCTCTTCAAGGTGGACTCTAATGACTACAAAGATCACCGCGTGTCATTTTTCACTGAACACATCTTAAATAGCACCATTACAAACCCTGCGACTTCTTGGGCGCACGTACGTTTCAGACAATTACGCAATATCGAAGCACATTGCCTACATGTGTGGCAGGTAGTGCGAGTTGATAATCCATGCTGTTGTTAACCTTAGCGCGGATTAGACGCAGAAAAAAAGTGAGAGAGAAAAATGAATGCATAGGCGACGCTACGTGTGTGCCACCTCTACGAGTAAGTGTTTTCATTGTCTGCGTCTCCTTCGCGCTGTATATATAGTTTACAATAACTGGCACGTGATATAGAGAACCATATGAATTCATTCACCTAAGTGTTGCAGCGGCGAGGGAGACCAATTATAGTTTACTGAATTGCTACTATACTTTGGTGAACTCATAGGTAGAAAATAATTGACAGTTGCTACTGGAAAGTTGCTTCTGTAAGGAAAGTCCTGGCAACGCTATCCGTGTAATCTACAAAAAAAAACTGCCTTCGAGAGCCATGCCCTAGTAGATATCCAGCCATTTCTCTGTAGACGTTGGTGCCGGCGCACTGAACAGACACTGCCCTTGTCTTCGCCAGATGCGATGGCGGATGTGAGCTGACAGACTGACAAACTACGCAGCATTCTACTCGTTCGCTACATTCTGCTTGCATTTCTTGGCGTGAAAGCAAGCACAACTTCCTATAGTTTCATCTGAGCTTTCGCTCTGGTAGCATAACATCACACACCCGACCCGAGTAAACAAGGAGGTTTTCTTTTTTTTTTATCGTTAAGAAAACTTTAATAAAGAATATTAACGTCACTAGCGCGAGGCGGATATTATCTGCCAGAGAAATCAAATTAAATTATCAAATGATTGAAAGGTTTCGTTAATTAACTTATACAAGAATCATTTTTACGGCACATACTGCAATTTACGAATTGTAGCGGGTGAGTTCGCAAGTCGTATCCACTGGGAGCGAATTTTGAGGATGGCACCAGTTTCGAGATGTGCGTTCCCATAGTTTGCGACTAAATGCATTGTTCCGGTAATTTTTGAGCTTCAATGCATAAAGGGCCTTCTGCTAAAAAAACAAAAAAGCAAGTGCAATTCAACAGTGTTTTTACCCCCCATTTGACAGCATTTGCCTCAAGTTGATTCTGAAATTCGTTCCAAGTGGGTGTGCCTGGTGAAATCACTAGATCCTATTCGTATATCGTAATATGTGTGCTAAAATAAATATATAGAAACTTTATTAGTAAAATGTTGTTAATAAGTAAATTATCCATTTCGATTTCCAGTGTAAGTAATATCCGCCTCCGTTGGAGTAGGTAATCCAGTTCATTGACTAAATTTGTGCTATATATCTTAAGCGATTTTTAAAATTTCTGTTAACGTTAATAAAAAAAACACCCTCTATACAAATAATTCTATCAGTGGCTTTCCATTTTGAAAACAACAATGAAGCAACTTGGTTTGGCACTCGGTGTCGCTCTATCAAGGAAAGCCTTCATAGTGTGCGTGTGCGTGTGCGTGTGTGTGTGTGTGTGTGTGCGTGTGTGCGTGTGTGTGTGTGTGTGTGTGTGTGTGTGCGTGTGTGTGCGTGTGTGCGTGCGTGTGTGTGTGTGTGTGTGTGTGTGTGTGTGTGTGTGTGTGTGTGTGTGTGTGTGTGTGTGTGTGTGTGTGTGTGTGTGTGTGTGTGTGTGTGTGTGTGTGTGTGTGTGTGTGTGTGTGTGTGTGTGTGTGTGTGTGTGTGTGTGTGTGTGTGTGTGTGTGTGTGTGTGTGTGTGTGTGTGTGTGTGTGTGTGTGTGTGTGACACTCCTAGAGCAATATTTCTAGATGACTTTAGCGAGACAATAATAATAATAACTTGCGCTGTATTAGCAAATTACGCTTCAGAAATGCCAAAGCACCCACTTTTACGGTAAGAAAAAGAAGCTTTGTAAGGCGGGAAATAAATACAAACTCGGAAGGCGGCTAGTGACGCCTCCGTGGAGATCTCAGCACCGGCTCTTCACGACGTCACAGGTTTCGACAGCGTTTGTGTAGTTTTAGTTAATTGTTTATCATTGGAGAAGGACTACACTGCACTCTAAAAGAACCGATGTCTCAACCTAGCAAGTATCGAGAACTTTTTGTGAAGCCGAAATGGTCCAAATACGGAAAAAAAATTGTTTTTTTTTTAATCCTCGACGTCACATGTATTAGCGTTGACGTTTGGCCGCAGAATTCTAAAAAAAAAAAAGAAGTTGGGCCTTCATTTTTTCAATAACCGTCCTTTTCCCTTCCGTAGATACGAATGAATCTAGATTTTTTGCAATCATTGTATTCTAATCTGGTTCCAACCGAGTGGCAGAAAAGCCCATATACCTGCCGCTGTCGCTTTCCAATGTCGCACTAAAGGCGCCCATACGCTTGAAGCAAATTAAGGTACGGCAAATCAGCGACTTGAAATTGACCACGTATAGCACGCGCAATGCATCCGCAAAAACTGCGCCGAAAAACTGAGGTGTCGTAAGAGCGCAGAAAGTGTATTGATTGATTGATTGATTGATTGATTGATTGATTTATTTATTGATTGATTTATTGATTGATTTATTGATTGATTGATTTATTGATTGATTGATTGATTGATTGATTGATTGATTGATTGATTGATTGATTGATTTATTTATTTTAACGTCCCAAAGCAGCGCTGCATGGTGACATGAGAGACGGCGCCCGCGGAGTAATTTCGCCCACCTGGGTTTTTTTAACGTGCGCTTAAATCTCAGCATGTACAAGCGTCTTTGTTTCTTTTTTTTTTGCATTCTGCCCCCCATTTGTACAAGTTACATCTGTCCAGGTTGCGGAGCCAAAGTACGAAACTGAACATAATTAAGGCACATTTTCACCGAGCCGCGTCCTTGGGTCATTTCTCGGTAAGCGCCGTTCTAAGCGATAAAATGACTTCGAATGATAAGCCGCGGGCTTTTATTTCTATAGAGGAAAACTGTCTAAAACCCCGTAACGCCCACTCACTGTAATCTCGTATGAACATTTGTGTTGCCAAAGACCAGTGTATTATCGGCCACGGTACGCACAGAGGCTGTGGCGTTGCACTGCTGAGAACAATGTCACGAGTTCGAACCAGCGGCCGTGTCGGCCACATTCCGGTGAAATCAAAATGCAAAAAAGCGCCCGTACACTGTGCATTTGGAATGCTCGTTAAAGAACCCGAGGTGGTCAAAATTAATCCAGAGTCCTCCACTACAGCGTGCCTCATAATCAGATCGTAGTTTTTTGCGCGTAAATGCAATCCAAAAATTTAATTTCAATTTTCTGTTTAATTAAAGTATGTTCGCATGGCGAAACGCACGGCGGCGCACTAAGCGCGTGTCCACTTACCAGCCTTTTCGTCCTTCGGGTTGGACGAATACGACAGGAAACCGAACGTGGGGCTGCACCCCGCTTGTTGGGCAATTTGGATAAATCGCCGGAGATCCCGGCAGAAGTCTTCCAGAAACTTTGGGAGCCCGCTTGCCGTGGTTTGGCATTTTTCCTCCGATTTTATCTGCGAGAACCGATCGGTAATAGATAATTACTACTGTCTCGCTGCTGTGTAACCCGGCACACATGAGTAAAGTATAGCGGATCCCTTAATCGGGCTTACCAAAGATATATTTACCGGAACTGTCAGCGCTGAAAAACCCTGGTTCGAGACATCAATTGCAGAGATGTGAACTATGCCAGAGATGTACGCCAACAAGAAATAGTATGATGCGACGCGTACACATGATTTTTTTTAATTAACGCAGTCTTTCGATAATTTATTTAACCGGTGTTCCGGTGCTTTATTCAACACTCGTCCCTTCGGCGCGGCGGACACTACATATGGGCGAGCAGCCATCGCGCAGTCCATTCGCTAATGAACAGAAGTTGGGGTTAATTAACCTTTTTAACACATTGGTTTTAGGTGCAATGGCGCCATTCCTGTATCTAAGCGGGGCGCCGCAGGTGGTTAGAGCAACTTACGATATCTTCAGCGCATCATCCGTTGTTGGGATACCCGTCGACAAAAACTTAACCCTTTTACCGCTACGATTCCGAAAACTGGGCGCACGTAGAGCAGCGCGGAAGCGCCACCCACGTGACCTTTCCCGCCTCGATTGGTTTCTGTATGCAAACAGGAACGCAACTGGGCGCACCGCCTCCGCGCAACTCGCATCGCGCGAAGTTCAGCTGTCTGCGGCACGGTTTTACTCGCGAAGCGCACAACAACGATTGGGATGCCAGTGAGCTGCTTTACGTCACGACTGCGTCGAGAGATCACATGGGCAATGCTTCCGGGAACATAGTAGAGATCAGTGCTTCGAGGCTCTCTTCGTGCTCCCACTTTAGGAATCGGAACGGTAAAAGGCGAATTTTGGTCGACGAGTATCGACGCACGATATTTTTTTTTTATACTTGCGTAAGTTTTTCTACAGCCTTCTGCAGCTAGAACGGAGAAACGAAAAAACAAAACAGTATTTTCCATATGTCGGCAATCAACGAATCCTCGTGCTACCCGGATATGAAAACTCTTGATCATAGGCGGAAATTTTTCATTTTTCCGGGAGGGGGAGGGGGGGGCGACCAGCTCTACGAACCCCCCCCCACACACACACACACACACACACACACACATATATATATATATATATATATATATATATATATATATATATATATATATATATATGTTTATTTATTTATTCCACTCGAAACTTCGTGTGACCTCGAAGAATTGTTCACTGAAATGACACCCTTATATAAGCATTTTCAAGACCTCATAGTAGGGGACAGATCAATTTCACAGCCTGAGTCCTCTCCCAACACCATGAATCTGGCATCTCTCGGTGGTGTAATCTTCCTTCGTGTAATTGTCGTATTACTTCGCTATCACTAATACTACTTCGCCTTTCCGGCGAAACTGCAGCCCCTCTCTGTCTTTTTTTTTTTTTTTCCGTGAGTCCGAGTATAAGCGCTGCTGCGCATGACTGCTGTTGATTCGGATTTCGAGTGAATCCGGCTTGGCCTCATTTCGGTTAATAAGTGAATTATACAGGGTGCCACAACTATCATGCTCCAAGACTAAAAAGAGAGCAGTTGTGTTACTCGAAGAAAACCTAGTCCATATTGTTTCCAGTACAGTGCAGTAGACGCCAGTAATTATTTCGTGCCTGAAATTTAATTCGACAATTGGAATTAATTATCTAATTCGAGAAGTACTGTCCTAATTATCAAAATGTCAATGAGAAAAGTATAGGCACCCCCAGGTACCCCCAATAACATCTAACTGCTGTTTTTTCAGCTACGTAATTGCGTGCAATTTTTTTCGACTGGCAAACAACCCTCACGAAATGCGAAAAATACCACGTGACTGCGCTCCCACCCGCATCATAAAGCAGCGCCCTCAAATAAGCTGATTGAAAGCAACTGCACTGCCTGTAGCAAACCCGAAGAGAGAGCACATTGCCTGATAATCATCACCTTTGCAGCTATTCCTTCCTCTCTACATCACACTTATTATCCGTCTCTCAAGGACGATTGATCACATTGGTAACAAAAGCCCCTTGATAACGCGCCGAAGCACCGCTCCGATCACGCACGAAACACGAAAAGCAATGTAATAGTCATGGCATGTTTCAAAATACCGGCTTTACTCGCACCGCATCGACAGAGTGCTCGCACAGCTATATTTCGCGCCAGAAACTTCCTTAGAACCAAAGCCAAATTAAAGTGACGGTTTTAGTTTTCATGTGCGTGTATACGTGCTGCAAAACAGTTTCGTGGCATAAAATAAAGACGAAATAAACAAACCAGGAAGCGGACCACGCGTTGAGAAAACGCAAAACCGATGTGTACGAAAGTAAATAACCACTGCTAAATGAGCTGAATTGGCAATCGGGACGCCTGCACAAAAAACAAACAAAAATATATACATCAGATTTCAGTGTGCCGTTATCTATGAATTCGTAAGCACCGTTGAACACCAGCTGCTGCCTAGAGGACGTGTTCGAATAGGTCTCCTGCAGCTACGTAGTACTGAGTCCGCTATATCACATCTTCTGTGGCTCTGATGATGGCCGATGCTCGAATTCTACGCAGAAATCCGTTATCCTTGTCTTGAGCTGATTTGACGTCCATCTCGATCATGTAAGCACGATCTTTCACATAAGCCCAAAGAAATAAATCGAGTGGAGAGAGGTCAGGTGACCTAGCCGGCCAATTTACAGGCCCGTGTCTTCCAATCTATTGCGCATGAAAAGTCGCATCCAGCCAGTTTCATGCTCGGCTGCTGCTGTGTGCTGGTACTTCATCTTGCTCATACCACAGAAGTGGAAGACGTGACAGTGGGACTTCGCCGAGAAACTCATCCACCACTCCTTCAAGGATTTTGTCCACATAACGCTGTCCAGTCAGTGTGTGATCGAAGAAGATGGGACTGATTATAGCACCGGCGTAAATTCCGCACCCCCATTGAACGACCGCAGGTATTGGTGCCGATTGTGTTTTACTCAGTGCACATTGTAGTCACTCCAACAGTGTGCATTATGCAAATTTAGCTCGGCGTTCTTGTGAAAATTGGCTTCCTCTGTGCACATGATGTTGCTCAAGAAGTCCGGTGACTCATCGGGTTTGGTGAGGACCCAATTTGAGAAATCTAGGCGATTCTACAGGTCCCTATCTTCCAAGCCCTGGTGCTGGTTAAGGTGGTATGGGTGAAAGGCCATCCTCCAAGCTGATGACTTAGAAATTGGTACCTGGATGGCCACGTCCCACACGCTAGCATGAGGGTTTGAGGCCATAATTGCTAGAACATCCGTGCATAGGCTAGCACTCAAAGATGAAGTCCTAGGTCGCTGTTTCTTGAGGCTTACGATTTGTCTCAGGTTTTCATCACTTCTGATGATAGTCGACGCGTTTAGTCTTCCGCCTCACTTTCACGACTGATATATATTTGCGGCCTTCTTATTGTCATCTGCAGTTCCCAAGACAAGGATCATTTTACCTTCTGCTCTTTGGACAAAGACATGGCGACTGGGAAGAAACAAAACGCACCTTGAAACATTTGTACTCACATTGTCAATGCACTTTTGTGGTGATAGGTTTTGTGGCAAAAAAAAAGGAACCATCCCTGCAGTTTATCTACGTTAAGACAAACGCTATCACAGCTTTTTTCTTACACCAAACGCGACGTGCTACTTCAGGCGAGGCACGGCAGATAAGGCACTAGCTCAAGCACGGTGTCTTACAGCGACGCTATATATGGCTAGCCGATTCGTCCGTCCGTCCGTCTGTCGCCTGTACGCAGAAAACTCCTCCTGCGTAACCCCATGCGAATGCGCGAAAAAAGGAAAGCGAAAGTGAGGCGCGGGATTGGCTGCGCCAGTAGTGACGTCGCTGCTCTCCGTCGCAGTAGATGGCCCGCGCAGCAGTTTCTTTCCGGCCCCCGAAATGGGTAGGCCACGCGTCAAACGTACTCTTGAGGAGCAGGCAGCTTTCGATCAGCAACGCCGCGAGTAGAACCGGGAACGAGCTCGTCTACGCCATGCAGATGCTGCAGCCCAGGCACAAGAACAGGGTCGTGCAGCCGAGCGCCTCCCGAAATGGGTAGGCCACGCGTCAAACGTACTCTTGAGGAGCAGGCAGCTTTCGATCAGCAACGCCGCGAGTAGAACCGGGAACGAGCTCGTCTACGCCATGCAGATGCTGCAGCCCGGGCACAAGAACAGGGTCATGCAGCCGAGCGCCTCCCGAAATGGGTAGGCCACGCGTCAAACGTACTCTTGAGGAGCAGGCAGCTTTCAATCAGCAACGCCGCGAGTAGAACCGGGAACGAGCTCGTCTACGCCATGCAGATGCTGCAGCCCGGGCACAAGAACAGGGTCGTGCAGCCGAGCGCAAGCAGCGACTGCGTACCGAGGGTACGGCAGCCTACCAAGCCGTCGTTTAATGAACAGTCGGGATTAACCCAGTGATAAACACCGGGGCCGCAAGTTTCAGCTTCGCTGGTTCCCATCTGTACGGAGTGCTTGGGCGGTGATTTTTTTTTCTTTATTTACTTCATTTCGTTCTGGCTAACTCAGAAGGAGCCTGTTCGAGGGCTCTGTTTATGATGCAAGTGGGAACGCACTCACATGGTATTCGCCTTATTTCCCAGGGTTTATTTATGAGTCGGAAAAAAGAGTACGCAATTACTATGTCGCTGAAATTACCGCAGTTAGATGTCCGTTGGGTGTTGCTACAAATACCTAATTGACGCTTTGATAATTATGATAGTACGTCTCGAGTTAGATAATTATTTACAATTACCTGATTAAATTTCAGTAACGAAAAAATTACTGGAGGCTGCTCCACTGTAATGGAAACAATATGCACTAGGTCTTCTTCGAGTAACGCTTTGCTTTTTTTTAAATCTTGGTGCATGATGGTTACTTGGGACACCCTGTATTTATTTATGACCTCTGCATGGAAGTGACGATGTTTTCATCCATAATAAATGTTGTAAATTACTAGAAGTGCTTTTTAATGAGTCGTTCGCTTTGCTTACTGGAAAGAGAAGAGATATATTGAGGCCCATATCATTGACGTGTATTTCACACACCGTTGATAAAAGACTCTGCTGAAGGGGTCACTAAAGCCTATAGTTTCTTTTTCAGGGTCAAAAAAGCACGCAAAGCATTTTGAAGCTAGGTGAACATACAGCAACATATTCATTCTCTAGGCATAAGCTATCCGTACCTTTAGAAATAATTGTTAATTGGCTACCTCCTTCTCTTTAAAAGTATAATAAAGTTCGTCCTGTGTATATATCTAAAAATATTGTGTATGTGCATGGTGTTTACTGTGGAAATTGAAAACAATGTTGAAGTGAGAAAATACGGATGAGTCAGGCGTCGCTGGTACTTCTAACGCGCTTGTTCTCCTGTTGTCAGGATTTGCAGGAATAAAGCAAACCATGAATTAAAATCCGTGCACGTCCGGGCCAACAATGATGCAGTAAGCTATTAGCCGCAATAAAATGTAAGTGAAAAGGTCGAGGCAAGTCAAAAGAAACCTCAAATGATGTGGGTGACAAAACTCTGGTAATGACACGTTAGGTGGGGCGATGGGGCAGGCTTCGGCATCGCCGGGCGGGAGGGCTCCCCCCCCCCCGGAAAACTCCGGAGGGGATCGCCATGAACCAAAAACCGTCTTTCTTTTTTTCCCTTCTGTTGGTATCATTCCTGTGCGAAAAAAAATGCAAATCGAGTCATCCAGGTTTAGTTCCGGTTCACGCAAATGTTTCCTTTTTTTTTCATGCTGTCGCTTTCGCTCCTATTGCAGTTCGATATCCTGCCAAATGGTCGGTGCCCACGATTTCGTTCTTTTGTTCACCCATGAAATCTGTTCGGCGGTAACCGGAGGCCGACGAAACAAGCGTCGTTAGACGTTTCACGCTAACTCTCACCCTCTCCGCGATAGGTGTTGAGGCACTGTTGCGTACAGAATTTCCATGCCGGAGAAGCTCGCGAGAGGAGCTCCATCTTGTTCGCGGCGCTCTTGGCACCTCATGAAAAAGGCTCCAGTAAAGTACGCGACAGCGAGCGCCTCGGGGCTTCCTATACGTTTTCTACGCCCCCACATCCCTACGCCGCTTTGTGTAGCGTCGCTAATATGCGGCTTTCGATCGCTCCATCTTCGCCAAACTATAAGCTTCGGCTGCAGAGGTAGCCCTAACGACGTCGATTTCGAACCAACCAAACCTGCTTCGTACAGGCATGCACGTGTAATTATAATTTACTTCTTCCTGGGTGTCGCTATTCTCGATAGCTGAACGGGCGCGCCTTCCGCTCGAAGCGCGTGCCCCATGGCTCGACTGACCAAAAGACGAGGGCCCGCGACGCTGCCTAACGCCTCCCCCTCAAAACTGGCGCCGGACTTCCGACTCACGTGGCAGTAGCAGAGGTAGCGCAGCTTCCGCCTCAGAAGACCGAGGCTAATGGCTTGCCAGAGGCGGCAGACCTCGCTCGTGTTGAACAGGTCGCTGACGGGCACGTATTCGAGGATCTGGCTCACCACGAGGTAGTCAGCGCAGGCAACGCTGTCCATCCATGCACTCGGCTGTTCAGCCGCTGCACCCGGCGCCCAATTTTGTTCGAGTCAGCGGAGCCGCTGCGTCACATGCGAGCCCTGGCCGAATGGAGCGCCTTCTTGCTCGTCGTCTTCGCGCACTCCGCGGGAGGCGCAAGAGCCCGCGCGTCACCTCTTCGCTTTCTTCTTCGCTGACCCGCGCGGAGCTCGGCTCAGCGAAGGGTCGTTATCGCAGCGTTATAATATTAGTGCAGCGGGCTGGGCGCTGTCCGTTTTCCTCCACGGCACGGCGTGCTCTGCCTCGTCAGTCCATCTATTTGAGTTCGTTGCCGCAATGTCGGAACCTCTCACAGGGTCAAAGCAGAGGGAACTTGAGTCAACTTTCGCCGGCTGCGAAAATCCAATGGTTCAGGTAGCGACGAAAGTTATGGACGCTTGCTGTTTGAATATCACTGTACAAGCAGCGCGAACGCGTAAGCGCAGCGAGAAATTGAAGACGCTGGTAGGCTTCAGCAATTTTGTTACCGGCCTCGCGACAGCAACATCAGAACATTCGTGAAAAACACTGTCACATGTAAAAAAAAAGTATCCAATTGGAGCAACATAGATATAGAATACGCCACACTCGGCGAGCGCGCCCTTCATGAACGCTTTGAACGTCCCAACGAAGCTATATTCGGAATGTCATTCGTGACTTCATCTCTAAAATACCCAATTACCTGTGCGGGACTTCACTCTTTTGGCGTTTACGTTTCGAACTTGTGAGCTGTTTACCACCGCGCTGGGAAATGCGCCGATTTCGCCTCCGGACTGCTGTCTACTTCACATGCGGACGAAGTCTCTTCCACAGGTGGCGCTGAATTCGCTAAAGCACAATATACATAGCAGCTATTATTGAGGAACTAGAAGACACACCAAGAGGATGGTATTACAATGATGTTCACCGTACTATGGCAAGAAAAATTAACTTGAGAAAGAAAATGTCCGGTGGAGAGAGACAGGAAGACCATGTGGATGGCGGAACAGGAAAACCAGGGAGGCAATCGAAAAGTGGTGCAAAGAGCGCCCAGAGAACACAGACATGCTAAACGGAACAGCTATCTTAGCAAAAAACAGACGTAAAACCGGCATTGTGTCGATGGAAGGAATGGAAAGGAGAGAACCTGGCCGAGAAAAGTATCAAAAGCGCAAATGATAACTGGATTTTATGACTATATATACGTAAAAAGCAAAACAAAAGAACAATAGACCACCAAGGATATAGTGACCGCTAACAACATTATGCCGTGGTTTTTACTGCATGCGATTATCCTCCACCACGGAGCCCCTCGTGCGGCGATAAGTGATGGGGTCGGCCGTGATCCGCTGACATTGTGGAAGAGTTACTACGCTTTTCTATAGATCTCAAAATATCGCCATTGCACGCCTTACCAGTCGCAAGCCAAGGGGCCTAACTGAGCGCACAAATTGTACCCTCGTCAACATGCTTTCAATGTATGTCTCAGCAAATCAAAAGAACTGGGATGCCGAATTACCTTTCATTACGTGTGCGTTCAACACCGCCACGCATGAAGCCACAGGATATGCGCCTTTATTTCACCTCTGCGTTCGCCATCCTCAAAGTTTTCTCTACACCATACTTCCTTTTTCGCCTGACTGAGATGCTTCTGTCGCCCCGAAAAAACACATCGACTTGCCAGACTCAGAACGCTCTCGTCGCATGCTCATTCAAAAGGCTCGCTACGACGCTCAGCAACTGTCAGTCAGCTTCGCCACAGGTGACTTCGTGCGGCTAATGGACACCAGTTATGGCAAAGGAACTCCACCAAAACCTTCTCTCTAAGTACTCGGGTGCATTCGTCATTCTCAAACGCTTGAGTGACGTGGCCTACGCCATCGCCAAAGTGACGGCTGATGACCGCCGTTCTCGCAAGACGCGAGTTGTGCACGTCGCACTATTGATGCCCTATCACCAACGGACAATTTGATTCGGTGGGCTTCTTCTGCCCCGGAGAGATGTAACACGGCGTTTGCGGAACGTAGAAGAGGAAGAACAACGGGCACGAGGGATTGATGATCGACATGAATAGACTGAAATTGGTTTCTCCAAATTCTTTACTGGCATTATGTTTATGGTCTCCTTGATAACAACCTCATTCAGAAATCTTCCTTCTGTTATTTTGACTGCTCGCGCGCATACTTGTCCAGTTATCCTAGTATCTCCTTTTGTTTTTACATTTTAATTTGCGTTTCTCCTTTTAAAATAAGGGTTGTCTTAAGCTACCTTTTGCCCCCCGATTCCCTTGTGGGTACGAGCCATAATATAGAATCATCATCATCATCATCATCATCATCACCACCGGCTACTTCGGGCGGTCACCCATGTTCTTTCTCTGATACCCTTTTACTTCTTCGTACGTTAAATAAATCCACCACATTTGTAACAATGCGTATTTGGAAGAATGCCACCACGCGAGACGCAATCTGGGCTTTCGTGAAGAGCATAGCAAAGAATCAGGGACATTTTGTTCAGTTTCCCGCTTTCACCAACACATGGCGTATCAACCTTGAAGATTTCGAAAATCGCGCTATGGCGTATGCCATGACGCACAACTAAAGAAAACACAATAAAAAGAAGCACACACTGAGACTGTCGCTTCCCTTCGGCACATGGAAGCGATAGCGCTTATATATCAGCGTCATCTCGAAGACGGCCAACCACTTACTTTACTGGCAACGAATCGACGATTTTGCTAGACACCTGGCCAGACAGCACATCGGCATTTAGGAAAGGTGTCATGCCGAGATCCCGCGAAGCTTCCGTTGAATATGTTTCTTTTTTTCATTCGAAAGCTTGCCCGTAGGCAATACAAAGGATGTTAAGTGTACGCGAACAGATTCATCTCATAGAAAAAATCTAGAAGTGAACGATGTGGTCCATGAAATTAATGTTCAAGGTCGGGTGGGCGGCCGGGCCGTAGGCCTGTTGCCAGGAGGTGGCGGTGAAGGCTTAGATGAAGTCCTGGGCACGTCCATAGCAGGTGTGTCACTGTCACACTTTGGATTTTTGTGTTACAGAATGGGCACGATGCTCCGTAAGGACCATGGTACTGTTATGGCCAGAGAGCGGTCACAGACGGAGTGAGCACGACCCCGATAACGTAACCTCCTCTCGGCGGGTTAACCAACCAGGGAGGTGTGACCCACACGGAGGTATAAAAGATCGAGTGGTACGTCGGAGGTTTTCCTTTTCTTGGATCAGTCGTCCGCAGGCGTCTTCAGGAAAATGCGGAAGTGCATACGTTGTAATCTGTGGGTGGGTTACCATATCCGCTTCAAGGAGACCCGGCATGCGTTTGAGCGTGCGTGTCTGCGAAAGTCGCGATCAACTTGAAGGTGATCGCGCGAGCATCGACCGGCGGGCCTTCCAAGCAGCATAGCGGCCGATTTCGGAACTGCGAAGATAAAAATTGCGCGGCCTTCTTCCCCTATTATGCTGTTCCAGGCTGCAACCATCACCCCCAAGACCAACTCGCCACATTTTTGTGTTTGTTTCCCTTTCATGGCAATGATCTGTGTGCGTCGCTTCCTCATGCATATTTTAGCTAACAATGACGCCTCTGCGCAAAAGCTCATAACGGAATCGAAATGAATTCGCAGGTTATGCCGTGAACGGTGACGGGAGTGACAGCTTTTCAGGGAACACCAAAAGAGAGAGAGGGGGAGCTATCTGATGTTTCCCTCTCGACCGACGGTGATGACGTAACGTGGCGCTGTTCCTAGTTTTGGTCGCCGTTCGGGCGATCACCTTCAAATCGATCGCGACTGTACATTTTTGTGCGTGGGTGCATGTGTGGGCGCGAGCAGCGAAGAGTGGTCCTCCCAAGAAAATATGCACGAGCTCTGCAGCTTTTGAAAAAATATCTCCTTTATGTCCGCAAGTGAACTGCGTAAAGCACTTTAAGACGCTGAAAGAAAAAACAACGAACTGAAAGAAAGCCTGAGGCAGGCGAGTAGGAAGTTGAAGGCGAGTTCAAAAAAAGCGAGGAAGCTGGAGGAGAACCTTTCTTTATTGACCGCGAACCTTAAATTCCTTAATGATGATCAGAAAGCCGCTTTGCAAAAAACCAGCAGGAAAGGTTGTGTCTGGAACAGTGAGACCATAAAGAAGGCACTGCAACTAAAGTTTGCATTTGGTTCAACTGGGTATGCTGTTGCAACAAGGCAACCCATTACCTTCACGACGAACGCTGTGCAGACGACTACAGCATTTTTCTTTCAAGCCTGGCGTCCTCACTGAAATCCTTAGTGTCATGGAGACCAAACTGTCAGCAATGACCGACATTGAAAAGGATTGCGTTCTTTTCATGGATGAGATGGAAATTACAAAAGGTGTGGAGCTTGACCGCGGCTGTGACTCCTTCCTTGGCAAGATAACCCTCCCTGAGTGTGATCAGCCTGCCAACCATGCACTCGTTTTTATGGATGGTGGCATCAATTCGCGTTGGACGCAGGTGATTGCATACCATTATACTGGCTCATTTGTCAATGGAGACAAGCTTAAAGACTTTGTTCTTCATTTACTGAGGCTTTGTGGGGACATTTCTTTGCGTGTGCTTTGTGTCACTTGTGATATGGGCAGCTCTAATTGTGCAATGTGGAGGAGTCTGAACTTGTCATCTTCCCGTCATTCTGTCACAGTATGCAGTATGCCCCATCCGCAGAACAGCAGCAAGTCACTGTTTTTTATGCCAGACCCATCCCATGTTCTTAAGAACATCAGAGGCCACCTTGTGCGCAAAGATGTTATGCATCTGAGTGAACAAATCATTTCAGAATTCTGTTTGCCCAGTAGCGAGGTCACCATAGATCATTTAGAAACTGTTTTGAAGTTGGACACAGAACAGCTACGAGTGGTTCCAAATCTGAATAGTGCGCATCTGTCGAATGGACATTTCACAAAAATGAAAGCAGGAATCGCAGTGCAGTTCCTGCTTGAAGCCCCATCAGCCATAAAATATTTTATCAAGACTGGAAAGCTACCATTGGAAGCAGAAACTACTGCCTGGTTTTTCGAGCTCATATTTAAATGGTACACTCTGACGACATCTCGCCACCCAGTTGTCGGTTTGAGTTTTACAAATAAGAGTAAATATGAAGAAGCCATTGAAACACTTCGATTCACAGTATGAGTAATGGAAGGTTTGGGAATTGGGGTCAAGAAAGTGTGGAAGCCATGTCAAGCAGGCTTAATAATGGCAACAGTGGTGCTGAAACTACACTCTGTCCTACTGCTTGAATGTGGCTACAAGTTTGTTTTGTTTTTTTGACAGGAAGGTTGACACAGGACTGCCTAGAAAACTTATTTTCAGTCGTAAGAATGGTTTCACCTGTGCCAAGTGCATACGACTTGAAAAATGCTCCAAAAATAGTGTCGGTCAGCCAGTTTCTGAAGGTTTCACATAATTCAAGCTATGAAATTGACGATAGCAGCTACTTGGCAGACTTCTTTGCTAAATAAATCAAGGAGGTACAAAGCGAAATAGCAGACTCAGTAGCGAGTCATGACATTGGTGAAATAGAACCTTTGAGTGAAGCTGAAAGCGACATCGTGTCCCACTTGGCAGGCTTTTTGGTTCGTCATTTTGTAAAGACACCAAAGGCTTGCCGTTCGTGTGTGGAAATCCTCACAACTGATGACATTTACGAGGAGCATGCTCTTGTTAGCTTGAAAGAATACCTGAAAGATAGCAAGAACCTTGTATACGTAAGCCATGTTGTGTTAAACTTTGTGTCTTCATGTAAAGCTGTGTTCAAAAAATTTTCCGAAGAAAAAGACATTTGCCGTCTAACACAGCCAATCAAGACACTAAGAAGCCTGCTTGAGCACAATGTTTCATCACCATCGCTTGTGTGCGCTGAACATCCAAATGTCATGAAAAACCTACTAGCGAATTTTGTGACGTTGCGGCTCCGCATTTATTTGCACTGGCTGAGCCAACCAAATAGCAATGAGGAGGATGAGTATGGCAGCAAGACAGTTGCAGGTGTTAACTTGAACTGAAATTATTTCATCTCTTAAGCAGCACATAAACTTACTCCTGTTGAGTCTATGCACCCAACGTTTGTATGCATATGGCTGATGAGGCTTCAGGCAAATGAAAGCTTTGGTGAACTGTATATAGGATGTCATTTTATATATTCTCTGGCTGTCTTCCTGTGGTTTTGTGCAGTTATGCATTGGTAATAAACCTTTCCTTTCTTTTTGAAATATATGTCATTGTTGCTCTTGTTCATTTTGTTTCATAACAGAATTTAAGTGTGCTTTCGAGCAAAATATTCTGCACTGCTTAGCGTTCGCGCAGGAAGTAATCACAAGCCGAGTGCCTGAGTCTGTTTAAGAGACCCAAGAATTATTCTAGACGGCTGCATTGATGTTAATTTGTCAGTGTGTAAGAAAGTACACCACACCTTGCATTTATAGCGCACATGCTCTTTTGCGCTAGTACATTTCGCACGCGCGATGTCTCCCTCCACAAAAAAAAAAAGAGAAAGGAAATCAGTTATCGCTAACGCTGCCGTGTCTTTTTTTGCCTTGTTTGCTGATCTTGTAATTCACGACTTATCTGATCTACAACGTAGTTGAAAACGTCTTGCGGTGATTACGTCCTTCTGCGTCAGTATTTTGAATGGTAGCTCCATAAACGTTCGGTTTGGGCCACAAGCGCGAACTTTATTGCGAAATATTTCGTAAAATAAGCGAAGACGCACCGAAAACAATTCGCGGTCTTCGAGGCTCGAAGCTTACTCTAGCACTTGCTTTATTACAAACGTTCAATTCACCTCTGCTTTTGAGGTGAGATGTAAATATAATGATACACACACGCGTAAAACCGCAAAAGAAACTAACTTTATTAGAATCAGCAAACCCAGACCCTAAATTTGCGGTGTCTGCCATAGCGCGCCGCTACGTGCTCCGACACAATAGGGAGTTTTAGAATAGGGGCCCCAATAGTTTGGGGCCCCAAAGAGCTTTGCGGGTGTTAGCGTTGGGGCACGTAGGAGTGAAGAGTTTTAGAATAGGGTTTGACGTTTGCGGATAGCGACTTGCGCTGACAGCGCCACTACGGCGTCAACGAAAAACTATTAGAAATAATTAAATAAAATATACCATTTTATGATAGGAATAATAATTTTTACTTGCGTGTATTCGCGTTTAATTACAATTTAGAGGTTATTCTCTGTAAGCAGCAAACAATTAGTTGCGCTTAGTTTTGAGCAAACCAACTTTACTAGCCTTCACCAGCCAAGTTAAGCCGTGTTAGGCCTACGAGCCATAAAATCCACAATCGAATTCAAAATCAGCGGCGTCTAATGAGTCAATCTTCATAACACACGCTAGTTGAGAGAAAGCGATAACCGCACTCACTTCTCCTAACTTGGGAACTTCACGCGTTACCGCGAATCGAACCCAGTTTTGTGCTAGGTTAGAGCCGTCGCTTCGATGGGTGCCGCCATGTTTTCCGACGCAAAGCTTTTGGGGCCGCTATTTGGGCTCCCACTAAATCGGTGAAATAGCGTTCGCAACGCAAAACCCAAACGGAGTTTGCGTCTTGCGCATGCGCAGTGGCTTCGACGCTATTTCTTTGGGGCCCCAAAACGTTTGGGGCCCCTATTCTAAACTCTCTAATATGGCGGCGCTGCCGGACGTGTCACCACCCTGTACGGAGTAGCGCGGATCGAGGCACCCTATTAGGGAAGCGCGACAGAGGAATCCTGATGCAGTACAAGCCTCATACGCAACTAGTTTCGACGGTGGCAATATGCTGTGTCGCTGTATTGATTCAATGCTAAACGCATTATCGTGATCAGTCATTGTGAGATTGGCTCCGCCGCTTTATGTTGTTATATCGCAGGCCCCCTGCGCGGGAAGGCAAGACGCATACCATCGCGTAGTTTACTAAAAACGAAGACCCACCCGAGCAAGCTTGCTGGGCCCGAAGTCTTTGCTATCTTTTTAAAGCCACTATCCTATGGTGGTCGTTTTTCAGGCGCCGCAGGAAACTTGCGCAGCGAATACACTTTACACACAGAAGCCTATTGTGACTCCGTGAACGTAGAGCGCGGGGTTTTTGCAAGAGCAGCTTCCTCTTTCGCTGTTTGTTGGTGCAGCCACCGACGGCCCAGGACGAATAACCTTTGTAGATTCCGCTCAGCAGATGCGGTAAGAACACGTCTAAGGCAAACGGTTCAGCAGATGCGGCAAGAACACGCCTGCAAACACAAGATACGAACACGCACCGCACCGCAAGTGCAGCTTTTTCTCTTGACTCCCGCAGTCCCCGCAGTCCTCACCAGAAAGCAGCACCTGCATGACTAAAACATTAAAATATGGGGTTTTACTTGCCAAAACTACCTTCTGATTATGAGGCACGCCGTAGTGGGGGACTCCGAAAATTTCGACCACCTGGGTTTCTTTAACGTGCACCTAAACCTAAGTACACGGGTGTTTTCGCATTTCGCCCCCATCGAAATGCGGCCGCCGTTGCCGGGATTTGATCCCGAGACCTGTGCTTAACAGCCTAACACCATAGCCACTAACCAACCATGGCGGATACCGCACGGCGTTGAGCAGGTGCTCAAGCAGGCTAAGGGAGGATTTCTCATGCCAATAAATCATCACCATCATCAGTCCCTTCGTGTCGAGGGTCCCTGTCAGCTGCGACTAGGAGGGCGGCTGACACTCCACTACGAAGCTGCAAAAAATGTGGTCTATAGACCCTTTTCACGGAGCATTTTCCTCAAGAAGAATGAGATGACGCTTCCGGCGGTGCACCGCACGCTGCCTCAACGAAAGCGCACAAATAAGAAACCATTGGCGCTTCTGCCTTGCTGCTGTGCGATCAGCTGTCGGAAATGCAACTGGGTGCTCGCTAACGCAATGTGCTCCATTCATGCTGCAAAACGTGGAGCGGTATAGATTGATGACGTGTGCAGTAGGTGGCTGCAAAAATAGTGACTGGCATATTGAGTTGAATGAATCTGCGCGACCAAGTTCACGGGCCGCTGCTAGGACTGGACTGCCTGTGCCTGTGGACTGCCTAGGACTGGACTGCCAATACAGGAGGCGGATTCCGGCAGAACGGTGCGAATTGGGAGTGACATTGCGAGCAGTTCGAAGATTACGATTGGGCGAGATAGTCATCAGATGCCCTAGTCTAGTCTCCAAGAGAAGCCGACTGTTTTAAAAGCGGACTCCTTTGCTGCAGTGAAGAGAGGGGCTGACGTGTCCTGGGGCGCTATAACGTAAAGCTATTCCAAACTTTTCTATTCCAATTCTGTAATCAGCCCTCCGCGATTGGTCAAAAATTTTTTTGGACCACCTCCACTTCACCTGTCTGTCACGCGACGTCACGAAAACCGCGATAGCTCCCCATTTGATATGAAGTGTACACACTGATTATGTATGATTTGACCGAAAAAAGAAAAATAGTTATTTCTGATTCGACGCCTTTTCGCCATTAGCCCCCGGCTATTGGTCAACAGCTTTCGGGCTGCACCCACTTCACCTGCCTGTCACGCGACGTCACAAAACCGCAACAACTTACCGCGTCAAAGTGATGTGTACGCATTAAAGATGCATTAATATGCCGAACAAAACTGAATTTTCTTCTGAATAGCCGCAGGCTGCCCCGTTCCGAAAGGAATAAAAGATGGCTGCCGCCGATCGCTCAGGCGCTGGGTACTCGCACCTGCCGGATAGCATGGATTTATTTGCCTATAATAAAACTTCTTGTGTGGCCGTGTAACGTTTTCGAGCACTTTCGGCACGTTTACTACCTCATTCTGCCAACTCTTCTTTGCTGAGGATCCGTTTTAGCGTCATTCTTAAGCTTTCGTTGCATGCCGCCGCGATTGTAAACAAGCCACCGCAAGCTAAGTAAGAGAAAGCGGACCAATCGCAGACGCCGGCCCCACCCTCTTCATCCGGTTATCGATATTCAGGGCAGTGGCTCGGCCCCATCGAATCCCTCTCCACTTGAGCGTTCTCCTCGCCTCTTGTCAGCCAATTCGATAACACAAGCCGCTCAGTGTAGGCAATGCTATTCGTTTTTCAAGCAAACAAAAGTGACTTCCTGTGAACGAGGAGAGCGCTTGATTGGTCTGTTCAGACAACTCTGCGGGTGACCGCCCGGTGCTTGCATCGGCGGTTACGCACATTTGATGTCAGGAGATTGGAATAAACACATATTGGAATAGTCTTACGTTATAGGGCCCCTGATGTGAACTCAGTCGTTTAATATGATCCCACATGGAGCGGGCTTCCGTGCCTGGAGCCAGTGAAAATAACGTAGAATGAACCCCTTTTCCTTCGTTCCTACTGCCGGAAGTACTCATCAATGCGCCTGGAGGATCCTTGGCCTAAGCGCTACCTCGAGCCGACACAAACTGGTTGGCAGCGGTGAGATCAAGAAGGCAGTCCTCACGATATGCGATCGGCGGATCTGGGAATTTGGCTCCTGGAGACACGACCTTCACAAGCTCGAGGTAAACTGAGGACGGAAGGGCGACTTCTGTGGATCCGCGATCAGCAGAGCTCCTCTTCGTGGCCCAGTGAGGCACGACCGTCGCAGTAACGGCGTGAAGGCTTGGACGAGTCGAGGAAACTTGAAGGAAGACCAGCGTAAGGCAGTCGTCACGATCTGGAATCGGAGGACGTGGAAACGTGGCTCCTTCGCAAATTAGAGATTGGGTGCTGGAGCGACTCCGTTTTGTCGGACGATAAGGACAAGGTTCTATTGGGCAATTAGGTTTTAATTAATCGCCACCAGGTGTGCGGTCAATAGAGGAGAGCTTGTATTCGGCTCCCGGAAAAGCATGAATACCAGTGTTCAAAAAAAGAGGAGCTCCTGCTGTTGGAAGCAGAGCTTGGTATCGAGATTAACGGTAAGTTGAGGAAGCCTGAAATTCGTACTGCGATTGACGAAGTGAGTTTCAAGATGGAGGAGCTCACGGGTGCCTGGGAAAAGATATGTCGCGAGAAGAAAGGAATGAAGAGAATGAGCGCGAGAGGAAAGGGCGGTAGAAAAGGATCACGAGAGGAAAGAAAGGCAAACGCAGGAAGAGGTTGAGCTCGAGAAAATAAAAGTAGGGCAAGCGAGATTAGCGCGCGGTGCGGATGCAGCGCCGCCACTAACGGAAAGCGTGAAAATGACGAGTTTGCTTTAGCCGCACAAAACAGGCGATGACATCGGTCTTTACCTGATCAATTTTAAGCGGATTTGTGAAAAGCAATCATTCACCAAGGACTCTGTTCTGGACATTCCGCCATTTTCGTCGAGGCATAACGAAGGCGCGACACGTACAAAACTGTGCTGATAGTGTTTTGCTTTCGTAACGTGACATAAACTTGACGTTTTGGCAAAGAAACTGAAATGAAGGCACTGAACCTAACGTTCTTGATGAAGCAAAGCAGTTTTCCGCCTCAGTAAAAATAGGGCAGCTAGCTCAAAGCGTACGATTACTCCGTCGAAAACGCCTCGCTTCCGTCGTCTGCTGCGTACAAGACGACTGCTTCACTAGCTAGGATGCGTCCCCGGATGACGGAATGAGTCATCTTATATTGGGGCCAACGCGCGTGTTTTGTGGTGAGCACACGTTCTAACGACCGAATATCACCGATAGCGTTGCGTACGCCAGAGGTATCCGCTTGCGCGACGCAAGCGCCGGCGCTGCCATCTCTTGTTCACTTCGATGCTTACCCGCACCGCGCGAGAATGGAGTCACTGGAAAAAATTTCAGAGTACCGCATTCGTTTTCCCCGCGCCGCCGACGCGTTCATTGGCCCAACCGTACCACGTGACTTTGGGGTGCCATATACCTTCTAAGCGCCGGGTGGGCCAGCTGAGTTAGAGCGCAGGCAGCGCAGGTTCCCTACATTTTTTGTGTTCCGATTGTCGCGCTTGCGTTTGACTGCTAGGAAATCATGCCTGGCTGCTGCGCCTTCGGATGCAGCAACCGAACTGAGTCTGGAAAGACTTTTTTCTAGATAGCGGCCGATAAAAATGACCGAGAGCGTCGTTCTGCGTAGTTATACAGAATCGGCCGGGAGAGCTTCAAGCCTACAAAAAACACCCGCGTGTGCGAGGTATAAGTACACCTTGCTTATGCTTTTCGGCACTGTTTTAGAAGATATTTAAGCGAAGTGCACGCGGTGTTAGCGAGGCTACGAAAATAGGAGTTCATTGCAAGGATCGTTCGCGTCTTGCACGTTTGACGCGGGTACACGTGTACGCGTTTGTTGCTCAACACACGCGGTTATTCCGTGCTTGTGGAACGCGAAGGCACACTTGTCGCGCGCGAATTCCGCGTCCTCACGTGCACCAGGTACTCGCATGATTTCTCCGCGCACGTGAGCGCGCTCTCGCCTCGAGTCACTCGACCCATATGGCACTTGTTTTTCGCAGATCGTGATGATCGCAGTCAATAAAAACATGGTCAATACGAGGCCCATGATACTTCCTTTTTTCCACTTATCCTTTGCTCATTTATACATACGCATTTCGAGCTTGAAACCAATGGCCAGGTGATATTCACAACACATGCTTCAAATTTTGAGCTTGTAAGCCGAGCACACGCAATGAACTGAAGTCAGCCTACATATTATGTTTTATGTTGAAATGCTACGGTGCATACCCAAATAATGTTGTGCTTGATGCATAACAAGAAATACAAAACAACAGGACACCCAGTAGCTTTAGTTTCACTCTGTCACTATGCATGTTACATAAACCACTCTAAAAGCACAATAATTTTATACATCGCCTATGTAACTTAGAAAAAAAGTGCTGCGTCATCAGCGGGTGTTCCTGCTTTTTTTACACAGGCAACACATCTTGGCAGTCTAAGAAAACAGTCATAAGTTGAGAAGAGTAGCCGCTCATGGGGGGGGGGGACGCACTATACAGCCGCGTTCATAAATCGCAATGTAGTAAACTCTCCCTCATTACCTGTGTACAGAAATACATATACGTTGCTGTAATCATGCAAATGGCTCATATTGGCCTTCCACAAGATTTAGTGCGCAAAATGGTCATCGAAGTTGGTTGTTACGACTGCTGTGCACAGATCGTCTTACGATCACAGCCAAACACCGGTGCGCACACGGCAGTCGCAGTGTGCCGTGCGTATACGGCCGACGAAGTCGCCCAGCAGAGTCGAGAACGCGCGGTATCCGTTTACAAACTAAATTAAATGTATCCGATTTAGCTTGTGAAATTATACAATGAACGTACGTGCCGGCTGCATTACTTCGCACAAAATAACATTTTATTTCCGCTCTTAGCAACCATTATCTCCGGGCACAAAGTATTTGTACTTCAGTAAACACTCAACCCGATGTGTCCCCGAATATCAAGCTCTTCCGACACGGCGGCCTTCCCGCGACGCAGTCGGCTTGGAAGGTATATGGCGGTGGCCGCTCAGTGTTGCCAATCAAATCCCGACCTTTGCGGTACTCTGAAATTTTTTCCAGTGTCTCTACGCGAGAACACTTCAAGGCGCCGCCTAGCGTGCATTTCTATTACAGCGATATCTCCACTAGTCAAAGTACAAACTCAGAAAACGCCTGGTTCCGCAAATCTGATCTCCAAGCTCAGCCAAGGTCAAACTGGGACAACCTGCTACTACCGGCAGCTGCTGCGTACGCCGCGTGGGCGCCCATATCTTAAAAGCAATCGGAGATGTAGACAATCTGCGCGGTCGCGCAGGCCTCATCTTCAAAGCGATCTGCGATGTGTACAAAGTACGCCGAGTGCTGGTAGCTTCGTATGCGCTGTGCTTTCGACGCTTAGTTCGCGTTGAAGCGAGACGCAGCACGAAGATCAATTCGCTCGCTGCTGCTTGCGCGCCGAGCAGCGTCTGTGCGTTATCTTATGGTGTAATTGTAGATGCGGTAGTTGCTGACGGCGCCGAGCAGCGTCTGTGTGCTTTCCCAAAGCAAGCAAAATCATGCTATCGCTCTACAAACTTGGTTTAATCGCTTTCAACCACGGCAATTTTTTACAGTGGAGCTGTCAGAACCTCGCTGGGTTTCTCATGACGTTCGCAGCTTCGCCGAGCTGCGCGAGACAGAGCTGAGAGACAGTGAAAGAAGTGTAAAAATAGCATCCCTCAGCATAGCGACGCGGCGAGGGTGGGTGGAGCGTAGCGGGGGAGAAGGAGCGGCGCGGCGGGGACACAGGTGGTGTGACGTCATTGCTCTCCGATAAAAACCCGCGCGCTCGCTTCGGCAGATTTCAAGAAGCTACACTCTTAAAACGGTTGCACCCTTTGGGGTGTAAATTTGTCCCACAACGATAATCGTCATCTGCCTTGTTTGCGTTTCCTTTCCTGAAAACTCGGCGCTCGCTACTTTCCTGTCGAGAATGCTGCGTCACACTGATAACACGGCGCCGTTCGTGACTGGGAAGTACCGGGCTCGCTGCGTTAGAGAAAGGAAACGCGGGCAAGACGGATGACGATTATTGTTGTGGGACAAGATAAACCCCAAAGGGTGTACATTTTTCTAAAAGTGTACCAGGCACACGGCGTCGGAGCTAGCTAGCAAGCAACAGAACTAAGGCGCCATGGCCTGGGGCTAATACGCGGTGTTATGCGTTCGACCTGCGGAGGCTGGCGATCTTCGGGGAAGCGACAGTCCCCAACCAAACGGGGTCACCATGTCTACTGCGGCGACTCGCTTTGAAAACAATGCGCCGAGTCAACAGGCTGTTGGCGCCGGCATGTCTGCGGCGGCGACTCGCTTTGTAAGGACCTCAATACGCCCCGTCCCCAAGCGAGCGACGCCGGGATGTCAAGACACAGTCGGCAGACCAGGTATTGTTTATGGAGTCACCGTCGCCTTCACGGTATAATTGGAGCGGGAGAACGCCTGCAATAAGAAGTTTTGTGGCGCCGTCTCACGGTTCTTAGAAGTCGTCAGTCAATGGACAGACGCGGCGGCCACTGTCTGCGGAGTCAAAACTGGGATCAAGAGGCGCCTGCTCGGGGCAGGACCCTTGTCTGCGAGAACCCTCTCACCTCGGTGGTCGGTGAAACCTGTGCGGAAGTGAGTGTTCAAACCCTCCCCCTCACCGGCGGGTCGGCGATGATGACTGGATGCTCCCATCGGTCGAAGGTTGAACGGCCGTTTTCCCTCCCCTAGGGAGGACAGTGTTTATAAGCAGCCGTTGTCGGCTCTTCGGGGTGCATTCTCTTTCAGTCATGTTAGACTGGTGAACTCTAACGTTCTCATGTAGATACTGCAAATAAATCCTATATTGCTCGTTCTCGATGAGAACAAGTCCCTCCTTTCAACGTCTTCAGCGTGGATGAGCTGGACGACGGCATGGGCCAGCTACCATCTATTTCATGCCCGACCCCAACCATTACAGCGGCGGTCGCCGCGTCGCGTCGGTGCAGCGTCTGGCACACGACAACGACGCATATGGCGTCTCAACAAATCGCTTCTGTTGCGGCGGGCGCCTCAAATGGCGCGCCATCCCAACAGAAACCTCTCACAGAGGAAGACGGCATGGATTTTTCTGAAGCCTTAACTTTCGCCAGCTCTGCTGGTCTCTGGTTTCCGATAGCAGAGTCACGCATTTTTTTTATAAATTGAAAAGCCGCCGTTATCATAACATCTGATGATGTGAAAGGTCATTAATCTTGATTACAATGCAAACACAGCAGTGAAAAGTGTAAAAGGCCGCAGAAGGTTTATAATGTCCAACCAACATTGCAAATAAACGCGTTTTTATTGCTATGGCAATTATATGGACACTTAAGGCGCATTTGTGCCGTCGCCGCGAGGTTCCGTTGAAGTCCAAGGGAGATTTTGCCGAATTTTCACCATGGGCCAACGGCTCCAACATCCCTTTGACCCGGCCTTGTTCGGCCCCACACAACGAAGTGCGAGTGATTAAACCAGAATGCCACAGTTAGTCGTGACCCCCGGCGAGACTGATTACCTGTTAATTGGCCGCATTTCAGAAACGATGAGGCCGCTACTTGAGGCCCCTACCACGGACGACTTCCTGAACACGGACATTGTACCGGTCTTGCCTTTTTTGTTTCCTACTTGCACTTCTGCAAGGATACAACTTCGCTAGACATTGTACTACATAACCTCCAAATATATACTGCAAATAGTCGCGGCGCTTACATTGGACTGATGTCACAAACTCTCTATATAGGACTTGTTAGTTCGGCATTTACCGAGCAGTTTCTTTTTCTGCCCTTAGTGCCCCGCGTTTTTAAACCCTTCTTTTCTTTTCCTTTTGTTCATGCATTCTTCTTCGTCATCGCACTCCCTACAAGTTCGCCCTGGGCAAGGGCTATGTGGCAGCCCCACTGCCACCAGCTGAGAGAGCACGCACAGGGAACGAGGCCAGCGCCCAAAGGCTGCGGCCACGAATGATGCACAGTCTTCTCCTATTTCTCCATGGCGCCATGCCCCGTCACGGAGCCTTCAATAAACTGGAGACGGTCTGACCAACGTCGTTGTCTCCACCTGTTCACTGAAGAGCAGCACATACCCAGCGAACCACGTTGGCGTCAAAGAGGTTCATTGAAGAGTGGCCCATACCCAGTGATCGAAGTTGTTCCTTCAGCACAGCCTGGTGCTCTACCATGAACTATCGAGCGACGCAGGTTGCCGTGAAATAGGTTAGATACGCACGCACCCGCACGCGCGCACAAACACACAGACAGACAGACAGACAGACAGACAGACAGACAGACAGACAGACAGACAGACAGACAGACAGACAGACAGACAGACAGACAGACAGACAGACAGACAGACAGACAGACAGACAGACAGACAGAGGTATGGGTGAAGTTTACAAAGAATGCAAGTCACATTAAAAAAAACTATTGTAGTACATATTCCATGCTGTGCATACCTAAGGATGCAAACCACAGGACGTACAAAAGAATGCAATCATGGTGTGGAGTTTTGGGTGCACAGTGACTCTTGGGTGCACTATTTCTAAATCTCCTTAAAGGCACACTAAAGGTTACTATGAAGTCAAGTTAGTGATAAAGCAATGCTATAGAACGTCCAAGGCGTCAATATAATCGCGAACAGAGCTTTAGTAACCGAGAAATTGAGGTAAATGCATGACACGATTTGAGACCCCCCAGCGACATTCCAGTACTAACCCGATGACGAAGGCACTCCTCATCATAATTTGTCACTAGTACTCAACTACTCGTATTAAAAAGATCATTTTATTAGGTTATAAGACGGATGAAAATGCTACTTCTCTACTTCTGTTCGATTCTAAGAAAAAATAACATTTTGACCTCACCCTTCAGTAGTATGGGTGGTCGAAAGGTTTCGTTGTCGCTCGACTCGGCGCGCTCGACTCTGCGCCGCGCGCGCTTTGGAGTTTCAGTTGTTTCGTTATCGCGTCATGCTGCACTGGTTTTGCTGGCTCGCGAAACTTGCATTTGGAACAAGCTGCGAAAATGCCACGTCCATGTGATGTCGTAGGATGCACGAACGGTCCGCGGAACTTGGCCAAGGGCAGTTGCAGCGGCGAATCCAACGTTACTTATCACCGTGTGCCAACGAGTGAACCTCTCCGTTCGAAGTGGTTAAGTACCGTACCTCTGCCACAGCGCGTTGGCAAAGAGCCGAAAAATCGCATAATGTGCTCGCTGCACTTTCGTCCACAGGATTACGAGTTCAACGCCGACTTACTGAAGTCGTGTGGAGTGCCTTTCAAAGCAATGCTTTCCCGTAGCGCTGTTCCGTCAGTCTTGCCTGCATTCTCCGAAGCGCAAGAACAACTGCAGGTTGAAGACGGGGGTGAGTGCGGCATTTGGTTTTCACGAAGGAAAAGCTACAAATGTGCAAATATGTACAGCCATGGCATACAGTTGCCTTCGTAGTAGTACGCAACGACGCCGGCAGTGCGAGCCCTCAGCAGCAGGTCACGTTCACCAGTGCTTAAATCGCTGAAGTCGAGCCCGCCATCGCGAGCCAATGTGTCGTTGTCAGGGTCGTCCACTGCAACGAGCGTCAAAGTTGGCGTCACAAAATAAAGGATCGACCAGCTTAATGTCGCGCGCTTTCCCTTCCGCTAGCCACCATAGTTCCGCTTTCGCGCTGCTGTCGGCTCTGTCATGGCTCTGTTTCTGGCCGCGCGTTTGCGTTTTCCGCAGAAAAGCCATAGCGCCGTCTGCGAGCGCCGTTTTACTAACCGACGGCGCAACGTCACTATGAGACTATGACGTCACCACTCCTTGATCGGATGGCGGTCGATTTGAACTGCGCTAGAGGTACGCGGACGCTTCAGAACGCATTTTCTCTTAAAGGAGCACTGACACAAAAATTTGAAGTCGAGATAACTTGTGAGATTGATTTAGTTGGTCACACACACATCGTCTATAAAATATCAGCGGCGAATATCGCTTAGAACATATTTAAAATCAATTTTAAAATACGTGCGCGCAGCCAACCGCAAAACAGAGCACCTCGCGACATTGACATCAACCGGGATTGTAATTGACATCGACCGGATTGACATCAACCGGATTTTTTCTATAGACGGAGCCGAGACGGACGGATGCCGACAGCTAAGTTCTATTTCTATTTTTATTTCTAATTGCAGCGGCGGGAAATCTGAATGGAGATAGGGCCAGCATAGAAACGTAGGTTGCAGAGAATTGGAGCACTGCGAAGCAAGGCGAACACTTAGCCAAAGTAGGGCGATAAGGTAGGTCGTGGCCAACACATAACAGTTAGGACTAAAAGTTTAATAGTTAGGGCTGAAAGTGTTTTTTTTTTCTTCGTCCTTTTTTCTCTTTTTTTTTTCTTTTTTCCCCTGGTTATTGGTTTGGTTATTTTACTAGCTCTCTTTATTCTTCTAGAGATTCCCAGTGGTCTTTATTATAGTTAATTTTTTTCCTCGCTTTTACACTGTTAAATAACAGTAGGACAAGAGAATTCATGGGATGACCGGCTAGAAAAGCCAAGGAGGAAGGTGGGGACCTCGTCCAGTGCGAGAGGTGTGAACGATGGTGTTATTTGGATGAAACGACATTCAAAACCGTGGCGCAGGCGGAAGGGAACGGCTTCGTGTGCAGGCTGTGTAAGGTGATTGAGAATTTGGAGAAGCAGCTAAAGAGTGAAATGGCGAGGACAAAGGAGGAACTCGAGAAAGAAAAAACGAAACGCGCAGAGTTTGAGGAAAGGGTCGAGAGGGAGTGGGCCTCAAGAATGGAGGCTGTAGAACGGAAATGGAGTGAGGAGCGAGAGAAAGGGCAGAAATTGGAAAAACAATTGAAAGAGATGAGAGAGAGAGAGAACTGAGAGGGAGGCACAGCAGGAATTGAAGGAAAAGGAAGCGGGAGGATCACCCAGTGGAGCAGAATGGGGGGCGGACGCGTTAACGTGGGGACCGCGGGAGACACAGGTACAGAGGGATGAGACGACAGGAGGCAGAGAATGCGAGGAGGCAGGGAAGACCCAGCCGACAGAGACAGGAGGGAGGCAAGATTTGCTTGAAGACAGCAAGGTCTGGGTCGTTGGAAGCTCCAACGTATCGCGCATGCAAGCAGCACTCCTCAGAACACTGCAGTACGACAGACGGGTGAAGGTCTAATGCATGCCGGGGGCTCGATTCGAAGCTGTGGCGGAGAGAGCCAAAAACAAACTGGATGAAAACAGAGAGGGATAAACCTGGTAATTTTGCACGCTGGGGTGAATGACGTCCTGCAGAATAGGGGGCGAATGCTGGGCAGACATATTCAAGAGGGAGTGGCGAAATTAAGGGCGACCTCTGAGGCGGTGCACATTGCCCTGTGTACTGTCCCAGAGGTCAGGGGACAGGGCCCTTTCATTGAAGAACAGGTAGGGGCGGCCAATGTAATGATTAGGGAGTTGGGGCGAGCCCTCAGGTGTTATGTGGTGGAGGTGAACAGAATGATCAGGGGGAAAAACTTCCCCCCTTTCGGCCCGGATGGCATTCACTACACTGCACCAGCGGGATGGCAGGTAGGAGCGAGGGAGGGTCGTAGGGCTCAGGCTTTTTTGCAGGCACGTAGGGCGACCCTGCATGCCAAAACATAAAAGATAAAGGACAGGGGAGGGAGGGCAGGACAGGAGCACGGAGGAGGAAGAGGAAGAAGAAGGCAGTAAATGTGGGGTTCATCAACATGCAGGGGGGAAGAAATCGCATTAAGTGGGACGAAATAGAAGAACAGTTACAAACGGAAAATTTTCAGGTATATGGAGTTGCCGAAACCCATTTAAGAGATGAGGAAGAGCCACCATTCATTGCGGGATACACCTGGGTTGGGTGCAAGAGAAAAAGGAAAGAACGCAGAGGAGGAGGCCTTGGGGCGCTAGTGAAGGGACAGGACTGGGAAAGGGTAAGGGAGAGCTGCAGTGAGCACATGTGGCTCAAGGGCACCGTAGGGAATGTTGAGACAATCCTGGGAGTTGTGTATCTGAAAACGGGGAATGAGTCGAAAGAGGACAATGCAAAACATTTCAAATGTATGGCCAAGGACATCAGGGAGTTAACTATGAAACGGGAGATAATCATCCTAGGGGACATGAATGCACATTTGGAATACTTTGACGGGGCGACAGATGCAACAGGGCAGATGTTAGTAGATTTTTGTGAGGCTCATGATTTTGAGAGTTAATACTGAAATTAAATGCGACGGGAAAATAACATGGGAAAGAAATAACACCCACTCGACAATCGACTACTGCCTAATGTCCCACAAGCTGTATGAACGGTTGGGATGTATGGAAATTGATGAGGAAGGTACAAAAAGCCTGGGGAGTGATCACAAACGAATCAAAATCAGTTTTGGAAGGACAGTCCGTACCACTGGTAGAAACTAAAGAAAGGTATGAGCAAATTGAATGACAGGCAGCTACAAGTGGCGAAAAACATTGAAAGCATGGTATCCAAGCAACCGCAAAGGGCATGGACATACGATCGACGAGCTAATAGGTATTTTTAAACGAGAGCTAGAGAAGGGACAGATTAGGAAACTAGGAAGTAAGCAGGGAAAATATAAACCGAAAAGCTGGTGGGACCGAGAAGTTAAGGAGGCCATAGAGCAACGCAAAGATGCGTGCAGAAAAAACAGAGCAGCGAAGAAAAGGGGAGCCACACCAGAAGAGGTGGAGACAAAATGGGAGGATTACTTTGCAATGAAAAGAGAAGCATTGGCATTAATTCAAGCCAAGATAGCAAAAGTTGGGGTACAGTGGATGTTAGAGATACGAAAAAAGGACAGAAATGCCTCTAAGAAATTTTGGGAACACATAAGGCAACAGAGTAAGAAGACAGAGGTGGTTCAGCACTCACTGACCACACCAGAAGGAACAAAGGTAGAGGGAGAGGAACCTCAGGAATATATTAGGTTAACAATAGAGGCAGCATTTGCAGAGCCAGTGGGTAGCGAAATGGAGAACAATGACAACAGCAGGACAGAATTAGAGGAGGAGTACAGAAGGACGACAAGTAAGGAATGGGACAGAATTGAACACAAGGTCCCCGTGGGAACAGCGACAGGACCTGATGGCATACCTATGAAATTGATAAGCATATTAGGCCAGAAAAGTAAATTAAAATTACGACAACTTATTGAACAAATAGTAGTAGGGGGAGATGTTCCACAGGACTGGAAATCAAGCAGAATGATATTAGTTTACAAAGGTAAGGGAAGCAAGGACAACATTAAATCCTACAGACCAATAACTGTCACATCAGTCATATACAGAGTAGCAATGCAGATGGTGAAAAAGAGAATGGAGGAATGGGCAGAACGTGAAGAGATCTTGGGAGAACTGCAGAATGGATTTAGAAGGAACAGAAGGCTAGATGATAATTTATTTGTTATAACACAGTGCATAGAGATAGCGACAGCCAGGCAGAAACTGCTATGGATAGCTTTTTTAGACATTGGAGGAGCCTATGATAATGTAAACCGAGAAAAGTTATGGAGCCAGTTGAGGGAATATGGTCTAGATAGAAAGATGATTGAGTTCCTACAAGTTTATACAGATAATGAGGTAGAGATAACATGGGAGGGGAAAACTACAAAGCCAGCTAAAATAAGAAGAGGTCTCAGGCAGGGCTGTCCATTGTCGCCTCTGCTTTTTATGATTTACATGAGCCAAATGGAAAAGAGACTAGAACAGAGCACAGTAGGAACCGACATAAGCTATATGCTGGAAGGGCAGAAGGTAGCTCAAGTACTAGCCGGACTGATGTATGCAGATGATATTGTACTGTTTGCTGACACCCGAGTAGGGCTACAGGAACTAATGAGCATATGTGGAGAGGAGGGAGAAAAATTGGGACTGCAATTCAGTAGAGAGAAGTCTGGGATAATAGTATACAATGAAGAAAGGGGGGAACCATTGGAAATACAAAGCACTAAGATTGATCATGCTGAAAAATACAAGTATTTGGGCATATGGCTAAACGAGGGCAAAAAGTACTTGGAAGAACAGGAAAAAATTATGATTGAAAAAGTGAAAAGGAACTCAGCTGTAATGAAACACAAGGCACTATGGAACTATAATAGGTACGAGGTGGTTAGAGGCATATGGAAAGGGGTTATGGTACCTGGCCTCACATTCGGAAATTTAGTACTGTGCATGAAATCGGAAGTTCAGGCATGCATGGAAACGAGACAGGGAAGTGTAGGCAGGTTGGCCTTAGGAGCACACGGGAACACCCCTAATGAGGGAGTGCAGCTAGGGGGCATCGGAGGGACGTCATTCGAAGGTAGAGAGGCAATAAATAAGCTAAAATATGAACAGAGACTCCCAGCACTGGAGGAAAAAAGGTGGGCAGGAAAAGTGTACAAATATCTGTACATGAAAAGTTTGAACAAAGTGGACACTCAGAACGAAGAAGCTGAGGAATAGATACCTACAGCCGAGGAAGGGGGTCCAACGTGGTTCTAGTGTGGGAAAGGAGGTGAAGGAGACGTAAAGAAAAATGTGGGAAGAAAGAATGCTCGGAAAGCCAGCGCTATGTATGTATAGGTCACAAAAACAGGAGATTAGGAGAGAGCTCTTATTTGATAACTCACGGGGCAGCTCACTATTATTCGAAGCTAGGACGGGGGTTTTTAGAACGAAAAGATACAGGGCTAAATTTGAAGACGTGGACCTTTGGTGCACAGCTTGCGGAGCCGAAATGGAGACCACTGAGCATATAGTGCTGAGATGCACAGACCTTCGCCCGACTCTGGCAGAGGGAACAGTGGCAAATATGGAAGGGGCATTGGGTTTTCCCGGGGAACGAGGGCAAATAGACGAGAAAAGAGTGGCAGTAACGAAGGGGAGGCTAGATGATTGGTGGAGGAGGTCAAGGGAGAGATAATACCATAAATCGGGGAGATAATGTTTCCTCTACTTTTTTAGATAGTTATTTTGGGGGGAGGAGGGGAGTGAAAACTAGTTTAAGGAAAAGAGGATATAAAGAAAGGGAAAAAATAAAATAGGAGTGGGAGCAAAAGGCTAGGTGGCGCCAGCCGCCCCTCGTTACAAAGGGTATAGCCGCCATCCATCCATCCATCCATCCATCCAGATAGCCAAGAACATAGAGTTTCTCACTACATTACCTAGAGGGAAATCTGGCGCTGCTGCGCTGTGGTATGCATGGGAATGCCGGTATATCGTGACTTCGGATTGGCATCGTTCTCGGAGAGACAGGACACCTTGAAGACGCGCTTGGCAAGCACGGTTCTGTCTGTCAAAATGATTTATTTTCTACTAAAACGGTACGTAAAAAGCTGCTTTGGTTTTATTATTACAAAAAACATGTTTTGTTTAACTATAAGAACTTGTTATTGCGTGTACGATTCTAGGTTACGTAAAACGTATCAGCGGGCCGCTAAAGTTGGAGGACAGACGACAAGGTTCGCGCTCGCTTTGAAACAGTTTGTCGTCTGTTCTTGCTTTTCTGCACTTAGTCATGCATTGTAGGTGACTAAAGGTGTAATATGCGTGAATGGAAACATTTTATGAAGATTTTACTTTGAGAACGCGTTATTTGTGTAGCCATATCCACGTTTTAGACGAAGCCTCTTACAACACCAGCCAACACAAGCCTCGCAGACACATATACCATCATTCCCATGACGGCACGGTGGCCCCTTAAGAAACTCCCATAGATGGTGGCGCCAGATTTCCCTCTAGGTGTTATAGTGAGAAACTCTATGGCCAAGAAAACGCTACGTCATGTGGCTACGTCACGAATTTTCGTTGGTTGCCATGCGGCTTACATGTGCTCTTCTCCTCTGTTGCTTGTTCTAGCTGTTGTAATTGTAGTGGGACGCTCTCCGTGTTTTTGTCGTATGGTATGGAGAACTTTATTTAGGTCCTGAGGGATCAGTCTGGGACTGATGCGGGCCGCTCCCACGTCGGTACAGAGAGGCCGAGCCCCTCTGCCATCACACGGGCCCTCTGGACAGCCCTGAGTTGGTCCGCCAGCACTTCACTGTGCAGCATTCGCTGCCACCACTGTTCACCTCGAGAACCATCACCGGCCAACGCCAAGCAGCGCCACAGCATGTGTTGTAAATCGAGCAAACCCCCACACTTACTACAATAGACTGAAACCCCGCAGTCCGGATTAATTTTATTCATGATGACCGGGTTAGGGTATGTCCGTGTCTGCAGAAGCCTTAATGTAACCGCCTGCGGCCTACTTAATTTAGGATGTGGCAACGGGAATGCCCTGCGCCCTAAGTAATAGTGCTTGGTGATGTCGTTGTAGGTTAACAGTTGGTCCCTGTACTCAGGAGCGGGAGATCCAGCCCCTTCAGGGAGTACACGGCACACTAATCCTCGTGCCTCCCTGTGCGCCACCTCGTTGAGGTTACGCGGGGCTCCCTCCACTGTCCCCATGTGCGCCGGGAACCAAGTAACGGTATGCGAAGTGATATCCCTACCCTGCAGCAGTCTGTTAGCCGGTTCCGCAACAAGTCCTCTCGAGAAGGCTGTAATCGCAGATCGCGAGTCGCTAAACACCAAAACTCTTCTAGAATCAATTAGCGCTAGAGCAATAGCTACCTGTTCAGCAACCCCCGGGTCTTTGGTATAAATGGAAGCAGCATTTCTAACGCTCCCTTTGCCATCTACTACCACCACCGAATAAGCATTTTTACCATTAATCCATGCGGCGTCAACAAACGCAGACTCCTCCTCCTGATCCTTTGCCTCTCGCAACAAAGCCCTAGCTCTCGCGACCCGCCTCATTACATTGTGCACGGGGTGCACATTCCGCGGAAATGGACGAACCATGATATTTGCCCTAAGGTTCACGTTCAACTCGTGTAGGGGCGCCCTATCGTGCGACACAGCCACCGATTCTTCAATTGACTGTAATATATACCTACCCGCTGGTGTACCTAGCAACCGCTCCCTCTGTGCGGTACGTTGAGCCTCAGCAATTTCATCTAAAGTATTATGCAAACCCAGTCGTAACAACATATCGTTTGACGTAGTCATAGGCAGACCAAGCGCAGCCTTGATGGCTTTTCTGATTAATGCTTCCAATTTATTTTTCTCCCCCCTATTCCAATTTAGCATAGCTGCCACATACGAGAAATGACACATAATAAATGCGTGAACTAAGCGCATCGCACCTTCTTCTCCTAAACCCCTATGCCTATTAGAGATCCTTCTTATAAGTCTTATGGCCTCCTCCGTTTTCTTGGTAATACGCTGAATGGTTCTAATGTTCGATCCGTTCGCTTCAAGTACAAAACCCAGGACCCTGATTGCTTCAACTTTGGGTATCACCGACCCTTCCCTAGTATGAATTCTAATGCAAGGCTCAACTTCCGGTACCCAACCCCTCGGCCTACGACCTAGCTTCTTAGATTTGAAGATCAACAACTCCGACTTTTTAGTGGAGCACTTGAGCCCCATGAGACCCAGGCACTCCTCCGTAAGCGTTACCACCTGCTGCAGCCTAGCCTCAAGCTCTCCATCACTACCACCGACACTCCATATAGTAATGTCATCCGCGTAGATAGAATAGCCAATATCCTGGACAGTGTCTAGTCTATTAGCCAACTTCGACATCGCCAGATTGAATAACATAGGCGAGAGTACGGATCCCTGCGGAGTACCACAGCAACCCAATTTAACGACTTCCGATTTTATCTCCCCAAACCTGAGACATGTCTTTCTATCCGTAAGGAAAGCCTTGACAAAATTGAAAAGCCGCTGCCCCATATTCAAGTCCGATAGCACCCGTAGAATGAAAGAATGTCGGATTTTATCGAAAGCTTTTTCCACATCAAGTCCAATTAGTGCCTTAGTATCCCTTGTTCGCCGGTCAAGGATCTGATGCTTAATCCTGATCATAGCATCCTGAGTCGAGAGGCCGGGCCGAAATCCTATCATCGAATGCGGAAAGACCCCATTGCCCTCAACATAACGCGTTAGCCTATTTAAAATGGCATGCTCAGCGACTTTTCCCAAACACGACGTCAGGGAAATGGGTCTGAGATTTTCAAGCCCTATGGCCTATTTCCCACCCTATCAGCTTGACTGCGCTGCCACAACGTTCAACGCCGATTTGTTGTGTCACCATTGATTGTGGCCGATGCGAGAGTTTTGTTGATGTTCGTCTTCGCCATCGCCGGCCGCAATATCTGAGTCGCTAAGTGATTGGCCACGTCTAAAGCGCGAGACACATGGCGCGATTTTCCGTGCGATCTGTAGTACGGCGCGTCGTGTGCGACTTGCCGCATGCGGCGATTCGGGACGCATGGTACGAATGAGCGAGCGGTGGCCCAGAACCGGCGCCCCTGCGTGAAAGTTCGGAATGCTGCGTAACTTCGAACAGAAAGTGAAAGCAACCGTATTTGCACAGCTATCTTGTTTGAAACAAACGATGACAACATGTCTATGCGAGCACTGTAGACGTGTTTCCGCAAGGCCGCGTTAGCAGTATCGGATCCGTTGACAGCCGCCAATGGCCAAGAGCCTGCAGGCATAGATCGCTGGGCCATCGAATACGACACCGGTTGCGCTTGCGACACGATCGCTTGCAGCTCGTATAACGAAGCGCCTATGTTAGTCGGCACGACGTGTACACAGTTATGTCACGCTTAAATTGCAGCACATTTGATTTCATTGGCGCCGACAGAAGCGAACGAGCATGCCAAGCGAGCTTGCGATCGCTGGGAGACGATGTAGGCCTAGCTCGCCGGCCGTCTATCCGGGGTCGAGGGTCCGCGCGACGTCCGCAGCTCGTAATAATGCGCCTAAATTCTTCAGCACAATCAATGCCTGAACATTTATGTTTCTCTTAAGTGAAAACACGGTTAGTTTTCCCGGTGCCGTTAGTAGCGATGAGTAAACAGGCCAGTCAGGCGAGCCGCTTCGTATACAGACGATTGCTGGCGCGTCTGCGCTTACCGCGTCCGAGTAGAAATCACGCCAACGATTTAGTATTTCGCACAACGTTTTATAACTCGCACTCTTTCGAGGTCACTTTATTCTAGAAGTTATTTACTGTTAGAAACAAATTGTATAGCCCATTTATGTGCCGCCGTCGGCGGCGAAAGAGGCCCGCGTTTCGACCAGGGAGAAAAAAAAAACAGACATGATCGGAGCGACGAGGCGCCCGCTCGCCGGCCCCGCCCCGCCGGGTCTACCACGTGGCCATGACGTTCACGCTACCGGCGCTGTCATTGGCTGCGGTCGTCCGACTGATGCGGCAGTCGCACAATATTCAGCAAGTTGGTCGCGCACGCTGGCTGCGCGTCAGAGCATACGTCATGGCTTTCTTGCGAACACGTGACCACTTTGTTTACATTCCCGTTTGTCCCGTCTCGTTGCTCTCTGGAACCGAAACTTCGACTGGTCGCTACAAAAAAAGACTGCAAATTACCAGTCGCGCTCTGAAGTAAATGAGGTTTCGTGCCGTGATTACTGGGTCATTAACTACTTATTAAAGCAGAAAAAAACACGTGGATTTTTTTTGTATCAGTAAACCTCTAAAATAAGCCTCTTCGCAAAAACAAGCGTTTCGAGGTTTCTGTGATGGTATTTCAACAGTCCACGTTTTCCCGAGATAACCCCTGGACTTATTTTAATGAAATTTGTTGCATTTGAGAAAGTTAAATTCTAGACTGTTGGAAGCAGAATTTCCATTTAGTGCCTGAGTTTTATCAAAGATTTTCAAAAATTCGAAAGTTTGAAAAAAAAATTACCGAAGACACTGGGAATTTTAAAGTGTGCTTGGCGAAAGCCTTGTGGTCAACCCACTGTATATACCATGTTGTACATGGCGCCCCAGTGGAATGGCCAGTGTTCGCCGATATCCCTTTAAATTACCCAAAGGTGCTTGTAGTAAACGAGGGACTCTCTATACATTCTATGTGTCTTTATTCACGGTCACGTTCATACATTCATTGTACTAACCTGTTACTTCTCTGTCTACGTCATATCACATTCATCGATTGCTTCGAAGTTGTCCTCTGGGAGGATATCTTCTTGTCGCTCGTGTCCAGTTAAGCCCTTGTGCTTGTTTGGATCAACATCCATGACGACTGCCTTGTGATCACTGAAGTGCACCAAAATGTACTCAAGATCTTTGGTGACGGGATATATCTGGAAGACCAGGTCCAGACAGCTGCCGTGCTGTGTGGTAGCTGTTGTTGTCGATGTGACCAGCCGTAATGCTACCACTTTCGTTCTGCTTCCCTGCCTTTGGTACCCGGCGATCTAATCAGTCGCTGTTGGTGTTTCCATTCTGCCTCCCTTGCTTTCGCATCTGGTGACATGTTCAGTCGTCGCATGCGCATTCGCTCCTTGTTCTTCTAGCGTTTGGTGTTGGGAGAACCCGGCGTCTGCTGCCGCTTCCCCGAACCACTTGGCGCAGAATCACTGGGCCGCTTTGGAGCCATGCGTCTCACTCACTTGACTGCAACGAGACAACTGGAAAAGGAGTTGCAATGCAGCTGCCACCGCTGACGCACGCGCGCTCGTTCTACCGCTACTATAGAATAAAGAACCAACTTTAGAGAAGGGAAACTGTACCTTCCGCAGTAGTTCGAAAATAAGCAGCGGCAGCGCATGGAACTTACTTAGGTGGACGCCAGATGGCACTGCTCAACCCGGGAGCTTCTAAGCTTCTAAGTGTAATAACGACAGAAATACGGAAAGAGAAACATGTTCGTTGGAAAGGAAAAAAGAAACCGAGAAATTGGTGGAACAAGGAGATACCAGAAGCGATCGCCAAACGACAGAAAGCATCTCGAGAGCACAGGCAGGCAAAGAAGGCACAGTTGCCACAGGATGAAGTAACCAGTAAATGGGAAATATACCGGGAGAAAAAGTCTATGGTTCAAATACTGGTGCAAGCAAAATTCAAAGGTGAAAGTGAACGTTGGTTGTCAGAAATACATGAGAAAAAGAAGGCCGCACCTAGAATATCTTGGAATCACATAAAATTATTAGGCAGGAAGTCAACAACAATACAACATATCCTAGACGAAGATGAAAGCAGACTGGAAGGAGAAGCGGCAATAAATTACATCCAAAAAGTAACAGCCGAATCTTTCCAAGGCAATGACGAGGTTGTATTTGAAGAAAGAAAGAGCATGAAAGAGACTCAAGTGGAAAAGGAGCTGGTGCTGACAAATTTAAACTGGAAGAAAGCAGAAGAGAAAATTCCTAAGCGCACAGCCACAGGGCTAGACGAGGTTCCTGTTAGGCTGATAAATGAACTAGGACCAAAAAGTAAGGAAGCTCTGCTGAAAGCAGTGGAAAAAACTTTAAAAGGTAGGCGAATACCAGACAGTTGGCGACAAAGTAGAATGAATTTAATTTATAAAGGTAAGGGGGAGAAAGACAGAATTCACCCGTATAGACCGTTGACCATTACATCGGTAATATACAGGCTTGCAATGCAGGCAATCAAATTAATGCTTCAAGCATGGGCAGAGAATAATGGCATTTTGGGAGAGCTTCAGAATGGCTTCAGAATAGGTAGGCGTTTAGATGATAACTTGTTTGTTCTTACACAGTGTACTGAAATATCAAAAGCATAAAGCAGACCACTGTATGTGGCCTTTTTAGACATTACAGGAGCCTACGACAACATAGACCGCAACATTACGTAGACCGCAGCGTAGCTAGTGCTTTCTAATTGCCAGGAGACCAAAGAGCCTCTACTGACGCCCATACAAGCAAGCCACATGTGAGTGAACAGAACGTGCGACTTTATTGGCAGAAGACAAGCAGTGTACATTCTCATGCAATAGCAGAAATAAACTTTGCATGCCGAGATACACTGGAATCATTGACGTGAGCTTGTAAATGGCTCACCATCGTCGTCGCACATGGCAGTCTGGTAACGAGCGACAAGCAGCGGCGCAAGCAGATTGGACAGTGTCCCACCTGTTTGCAGCAGCAGTCGCCATTAAAGATGAGCAACTTGCATTGCGATGCTGTCGGGTGATGCAGGCATCTGCTGCCGCAGCCAACACAGTGACATGGACTACCCGGCATTTTAACGTTGACTCCTTTCCAACCTGCACGTTTCTTTTCTTTTGGAGGCCGCTAATGTGTGGCTCACACTTGGTGTCCCACTTAGTCTCAATATGGACAAGTCGCTTTCGTGGGCATCACCTTCGGCAGCCATTTTTGCTGGCCTTTCCACCCATAGGGCTATCAGCTTCATACACTGTGAACCATGTAAGCACATATGCTGGTCTCTGTTTTGAGCAAATCATGGCCGAGGTAGGCCACAAGCACAATTTGCCCATGGCTGCAGCAGGAAAGAACGAACAGGGTGCACCAGTTACGGTGTGTGTATACTGGGAGTATATGTCACTGTGCGGACTGCAGGACCAAATGCTCACCTCGAGGGACTGCTTACCAATGCAACTGACCAGGCCCCCACATCCGAGAAACGTAACACGGCTACTACAACCAAGTGGGGCAGTAAAACCAGATTCTGCAATCAATCACTTCAGTGTAGCTTGTGCAAAGACCCAGGCTATCGAGGAAGAAGAGCAATCATCAACGAGACTAGGAATATGGAAAATGAGAAAGCTTGCATTCAAGAGAAACCACTCTGCTTTGCAAGCATCGAAGGCTAAGAACATCAAGAAAAGTAAAATGGTGCATAGCACACAGTGCGTAGGTAAATGCAAGACACATTCCAATGCTGCATCAGCTATTTCAGGAGAGGAATTGTGCATGACAACATACACTAGAAGATACTGCTACAGATATGTTAGGCTACTAGACAGTGACTGGTATTAAGTATCAGCGAAGAATCGGTTGACCTTTATGTTTGGATGAGGATAAATGATCTCTAACGAGAATGGGCAATGAAAAAGCTTGCAATTATAGAAGAAAAATTACACTTGGCACAAATGGAATTGACATGGCCAGGAAGCTGATTAAGGGCAAACTGACGGAACTCTTTTGGCCAGCGTCGTCCGTGCTTGGTCAGACGTTGCAGGTGCATCTGAAGACGAAGAATTTCTAAAAAGTCCTTTTTGAGTTACCTGGATGACTCAGCCAAATGTCCGTGCTGCTGGAATGGTGGCTGAAGCTCTTTTCAGTCTTGACACAGTCTTCTGCACACTTGGTATCTCATCCAAAGTCTTCTGCATGCGCTTCTTTGTTCATGGTGTAAAAGCCTTGCAAATTCGGCTCCAGACCCTTCCTCTTGGTGTAGATAGGAGCTCCTGTGATGACCAAGATGTGCTTGGCAAAGACTCTGTTGGGGCAGAATGGTGACACGAGATACGAGAAACTCACGAGAAACTCGTGTGTTTTCTTTTATGTTCGAACCAATTATACTTAACCATAAATATGAACAAACATTCATATCTGCTGCAAACAGCAAGCCAACACAGCATATATCAAGCATATTTATTTCTGAACCATGTGTTGCTTACCTTGTAGTAACAGGCAGCAGCTTCTGTTTAGTGCGTGGAGTGTGTTGCTTTATACTGATGCTGTCCTCATTATTGCATGTCTGGAACTGAAATTTTGATGGAATCACAAATTGAAAAAGCACAATTTTGCAATATGAAATGCAAAAAGGTGCGACATATATATTGTAATGGTTTGTGACAACAGAACACATGCCAAGTACACTGTCTGTTCTAGGGTGCTTAAGCAGCATGTTAAATAAATATTACTATTCTCCATAAAATTGATGCCTGCCTAACTACAATGCATGTCAACAGCTTAAGTATTATTAAGATCACAAATGAGAACATTTGTGCGCTCATTTATACACTAGAAAAGATCACACTGCTGCTTCCACAAGCAAATGCATGAAAGTCATGAAGCTATTAGAACCGATGCATTATTTTTCTTCACAAACATGATGCACCGCTTCACTACTGCAAAAATAAATGCCCTCCGGTAAACCAAACTGAACAGCAAGAACATTTGGAACCAACAAGTACGAAATATGGGTGAATTATCATGCTTGCAACTGTTTAATACATTAAATTCTGTACTTTCACTTCATTTTACCAAAGGATTATTCGGTTTTGTGGACACAGTTGCCAGCGGACTCGAAAAAAAGTTTTATATGTATATTGATAAGGCTACTCAGTCACCTATGACCACGGCTACAATAAGATGAAAAATGAGACGTGCATTCCGATATCGCTCTTTCTTTCCCAATTGTGTGTGTATAACGACAGCCTCGCAAGCAAAGGTTTATTTAGGAAACAGCAACTGAGATCCTGACTGCCCATATGTAATGCAGTATCTAGTTCATTAACATGTCCCTGCCTATAAGTCAATGAGACGGATATTATATAACGATTCAAGCAGCGGTGTTAAACGACTCACCGTTATTGCCGTTGTCAGCCGCAGCAAAATCCAGCTCCCGTTTCGATGCAGACGTGTTCCGAATGGCTCACGACTGAAACCCAACTTTCGGGCTTACATGTCCGCTTGCAAACACATCACTTCACCTCAAGTTAAATAACGCGAGACATCGAAGCGTAATAAACTAGTTTTAGAAACAAAGAAGCAACCAGTCTGAGTATACGAACTGTACGAACGCATGAATCCGTGCCGCCGTGCACTCGAAAATACCGGTAAAAATTTGAAATCCAGGCCAGAGGTCACGTGAAATATCGACGATGCTGAACGCTATTTACGTTTATAATGACAAAGAAACAATAAACTTACTAACAAGTACAATATCTAATTAGCAATGATAATTGATAATTTTGCCTTCTTTTTTATGTAATAAAAATGCTCCGGTAATTGTAAGAGAAAGTTTGTAAGATAAATGGATGGATGTTATGAGCGTCCCCTTTGGAACAGGGCGGTGGGTTGCGCCACCAAATTGCGCTTATTATGGTGGCTCTAGCGGGAAATGTTGGAACTAACGTAAGCATCCCGAAGTGATTCTACTATGCTGGTTTTGTTAGCAGCGGCGCGCGGTCTATTTTTTCGCCCTCTGGGGCCATTTGTTGAACTTGAGAGCATGTGGGGCTGCTGCTACTGTGTGACGTCACGGTTGCTATGCACAGCTGCGCCCCCCATCGGCGCGCCGGTTGCTAGGGGGGGGGGGGAAGTTGCGCTGCTGTGCCGAGGAGAGGCCACAGTTGGCACAATTCCAGAGCACGGACGGGCGCGACCATGAGCATGAGCAATTAAAGGCTTTCGCCTTAATAGAAGCACGAAGTTTACAAATAGCTCTGCATCAAGAACAGATATCGCGGTTCTGTAAACGGCACCCATTCGATCATTGAAAGTGGACAAATTCTATATGTCATTTTATACCTTACGTGAATTTGTTACGTTGTGCACAAGGGTTCAGCAAAAGTTGTACTTTCATATTACTATATTTTTGTTAGATTCATGTGTAACATCAATTTTGTCCACATTCGATTTAAAATGTATGCAATTCACAGAATTGTAATATTGTTTTTCATTGCTGAGTTAGAGTTGTAAATTGATAGTTTCGTTTTCTGAAAATTGTCTATTCTTGCCAATTTTTAATAAAAAATTGACAACCTAAATAAAGAATTCGAAACCAACAATCACTAGGTGTCAAGTTTTTCTTTTAAATGCAACAAGCCTCGCCAAATTTGGTGCAGTGGTTGCAGAAAAAACGAATTCTCCTTTTACATGTATTTAGATAGGAACAGCCGCCCTAAAGCTTCCTCTTAAGGAATTTAAAAATGCCTCAGGGATATTTAAACTCTCTAAGGGACACTCCTTCGGCAGGCCACATTCATGTTCATCCAGGTTACATGCCCACCTTGAGCCTCTTGCCTCCAAGCAAAATGAAAGACTTGATACACAGTCTTGCTCAGTTGTTCCAGATGAATGATTTTAATCTCCCTACTTAACTCACTTTTCTTCTCTTTCAGATAGGTCTACATCATGGAAACTGTGCAAAAATACTCATCACAAGACCACTTGTACATGACCACTTGTACATGAACATGACACAAACAGCCAGAGCAGAGCCCGTATTCACAAAAAGTTCTTATGCAAAAGCTTTCCATAAAAGCAGATGCTAGCCAATCCTGTTGCTGGACATATTTAACGAATGCGGCTGGCCAATAGCGAACAGCACTTACACACAAAAAACTGTGAATTCGACCCCAGGTTCATTTCAAATAGTATGTAACAAGGGTCTTTCAAAAGACCAAAAGCAGGTAAGCAAAACAGGCACTCATTTATTTTTCCCTGCTTCAATATGCCTTCACTACCAATGCCAGTATTAAAAATATTTTTAAGGAAACACACACACATACACACTGGGTGCACTTTGAATATTTCAAGCATGTAGGGAGCACCTGCACCATGGAGGAAGACAGAGAGGAGTGATGACTTGCCTACCTCGCAATGCCTCTGGCATGTTCAACCATTCTGCACCTAGCTTTTTACAATGCCCTTTTCCACTGCTAGCTTCCCCTCTTCTTTGGGCCTTTGTAAAATTCTCTCCACCCCCTTTCTGCCTCCGCAGTTGTTAACACTAAATCTGCACGTCACTGTACAGACAGCACAGCATGAAAAAAAAAAAGGCAGATCCAATGCACCTATATTGGAATCTATGTAAATCGAAGCTTTCGCAAAGTTGTTAAATGGTATAACTGTTCATCTTCTGTACTGAATTTTTCCGCATAGCAATTACATGCCTAACCAGGAAGACATGACACCCACCATGCAAGCCACGTAAGAGTGGATTACACTGCCCCCCGTATCATCTCACTTTGCTCTGCAAGAAACCAACCTAGCAGACACACCAAACCCCAGGAACAAAGGCACAGGAAGCTTCACTTTAATGAAGGAATTGTGCACTTGACCACGCATATATACAACACATATATTTGTTGCAGAGCAGATATTAGATATTGAGAGAGAGAGAGAGAGGGCTCTTTATTGGAAAAACAGAGAATTTTGCCGGCGCGTATATAACTGCTGGCATGCTACTCTGTATAGGGATGGGGAATGGGATTAAAAGATTCCAGAAAAGAGTTCGAGAAAAAAAGGATAAAAGTAAATATGAAATGTCCGAGTGGACCTGATACTAATATTTACAGGTGACATGGCGGGTAAATTTAAGCTTTTGTATAGGAAGGATGCAATTTTTAAAGCTTTCCTATTTGACCAATTTCTGTCAGGTAATTGAACAATAAATCCAAAACCCGTCGCTGTTTTGAAGGGCCGGGCATTGGACCTAAGATGCTCGGTAACGTTAACGGTTCGTGGCAAATCATGTCCATTTGGTGCTCAAAAAATTGTCTCTCGTCGCGGTACGCGGGGCATTCTAGTAATATGTGCTCAATTGTCTCTAAGTTGCGACAGTTATCACAGTATGGGTTAGTGGTAAGTCCTATGCTGTACAGATAATTGTTCGTGTATGCCACGTTCAGTCGAAGACGATGGTACAATGTCTCTAAGTGTCGAGGAAGTGGTCGTGGAATTTTTGGTCTCATTTCTGGGTCAATGTAACGTAGGAAGTTATCTTGGTGAAGCGGCAGATTCAAGATGCGGTCTTTTTCTTGATAGGCATATTTTTTTGCCATGTTTGAAGCATCGGCTTTTGTAAAATATGTTCTTTTGAACTTGCGGTATTGGAGTCCATTTCTGGCGGCTTCGTCCGCTCTTTCATTTCCCGAAATGCCGGCATGGCCAGGTATCCACTGGAACTTTATGCAATGCCCAGCAATCTTAGCCCTGTGGTGAAGATAAGCAATGTCAAATGCTGCTGGTTGATTATTGCAACGCTTGTGCCTGTTCCAGATACTTTGTAGGGCTCCTTTTGAGTCTGTGAAAATCACCCATGTCCTTGGCGGCTGCTGTCGAAGTACATACACAAGCGCCTCCTTAATGCCATATAGCTCCGCTGAAGTAGATGATGTCGCTCGCTCAAGACGAAACGAGAATCGTTGCCCTGTAGAGGTTACAAAAAGTCCGCATGATGAACGATGTGGAGTTGTAGAGCCATCTGTGAAAATGTGCGATGCGGCTGCGTATTCTTTGTGCATATATTCTAAAGCTATCTGATAAGTCGCTGCCTGAGGCATTTTCTTTTTCGCACTGATTCCAGGTATATATGGCACGATTTCCAGTGGGGACAGTGTCCATGGTGAAATGTTTCGCGGCATAATTTGTGACGCCTGAGCAGGAATCGAAATAGATATGCTTCCGACGGCCTGCCCAAAGCTAGATGTAGCACGGGTTCTGGAAATATCCTTTAAAAAGTGAGTCTTCGTATGAATGACGTGGCGGAGGTGTATCCGAAGTGTCTCCTGCGAACATAGCACTTCCAGAGGCAGGCATCCAGCTTCTGCTACAGTCCCTGACCGGGACGACCCCTTCGGAAGGCCAAGACATACGCGAAGGCAGTTGTTTCGTGCTGCCTCGAGTTTTCTCTTGCTTGTGGGAGATATTTTGTGCAGGATCGGGAGGTAATATCGTAGTGTTCCGTCGACGTAGGCCTTATGGAGGAGCACCATTGATCTACAGTTGCTGCCCCACTGTGTTCCGGCTAAAAATCGGAATACGTGCGACGCCGAGGAAATCTTCTCACTCAGTTTTTTCACTTGGGGCGACCATGTGAGGTTCCTATCGATAGTCACTCCAAGAAACCTTTGCGTCTTGACGTATGGAAGGGCACGACCACCCAACACTAGTGGGTATTTTTCCATACACCTCCGCGTGAAAGCCATGGCAACGCTTTTGTCGGGGGACAATTTCAGACCCCTTGGATTTAGGTAGGCCGATATATTTGCTAGCGCTCTCTGGAGGCGTTGTTGGGTGGTACTGCGGGAACGCGCCGCACTCCAAATGCAGATGTCGTCCGCATACAGTGTAATTTTGACGCCAGGGGGCAGGTTTCTTTTCAGATGGATGAGGACTAAATTAAATAATACCGGGCTTGACACAGCTCCTTGTGGCACTCCTTTCTCGACGGCATAAAGCGCCGTGGGGCCATCCGGGGTACACATGAAAAGTTGGCGTCCTTGAAGATAGTCTTCAATCCATGCGTAGAGCCGTCCTCCAAGACCAAGGGTTTCCAAAGCGTCAAGTATTGCTTTATGATAGACCGAATCATATGCTGCCTTAATGTCTAAAAATAATGCAGTAGGTATGTTTCCAGAGACCAATTCCTCTTCAATTGATGAGACCAAGGCAATGACATTATCAATTGCGGATCTATTTTGCCGGAAGCCATTCATTTCCTCCGGGTAAACTTTTGCAGTTTCCAAGAACCAATTTAGTCGTTTGTAGATCATTTTTTCGAATAGCTTCCCTACGCAGCTAAGCAGAGATATGGGTCTGAAGGAGGCGTAATTTGTTGGCTGCTTCGCTGGTTTCAATATAGGAATGACTTTCGCAAGCTTCCATTCCGTAGGAACCTCCCCAGTTATCCATGAGGCGTTGTAGTATTCCAGAAGGCGTAGGCGAGATGTGTGGCCTAGATTTGCGAGCGCTGCATAACTCACGCCGTCATGGCCAGGTGATGATCGCTTGTTTACGTCGCCGATTGCTGCCGTGAGCTCTTCGATGGTGAATGTAAATTCTAAGTCAGGAAGGGTAGCTCGAGGTGGACTAGGCTGACGACTTGCAATTTGCCGCAAAGGTTGTGCCCAGTTGGAAAGGAGCCTGCAGTACTGCTCTGCCACCTCTTTCAGGGATGCGCGCTCATGTAATGAGAGGGCGATAAAAGGATACAGCTGTTGCGGCTCTTTGCGAATGCCTCTGACGACTCGCCAGATTTTGCTCAGCGGTTGTCGTATGTCCAGTGTCCCACAAAAGTCCCTCCACCTTTTTCGGTCCAGTTTGGTGAGGTAACGTCGTATATGTCTTTGTGTCCGTCGACAAGTTCTGAGGTCTTCGATATCCTTCGTACGTAGAGCCTTCCTTTCCGCACGCCTTCGAATGGCACATAACCTTTCAAATTCCTCGTCGTTTGTTGGTACATTACAATGCTTAGTGGCAGAGCGGGTACTTTGTTTGAGGCAATGAGCTATTGTCGGTATTATTTCTGTATTCGTAGTTGAGGCTGTGATTCCTTTGTCTACGGCTGCTGTGTAAGCTTCCCAGTCTACCGACTTCAGTTTCACTTTTCTGGGCGACGTCCGAAAATGGAGGGCAGAGATTAGGATCGGGTAGTGATCACTACCTCGAGTCTCGAAATCTGTACACCATCCGAACATAGGGGCCGCTTGACTTGATACGAATGTGACGTCAATGCAGCTAACAGTCGTCGGATTTTTCAGGTATGTTATGCTGCCATCGTTCAAGGGCTCTATATTGTATTTTGCAAAAAGCTTCACCAGCTTGGCACCCCGAGCACATGTATGTGAACTGCCCCAGACCTCGTGATGTGCGTTGAAATCGCCACAAATAATATGTGGAGACTGAGTGTTTGTCAACAAGTTTTCCAATCTTGTCACGTCGAAAGGTGATCCTGGTTCCAAGTAGACGCCGATCAGGGTAAACACTTTAGATGCAATCACTGTGGTTGCGCAAATATATTCGTTCTTGTCATGTGGTGCTACGTCAATCGCAGAGGCAGGTATGTCGTTGCGAAATCCAACGAGAAGTCGGCTAATTCCATTTTGTCGCCTTGAATGATGAAAATAATACCCCTTTATCCTAAAGTGCTCGTCGACGCGAGACTCGGAAATGACTAAAAAAGGGAATCGGTACACTCGCGTAAGATGCTTAAAGTCTGCTAACTTAGAGCGCAAGCCGCGAGCGTTCCACTGGAATATAGTACATGTGCGGAAGTGTTTGTTGGTGGACACCGCTTGTGAGACGATTGTTGGCGAAGCCATCGTTGCTACTGCGAAGAATCACGGCTTTGGGCCGTGAAAGAAGACGACACTAGCGGTTCCAAAGCCAGGACGGCCTCTATTTCAGGGATGCTCTTAAGCGATGGGCTGGCACGCAGAATAGCCTTGATTGCGGCGAACATCATGGGAATCAGTATACTTGGTATCTCATTTGCAGTGCTACCATCTAACAACTTTTCTTGGTTCTTCCTGTTCTTCTGCTGCGACCTTGAGGACACTTGTTGCTGTCGTGGGCTTGAGGTTATATCACTTGAAGGCTTTGATGGATTCGTTGCAGTTGAAGGCCTTTGCTGGTTTTCTTTCACGACTGAGGCGTAGGACTTTTTCAAAGCCGTGTCGCTGCGCTGCACCGTGTCAAGTTGCGTTTGGTTTGTAGATGTATACATCACATCCGGATTCGGTGGTGGTTCTCGTCGTTTCCGCACTTTTCCTTGGATTTGCTCCATCGTCCGTGCAAGAGTGGCTGATTTCTTCTTAGGACACCCTCCGTATGACGCAGCATGCTCAGCTCCACAGTTTGCACACCGAGGCTGGGAACGTGACGTACACTCCTTATGCGTATGTGGACCAGCGCATATCTTGCAGCGGATGGGGCCTTTACAATATTTCGCTATATGTCCATGTCTTTGACATCTGAAACATTGAGTAGCAGACCCCATGTATTCCGTCACAGGATAACTGCAGATATTGTTTGTTGTTTCACTACATTATTCTGTAGAGAACAGAGCTGTCCAGCAATACATATGTAGTGGTAGTTTATATATATATATATGATGTATGTATATATCAGCAAAGCTCGGGAGGGTGTGCAAAGCTAGTTTCACTTTAAAGAATTCCTCACGTAATAAAGCGATTTATCAAGGGTGCTGTCCTATGCATGAGCTATTCGGCAAGACAGCAGCAGCCACAGTGAGCAATGTCCAGGAGGGTTTGAAAAAAAAAAAGCTTTGCTTCTTAAAGCATTGGCTACGTGTGTGCGTGCCTTACTGCAAATGGCATGAAAACTAAAAGCAAGGTAGTGCTACGTCAGTACACTGCATGCAGAACCGAAGCCATCATTTAAGACATGCTTTTGAAAGTAGCTATCAGCAAACGTGAACAAGTTGCGCTGTTGACCTGCTCTGTTACAAGGAGTTGCGCTGGCATTACGAAGACTTGTACCTTCTTAAGCAGAATGTCATGTACAGTTGACCAATTATTTAACAGTGCCGTGCGAGCGTCGTATGGCCGGCTGGTCAGCACCTTCTAACAGCACGAAGCGACATGAGATCAACAAGAGTAGTGCATGTGAACCAAATTCACTCGAAGCGCAAGTTTCGTCTGCTAGGCTCTTTCCAACAGCATGACACAGCCCCTGGCACGATTAACTAGGTGCAACCCCCTTAGCTTATCGGAGATAACTGCTTCCACTGAACTTGGTGCACACACACTACTCTTGCTGATCTCGTTGCTTTGCACACTTAGAAGGCGCTGACTAGCCGACCAGTCGCCGCTGGCTCAGTCCTGATAAAGAATTGGTCAACTGTACAGAGAGCATCTAGTCTTCTCCACTGTAGTAGCACTAAAGTATTGCACTTTATCTGCTTCCTATAGTCCCTGCAAACGCATTCTTCTGGCTTTAGGCGTCTCGCGTGCACGGCGACTACACTATGCTCTGGATCATTTCCTTTCATTTCAAAAGCAAGTATGACTCCTTGAGGCACATTACCTCTGTAGCCATCGTCGTGCTGTCATGGTATCAACGACGCATGGACGCTTAGGTGTCCACAGACGCAAGAGATGCGCAGTACGTTTCACTTCAAAAACGACAAAGCCAAGTGACACACCCTCAGGTTTTGCTCAATCGACTCTGCAGTGGAGCCAGGGCAGCATTCTGCATTCTACTGCTGGTATGAGCATTACAAGCACAAAAACTAGCGTTTCTGCTGAAAAACACACGCCAGTGGTTTTCTGTCGCTCTCATACCGCACACACCATCAAAATATGACACCTACAATGTAGCTGATGGTGCTGTTCATCATGCCAGCATTGTGAGACGCCTGGTAGCTGCCAGGGTGCTGTTGTCTTGCATATTGCCTTGTGGCAACATGTCATCCCTGCGTATTACAATACTGTCCAAGGAGTTCAAGTGCAACACTAAGCCTTGATCGCTTTCTGTGTTTCGCTCTTTTGGCGAAACTGCCAATTTTTCTTTTTTATGTTGGCAACATTTTCTGACACGAAGAGCTTACACTTGTGTGGCATAGCCCCAAATGAAAGAATGCACTTTCATATTTTATTTTGTTATAGCGCAAGCTTGACATGAACAACAGAAGGCACATCTGACACACACAGCGCTGCTGTGTGTGTCAGATGTGTCAACAGATGTGCCTTCTGTTGTCCGTGTCAAGCTTGCACTATAACAAAATAAGATATGCCGTACCAACAAGCCCCTATTGCTATCCTCAGCACTTTCAGAATTTGCCTGAGGTGCGCTCGGTGGCCCTAGTTTTCCTACAGATACATGCGAAGAGCAGAGCTGTGCAAATGTCCACATCTTGTGACACTTTTTCATAAGCGAAAGCCACTTCTCACGCTTTTAGGAACCAGGCTAACAAGTGTCAAAAGAATCGTAAGTGCTTTATCTCCACTGCTACTATTATAAGGAAGCTCAGGTAACACTTATCAATGGTACACATAAAGTTTACCTTCTTGAAAGCAGTGAAGATACTGAACTACATAATATGTGCCACAGAGTTTAATCTCTGCAGCAACGTTGTCTTTACCTGGCAACAGATGGCATGACTACCCTTTGCAACAGTGCTTTCATTGGTTATGCTTCCCTGCTGTTGTCATACTTTTGCTTATTTAAAACAGGGCAAGCAAATACCGTAATTAAAGTAAAAAAAAAGTTGTCCAACGATTACAATACTCAGTAATGCAAAATTTGAGTGCACTCTATACAGGTTTTCATTTCGCGTGTTAATATTTTGTAATAAGACTATATTGGTACATGGTTTATATTAGGAAAAGAATGCTGTGAGTAGCATGGCAGACAATGCCAATCAGTCTTGTGCGGCACATTGCAAACGTGGCAAAGCGTGGTGCGGCTGCCTCGCTAATCGGGAGATCGCGAGAGGCAGCGCATGGGTGATGCATGGGCACAATTCACAGCTGCCGCCGCAGAGAGACCTCCGTTCACGCAGCATTTTGTTTGCATACGAGCGACGTGCACTACTCTGCCGTCATATCGTAGTCATTGTCGCCTCACAGCCTGTCTTGTGCGGCACCACGCTTTTCTTCTCACGCTTTCGTTCCAGCAATGACGAAAGCAGCCCTTCGTTGCGAGAAAGTGTGCCACCAGTGTCAGCAGTGACAACACCCAAGGGAAGCATCATATCGAGCCTTACTCGTAACCGCTCGCCATTGCCCCTCGCAAGAGCAGTGATCATCATCACACACGCTGGTACTCCGGCCTGACCTCAGCAGTTGACGCCGCGGACGAGCGTAGCCCTCCCCACCTCATACCACCCTGGCCTCCATTCGGAGCATCCTTTATTACCAAAAACTGTGTAAAACATATTAAAAGCTAGAGCAAAAGAAGGGCTCAATGCACTTCATGTTCTTGACACGAGATGATGCTACCAAATGCATGCATCTATGCACTATGCTCAAGAACATGTTGCTTTCAGCGTCTCGTGCAACACGCAATTGTAAATAAATTTTGTATGTTCAAATAAAGGACGATGGCAGTGTAACTATTGAAGGCATTTACAGGTTTCTTGCGCGTAATTACAAAACGATTAAATTAACCGCATGTCATCATCAGCACATGTCAGCATGTAACAAAAGAGGTAGCAAAGTGACGCACCTTTCAGTCAAACTGATAATCAAAATGATGGTCTGCCAAATTTGGAGGCAAATAGCAGCAGAACTTCTGGAAATGTCACCACCCTCAAACAGCACTTGAGTGAGTGTAAATGAAGGCCCCTTAGGTGGCCTGAGAGCATGGCACCAGTGTGTGTGACTTATGGTAACCAATGCCATAGATTCCTGTCCTTTGCCTTAGAGCTGCTCAATCGCATTTTCCGCTCACCAGCAAAGCTGCTGAAGGTGCGCCGATCAAGGGACTTCAGTTTGCCTGAGTGTGGCATCACTGCGTGTATCCGATGGTAACCAAAAGAAGTATTACATAGGAACATCGGCAAAACACAGTGAGCACTTCCGCACTTAAAAAAAGGACTGATGCGCAAGAACAAACGATGCCCCTCAAACAGCTGGTTTGTGTCGACATCTTGAGCTGGCAGGGATAGCGTGAAAGGCATGTCATCTACAACCGCCAGCTCGTTATTTGCAGCTGGAAGAAAGCGCGACACGCCCATAGCAGCGCTGAGAGCTAGGGGTTGAATGAATGAATGTATTTGATGACCGTACCCTTCGATACGTGAAGTGGCCAGCGCCACCAAGATTGCTATGTTTACCATTCTGCTGTGTTAGCTATCAGTCCTTAAGGGCTGTATATTGCATTAACAAACCATCAACTCTTAATATTTAATTGACTAAAAACTAATGCTATTTCATTCTGCAAGTTCCCCACACCTATGCCCCCAATCCTCCAGACGTTTTTTACTTATTTCCACCGTAGGTTCAGTCACCTCTTTATTACTGCCCAAGGCCTGTGGCATGCCAACTAGATCTTCAGTCACCTCCGGATGCATACTGCAGAATGCTACTAAACTACAATGCCACCTTTATGTAGCTCCATGAATCTTGAATCCACAGGGCATTATTTGGATGGCTTTAGGCAACTTAGCACTCCTGTCTGTCTTACTCCATGGATTTCCTGTTGTGTTCTCTAACCAGCGTGCCCGTCTATGGCAGAAATGCCCTTGCCAAGTGCAACTCCAACACCACTGCGTTGTGGTCTGGCACACACAACCTAGCACAACACACATAATCACATGCACGAAAACAGTCACCCAGCAATACTTCAAGCAAGAACTGTCAACACTAATGGCAGTGGCAATACAGTACCCAAAGGATCATGCCCCATTGTTGTCCTAATGCCCCCATCATGAGTATGGGCATGCAAATAAAAATATATAAGCATGTGCCACACAGACATCCTCTACATTAGAGAGTTTGGAAATACTATACAAATACACATGTACACACACCTCTGAGAAATGTACAAACAGATCACTGAGCACCATAGACCTAGAGTAGTGCAACTGTGGTCAGCCATGCAATTGACGACACTATACACCCACGCATGCATTTCGATCTAACTTATTCTTGAGGCACAGAGTGTGCGCTGCCACAAAAAGTACGCTAGAGATCATCTTTGTTAGTCAGGCTTGGTTTTTGGAATAATACAAGACCAAGCAATGGTGAGCCAGTAGTACCTGTACACCAGCAATTTTCCTCTAGCACCCCACTACTATTCCTCCAGCTATCCAGCTCCAGCTATATGTGACATTTATTGTCCCAACTTGCCCGACAGCAAGTTCCACAGCAAGTGGAGCAATTAAGTCGGATTGCAACACCTCTAATCAACTTTGATACAGGCTTTCTGATGCCAGCAGGAACCATGTAACACACTCACTATGGGAGCTCTTCTTTGAAGCCCTGGCTCCTGTGTGACATGACGTGCCAGCAGGCCATATAACACATGCCTCAGGTATGCCATAACCTAGGAATGGGTCACTGGTGGGTCATGACATTTTCCTGAATTCGGAGGTTCTTCACGACAGCTGCAACTGGTTTCAGCGAAATTCTTTTCTGCAATGTGGGACACAGTTGGAGACTCGCTGCCAGGTGGCAATGAATACCCCACATGCACAAAACGTGACACAGTGAACATGAATTTATCAGCAAAAGAGCTCAGATAGTCTTTGCTGCGATAATTCAAGCATCAAGGAGAGAGATGGAAAGAGGCAACAGCAAAGAATGGACTCTTACACCATGCCACTTTCTTCTCTGCATGCCTTTAAGGGTCACACAACTAAATTCTGCAAATGGGATGACAGGAAAGAAGTCGGGAGTCACAATCTAGCCACCCATGCACAAAATTTCCACAGTGAAAACAAAAGTGGACCATGCCTCTAGTACAGATGCTTTCAATTTCTGCTTCCAGAAAACTACTGTAATTAATGAAGGTTGGCTGGTACATAAGTGTCATGCAAGGAACATGCCTAAACTGGCTCTTTCTTTTATTTTACAATTTTTTGTTACCAGGCTTTTTAAAAAGTCATCTGTGGCATATCGCACAAATTTACCCATTGATGTGGATTACTCAAAGAGGCTACCATTATTTATACTGGAAATGTAAATGCATAATTGAGTAATTAACAAAATCTAGCAATAAACAAAATTTCAAAAATATGTTTTAAAGTAATTACTTAAGAGCCCATATTGCAATGCTCGAATTAAAGCCAGGCATTTCACAAGGCACATCCACTTGGAATGAATTTTGAAACCAGTGCTTGTTTTGAGAGAAGCGCTGTCAAACTTGCAGTACATATGCACTGTTGTTCCACTTCTTTTCCCAAATGTTTCTTGATGCTGTGACGCTCAAAAGTTACCGAAAACTAATGCATTTTGTAGTAGAATGCATATCTTGAAACTGGTTTTTCAGAATTCTCAGAACATATCCAAGTGGATATGGCTTTGAAGTTACCGGCTACAATTCGCAAATTGCAATATGTGCCATAATGTAATTAGGTTAAAAGTCAATTAGCAAAGCTTTGTTAATTGGTGGGATTCACTTTGATTTTTCATGCAAGTAATGCCTGCCTCTGAAAATAATCTAGCTCAAGAAGCAGAATTGTGCTACATGCCACAGGTGATTTTTAAAAATTCTGCTGATTTAAGAAGAAAAGCACCATAAAAGAAAAAGAGCAACATTTCACGTGCATCAGTGTTAAAGGCAGTCACATGCATAAAAAAAAAAAATGTTAACCCCCCCAGAGCACCATGTTGCTGCTCCTTAATGCACCTTTCATAAAACAACATGCAACGCACACTTAAACGGGCCCTGAACCACTTTTTATCAAAGTGGAGAAAGGCATCTGAAGTGAAAATAGGCTATTCCAGAAATACTTTCCCACAAGAAGTACTTCCAATGCGTTCAGCAGAAGCGGAGTTATTGTCGATCAAACACGGCCTCCACTATGCTCCCGTTCCTTCTTCAATGCCTAGCAGTGCGAAGGCTACGGTGCAGTGGGGCGTGCCCACAACGCTCCACCTTCTAAATGTCACCGTGGTGCGCAGTTCAAATGTCATTTTGGATGTTAATGTAGATGCCACGACTTCAGCTTTTGGTGCCTACGACGCACTAAACATAAGCCAAACGCGGTTGCCCTCAGCGAGCGGCAGTGCACTTATCCGGTGGACTCGGGACGGCACCCCGTGGTGGCCGCGGTACCTATGCCATGTAGCCGACCACAGCTTGATGTCAGCTATCGGGCAGTAGCAGCCGTCTAAGGGAATGACGAAATAGGTCGTCCGACGACGAAATAGTGCATCTAGAATAGAATGAGGACCGGGCCTTCTGTTGAAAAAAGAGCATTTGACAGAAAGGAGACTTCGTGATCCACTTGCGAGCTCGACGCATTACGTACGACAGCAAAACTTGGCTGGGATGTTCACAGCAGCATATGCTACCCGCGTACTATGTTATTTCACAAAGCCCGAGGGGTGGTTCAGGGCCCCTTTAAAATGCAGCACTACCTTTTGGTAATATTGGTAATATAACAATCTTCTGAGGTTGCCATCTTGAAATATTCCTTTTAGGGGCTGGAACGTGACTGCTTTATTATATGCAACGAGTCAATATGGTCTTCATTTTCATCATGAAGCTTTTTTCCACTGCTACATTGTTTTTTTTTTTTCTTTGTGCTTTGTAAAAAAATGTGAGCACTGGCACTTGGAAGCATTCAAGAGCAGTACTAGAAATAGACCAGAGTTTCAATTGTGTCATATCACATAGATGTGCAGCACAACTGAATTAAATTAGCACCTTCACATCGTTTACTTGTTCAGTTAAGTGCTTTGCACCTAGGCATGCTCTTTTGGGCAGATAAGGATAAAAAGTGATTATTTATTCTTCATAACGACTTTAGATAAATTGAACGGCAGGCGGTGAATCTCTAGTCTCATACTAAACATGTCTAGGCAGTTTTACAGACAGGAAATGCAAGCATCTGCCCTCAAACCAAGCTCTTGTCATGGTTTTATCAGCTTTCATGTCAGATTGAGATGCATCAGTAAGTATCAGAGTATTGAATTAATCGCACTGCCTCTGTTTAACTCCAAGGAAGTATAAAAAAATTTAAACTAGTTCTTGCCTATGTGTTAAATAAAGAAATACGTAGACATTTCAGCATAATCTGATGCTAGGCATGCGCAAATGTTCATAAAATTATGAATATGAGTTGAATGCATCTTTTTTTTTTTACAGCGAAGCTGTTAGCTTCTAGTTGGTTGTGATTTTTCGTGGGCTCATGCTCACCCAAAAAGAATGCTGCTACCTAGCGGCCCCGGCCACTCAGACACACCTCAAACGGCAGCTGGACAAGGGCTTTGTCTTTCAGTTTCCACATAAAATAATTATGTTTTCTCATATATTCGAATTATAATCCGAAGCTATCATGTCTGCAGCTCATCTGTAATTCGTACTTTACAAATTTTCTGACGCAATTTACTTTGAAAAATTAAATTAGTCCGAAAACAGACTTGCGCTTGGCAGAGCGCCTAGGACAATAAGCATGCAAGCTGTACTTCCGCACACGTGTGTCCACGCGTGATGTACTTGTGCACACAATGTATCTGTCATTGATGCGTGGGCACTCTGCCCTTTGGATCTGTTGCACAGCGTGCGCTGCGACTGTAATCGACGTTATGGCAAACACTGTCTAAAAACAGTTCCGCCCCCTCACGGCCACTCAGACAGACCTCAAGCGGCAGCTGAAAAAGGGCTTTGTCTTTCAGTTTCCGCCCAATAGAATTACGTTTTCTCGTACATTTGAATTATATTCCGAAGCTATCTGTCTGCAGCTTGTGTGTAAGTCGTACTTTACGAATTTTCTGGAACAATTTACTTTGAAAGTTTTAATTAGTTCAAAAACACACTTGCACTTGGCGAAGGGCCGAGAAGAAGGAGAATATATGCTGCACTACCGCACATGTGCATGGGAGCGTGACGCAAGTGTGCACACAATGTATCTGTCCTTGACATATGGGCTCTCCGCGCTTTGCATCTGTCGCACAGCATGTGCTGCGACCGTAATCGACATTATGGCAAACACTGTCCAAAAAAATTCAGCGCCCTTCCACTATGTGAAGATGGAAGACCAGCGAAGCTGTTTAGTGCACGACACAGAGGTGACCCAGAGTACTGAACCAAGGTATGAACATATTTATTGTCCTAATCTGTGGTCATTGTAGCGATTAGGCACGCACACACATTTGTGTATCACTTCTGTTATTAAATGTATACACCTCGCAAGAGAATGAATGACTCATACCCCCATCAACATGGCCTCCCCATTACAATAGAAGTGAAATTCTACGCTGGAATGATGAGCGGCAACCAAGTCAGCTGTGGAAACGACGAAGCTCAAGCCATTGCTGATGAGGATAGTTTTTTGCACAACGGAGCCAGCTGTGGAAGAAGACGACAAACACGTGAGCACTGGCACTAGAGCAGTTGCGTGGTTGGCGCTGATAATTTTTTAAAAGCGAGGTCTGTCTGGGTGGCCACAGCCACTCAGACAGACATCGAACGGCAGCTGGGAAAGTGCCTTTTGTTTGAGTTTCTACGTAACAAAATGATGTTTTCTCGTATATTCAAATTATAATCCAAAGCTATCAGGTCTGCAGCTTGTGTGCAAGTCGTACTTCACAAATGTTCTGACACAATTTACCTTGAAAAATTAAATTAGTTCAATAACACACTCGCGCTTGGCAGAGGGCCTAGATGAATGAGGATGTATGCTGAATTTCCGCACACGTGTGCATGTGTAACATACTTCACTTATGGTGATGGCACTTGTCTCACGTCGTCTAACGTCAGTACTTGTCTAACATCAGCAACAGCTTCGCTGTACATCCACTTTCACAGGGTGGAATGGAGGCGGATTTTTCCCTTCAACTTTTGAATGTACCTGACTTCTTCACATATTCAGTTATTGCCAAACGTGCAGGTAACGGCATTTGCTGCCATGCGTAAAGGCCCCTGCAGAGGGGTCCACCGTCCGTTTCTCTAGTGTGCCAGTCGCAAGCCAATCAGGAACTGTATCAAAGAAACCTCTGAACAGTGTTGTTTAAAAAAAAATGATACACTTTCTCTTTGCCATCATTCCTCTTCTTTTTCTCTCTGCCCACGAATCAGCGCAAAGGATGCCACAAAGGCACCCATTAAGTCACTGATGTGGCCAGAGTGATAACATGAGAGCAGAGCACAAAGGTAGAAACCTCTTTTACTTGCAAGGCCCTGCCACGGTGAAATGTAGCCAGTACATGGATAAGAAGTGCAGCAGGAGGTAGTCATATATATATATATATATATATATATATATATATATATATATATATATATATATATATATATATATTATTACTTTTCTCTTTTGGTTCATCTTAAAGTAACAAAATTTGCAATCTTCAGTTCAAGTCCAGTTCGCACAAAAACATTGTTTTTATTATTATTCAGCGCTTTTTCTACACCAAGCCAATACCTCTTCGTCCCCACTCAAGGAAAAAAATTAATAAATTAGGCATGCATACAGACAGAAACATGCAATAGGATGGAAAGTTAGGAGAGCTGGTGTAAGAGCGTTTTGTAACAACAGTACAAACAGGCAGCACGCAAAGACGACAAAGGCCGTGGGACAAGCACTGACTCACAACTAAGTTTTATTCATACACAACAAGCTCATTTATGCACACACACATATGTAAAGAATTTTGATATGATACTGTATGTACATACCTTGTTGTGTATGAATAAAACTTAGTTGTGAATCAGCACCTGTCCCGTGGTCTATGTTATCTTTGTGTGTTGTCTGTTCGTGTTGCTGTTACAAAGTGTAGATAGAAACATCTCTCTTCTCTGTGCATGAATGGTGCTTCTGTGCAATAGTACATGCTCTCTCTCTCCGTTTTATTTCTCATACAAAAATAATGAAGTGAAGCTCACAACTGTGTTGTACATGTCAGCTTCTTTTTTCTTTACCTTATGCCTTAACAGTGTTTTCATGGAATTGTAACGCAAGCACTTGCATCATAATTAGTTAAGCTCATGATCACTAAAAAAATTATTTAACATGCATCTTCATATCATTGATGCAGACACAAAATTAAAAACGGTTGAAGTGCTTTGATTGCTTCCACAAAAAAGGACAGCCTGAGAGCATAAACTAAGCCTACACTGGTGCGGTGAATTTTTTTGTGTGCTTTTTTCATGTGATCCTTCACTGCACAATTGACACGGCACTTTTTTGCTTCTGCAGAAAGCCTTTGGCAACCATTACACCTTAGGCACTTGCACAATCATTCAAGCTTGCCCACCAATGTTTGGTCGTATATGCTTAATGTGCAAATTTGGTGCAAACATGGATCTAGCCTGCCTTTTGTGGCAAAGGTGTAGACAGTGCTTAAGTACACAATAACAGTCAATAAAAAGAAGTTAACAAAATACTGACGTGCCTGAGCACCACTACATATCCACATCTCTAGGGTTTGCATTCATACACCAACAGCTTGAAGTAAAAACATGGCGGCAGTGACCCGGATTGCTCAGAGTTTAGTTTATTCTGGGCAAGCAAGCAAGGTCCAAGCAAGCACAAGTGTTTTAAGATATGGACAGCAGTTTAACTTTACTATCTGTCACAAAGCATTGCATGATCACGGGGCACAAGGCCCAATATACAAACTATAACACTCTCCGACTTGCCTTAAATACCATTGTAAATTTACAAGTGCAAGCCACTCTTTCAAGCTCCCACGTTCATACATCGGCTGAGAAATTCACCACATCGTACATAATAAAAGGGCCCCTAAGCAGCCTTCCACATTTGTTGGCTAACTATTACAGCTCCTGGGTGTCCCAGGGAGCTCGTAACATTGAAGGTGATAGGATTCTTGCCAAGAGTGGAGCCAACCAATGTCACACCAAGCAACATCAAGAACATGAGCTTGCTGCACTGGTCATCAGAATGCTTGTGGGAGCTAGTGCTGTCAGCTGACATAAATTGTGCACACAAAACTGCTGAAGCCAGGAGCAAAGACAAGCTTTTCTGCACAGCCAACCAACATGTGATGCAGAGCTCCGGCACAGGTGCGGAATGCGCTGAGGATCAATGGAAAACAGCATTGTACTGGAGGAGGCAGGAGCACAAGCTGAACTTGCTTCAGACTTTCGTAAACCTGCTACTGCTTCAAATAAAAAATTCTTTATGCAAACAGCCAAGAACTGCACTTTAGAAAGGTGTACGGGCCCCTTAGAACAACTGTGGCAACCATTAGATTGTCTCCATCAAAAAGAAAGAAGAAAAAAAGGAGGGGATGAAATGCACTGTTAAACCTCGTGCATGAGAGGTATAAAATTACTAGTATTAACAAGCCTGCACCTTGAAAGTCTACCTAAAGGCATGCATGCTGGCACAACTTTGGGACCTTTGCTGGAGGATGCAAGGACTCCTCATCATCTGACAGTATTGTGATGACGTCTGCCTCGGGTGAAGACCTTTTCCTGAGGCTGCATTCTTGCTTCTTTGTGGGTAGCTGAGGCACTTCTTTGTGGCTACCTTTGGTTCCACAGCTTGTCTCAGTGCCAAGGAGTAAACTTTTCTTGCCCAGGCCTGTGGCTAGTGAGCTGTCTCGACAATCAGCTCTTTCTTCCACATGCAGTCCACCTGCACAATACAAGAGCAGTTTCTAAGCTTGGAAAATCCAAAACAGTTCTTTGTGGCCACCTTCATTCATATTGACACGCGTACTTCCTTATCTTTATCGGGCGACCACTTCTTACCACCCAACAAATGTTATCGCATAGCGCAGGACGCGCCTGCATGTAAAAGAAGTTTCTGGAATGTTATCAATGGTTCCGTTCGCTGTCTTTCACCACAACTTGTGTAATCTGATTGCATGTATGCGCGACGCGAATAGTGTAGAACTTTGTGGAAGACACGCAAGTCCCAGCGGTTACTCTGGAACATTCGGCGACGGATGTATAAAAGCCGACGCGCTTGACCTGCTGATCAGATTTTCGACGATCGCCGAGTGTGTTCACTGCTATCGTTGTTCTTTGAGCAGGGTGTCTACCAACCGGGCAAAACCGGGAATTCTCAGGGACTTTGAGTAGTCTGGAAAAACTCAGGGAAAACTCAGGGAATTTGTGCTTCTATCAGGGAAAATTAGCTGTAATTTTATTGAAAGGGAACGAAAGTCGTGGTAATGCTGGCTCGAGCAACCGAGAGGAATCGTAACGAATGTTCTTTGACGCCGCGTCGGCTGGAGGAGTTGCCAGAGTACAGTCAATGACTGACTTTCCGGACGCCAGATAATTCGGACGGCTTCGCGGCACAACTACGTACCCCATAGAGTCAATGTATAAGAACTTCTGAAATTTCGGACACAAGAACCCTTCGCCATCCGATTTTCCGGACTTTTTGCCGTGGCCGCAGGTCCGAAATGGCATTAATCAAAACCACCACCACCGTCATTTTGATAACGTCGCCGCCTCGACCCGGAACACTCGCACGCAGACCCGCCTGCAGCCATAGCCACCACCGCGGCAATGCTAGGCCTAGCTGCTTCGAGGTTAGGTATTAAGCTTCTTGCCGTTCTGTGCCATGTTTTTCATTGAAAAAATTCGCCGCTGTCAGCAATGGTACCGATACTGCCTTTGTGGTCATCGCGTTTGGCTTCGAAGTTCGGAAAGCACAGCGCATTGCATAATGCCGGTTCCCGAAAGTCAGCTTCGCCTCATTACAGTAATGTTACGCTGTGAAGCATAACAAGTGTTGGAAGTGGCAACTGTTACGGGACACGGTACGTATTCCTTAATTATACACGCGTGCATCCGCCATCTCCCGTCACAGTACAAGTACTGATATGTCTAATAAGTCTACTGGCAGGCCTTCAGAGCTTTTTCGGACGTGCCTGTGGCAATTTGAACCCTTAAGGGCCGTTAAAGACGTGCATTCATTTTTTCGGACGTTTTCGCGGCCCCTAGGGAGTCCGAAAAATCGGACACTGACTGTACAATTGTCCAAGAGGATGCTTCAAATAGTCCGTGTGGCGAATGCACAGCCGAAGGAGGACAAGAAGACAAAGGACTTATGCATTCAGAAATAAACAGGAAAGGAAGCATGCCGCCACTTTTTTGAAGGAGCTTGCACTCTAAAAGCAAAGTGTTGGCTGATGCCGAGATGCAGGTGTCCCTCATCCAAGCAGAAAAACTCTTTAAAATTGTGAAACGCAATACTGAGGCATTGTGTGCAGGCTGAGAGTATGTCAGGACAGTTGAGGTTGACTTACCAGCTGTTGCGAGATAATCTCACTTGTGATAAAGTTCGGGCCACATAACAATTAGCTCGCTATCAGTTGATAGAAATAGCTCATATTCGGAAATGTTCTGCATGCATCTCTTTCATATTCGTATTTGAGAATGCTCGACTCGATTTGCAATGGGTTTTACTATTTCTTTCGAAGATATTTTATTCGCTGTGCATTTTACTAAACCCTTCCTTCTGTTTTCTTTTTGAATAAAATAAACACTACCCCTTACTATTCAAACTGGATTAAGTTGCTTTTATTTTTTAACATGCTTACTAGAGAGTGACACCATTGGGCGACATGATGTAGGGAGCCCGTCTTGACACAACACAAAGGTCTGTGTTACTCAGGGAATATTGCAAATTCACTCAGAGAGAACCTGGAAAAATCAGGGAATTTGGAAATGTCAACTTGGTAGACACCCTGTTTGAGTATAGCCTGCTTTTGAGGGCACAAGTTCACCCAATAAAACGCCAGTTTCTATAATCACAGTTTGGCTTCCTTCTTCACCGTCACTACCATGTGACAATATCCTGAGCTCACATGGTCAACAGGACATAAGTAACATGGTAATATCTCGACTAGTTGTATGGATAGAAAGAAATCGTTTTTATACCCAAATGACCCTTTTAGAGAAACATGGAGAGTGCAGCTGAGAGAGACATAATATTAAGCATAGGTCGGCATACTCGCTCCATATTCAATTTACGGGCTTGAGACAGAGTTAGCGAGTAACAAAAGGTGAGCACCGGCGAGCTTGAATAGATGTAAGTATGAACAGGAGTGAGTGTCTGTTAACGTGAGTACAAACAAAAGTCAGTGGCGATTTTAACCCCTTTTGTGCCTTGGACGTGGAGTAGACCATAAATATGATCGCTTTGGCACAAACAAGGAAGAACGGAAGGGAACAAGAGGAGTGCACTTGTTCCTTCCGTCTCTTCCTCCCTTCCATCCTTCCTTGTTTGTGCCAAAGCGATCATATTTAAGGTCTACTCAGCTATATGAACTGACTAGCCCAGCCAACATGTACTCGTGCCTTGGACAAGCTGGCTTCGCCAATGCATTTCTGGTAAGAATGGTCATGGATGAGCTCAGCTTGTCAACGGTACTTTGCATTTTCTAGAAATGCCCTGGACGAGCCTAGTTTTGTCTCCACGCTTAGCCGCGCTTTTGGCAGGTGATATCACACACAATTCATAGGACATCGCAACCAGAAGCGAATTTCTTCTTTCTTAGGAAGTAACACTTGTTGGCAACTAGTCTCTCTAAAAATAATTTTGCCATTTTTCGTCAGAATCCGGGATAACAGCCTGGTCCGAAAGGGGGTTAAGAAGAGGCAAATATGAACGCGAGTGACTGTCCGCAAGTGGACATGAGTATGTATGTAAGTCAGTGCCGGTGAGTGAGAATGGAAGTGACTATGATGAATGTGAGTGTTGGTGAGCCTGAGGGCACAAGCAGGAATGTGAGCGTGTGCTGATGAGTGCGAGTGTAACAAGGACTACATAGCTTTAAACAAGTGCAAACAGTAGATTTCTCAAGAATATTGTTTCAGTAAGTGATGATAGACATATGCATAAAACCAGGATACAGGCATATACAGGGAATTGTGAATTATATGTTAGCGAACCACAAATGCCATGAAAATAGCCATACATGCAACAAGCATAAAAACAAGACTCAGAAGATCAATTTATGGGGAGAGCAAAAGCAAATAATGGATTGCAGACATCTTCATAAGCAGAAAAAAATGTTTCAGTAATTTATTTTGATGCAAAAAAAAAATGTCACTAGCTCGGATAATGCTACAAGTATAGTGACTAAGAATTAAACAAAAAAGCAACAAAAAGCTACTCTAAAATATTGTTACAAAAAGAAGCCTAAAATGCAATGCACTTTTATTTTTAGTACACTTTCAATTATGCGTCTTTGAATGTGATTCCACTCGCTGACTGTTAAATGAAAAAATGAGAACTATAGCAAACTTTGTTTGCATGGCCAATACAAACACATATATGTCTTGCAAGAGTAATTTAGCTCAGCTGTGTAGTCAGTTGGGTTGTGATATACATTATGGAAAAATGTGGGGCAAACTATTTTTCTTCTTGTTTATTGCAAAGGCCCTTCAACACAGCCTTCAGCAGAGCTCCTGATATCAGATTTGGAACCAGCAAAGCATATTTACCACTACCAAAAAAAAAAAAAAAAATGAGTACTCCTCAGACCTTTGGTACCCAATTGGCTGCATGCATTTAATAATTTTCATGATTAATTCAGAAGCGAGTGCGCAAGTATTCATAGTGTATATAGTGAGATGCATGCAGATGTATAGAAATGGTTTAGGCGCAGTACTGCTGTCAGTTTTTGTAAAAGTTCTCACTAATTTAGTCTATAGATTGTTGTATTGTCACAGCCGACGAAAAGCACCAGCCTTTTGAATACCATGAGTTGACCCAAAAACGCAGTATGCATCACCAACATACCAACCTACCATGCAGTGTTCCAATTATCTTTGTGTTTAGACCAACAAAAAAGTTGTGCGGATCCCATGCGATGTGAGAATCAATGTAAGTGAAGCTTTCTGTGCTGTTTGCTTTGATTGATGATAATTAGCAGTGATGCTGACAGCAAATGTTTAATTTCTTCAATGTTTAGTGCAATACAAGAATAGTGAGTTGATAAATGTTACCTTACATGCACCACTGCTGTTTGTCTGCATAATACACAGAACACATAGGGAGACGTGTTTGCTTGAGGCATTGTTGTGCGCCACTGTTTACAACCTATGAGAGGGTTGAGCATTGTCACTGCCTCAGATGGCACATCGCATCACGGCAGAATTGTTGCACAATTATGAGGCTGTACGTACCAAAACCACAATCGGATTATGAGGTACGCCGTAGTGGTGGACTCCGAATTCATTTTGATACCCTGGTGTTCTTTAAAGTGCACCTAAATCCAAGTGCACGACTGTGTTTCTATTTCGCTCCCATCGAAATCCGGCTGCCGTGGTGAGGATTGAACCCGTAACGTCAAGCAGTGCTATAGCCTCATAGCTAACACGGGGGGGCACAGACGTGTTGATTTGACGTGCAGTGCCTAGAAGGTACAGTGCTTTTATGCGGCTTTGCATCTGCACGCCCTGTGTCAGTTGTCTGCTTGACAAATTTGCATGGTGTTTATTTTTCAGAAATAGCAGAAATGCACAGTACCGTACCGTACCTCCAGTTTGCTCGCAACTGCAGCCGTGTCTATAGTAGTAGCGTTTTCTTATGTTCTCACGTCACCTTTTCCCTGCCTCACCCTTCTCCCCTGTATGGGAACTGCGAGCGAAGAGTGGCAAGGCTGCTATTCACTTATTTCGCGACTGCACCGATTCTACCCATTCACTGCCTCTTCGCCCTGCCCCCTCTCTACCATTCTATCTACCTCTCCTCAGGACTTGCACGTTAGTAGAAGGGTAAGCGCTGCAGTTTCTGCAATGCTTTTGCGGTGGGTCATGGATAATTACAGCTGTCAAGAGGCTAATGTGACGATACCCAGGAAGCTCCAGAGCGCATTGTGCACACGTGCAACGCGAAGGAAAGGTCCAAACAAGTTTCTCGCGTCACCTTTCCTCTCTGCCATGCTCTCTCCATGTATACGCACACTCTGAACCAACCTCCAACACAGCATGCAAGACAGCGGCAGCAGCAGTGGAAAAGTCAAAAGAAGAGGCAAAGAAAGCTTCACTTTAAAACAGTTTTTATGGCAAGGATCATGAGGAGATGGCAACTTTCTCTACTTACGTGGAGATCCTGCCTTCAGCATCAAACCAAAGTATTTAAAGAAAAAATGGTTTTTGCACGTTTGTAACATACCAGTCAGTAAGTAATAAGAACCGACTTCAAAAAAAAGTTATGTCCCTTAGCAGTCTTTGGGTCTGAGGTGGTTAGGAGAATTGTCCTGGGTCTTAAAAGGACTGTCAACATAGGATCTTAGAGTGTTCATACGCTTGGTTCAACAATTTTCCTGTGCTTGATCCCTCCTAGAAAAAAAAATTTGGAAGGTAGGTTCTCCTAAAAAATGTTGGTCATAGTATTGATTGCATCATTTTTTTTTAATTCCTTAAAGACCCCATGACGGGGTATTACATAAGGGATGGGTTACATAGAAATAAGCAGAACCCATGCGTTAATCTACGGTGAAAGGTGATTGGTGACGCTTTCTATGAAGGTGGATGGACAAGGGATGGCAGCGATGTCGGCCGGAAGGCCATTCCAGTCAGCAGCTGTACGAGGAAAAAATGATGTAGAAAAAGCAGACCTGAGAGAGTTCTGCTTTCATCAGAGAAGAGGTGCAAAATCTGGCGAGTACTGTGGGTGCTGAATCATGGAATAACCACATGAGTGATGGCAGCCACTGCTACAGCAGTGTAGTGTGACGGTATATTGTGCTGATAGAGAAGGACCCTTTTATGAGGCTCACAGATCCTTTGAATTTGATGGCGTCCTACAGGCAATCAATCAGGACATCAGTTGGCCCTTTCTACAGGAAATTCACAAGCGAAACACCATTGCAATCCCCAAAGGCCTTAGCCATCACTTTGCCTGCCAACAGAATGAACCAAACCATCCTAGGGGCTGGAGAGGATGCTTGTTTCCACTGCTTTTGCTGTGATTTACTCTCATGTTGGAAGTGATGTACCCATATATCATGAGCAGTCACTAAGAGTGCAAGGCAGTTTGCAGGATGTGCCTTGAACAACTGCAGGTCATCTCCGGACACTGTGCATTGCAACCACTTTTGCTTATATGCGAGCAATTTTGGCACCCACAATGCAGAGACTGCGTGCACATCATGTTTCTTGGTCGAATGCAGTGAACTGCAGTTTTCTATATTTTTTTTTAAATCACCAAGATTGTCTGGATGAAGGGTTGGGGATCTGTCATCATGTAATCTTACACTGTTTTATGGTATGCTCACATCATCTGGCCTGCAGCAATGTGGGTCATCTTACCGTATTTACATGATTGTAAGTTGACTCGAATGTAAGTCGACCCCCCCCATATCGCGTGACCGGAAAAAATAAAAATAAAAATAGGAGAGCATACCTGAGGGCACATTCAATAACGAAAATTTATTAATAGCTGACATGGTCACTGGACTACTCATCTTCACTAGTGCTCCATCGTCATCGTTGATGCGATCCCACAGCGCGTCGTGGTCTAGCGAAATTTCAAATTTGGCAAACGACCGCACCAGGACATCTTGCAGAACAGCAGCCCAAGCCAGATGTACCCAACCACACGCAGCCGTCAGGGAGGCTCTTTTGACAGGTCCAGTTGGTGTAATTTCGCAGTCTTCTGCCACCAGCCACTCGTATTCACGGCAGAGCAGAACCTTAAAATTAAGGCGAAGGTCCGGGCTTGTTTCATGACCACGTCGCACTTCACTGGCAGGGACCGATCACGCATTTCAGCGACGTATGCCGCAAGCTTAGCCTACAGCTCCGGAAAGCGTCCAGACTTCGGCACGTGGGAAATTTCTCACTTGCCGTCACAGGTGAAAATTTCGCTTCGCTGCAGTCGCCACTCTCGCACCACCCGTTTAGAAACATCGAAATTCTGGCCCGCTGCGCACCGATTTGTTTCTTCGGCGTAAAGGATGGCAGCCCTCTTGAACGCTGCTGTGAACAAGTGCCGAACGATTAGTGGGCCTGGAGCACTCATGACGACTGGGGAAGCATAGAAGTAGCACGTAGCCGGCAGTCAAGTGGAACACGTCAAACCAATACTATGCCAATACCAATGCCTTTAAACAGAGAAAGAGAAACCCGCGAGCGGTGTCTGCTCTTCCATGAACTACCGATACTCCCCGCAAGCGCTGCCGTTCTGAGGGTGCCGCCGAAAATGGGAACAGCGGCGCTTCCATCAACTATCGACACCCCCCCATGAGTGTTGCATGCACTGTAAAACTCTCAAAAATGTTGAAAAACCCTTCCGAAAAGCGAATAAACACGCGGGATAGCGAAAAGATACGGGTAGCGCCATAGAGCAAACAGAAAATTCTAACTACGTTGTAGCTCCTGTTGGTATCGCTTTCTTTGGCGGGGCCATGTTTTGGTTTCGATTATAAGTCGACCCCCCCACTTCAGACTTTCAAATTTTAAAAAAGGGGTCGACTTACAATCGTGTAAATACGGTATATGCTTTTTTTTTTCATCCCTGGTTAAATACGGCAGGTCATTTTTTTCCACTGTACAATCATAAGCACAGGGTGACGTTCCCTAACGTCTTGAACATATTCTAATGGATCGCAGCCATAGTTAGCTTCCCTTTCCAGAACAAGAATTCAATCAATGCTCATGCTTTCCAAGTTCACCATTTTGGTCTGGCCGAGTGCACTGCTACCAATACCAATGGCTGACACAATCAACATGCGTGCTGTGCATGTACAAATTTTGTGGCACAAATTCTGAAGGACACCTCTGCCATAATTAAAACCTTGTTGTCGGTGTGCAAAAATATTTTGTTAGGCTAAGGACATGCGGGACAACCCTTGTGCATAGGGCTACCTGTGATATCCTGTTTCGGTTTCGTAATGGTTATGACCGCTAGCGCCACTCTGCGCCCAACGCTGTAAGTGTACACTGCCGTGTTCCCTTTCCCCTCATTGGAATAAACTCATTCTTCTTTATCTGGTCCCCGACCTGAGCAGTCCGGCTCTTCTTTTGCTGCACTTTACACCCCGTCCATTAGGCCTCATGTCGTAGGTCCCGCTTCCGGCCGCCCGTCAAAGTATACTACAAAGTGACGACGAGGATCAATGCTCCCATGCCGTTTTGCTGCCGTGGACACCAGTTCCTGCCCGGATGCCACTAGCATTCCACTTGTGCAACGTCCAGCTGTGCAGCGCGTTGTACCTCTGCCACATCCAGCTGTACAGCATTCCGTCGCCATCCACATACTACAATCTGGCGAAATGGTAAACCTTTTATTCTACTTGCTGCTTGCCTCTATCATTCTACTACTGCTCCTATATGGCTTCCGGCATGCAAGACGCTACAATTACTTCCACTTCTGCTCCGTCAACCTCAACTTCCCTGTCTTTGTTCTTGGTGCCCAGCATGGCGCTCGCACCCCCCATGCCGCCTTTCCTTGCATTACCCGGTACTCCTACGGTACCGTGGTTGACTTGGAAACATTCTTTTTGCACATTTCTCCAGGCGAGCAGATGTGAGGCCTTACAAAATGAAAGGAAGGTCATTTTACTCAGTAATTTAGGCTTTAAGGGGCAGTGTCTCTACTACGACCTGGCGTCACAAATGGACCTGACAGCTGCAAAATTCGAAGATATTTTTCACTTCTTTGACTGGCATTATGAAGAAAGCACAAATCCCCTGGTACATCGTATTATCTTCAGGGACAGAAAACAACGACCCGGGGAAACTTTCCAGAACTTCGTCACCACATTACAACGGTTAGTGCCTGCTTGTGCGTTTGGCGCTTAGCACGATAAGTCCCTTCATGAACAACTCTTGCAAGGCGTCATATCAGCAAGATACGAGAAAAGTTATTCTACGAAGGACATTCCCTCACGCTCAAGAAGGCCAAGGAAATAGGACGAAGCATGGAGCAAGTTCACAAGAAGCTGAAGGTTTTTAACGGTTCGCCTGTCCATCGTGTTTCGACGCAACGCCAAGATGGTGTCGATAACCATCACCATCCTCGCCCGGGTGCGCAAGATGGCAGCCGCCACAACCCTTCTCCCTCCACCCGGCGGGTTCAAGATGGTGCCCAATGGCATGGCGGAAAGTCGCGATTTGAGGAGGCCAGCCAACATGGCGCCTAACCCGAACTCTGTGAAGCAGGTCAAGACATCGCAATCGCAGTCCATTGCTACCGATTTGGTTCACCCCAGCACATCGCATCCGATCAAGGCTGTCCAGCCAAGCAAGTTACCCGCCGTGCATGCGTAAAAGTGGGGCATTATGCTGCAGTTTGCTGTTCGAGGAACCGAACGCATCGACAGCCCCCTGCTCGAGCTCAGCTTGTTTCCTCTACCGCTGAGACTGAATCAGCCACTGCAGTCTCATCTGTGCTTACAATTCAAGCACCGAAGTCCCGTCCAGCAATAATTTAGGCTGAAGTCCTCAGTGTGAATACTTCACTCAAAATGCTTGTGGATACAGGAGCTATAGTGTCGCTGATGAACAGTTCCATGTACAGAGAACATTTCAAGGTTTTTCCCTTGTCTCCTTCGAGTCTCAGACTCAATAATTATTCGCAGCAAGAAATATTGCATTCAGCACTTTTCCGCGCTCGTCAGGTACCGCAACAAGGCTGCAGTAGGGACATTTCACATCACGAACCAAGGCACTTCTCTTCTGGGCTTAGATGCTATTCAAGCTTTGGGCTTGACATTCAAGGTTCTTCGCTCACATGTCAACAAGTATCAGGAATTCCAGCTGACCCAAGTGTTCAGCTTTCGTCTCTACCGCACAACGCTCTAACAGAGTTCGTCCATCTGTTCTCAGGAGAATTGGGACTTTTAAAGGGGACGTTCATCTTTGAGCTTCAGTGCAACCAGTCTCAAGCGAAACTACGTCCTCTACCTCTGGTTCTCCGTGAGCAAGTCTCTGCCGAACTGCATCGCTTGGAATCAGCTGATATTATCGAACGGGTGTCAGTGTCCAAGTGGATTTTTCCGCTCGCTGTGGCTCCGAAGACAATTCCATTCCAATTCCAGCAGCTTAACACCATAGCCACTGAGCAACCACGGCGGGTAAGTGCGTATTCAGTGTCCCAGAATTAACTTTCCTAGGACATAAAATTTCTGCAAACGGCATTTCACCAATGGATAACAAAATCCAGGCAATTGTGGAGGCACCACAGCCTAATGGCAAAAAGGCTCTACATTCATTTCTGGGCCTCAAAGGATATTATGCAAAATTTATCCCGCAGTATGCTGACTTAGTGGAACCGCTAAGGAAACATCTAAGGTAAGGACGAGCCTTTGTCTGGGATCAGGATACTGAATACAGCTTTCAATCGATCAAAGAAGTTCCTGCATCATGTCCTGTGGTACGCATGTTTCAACCGCATCTTCCTATTGTTGCAACGGTTGATGCTTCAGACGTTGGCTTAGGAGCTGTTCTTCAGCAAAAATGAGAAAATGAGCTATTTACAGTGACTTATGCATCTTGAACGTTCACTTCCACAGAACGAAGAATTTTTGTGGCACAAATTCTGAAGGACACCTCTGCCGTAGATAAAACCTTGTTGGCAGTGTGCACAAATATTTTGTTAGGCTAAGGACATGTGGGACAACTCTTGCGCATAGGGCTACCCGTGATATCCTGTTTCCATTTCATAATGGTTATGACCGCTAGCACCATTCTGCGCCTAACACTGTAAGTGTACCCTGCCGTGTTCCCTTTCCCCTCATTAGAATAAATTCATTCTTCTTTGTCTGGTCCCGAACTTGAGCAGTCCAGCTTTTCTTTTACGGCACACTTCACACCCTGGCCGTTGGGCTTCATGTCATAGGTTCTGTATCTGGCCACCCGTCGAAGTCTACTGCTTTACGCATAGTATGATACATATGCGCAAAGTTGGGTGTTTCTGTGCTCACCTGCACAATGAACACACACACACAAGCCAAGGGGATCACACTACCACCAATTCAGAAGCACTTATTCCGTGCAATGGAACCATCAAGTTCTGGTAATGATTCTATGCTTGGTTAAGAGTGCTAAAAGTGATGAAAATGTGCTAGTGCCAGTAACTTCTGGTGAATTATATGGATGTGAAGATGACCCTCTAAATTTGCCAGCCTGTGGTCAAATATGTAGTGGGAAAGCAATCCAGTGATTCTTCATAAGCTTCATATTTGTGCAAGCTAAGCATTGCCACAAGTATCAAGGCTTCCCCGACTTGGACAATAAATGCTTTTGTGCTGGAAGTGATCACCAGACAAGTGAACAGGTCCTGTTGGCTCAACTGCACAGACAATATTATTTAAGTGCTTCATAAGCGTTATAACTGAAATCTGGATAAGTTGTTGCATTCAACTGTGCAATAAAAAAATCAGAATTTTGAACACTTTCTGAGATGAGTGCTCGCAAGATAACATAAAAAAACTCACTGTCACTCATTCATCTGCTGGGAAAAGTACTAGAAGCCTGCGAACGCTTAGCTTGTGTCTTCTAGGCCATAACGATGTAACAATTCATTTTCCAATGCTATTCTTTTTGTGCATTGTCAGTAGTCCGAACAAAACTCTCCCAACAATATCACTGGAATCAGCCAGTTGTTAACAGTGGATGATAAGAGAGGAATAGAATTGCACAGAAGGCATCACTACGAAGCCGCAGCCATAGTGTCCTACTAATGAGAACTACTATTCATTAAAGAAACCAATGAGGTTACATGTTTAAGCGGATGAGATGCTTCTTTAAACCATAGTTACCTTCAAGACCAGAATGTGAATCACCATCAGCAAGCAAACTCGATGAGCTCTCTTTGTCCTCAACGGTGATTGGCAAGTTGACTTGGCAAGTAGCTTCAGCATCTGCTTCCTCCTCTTTTGCATCCGCTGCATCTGCTTCATCCGCTTTTGCATCTGCGTCATATTGATTATAATAGGGACGTCAGCACAGAAACAATATCTGTCATGCATAAACAAGCGGCCCTTAAAGTCGGCCATAGTTTAAAATTCAGTCCAGTTACAAGGACTGTACTTTTAACATGATCTTGCACCACTTGTTGGACATCGTAATAACACCTACTAGATAATGTTCTCATCAACATCTGAGCCAAATAATATACCTGTACACGCAGCAGGGAAACCGTGACTTTGCTTAAAAGGCTCTTTCTTTCCATTTACTGTGAAAATTAGAGGCAGGCTAAAGTTACTGTGTTCTAAATTTAGGTGCGCAGTAGATATGAGTACACAACATTTTCTTACTTTGAACATGTAAAAAACTGGGCAAAGATTAAATTTATGAGAATGTTATAATCAGGTAAATATGGTAGCACAGGTGATAGAACGAATGCCCTAGGGATGCGCTGGTCCCAAATTCAATCCCTAGAGCAGGAGAAATATTTATTCAGCAGTGAAGCTTTCTGTTTGAGAAAACCTGTGGGTTTCCTTGGTTACGATCGGCCAGCATGGGAAAGTGACCTTCCAGCCTCTCCTGCCCTGCTGCGACGAATCGCTTTGTGAAGCTTACAATGCGTCCCCTCGGTCAGACCGGCGGTGACATTAAGGCAAGACACATTTGGCGAATAGAGCATTGATGGATGCCACGCAGCCGCCGACCCCGATGCTGGGAGCAAGAAACTCCTAGAAAAGGGCGTCCTATGCCGCTTCCTAATGGCCACTGCTAGCCGCCAAGGCCGTTTGACAGGCGCACCAGCTAATTTAATTGCTGGGTCATCCCAGGAACCAAAACTCGCCAAGTGAATCAAGTGTAACAACCTCTATACAGGCGTTCCCTTCTTTCTTTCCTCCCTTTCTCTGGGTCTGTGACCAGGGTGCCCTGGGGGTATTTCTCCACTTGTGATCAGCGAACAAAGGTGCTGGAGCGATTGTGCACACCCTCGCCCTCAAGGCAGATCCTTTCGCAACTTTGCACACTCCAAATGGACGAAGGTGTGACAGCAGGCGAGGTATTCTCTAAGAGTACACCTAGTGGACATGTGCACTTCGTCTGCTACTGAAGTGCTGCTGAAGTGAGGCTTACTTAGCAGGACTCTTCGAGGAACTATCAGGCATTGTTTGGGATATCACTGGCCTTAGTGAGATTAGAACTGGTGAGGCTTATACATTGCTAAATAACGGCCATGTCCTCTGCTATAGAGGTCTCCCTGATACGAAGCAATACGGGGTAGGACTCCTGATCCATAAGGACATAGCGGGTAACATTGACGAATTGTACAGCATTAATGAGAGAGTAGCAGTAGTCATTATCAAACTTAAAAGATAATTGATTAATGGTAGTACAAGCCTATGCTCCAACATCCAGTCACGGCGATGAGGAAGTTGATAAGTTTTATGAAGATGTTGAATTAGCGATGAGAAAAGTGCAAACTCTGTATACTGTAGTAATGGGCAACTTCAATGCAAAAGTGGGAAAAAAGCAGGTGGGTGAACAGGCAATTGGCAACTACGGCGTCGATTATAGAAATGCTAGAGGAGAGATACTGGTAGAATTCGCAGAAAGGAATAAGCTTCAAATAATGAACACCTTTTTCAGGAAGTGTAGCAATAGAAAATGGACCTGGAAAAGCCCTAATGGTGAAACAAGAAATGAAATTGATTTCATACTTTCTGCCGATCCCAGCATAGCGCAGGATGTAGAAGTGTTAGGTAGGGTAAAGTGCAGTGATCATAGGTTAAGAGAGGTCTAGGATTCACCTGAATTTGAAGAAAGAGTAAAATTGGTCAAAAAGAAACAGGCCAACCTAGACGCAGTAAGGATAAAAGCGGACCAATTCAGGCTGGTATTTGCAACTAAATATGAAAGATGTGAGAACAGAACAGTGAGACGTAGATGACATAAAGGCGATGAATGAAACCGTAACTAGGCTGGCTTCAGAAGCAGCACTTGAAGTAGGAGGCAATGCACCAAGGCAACCAGTAGGTAAGCTCTCCCAAGCAACGAAGGACCTAATAAAGAAACAACCAAGAATGAAACAGTCCCAACTCAAGAGATCAGACAGAATTAACGTAATTATCAAAACTGATCAACAAGGAGAAAATAAAGGATATACGAAATTATAATGTAAGAAAGACTGAGGAAGCAGTAATAAATGAACGCAGCATGAAATCAGTGAGAAGAAGACTTGGCATAGGAAAAGCCAAGATGCGCACACTGAAAGATAAGCAGGGCAATATCATCAGCAATTTCGAAGATATAGTAAAAGCAGCGGAAGAATTCTATACTGACTTGTACAATACCCATAGCAGCCAGGACACCCCCTTTGAAAGTAGTAATGAACAGTTTATAGAGGCTCCTTCTATAACTTGCGATGAAGTTAGAAAGGCCTTAGAAGACATGAAACGAGGAAACGCGGCAGGTGAAGATGGAATAACAGTTGATTTAATCAAAGTTGGAGGAGAGGTCATGCTTGAAAAGCTTGCGGCCCTTTACGAAATGTCACACAACTTCAAGGGTTCCGGAGAACTGGAAGAATGCCAACATTATACTAGTCCACAAAAAGGGTGACGTTAAAGAATTGAAAAATTATAGGCCCATTAGCTTACTTCCAGTATCGTATAAAATATTCCCGATGATAATTTCCAATAGAATAACAGCAACACTTTTCTTCAGTCAACCAAGGAAACAGGCTGGCTTCAGGAAGGGATACTGTACAATGGATCACATCCATGTAATCTATCAGGTAACCGAGAAATCTGCAGAGTACAATGAACCTCTCTACATGGCTTTCATAGATTACGAAAAGGCATTTGATTCAGTAGAGATACCAGCAGTCATAGAGGCACTATGTAATCAAGGAGTAGAGGAGGATTACGTAAATATCTTGAAAAATATCTACAAATATCCCGCAGCTACCCTAATTCTCCACAATAACAGTAGGAAGATACCTATAAAGAAATTGGTCAGACAAGGAGACACAATCTCTCCAATGTTATCACTGCGTGCTTGGGAGAAGTACTCAAGCTATTAAATTGGGACAGCTTAGGGGTAAGGTGCAATAGCGAATATCTCAGCAACCTTCGGTTTGCAGATGACATTGTTCTATTCAGCAACACTGGGGACAAGTTGCAACAAATGATTGAGGACCTTAACAGAGAGAGTGTAAGAATGGGGTGGAAGATTAATATGCAGAAAACAAAGACAATGATCAATAGCCAGGCAAGGGAACAAGAGTTCAGGATCGCCAGTCAGCCTCTAGAGTATGCGAAGGAATACGCTTACCTAGGACAATTACTCGCAGGGGACCCTGATCATGAGAAGGAAATTTACAGAAGAATAAAACTGGGTTGGAGCGCATACAGCAGACATTCTCAGATCCTTACTGAAAGCTTACCATCATCGCTAAAAAGGAAGGTATGCAATCAATGCATTCTACCGGTGCTAACCAGGGGCATAGCCGGGGGGGGAGGCTTATGGGGCACCAGCCCCACCCGAAATTTTTTCGTGCTATCCATGCACCGCCTACCAAAGCTACCCTCGGCACTGGAAATCATTCTGGATTTTATCTAGAATGTCTTTTTCACGCTCGAAAAGACATTTCACCGCAAACATTGTGAACTGGGGCTCGATTTCACGGTTCGTCCATGTACTGGGAGTCACATAACGCAAGCAGCCCCATCCGAGCACAAAGTTTCAATGGCGTTTTGATGGCGAAAGAGCTACCTGCGGCATCTCGCGGAGGCCGCGGAATCTACGGAGCGCATGGATGTCAATTCCGAAACATTATGGGAATAAAGTTCCCATAAACTTTTGATGTGAAAGGTGCATTGACATTTCCAACGTTGTGCTTTAGATATTCAATTGCGGAGCTTTGTGGGATTGATGCTGTTATAAACATTTGACGCTAAAAGTACACTGATTTTCTAAAGCCTTACATAGGAACATACAACGAGACAAGCCAAATCAACACACTATCAGGCAAGTCGACAAAGCACATAGCGAGGTCCGATAAGACGAAGCGTTGTGGTGGCTCTTTTGTGGCGTCATGTCACATAAAAAATATAAACATTTTTTTTTTCACCTACGCCATAGCATCCATGTCAAGACACTAAAGCCAGCCAAGGTAACTATGTCCTCATTTGTTTTTTATACTTTGACTTTTATTCGCAAGGACACATTGAGCCTCTTCAATTTTTTTGTTGCCGCTGCCCTAACCGTGGGCTGCCAGAGCTAGCCAGAGCGCATACGTTTTTCTCGTGTTACTCCGACCACTGCACGGCGCACTTTGGTGCGCGTTCGGTTTGTTCTGGCGGAGTGGATTTTCGCCTGGCAGAGTTTTCGACGCTTTTTGGCTAGCAGACAACAAAAAGAAACAATGGTCGCTCGCCGCTGTCACTATGGGCACTCGACGGATTGCACCGCATTCGCTTGAGCGCAACCTCTCCGGAAAATTTTGTCTCGCCCGTGTAGGATGCCGAGCAGTATGCGTATGGTTCTTTGTGGACCAAGCGTTTCACGTTTTCTTCGATATTCTTTCGGTAGTCCCATTACGTACCCAAAGTAAGCATTCAATTGTGACAAACATGCTTTCCTTTGCGTTTTCTCATTCCCGTGAGCCCGCCCCATAATAGAAAACAAGACATTGTTGCGGGGCAGCAAATTGTCGCATGGCGAAAGTTCGATTTTCTTACCTCTTCTTTTGTGGAAAGTTTTGTGCCACGGGACGCTTCAGTTGCCGGCTACTCTTATTATATTATTGCGATAACAATTATATGGACACTCCAGGCGCATTACTGCCATTGCCATCGCCGTCGCCCTCATGTTTTGTATAAAGTCCGAGGGCGATAACATCGTGACCGAGCACCGCATGCTGTATGTGCGAGTGAAAGCGTAGGAGGGGGGGGGGGGGTGGAATGGGTGAGCTGATGATGGTGACTCAATCTTGGGTGCGCAAAGGAGAACAGCGGGGAGCAAGCGCGCCGCCTTCCTTCGCGCGCGATACATCAGGGGGAGTGAAGGGAGGTGGGTCAGGCCTTAGGATTCTGTGATCTGTGATTGCGCAAGATGTTTGTTTGCCTTGTTTGACGAATTATATACCGTGACGTTTTCTTAGATACGTAGATTTATTGGAGACTTATATGTGTATTTAAATATTTTGTTGCGAGGTTTTGTGTATACATGCAGTGAACTTTGTTTACAGTGATACTGTTTTGGCCTTTATCAAGCCGTATCTTCACATTTGCGTATTTCATTGTAGCTTCATATTCCTAATGTACGAGGGCGAGTCAAACGAAAGTGAGCCAACCCACTCCGCGCAATAATGGTTCGGTTCATTATCTGCGAGGCATGCGCGTAACACACAGGCATCTCTCATTTACAAAAGTGACATGCAGGTGTGAGGATAAATGCTCTTTAATGTTTCATACACTGGGTTAAACATGGTTGCGTGACATAATGGACACTCCAAAAGTTTAACAGCGTGGTGCCATGAAGTTTTTGACAGCTGAAGGCATTTTACAAAAAGAAATTAGTCGCCGCATGGCTGCCATGTACGCTGAACATTGCATTTCATTGGCCACTGTGAAGCGTTGGAGCAAACGGTTCAAAGAAGGACGTGAAAGTTACAAAGATGGTCCAAGACCGGGCCAAAGCCGTCCTGCAATCACCCCTAACAAAATTGCAAAGGTTGATGAGCTGTTGAGACAAGCACGGAGGATAAGCATCAATGAACTGGCAGAGCGTGTGAACATCAGTCACGGTCCGGATCACACCATAATTCATAAACATCTCGGTTATCGGCTCTTGTGTGCGCAATGGACGCCCAAGATTTTGAACCACCGCCAGATGACGGAGAAGTTTGGCGCTGCCTTGACTCATCTGATCCGGTATCACAATGAGGGTGACGACTTGTCTGCAATTGTGATCAGGGACGAACCATGGTGCCACTATTACGAGCCTGGGACACGACGGCTAAGCTTACAGTGGAAACATTTGAATTCATCACGCCCAAAGAAAGCAAAGGCCGTCATTTCTGCCACAAAGGTGGTGTTGACTTTTTTTTTTCGATCGTCAGGGGCCATTACTGAGAGAATTTGCTAACTCTTGAGAGACTATCAATTTTTTCGGATATTGTGAAACGTCGGAACGGCTGTGTGTCGCAATCAAGAACAAATGACAGGGAGAATTGACGAATGGGGTCATCTTGTTCCACGACAATGCCCGTCGCTACGCCGCTGATGTGGTTAATACAAAACTGGCAAAGTTCAAGTGGAAAATGCTGAAACATCCGTCATACCACCCAGACATGTCGCCTTGCGACTTCCACATTTTGGGGCAACCGAAAAAAAAACAGCTCAAGGGAACCAGATTCATGTCGGACGATAACGTGAAATAGTCAGTTGCTGACTTTTTGAAGCAGTAACCCAAGGACTTTTATGAGACGGGAATCACGCGACTCGTTAGTCAATGGGACAAATGTCTAAATGCTCATGGAGACTACTTTTAAATAAAGTACCCCATTTCTCATATATTCGTATTGGCTCACTTTCATTTGACTCGCCCTCGTATGTTTTGCAGAAATGCTTTTTATACGTGCTCTCTGTTGAGACTATAATTTCGGTGCATCTACTCACAATACACGACCGGTGACAGCTGCTACTGCTTAATACATTGGAACAAATGAGAGCGTCATCGAGATTTTTCACTGGCCGTTGAATATGCACAAGAATGTAAACACAGTTCTTGATAGACAAAGTTTCATTAACATATTTGCCCTAAACTTGTTCATTTCATGGCCTTTACATTTTTCATATCAGCGGCATGCAGTTTCGGACTGATACAATTCTAAAGTTCGTGTGATATTTTTACTTATTAGATACACAAAAAGCATGGAATCATTTATATCAGTTATTTTGTGCACAATTTTTGACACATACTAGTATGTTTTATGAAAAATACATATTTTACTTGTTTTGACAGTGCGTAGCATTTAAGAATTCGTTTGCAACATCTTTGGCAATGGCAATGCAATTATTATTCATGTATTTAATCCCTTGACAAATTGTTTAAGAGGAAGCGTAAGCTTGGGCCCAACTCCGACGCGGCTTATTCATATACATGTAAAACGCAGAAACGCTTTTCTGTGATAACCCCTGGATCGCTTTTAATGAAATTTGTTGTACTTGAGAGAGAAAGGTAAATTCTAGTGTCTATTGGAAGCGGAATTTCGATTTAGGGCTTGAATTTTGTTTAAAATATTTCGAAAATTTCGAAAGTTCAAAAAAATATAAGCACAACGTTTACAAACTAATAGCGTTGCATAAAGAACAGATATCGCTGTTCTGTAAACGAAATCTATTATAACAGTCAAAGCGGACAAATTTGGTATGTCAATTTGTAGCTTACGTGAATTGGTCATGTTGTGTACAAGGATTCTGCAAAAGCTGTATTTCCACAATAGTAATTTTTTTTTTTTGAGATTCATGTGTAACAATCAATTTTGTTCACTTTAGATGTATTATTAGGTGCAATTCACAGAATTGTGATGCCAATTTTCATTGTTGAGTTACAGACTTATAAACTAGATAGATTCGTTTTCTGAAATTTTGCGATTTTGGCCAATTTTTGATAAAGAATTGACAATCCAAATGAAAAATCCGAAACCAGCAGCCACTAGAATTTCAGTTTTTCCTATAAATGCAAAAAACCTCGTCAAAATTGGTGCAGTGGTTGCCGAGAAAAACGAATTCCCCTTCTACATGTATTTAGGTAGGAGCACCCGACCTAAAGCTTCCTCTTAAGGAGGAGGCCCAGCTGCAGGGTGAGCCCCCGCCCGAACGAAATTTCTGGCTACGCCACTGGTGCTAACATATGGGGCAGAAACTTGTAGACTGACAAAGAAGCTAGAAAACAAGTTAGGGAGCGCACAAAGAGCGATGGAATGAAGAATGATAGGCGTAACGTTAAGAGACAGGAAGAGAGCAATGTGGATCAGAGAGCAAACAGTCATAGCCGATATTCTAACCGACATAAAGAGAATGGAGCTGAGCAGGTCATAACCAGTGGACCATTAGGGTTACAGAATGGGTGCCAAGAGAAAGGAGACGCAGTCAAGGACGGCAAAAGACTCGGTGGGTTGATGAAATTAAGAAATTTGCAGGCGCAAGTTGGAATCGGTTGATGCAGCACAAGGGTGATTGGAGATCGGAGGGAGAGGCCCTCGTCCTGCAGTGGACTTAAAATAGGTTGTTGATGATGATGATGAAGCTCATTGGCTGTGGCGCCTGGTTGGTGCAGACAAGCAGCCCGTCTTAGCCAATCAGAACTGCAACAGCAGACGAAATGGACATATCCACTAGGTAGACTCTTGCAGAGTATCTCCCCAAATTTTCCTGGCCTAGGGACCTAGGGAGGCCAGAAGGGATTCAATCAGACACTGCCGGCTCCTCAGAGGTGCTTCAATTCAGTCATGCTAGACTGTTGAGCTGTAATGTTCTCTACTACTCAAGTAGATATTGTATCCATATTGTAGCCAGTACTCTTCGTTCTCAATGAAAACCTGTTCCTCCCTTCAACAACATCCTCAGCGTGGATGAGTTGGATGACAGCACGGGCCAGCTACCCCTTTTGACATGCCCGACCCTAACTGTTACAACTGGCTGGCAGCGGTGAGACGAGTCTTGCGACATGGTGCTGTGTCTGCGGTGAGTGCTTGGTTTTTTGCTTTGACTCTCTAGGCTTCATTTTGTGGTTCTTCAGTTTATAGGGAAGCTGGATTGTTGATTGTGAGCTAGGTTGTGTTTACCTGGCTGTGTTTGGCGAGCAGGACCAAGGCAGTAAAACAGCACTCATGGATTTGAGGACAATGCTGAGAGACAAATTGTTGGTTATCATTGAGGAACTTGGCCTAGCGGTACACAAGGAAATGATTAAATCAGAAATATTAAAGCTCATTTCCGAACGGGAAAGTGAGGAGGACATTGAAATTGGGTTACAACTTTTTCAGAAAAGAGAGAGAGGGGGGGGGGGCAGGAGAAAGATTACATCATCATCATCATCATCATCAGTCTGGTTACGCCCACTGCAGGGCAAAGGCCTCTCCCATACTTCTCCAACAACCCCGGTCATGTACTAATTGTGGCCATGCCGTGCCTGCAAACTTCTTAATCTCATCCGCCCACCTAACTTTCTGCCGCCCCCTGCTACGCTTCCCTTCCCTTGGGATCCAGTCCGTAACCCTTAATGACCATCGGTTATCTTCCCTTCTCATTACATGTCCTGCCCATGCCCATTTCTTTTTCTTTATTTCAACTAAGATGTCATTAACTTGCGTTTGTTCCCTCACCCAATCTGCTCTTTTCTTATCCCTTAACGTTACACCTATCATTCTTCTTTCCATAGCTCGTTGCGTCGTCCTCAATTTGAGTAGAACCCTTTTCGTAAGCCTCCAGGTTTCTGCCCCGTATGTGAGTACTGGTAAGACACAGCTATTATATACTTTTCTCTTGAGGGATAATGGCAACCTGCTGTTCATGATCTGAGAATGCCTGCCAAACGCACCCCAGCCCTTTCTTATTCTTCTGATTATTTCCGTCTCATGATCCGGATCTGCCGTCATTACCTGCCCTAAGTAGATGTATTCCCTTACGACATCCAGTGCCTCGCTGCCTATCGTAAATTGCTGTTCTCTTCCGAGACTGTTAAGCATTACTTTAGTTTTCTGCAGATTAATTTTTAGACCCACTCTTCTGCTTTGCCTCTCCAGGTCAGTGAGCATGCATTGCAATTGGTCCCCTGAGTTACTAAGCAAGGCAATATCATCAGCGAATCGCAAGTTACTAAGGTATTCTCCATTAACTTTTATCCCCAATTCTTCCCAATCCAGGTCTCTGAATACCTCCTGTAAAGACGCTGTGAATAGCATTGGAGATATCGTATCTCCCTGCCTGACGCCTTTCTTTATTGGGATTTTGTTGCTTGCTTTAAGGAGGACTACGGTGGCTGTGAAGCCGCTATAGATATCTTTCAGTATTTTTACATACAGCTCGTCTACACCCTGATTCCGTAATGCCTCCATGACTGCTCAGGTTTCGACAGAATCAAACGCTTTCTCGTAATCAATGAAAGCTATATATAAGGGTTGGTTATATTCCGCACATTTCTCTATCACCTCATTGATAGTGTGAATATGATCTATTGTTGAGTAGCCTTTACGGAATCCTGCCTGGTCCTTTGCTTGACAGAAGTCTAAGGTGTTCCTGATTCTATTCGCGATTACCTTAGTAAATAGTTTGTAGGCAACGGACAGTAAGCTGATGGGTCTATAATTTTTCAAGTCCTTGGCGTCCCCTTTCTTATGGATTAGGATTATGTTAGCGTTCTTCCAAGATTCCGGTACGCTCGAGGTCGTGAGGCATTGCGTATACAGGGTGGCCAGTTTCTCTAGAACAATCTGTCCACCATCCTTCAACAAATCTGCTGTTACCTGATCCTCCCCAGCTGCCTTCCCCCTTTGCATTGCTCACAAGGCTTTCTTTACTTCTTCCGGCGTTACCTTTGGGATTTCGAATTCCTCTAGACTATTTTCTCTTCCATTATCGTCGTGGGTGCCACTGGTACTGTATAAATCTCTATAGAACTCCTCAGCCACTTGAACTATCTCATCCATATTAGTGATGATATTGCCGGCTTTGTCTCTTAACGCATACATCTGATTCTTGCCAATTCCTAGTTTCTTCTTCACTGTTTTTAGGCTTCCTCCGTTCCTGAGGGCATGTTCAATTCTATCCATATTATACTTCCTTATGTCAGCTGTCTTACGCTTGCTGATTAACTTCGAAATTGTAATCTTTCTTTCGAAGTTAATTCGAAGAAAGATTACAATTTAAGAAAAATGTAACTTGACCCTGAAAGTAAATGTTGGGAGTTGACTCGAGCTCTGAAACTAAAGTGAGGCAAAATCATACCGCACAGACAGGCTAAAGCCATTTGAAGTTGGGAACGACATCGAGTTGTTCCTAGGAAATTTTGAAATGACTTGCGAGACCATGAACTTCACTCCGAGTACATGGTCACAGCGGTTGCTGTCTATGTTGCTGTGTGCAGTTCCTGAAGTAATCGCCAGACTTAGTGTGCAAGATGCATATGACTATGCAAAGGTTAAGGCTAGCCTTTTGAAGAAGTACTGCCTTTCAGCCAAGGCTTTTTGCCAAAGGTTTCAAAGCATGGGCAAAGAAGGATAGCGAGGGATATCTGGACGAAAGAGCTGAGAACAGCTCTTTCGCTTTACGTGGATGAAAGAGCTGAGAACATGGAACTTTTACGCCCGTACGTTCATGAACTGCGTATCAGGCACGTACCCAAGGGGGGGCCCGGGACGCCCCCACCCCCCCAAATTAAGACGCATACGCCCCCCCTCCCCCTCCCCACCCACGCCTCCACTTCTCACACACATTCTTAAAGCGGTCAAATCAATGTTGATACTTGCAGCTATTCGGGGGTCAATATTTTACTGCATTTTTCACTCCTTTTGGATGGCAGTAGTTATCGGGGTCTCCTGGGATGTGAAGGCCAGTTTCCTCATCAATTCGGTGCCCGTGCGATTAACTCGAGATGCATTCAATTGTCACCGTCTATTCAACGGTCACGTGCATCGTTGATGCTTTGCTAGTTCAACCTTCTTCGTTTAGACTGATCCGGGGACCAGGAAAGGGATTCAGTTCATGGTCAGCTGGTCTGTGTGCACGTGGAACGAGTTGTGGCCCGAGAAAATGCCAATTGCGGTTAACTTTTCATTTTGTTTCATTATTTACTCAAGTGACGGCTCGCCGCGACGCTGACAGATCCTCGGAACCATATACCTGTGATATGGGTTAGATAAGGTGGAAAATAAAATAATGCGAGACATCGTCCATCATCAAACCCTGCAATAACCCTTAAACTCATAGGCAATATGACTGTCACCCTTTAACTCAGCTGGTTTTTCCCTAATTGTATAGCTCTTTTCGTGCAAAATTGCCAACTGGAAAAAAGAGTTGCAAGGATTTGAGAATTTAAGGGATCTACTAAGGCAGAGAGCCAAGGCAACAGCCAAACAGGAAGGAAAAGCGAAAATTAAGAAATTTAACCGTTGTTTATGAAAATATTTATGGATAAAAATCTTTTTATTTAAGAAGGAAGTAGAAAAAACGCCGCCGGAAGTGAAGGACAATTCTGGTTGTGCTGAATGACGCTTCTACAGTTATTCAAGCTGCCTAACGTAGCTGCTTCTCTGCTGTGCTTATGTAGGTGTTTTTCTAACCTTCTGCAGTTGACGCAGTACGGTAGAATTGCAGCTTCCTGCGCCATACGTGGTTGTACGCGACTGGCGGCCACTCATCGTTATGTAACTTCCCAAATAATATGAGTTGGTTCTGGCGCTTGTTAGAGCAGTAAACGAGGGATCCAAAAGAACTGTGATTGTTCTGCAAATAAATATTTCCGTATAATTGTTCCAGAGCTAATTCAAAAAACGCTACTATAGTTGGATACAACTTAAGTCTGCAATGAAGCCCCGCCCACGCCCTCATAACCGCCAGCCACTGTTCCTCCGCGAGGCAGCAAATAATTCGTACCTCAATCTTCTTCTGTTACCCAAATAAGACGGTAACTAGAAAAATAAAATTATTAGCGCATGATTTTATACCTTTTCCCTCGCCTATTATAGTGAAATGGCAAATGCTTAATTCTTTATTGAACTGAAATAACATGCTTGCTTCGCTACAACTATTTGTTGTGAGGTTAATCTTCAGTTGGGGGCAGTGAAGTTTCATGAGTAAAACGAGTTCAGCAGTGAAATGAACTGCACCGCAGACTTTTGAAGAGTGAAATGCTCAGACTCCATACACTTTGTCCGTATCTGTTGCACACCTCGTTGCTTCCTCCGATAAAAAGACTCTTCAAGAACAGCAGACGCTCAGGAGGTACCAAGTACGACGCCATTTTGACAAAGCCGCATGACAATTTTGTTTGCTTCTGTGATTGGCTGGCGGAGTAATACAACTCCGCGCGGTCCGTGTGCCTTTGTTTCCAACTGCTGTTCTTTTAAGTTCTATTCGACTAAAGTAATCTTTATTTTACACGTTCGCTTCTTGTTCTTGGCAGTGTTATTCCTGTGCTTCTTTCTTGCGCAAGTCCATTTGACATGGTTCTTTGTTTGCCAAGTAAAAAAGAGGTGTATCGGACAGGCCCCGTACCTGTAAAATACACTTACACCCAGTGGCGTAGCAACAGGGGGGGCCGGGGGGCCGTGGGCCCCGGGTGCAAGGGGCCAGTGGGGGAGGGGGGTGTCATATACGCCTGAAGACACCCCTCTTTCCGCCGGTTTGACTAGGCGCAAATTGCAAAGAATGCTCCGGTATCCAGTAGCCCGCGCTCATGTACCCGATGCGTTGTGCCGCAGAATTGTCGGCTGCAGCTCTATCAACACCCCACGAAATAATTGCACGAATGTGCGGGCTAAAAAAAAATTTAATTCGCGAAATGGTCGCTAAGCTACTCGCCTTAGCGGAACGTTTCATGTGGGGTGCGCTCGTGCTGTGCGTTCATGCTGGGAGCAGGAGTCGCTAAACATACAGTGAGGTGTTGGAGCTCTTGGGTCCCTCTTCCGTTCAGAACGTGCAGCGAAGACGAACAAAGACAGCAGCGAGAGGGCGTTCAACCAGCGCGCCCGGTGCTCGCGTTTACGGCGAAGCGTTCGTTGAGAGTGACGTTGCATAAGTGGGGCCGTCAAAAGTCGCGAATGGGATTCTCTAGATCGTCTTCAGACTCGGTTCGGCCGAAGAGTTTGGCGGCGTATGACTCGACAGGGTGTAGTCGCGGGCCCGCCGCGATTCCCGGCTCGCTTTTACTTCCCGTCTCCCGCTCGCTCCGAGAAGCCGCTGCGAAACCTGCCGTTATGTGTCACGCTTTCCTTCTTACCCTCGAAAGTTTCAGAAAACTGTTGTTGTTGTGTGACTTCATGTCACAATTACGGTGTCTGTATCAGCTGCACATAATTTTATATAAAGAAAGGTGAATTTTGTAAGGATATTTCCCGATCGAGATTCTATGAAGTTATGTGTTTTTGTGATTACTAGCAACTCGGTAGCGCGAAAAATATGGCAGATAAGTAATAACCATATCCTTAATAATCCCGTAATTAGTACTTATAGAGGAAGCACTCAATTTGAGTATCGAGGACTCAAAGTCATAGTATTAACTCAACAAGAAATTCTTAAACAAAATCTGTTTGGGTGCTACAACCTACAGTACTTTGGCACTGCGGGCGGCGCCCAGTATATGGCAGCAGCGAAAGAAATATGAAATAGTAGACCAGTGACGTTGATACCTTAATCCTCTCCATTGCGAGTGCAGACCAACAATAGTGCAAGCTTTCGCTGGCACGGGCTTCATCGCAGCCTTTTATTTCTTCTTTATGGATCACGCCAAGAATCGACGCGAAGCGTGCTCTATTCTGTTCCCAATCTTGCAGTGGTGCCGCAGCTCGGATAATCACGTTTGTCCGTATAGCAGCAAATGAAAACACGGCTTTATTGATCAAAATGAAAAGAACTCGTAATTGTCATAGCATTGGCGCCCGCGCAGCGGGGAGGCAGCTAGCGTTTTCTAATAGGGTGGGGAGATCAGCGTCACTGACAATTTAATTTTCGTTTTCGTTCAGGGCTGCCCACAGACAAAATATTGCGTGCCATAGATACCTACGATGATTTTTGTGAAGTTGTTGTTGGGCAAGATATGAATGTCGAGCTTCAATTTTGCAAATGCGATATTGCCGCTAAAATTGGTAATTAAAACTTTACTATAAAGATATAGTTTGTTACTTGTGACGTGAGCCATGTTTTCCACGATGCCGCATTTGTATTGGCTGCCAAGCCTTACAGTCTGACAGAAGATGTGCACATGGGCTTATCACACGTTATCAGGGCAGCACCCTGTGTTATCTGGCGCAGGAAAAACAGCGTGTATATTTGCTGCATTCGCGATCTCTGGGAAAGAAAGCGAAGGAGAGGGGGACCCGGCGAACGTGCGCGGTATCCAAGGCGGCTGTACTGGTGCTGAAACCCGGAAATTGTCGATACCCTCGCCTTCCTCGACTACATCAGGGGGGTGGGGGGGGGGGTGACAGAAGACCTATGGGCCCCGGGTGCCAGACGACCTAGCTACGCCACTGCTTACACCCCTCCTCCTCCCCCCCGAAAAAAAATCCTGGGTACATGCCTGCTGCGTATAAATGAAAACCATGCCGGGTGCTACGAGACAATGCCACCATCATGGACATTGTCCATCCGTCTTACGTAACGGTAGATTACTTGACTAGAGAAGCAGCATGGATTAAACAGGTTGAGGGAGAACACAGCATGTGTCTGCCGATGGCAAAAGTAAAAATCAGTGGGCCATTCGAGGAGCTCGTGACCGAGGCTGCAGTTTCCAAATTGTTGTCGCTGCAGTGCCCTTACATTTTTTCGAATCGGTCGGATCAGTTACCGCGTGAGAAGGTGCTGAAATTTGGAGAGGGCATAGTACACGATCCCAAGCTCGTCAAATCGCATCGCTTTCCTCAGGAAATGCAAAAGCCGCTCCAACAGAAGTAGTGAAAGAGGTAGCCTCGGCAAAAGAAACCGAGCTGGGCTCAAGGGAAGAAAATGCGGTTGAGGAAATTCTGCCAGCTGACCAGCTCAATGAAAGCGTGTAACAAAGCGTGTGTCAAAGTTCATGCCTGCAGAGAGAGCCAACTGACACACTTGGCAAGCAAGACAAGGTCATTACTGTCACAAGCCTCAAGAACTTTGATCGGCTCTTACATGTGGACAGAGTCACTGGCAGCCGAGCAAAAGAATGACGCTAGCCTAGCTAAATTACATGTAACAGCTAAAAAAAGGCATTGCTAGGCGTAATGTGACGATGCACAAGAAAGGAGGCTTGCTATATCGGCACTACAGAGAGCGAAAGGGCAGAATTCTGGATCAGTTGGTTGTACCTACTAAGCATAGGGAGGACATTTAGGGTCTCTGTCATGGAAATGGGCAGTCGGGCCACCTAGCCATAAACAAATCTAAGGAGAGATTGCTTATGGAATACTACTGGCCTGGCTGCTTCAAATACGTCAAAAACATTGTGAGATCATGTGACGCCTGCCAGCGCTCAGGTAAACCAGGAAAAACATGGAAAACTCCACTAAAGGTAGTGTCCTTAATATCAGAACCTTTCAGACGACTTGTGAGAAACACGGTAGGGCCTCTACTAAAGACAAAGTCAGGTTACAGGTGCCTGTTTACCATGTTGTGTCCGGACACAAAATTTCCGGAGGCAATCCCTCTGAATGAACTCGGCTCCAACGAGGTAGTAGACGTGCTTTTGACAGTATTCGCTCGAGTCGGGTTTCAAGCAGAAATTCAGGCGAATCAAGGGTCAGTATTCACCAGCTCACTGACTTCCACATTCTTACGAAAGTGCAGGGTAAAGTTAATTACACAGTTCCATCTGTCATCCTCAGTCAAATAGCGTTGAGAGGTGGCATTCAGTGCTGAAGCGAATTTTGCGGGCACTCTGTTACAAGCACAAGGACTAGGAGAATTGACTTCCGGCTACTTTGTTTGCTTTGCGAACAGTTCCTCATAAGGCTACAAGGTTCTAACCAGCAGAACTAGTGTATGGGAGGACGCGCTATTCCCCACTGAGAATGTTGAGAGAGATGTGGGAGGAAAGAAGAGATAGTCAAACAGTGGTAGAGTGCGTGCTAAAACTGCTAGAATGGCTAAGTAGGAAAGAACATCGGCATGGCGTAAAAGAATGCCAAGCTCTACTATGACAAGAACAAGAGGCTTCGAACCTTTAATGCCGGGGACCAGGTAATGATCCTGAGACTTTCAAGAAAGATCAAGCTTGAAGCTCACTGGGGCGAACCAGTCAAAGTGATGCACAAACTTTCAGATACTAACTATGCTCTGAAAATGCCCGGTCGCAGGAAGGAGGTGAGAATATACCACTGCAATTTGATGAAGCCATATATGCAGAGGAGCAGAGTCATTAACCTGATCATCAAAGAGCCTGAGGACACTTGTACTAAATTCAACTAATGTAAGACGACCTCCAACTCTGAACTCAGCCTTGAAGAAGTTGTAGAACACTCGGTAAGTGTGGAAGCTCTTAAACCCGAGCAGGTAGATGAGCTAAAGGGGCTGCCAGGGGAATATCTCAATAGACTGAGCAGTCGGCCAGGTAGAACCGAACTAAAAACGCATGAAATAGAGCTGACATCAATCGAACCTGTAAGATCAAAGTCTTACAGGTTGTACCCACGACAGAAAGAAATTATGTAAACACAGATACAGCGCATGCTAGAGTTGGAAGTTACTGAGCCTGCTGAGGGTGACTACACGTCACCGCTAATACTTTTGGAAGCCCCTAATAAGAACCTTCGTCCATGTGTTGACTACAGGGATATTGGCAAGCTCCCCTTTCAGAAAGTGCCAACCGCTATGCCACATTTATCTCACCTGTAGGCACTTTTCGCCTGCTTGTTTTTTAGCTTCGGGTTGAAATCTTGATGATCTTGCAATTTTTCCTGACAGCTGGAAACAGCATATATTGCACCTCAAGCAGGTGTTCTCACTGTTGAGGGAAGCAGGCTTAACGATGAAGGCAGAAAAACGGAGGCTTGGCTGCTCACAGGTTGCTTCTCTGGGCCATGTTGTCGGCTACGGCATGAGACAGCCAGCCGAGCTGAAAACAGCTACGATTGGAGGTTTTTCACAGCCACGCACATTCATTGATTCTTAGGACTCGTGGGGTACTATCAGTGGTACATTCCAAATTATTCTCAAAGAGCAAGTCCTTTAACAGATGTAATCCGAAAGGAAGCACTGAGTTATGTGCACTGGGATAAGGACTAAGTGAACACTTTCCAAGGTTCGAAAACATTATTAGTTTCTCATCTTGTGCTTCGTGCACCAGACTATACAAAGGTGTTCAAAGTTCAATGCAACACAAGCGATACAGGAATGCACGTGGTACTTATGTCAGGTAGACAATGATACTGAAGAACAGTCTATTCTCTACACTAGCCATAAATTAACTGTAAGAGAGGAAGCCTATAGCGCTTCAAGAAGGAATGTGCCTGTTTTGTTTGGGCTGCCCAGAAGTTGTCGTGTTACTTGTACAGAGCGAGATTCGTCTTCAAGACTGACCACTGCCTTCTGACATGACTTAATCAAATGTCGTCAAAAAATGGCCGCTTGCTCCGATGGAGCCTCACCCTCCAACAGTATAACTTCGTTAGATATAAGAAGGGAAAGTTGCATAGCAATGCGAATGGTTTGAGCAGGCTAGCTTGAAACTCGTTTTGAGTTTAGGAATCCCGACAAATTTTTTTTTTGTTGCTGTTGTTTTTTCTTTTCTTAAGCCAAGACGATCCCCTTTCTTTTAGCAAAATTCCCATCCATGACTTCTAGCTTTGTCGGCACGAAATTCCTTCGAAATTTGCATAGTGAAATGCAGTATTTCTTGTTTCTGTACTCTCTCTCTCTCTTTTTTTTTTTAAAGCCTGGTGGGTCTAAAGTGAGATCCAAGATACTCCATCGCTGTGCAGAGCCGTATTGTGGGGTTCACTTTGCGGATGCCTGTCATTGTGAGATGTTTTGGGGTGTATGTCAGCATTTCACAGTCGAATGCTGCAAGCCAAGTCATCCCCCTTGCCACCAGCCATTCTCTTCCTGCCCAGTGGTTGTCAGCACTGGCCAGTCGAGATTTTCCGGGCCGTGGAAGAGCTGTTACGATCGGCCAGTGAGGTAAGTGACCTTCCAGCCTCTTCTGCACTACTGCAATGAATCGCTTCGTGAAGCTAACAATACGTCCCCATAGGACAGACCAGGGGTGACACCATGGCGAGACATGTTTTGAAGAATACATGGTTAATGCAGTGGCGGAACAGCAATCCCACCTTTCAACATAGGTCCTGGCACAGCACCAAGCACTTTTGGCGCAGGGTCCAATGCACGTGGTGTGCTTACCACATACCATGCAAATATTAACTGATAAAGTCTATGTTGTGGAAACGGGTTTACGCAAGGCTTACCCTGCAAGTGCGGTCAGGAAAGGACGCAACGCTCCTCCAGACCACAACGCACAAAGGGCGCCACAGCCAGGTTCGTCGATACAGTGCAGAGAAGGCACCACAGACAGATCAACAAACACGTATTTATTAACCCAGGATGCGACACAGTGCGACAGTCATGTCTTGTGAGCAAAGGCTCACCTTAAGACCGATCGAGTATGCGCGCCTGCATTGAACATGACATCACGCAATATACTCATGTCATGCCATCCCCATTAGGGAATTTTTGAATAGGGACCGCAAAGGTTTTGCAGCCGAAAAAAAAAAAAAGCGTCGGCGCCACTGCACATGTGCTGGACGCAAATAAACGTTTGCATCGGTGACGCTAGTTCACCAGAATAGCGCACCGACACAAACTCAACACAACAGTTTTGTGTCAACGAACACGGCAGCACCCATCGAAGTGGCGACTCCCACCATGAAACACATTCGCTAATAACATTCTTAATTATGTATCACGTGCAATTCTGATCGCAGCAGCTCTCTTGCAAAGCCTCGCTATCACCCATAAACACAGAAAAGTTTACCTTTAATCCTAGAATGCGACATCCTCCTTCAGCAAACTGCGCGAGACCACGCGGGTTCAATGAACAGCGAAATAAAGCACCAGCAAGACAGTACAGCGGAATTACATTGTTTGTCCGTCAGAGAAAAATGCGTGAATGACAACCTGGATGAATCTGATGGGCCTGTACTAGGAGGATATAAATTATGTCCTCCTAAGGCCCATAGTGTTTGTCACTATAGAGTGAGAAATTCTGTGGATGGGCCACTGCTTCCTTCTAAGACGATGATGATAGCGTGCTGTTCATTTTGATTTGAGTTTTGCTAGCTGCGAAGCATCGACAGAAGGGTTTCGCTTTTATGCCTGCTTTGGCACATGCTCGGCATGATTTCCCGCTAAAATACCATTTTGGCACAGGATGGCACAAAGGCTTGCTCTTGGCGCAGTTTGGCGCAATTGGCGCAGCCGTTCCACCACTGTTAATGGATGTCCCCTGGTTACCGTACATGACGTTGGGGCAAGTAACTCCTGGAAAAGGGCGTTCTACGCTGCTTCCTCATGGCCACTGCTAGCCGCCAAGGCCGTCCGACAAACGAACCCGCTAATGGCGGAGCCATCCCAGGAACTAAGACGTGCTAGTATGGGTCAAGCGTGACAATCCTATGAGCATCCCCTCCTTTCTTTGTGCTCAGTGAACAAAGGTGCTGGAGTGATTGTGTACACCCTCACCCTCATGGTGGATCCTTCAGTGACTTCAGGCGCCCCAAATGGAGGAAGGTGTGATGGCAGATTTCCCTGGCCTACGGATTTAGGGAGAACAGGGGATTTAAACGGACTTTTTTGGCTCCTCAGAGGTGCTTCAATGCAGTCATGCTTGACTGTTGAGACGTAACATTCTCTTCATGTAGATATTGTAAAAAACCCAGTAGTCTTCATTCCCAATGACAACCTGCTCCTCCCTTCAACAATGTCCTCAGCATGGATGAGTCGGACGATGGCATGGGCCAGCTACACCTTTTGACATGCCCAACCCTAACTCTTATACCTTGTAGCCTTGCCCTACTCACAGGCGCCCTACTTATGGGCGGGTGTCATGCCCAAATAGGCAGAGCCCAAGCCCTTTTGACTTATCACGGAGGGCTACTAGCTGATTTGAAATAAAAACATATTGGAATACAGTCGAACCCGGCTATATCGAACTCGCAAGAAAACGCCTATGAGTTCGATATAGAGCATAATTCGATATAAGCCTGCTAATAATTGGATATCATAAAAGCCCATACCATTTATAAAATCACTTTATTGATGGAATTAGCTTAGTTTCGCATGAAATGGTCCTGCATTTTCTTCTGCTTGGGCAATTTCGCTGCCTGTGATGCACGCACTTCTCCACAGTGTCTAAGGAGTCGTAGCAGCTGGGGCCGCAACCTTCCGCATTCGCGCAAAAGCACTGGACTAGTGCGAGCGCACCAATCACTTCGGAGGACATGGGCAAATGACGTCGCTGCTTTCCTCATTGTGCCCAATTTCACTTGTGCTCGGTACAATGCCGGCAATGTAGTCTTCGTTTTGAGGCTCTCCCATGGTCGCGACATCATTTGCACTCACGAACTCATCCACCGTTGATTCGGCAACAGCTTCCGGAAACTCTGACGGCTCGCTCCAAACTTCGACAACACTGGCAACGGCTTTGTTGCATTCATCAGTCATCACCGAGCACGCGGAAGCCGGTACGGCTGAAGCAATTTCGGATAACCACTTGTACACGGCCTTGTGCGTACGCGTCGGGCGCCATGGGCACCAGGTCACGAGTTTGGCCGCTTTAGCCCTAATCTCCCCTTATTCTTCAAGATCATGCTGAGAGTGCTCCTCACAATCTTGCACGCTGCGGGGACATCTGACTTGTCACTGCGTTCGACCCGATTTATTATTTCGAGCTTCATGACGAAAGACGAATTCTGACGCTTCATCACGGCAACAGTGCGGGAGAAGGCCCACAAGACACACACACAATGAACCAGAAAAGTAGCGAGACAACTCGCACTTTCGCCATCTTGCACGACGAGGGCACAAGAGCCTCTGATTGGCTGTCTGAGCAAGCGCTGTGGGTGGGCCAGGATCATTTTTTGCAGGGGTGTGTCGACAGCTCACTCAACGCAGCGCAGTCACGGTAGGGAGAGCAGTTGGATGGAGCCGCGCCGCCAGGTTTCTCCGTCACCACAAGGGAAAGCCAACTTCTGGGGGCATTTTTCCGCAGCTTGACGTTCGATATATTGGGAGTCGCTGCTATTTTTGTTCGATGTAAGCGCAATTTTTGCTATATATACTCATTGTAACTATACCTTGTCCAGAAATTGTTCAATATATAGAATAATTCGATGTAAACGGGTTCTATATAGTCAGGTTCGACTAGTTTTATGTTATATGGGCCTGAGTATTGTCTGGCCAAGTTTACATGACACACGACATACAGACTGGGTGCTCATCATAGATTTAGCCTGGCCCTAAATTTTCCCCCTATGAACGTGGCAACATAACTTAAAAAAAAAAACATAGAGAAGCAATGGACAATAAGTTAGTCAGCGCAGTAGTTACAAGCTCTCTTGAGATACAGTCCAACTGTTTGTACCAGCTAAGACTACGGGATGGCCCAAACACCAAGACAAAACAAGCCACGACCATGAGCTGATTACACACTTTTTCATGCACCGGATCTGATGTTTCCAAGAGAATGTGCCCTATACTTCAACATCTGAGACGTCTAATGCATCCATCAGTATTGGCAGCTACTTTCATCGGAGTACAGCACAATGAGGGGGGTATGCCAATCCTGTACATTGCTATACAGTCGACTGCCATCAATTCGACTCTGACGAGACAGACTAACTTTATCGAATTATTCATTGGGTCAAATTAATCAAGATGCAGAAGAAACACCAAAAGATGTTGCCGAGCCATCTGGAAGTAGTACTTGCCCAATTTTAACACACCTCTATCCAAATGTGTGCCCAAATTATATGTGTCCAAAATAGAAAACTAACATAGAAATGACATTAGAACTTCTAAACAAGGTAAAAATCTAATGTGCACCCAATTCTTTAGCAATAAAAATGGGCAAGGGCCTAATATGTATTGCACAATGGCAGCCAGTTTCATAAGAAATTCACTGCATGTATGTATGCCTCTCTCTCTCTCTCTCTTCTTTTATTATTTATATATCTGCAGTAAAGATGTACTAGTACAAATGTGTTTTGCGGTAAAGCATAGGAATGCCGCAATGATGGTTTTGGTTTCATATCCGGTTGCACCAAACTGGCAATCTTTCCACTCAATTTTCTTCGGAAAAAAAAAAAGAATATTCGGGTAAATACCCTAATCAGACATTGTGAGCTACAGTTAGTGCTTTAGAATCTTCCTAGGGCAGGCCGAAAATAGGCATTTTGGATGGCAGAATTATGTTTGTTCAACACATCCACTGGCCCCCTAAGCTCTGCTGAAACAGACACTGCCACTAAAGGCATCACTATTGGAATCACCATAGGGGTCAGACACGTGCACACTGACTGGTCAAGTTAAAGTTATTCGGCAAAGGACAATTTTGGGATTAAAGTTTGGGCTCAACAGTTTGGGCTCAAAGAAATGCTTGGGCACCGGCCGGAACCAAAGGTCCCTGCCGCACTTCTACATATAACAGCACTTGATATAACCATTGATCTTCAGCAACCTGTGCCCATGTGCACGAAAGTGTGGGTGTGTGGTTTGTCGTATTCGCATCCCCCAAAGTGCGTGTGCTGTTTTACAAGTGGCCCAAACATTGACACCACTCTGCTGTCATTCTCAGCGAGTTCATTGATGCCATTCCGGAGATGGTGAATCATCTCTGGAGAATCATTGTCTCAGAACCACAAGGAAAACTGGTTGCCACCGTGACGGCAGGGCCGACGTCACATGTGAGGGAGTGCATAACATGCAGGGAAGACCCAAAGAAGAACAGCCCCTTTTCGCTCCGGTGGGATGAAAGTGCTTAAAACCAGGAGTGCAGATGTGTGCCGAGGATTCCAGAGACGTTTCGCGAGCAGCACTTGTTTGTTGCCATAGCATTCATGTTTCTGTTTGTAATTTTTCTGTTCCTGACCTAATGCCTGCAAAAATGTTAACTAAACCACCAGTTAATCTTCTGTCTTCAAGTGTCTACATCCCTTCAGCATACTTCGACATCTCTGGCTGGAGAGTGTCAGAGGACACTGATCTGGCAGAGAGCTGGAGGAAACCTTCAAACCTCTCTTGAAATCATATAACCTATATTTGAGCACGATGACCTTGTGGAAACGCAATACATAAAAATTTTTACAATGGTTACATCTCCTAGTTTCAGTTTTTGGTAGTTGTTGCACTGCGCGAGTCCTACTTTCATTGTTCATGCTCACCCTGTATGTTTGTTGTAATACAGTGCAGTCCGCTTATAACGATACCACATATAACAATATATCGGCTACAACGATGAGTCGACTTCATAGCATCAATTTATGAATTAGAGCTATGAGAAAAAAAAAACATATATAATGATATGTTATTCACCGCATATCGGATACAACGATCGAGATTCTGCCTTTCGGGTGGCGTTTTCCATGCAAAATAATGGTGAAGTTTGCATTGCTAAGTCCCCCTGAACCATGAAAAGGCGAAAAGTTTGCGTACGTTTGCGCGTCCCGCCAGTGCGCCGATTGAGAAAGCTGCAGAGAGCATCGCAAGTTGGCACCAGCTGCTTTGCGTCCGCGTTGTCAGCGAGCGTCCGAAAACAGAGGGAAAAAATGAAAAAAAATTATGCAGATTGCACTGTGGGAATTGATGCATGAGAAGATTTCCGTGCTGGATGCTTTGATTGACGATAATTAGCGGTGATGTTGACAGCTAAAGCTTAATTTATTCAATGTTTAGGCTAACACAAGTAGTGCGTTGATGTTAAATGTTACCTTGCATTCTGTTTCTCTGCGTAGTACACAGAACACACAGGAAGAGGTGTTTGCTTGAGGCACTGTTGTGCGCCATATTTTATAACCTCTGAGAGGGTTGAGCGTTGTCATTGCCTTACATGGCACATCACATTGTGGCAGAAGTATTACACTTGAATTGGATTATGGGGCTGTACGTGCTAAAACCACACTCAGATTATGAGGCACACTCAGGCAATGTGCCAGGTAGTGGCAGGTAGTGGCAGACTCAAGATTAATTTTGACAATGTGATGTTCTTTAACATGTCCCAAATCTAAGTTCACGTGCGTTTTCTATTTCGCCCCCGCTGAAGTGTGGCTGCCGCGATTGGGATCAAATCCACGACCTCTAGCAATGCCGTAGCCGCAAAGCTTATACGGCGGGCACAGAAGTATTGACTTGACGGTTGACCGCTTTCGTAGTGTCTCCTGGACCATGCGGTGCGCTTTAATTAATGTGGCTCTGCTTCTGCATGCCCTGTGTAAGCTGCCCACTTGACATGTTTGCATGACGTTTATTTTTCAGAAATAGCAGCAACGTACTGTACCGTACCTTGAACTTAAGCTTATCCTGTTTCCCCGCAACCGCTGTCGTATTGGCCTCGAGGGCCACCACAGGAGAAACCGGTGCTGCAATCATTGTGACATAGTAAACGACATCACATGACTCGCCTTTGCCGCCGCCAGCCACACCAACGCTGCTCACTGCCTTTCATCCCGAAGGCAGTAATTTCGTTTATTGTTTAAGCATGGTTTACTGCTAGGTGCCGCTGTGCCGAACATATTCGACGAAGCCCAGTGAGAGTTTTCATGCGCACCCCAAAACCAAGCAGCAGCAGGATGCATGGTTGATAAAGCTGAGAATGGGAAAGCAGGCCAACATTCATTATCGAGTGTGTAGCAAGCACTTCTGCGAAGAAGATTTTGTGTACAGCATTGGAGCTAAAACATTCAGTTAGTACGGCGTAGAACTTCCCGGGACGGTACGTATTAGAATTTACTATGTTTATTCGTGCCAGGCTGGAAAAGACGGTGCCTTGTTCCCGGAGCAGTGCCATCGCAGAACCTTCCTGTCCGGCCCTTGGACCGTCCAAAACACACCGGAATCGGAGCTTCGCCGGAATCGGGAGCTGGAGATAAGCTCGTGGCAGATTTCCCTTGGGTTGCATAACTTGTGCGAGGTTGCACGCAATGTGTAATGCGGAACCTGACGATTTGCTAGCCTTTGTAAAGCACTCGGTGTGATTTCCTTACGTAAAGTTTTTATTGCGAGCGCTCCAAGCGCATTTCAGCCGTCACCGTCGCCGTGAAGTTCCGTGTAAAGTTCAAGGGCGATAGCACCGTCACCACGCAAAATTACATAAAATTTCCATGGGACTGGTCACTCGAGACACTTTGCGTGTATTCGTGGGCTTCTTTTGCGCTCTGAAAAACTTTTATGTAGCACGTATTGAGTGACAGAAAGCTGTAGCGGCAGTTTTTCAAGTTGCTCTACAATTTTCTCATTTACACTTTTAATAGAATTATAATATTTTAGAAGTTGATTAATTAATTAAGACTAATTATCTAATTGGGCAGAATGAGTCCTCATGCTGTTCCTTTGCACTGCATATTCGAACGTGGTCAACCTCACACACTGCCTCGCCTTCTGTTAACAGTTGTGATGTGCTGAACTGCTAGTCAACAAATTGGTTAATGCTAGAGACTGGCAGAGTCACTGAAAATGAAATATTGTGATCGTAATTAAGAGTCGAGCAAGCGATGCACACAGGGCTTGCAGCGTGCTCACTTGATATAACACCAGTGAAAATACCCTGCGCAGAGAAGTGCAAATAGTGGAAGCATGGATTGAGGACACAAAAATATCAGTTGACGTTCCACTTATTAAAATATGTTGGTGATAAATCATCGTCCCGCGATAATTCTGGCGAAAGTGGCACGCCGCACTCACCACGACGAATGGTGCAAACAGTATTGCTATTGCGCCAAGAGTGCGTATGGCTACCTTTATTAAAGGTCATGCGAACTTAATAACCGATATCAAAGCATCATATGCGTCGCCAATTTAATTACGCGCTCAAAACTATGGCGGAGCGTTGCCGTGAATCATGCACGGCAATCAATGCAAATCAAAATCTTACCTCTCGGCCGCGCACCATGCACGCAAAAGCAAGAGATAGGTGCGTGCAATCATGCTTGCCTCGGTAAACATAAATGTACACGAGATGAGTGAGTACTTCAAGTTGTAGATTACTAGGTAAATTTCATAACCTCTCCCATATACGTGAGTGGCCTCTTCATGTTCGTCGTCCATGGCCCCGCGTGAACACGCTCCGACGAGAGTGGACGATGCTGTACGTTGGCTCGCTAAGTACCTTTGTTGGCCTGCACACCAGGTTCTTTGCAGCTAAGACAAACACATTAAATGCTTACAACACAAAAACAACGGTAGCTGAACAGGCTGAGCCACTGGAGACGTCAAACACTTTGCAATCGGTATCACATGCTGACGTTTTCTACGTCACGGAGAGATTCCAGCAGATGGCGTCACGCTATGTCCTCGACGCCAATAGTAGTGGGGTTTCCTTGCCTTCTCACGTCACCTCCCCCCCTCCTCTCTTGTAAGGAAAGTGGCTCTTCTCCCTCTCCTCCTCTCTACAGTTCTATCTTCATCCCCTCTGGCCTTGCACATTAGTAGAAAGGGAAGCGCTGCAGTTTCTGCAATGCTTCTGAGGGGAGTCGCGGATAATTACAGCTGTCAAGTGGCTAATGTGGCGCAGGCCAGGGAGCTCCAGAGGGCATTATGCACATTCGACGCAGTGGGGTGAAAAGGATTTCTCCTGTGGCCTTTCCTCACTGACTCTCGCCTGTCATCTATATACACGCTATGACCCCCCCCCTCCCCCCCTCCCAACGCAGTGTGCGCGACAGCAGCAGCAGTGGGAAAGTCAAAGGAAGATGCAAAGAAAGCTTCACTTTAAGAAAGAAAGCGAGAAGCTAACCGCACCTGTTCTCCCTTTTTACAATCTCCCTCTCTTTCTTAGCGAGCACGGAAATGCGCCGCCGAAGCAGCGGTGAGTGCGCGGCAAGGCGCAGAGCTGCGTCGCTTGAGACGAAGGTGCAAATTTTGCAAGACTCAAAGCATGAGCTCGCACAGTCGATGAGATTGACGACTCCAAGAACCACGGGCGTCTCGATCATGAAGGCTAGAACCAGTGACCATGCCAATCAAAGGAAATGGCGGGCTTCGTGCGCCAGGGCGAAACCCCCCACATGTGAAACCAACACGATAGCAGCCGCTGACATTACTGAACTCTGGGAGCATGTCGCTACTAGCGATAAAATAGGTTGTGCATTGATGGAGGAGTTACAGAGTGCAGAGAGCGCTGCCTCGTTCTGCAAAGAATCTCCGGCAGGGCAATCGTTGTCATGACAGACGGCGGCCTTGTGCGACGGAGGAGACGACAGCAGCGGCAGTGACGACAAGATTGACAGTGGCCCGTCTTTGACACTCACCGCAATGTTCACGCAAAGTGCACTGCAGTTGATAAAGCCACTCATTGCTTTCATGCATGCTAAATTATCGCCGCCAGTGTTCGCGCAGCCACTGGGCGTGATGCTCACCGCGGTTGTGAACCTGAAACGTGCACGAAAGCAAGTGCAAATATCTGGCTATTTCAGCACGCTTAACGCTTGACATGCTGTTTAGAGGTATGAATAAATGTTTCATTTTTCACACCCAATTTTTTAGAACGTCAATTTTTTATCGTAAGTGGAAAATTTGGTTTCGGACCTACAAGGGTATGTTCGGCAGCTTTTGTTTTTTTTACAGCAGTCCAGATATAGCGATGATCGGTTATAACGATAGGATTTTTCATTCTTCTTTATATCCTTATAAGTGGACTGCACTGTATTTGTAATCAAAACGTGCTTAAGTAAGGTCTCTGTGTTCTGTATAAAATTTGCATGTAATGAAGTGCACAAATACATGGCTTTGGAAGACCCCTACATACTGCATCTTCAGTGCAATTGTACAACTCGGGAACGAGAACACTAGCCTCAAGCAAATGGCTTCTGAAACCCAGTACTATATGTGCACTAATTGCAAATGCTTTAGTACAAGACTTGTGTAGATGGTACATAATGTCCAACCCTTGGGTTGTGTCTACTACATGCCTGCCACAGTACGGCACGTAAATGCACTGCCACTTTGGCTTTCTTGGATGGTTTGAGAGGCAGTTTTGAACCTTTGACAATTAAGCTGCATCCATCACTCAGCAGCTACGCATACCATGAAAGCAAGCTGAAAGCTCCTCTCACGACATCAATTGCAAGTGCAAGCGCACTTTTTTTCAGTTTTGACATGCAGAAGTAGTACACAGCCACACATTACAAAAAGTGATTCCTGTAGAACATGCAATTCCGAACCTCCTTCACTGCTATTTATTATGCATAGTGACACAAAGATGTGGGGCTCCCGCACCGCAGGACGGCGCGCGCAAAGGTCGGCGCCATGAAAGACGATGAAGTGCGTAAGCTGCACGCTCTTCTTCTGGCCCACGATTAAAGAGAAACGTCTACTTTGTAACACTCCGTCTTCAATCTACGTTACAATAGTATTCTCATGTCGCTGAAGTCACTTGATGTTATTTCAGCACAGTCACAAGAAAAATATCCTGCTTTAAACTCGAAGTAGGAAAAGTAGGCACCTAATACAGGAATAAACACTGACCACTGTTGCAAAGTGCATGCCATGTTGTTTAAAGTCATATGACAGGAAAGAGCAATCGTTTTCAGGGGATTCCACATTAGCTACAATGAATCTGACTGGCAGTTCACCATCTAGAACGATCTGGTTATCTCGACTTTGAACAATAGGGCTACAATCACAATTAGCAAGCAGGTGGTGAGGGTTAGACAGCACAGGAACACAGTGCCTGCTATCACTTTTGGACCTGTGTAGTTATTATATGGCTACATTTAAAGAATAAATAGGAAGATGAGCAGTGCATACCATACTGTATTGAATCGAATGACAACGGGTGTCCTGCTACCATGTATTACGATGCTTGAGCTATTTCACTTCTTGCTGGTGATTACTTCCATCAGGTTATCACTGTTACCCCATAATCACTCTCATGCAAAATGCACTTGCTGTACCAGAACCTTCATTAACACTGCCACCACTTATATAGTGAGACCAGCCGATCATAATCAGACTACATGTGTGTCACAAATACTGTAGTTATGTACCATCACACCAGAATGAAATGTGAACAAGAAGAAATAAATAAGAACACCTCTTACATCTGATTACGTAAAAGTGATATGTGTGATCGTGGCAATCTGGTGATAAGAGTGCTCCAGCCCCAAAAATAAGCCTCCGTAAATGAATGAAGAAAAATTTGCCTTCTAGTTGGTCCCATCTTAGCATTTCATTCTGGCCTGATAATAAATTGTAAAATAGATGCAAGCACCACCAAATCCTGGGGATGATGCATTTATATACAGTAGAACCTCGTTCATACGTGATGGAAAAAAGATGCATGAAAAAACACACTGACAAGGAAAACATACTATCTGAAGTCACTAAAAAATTTCAGACTCAATTGTAGTTGACATCTAGCATTGCAGCACGAGACTCCAATACGTGCCGAGCTAGTGGGGCCCAAGCAGCCAGAGAGGCACGCTGTGGCTTTTGCTATGTTGTTTGCATTCCTCAAATTCTTCCTGGATCAACAGCTTCTTCCAGTCGTGAACTTTGGTGGGAAGTTTTACATGGCCACATGGCGCAAACTGTTGCAGCATGTGTGCCTGATCGTGCATACAGCTGGTGAAGTCCAAGCGATTCGAGATACACACAGTCATTTTTATATTAAGCAGTGTTTTAAGAGGGTTACGGGAAACTGACACAAAATCAAGCTCGTGAACGACGCTGGAATACAGTGGTTACGATACTGCCAACACGAAACATGATGGTCAATTAATTAAATTATGGGGCTTTACATGCCAAAACCACTTTCTGATTACGCACGCTGTAGTGGAGGACTCCGGAAATTTAGACCACCTGGGGTTCTTTAATGTGCACCTAAATCTAAGTACAAGGGTGTTTTCGCATTTTGCCTCTATCGAAATGCGGCCTTCGTGGCCCGGATTCGATCCCGCGACCTGGTGCTCAGCAGCCCAACACCATAGCCACTGAACAACCACGGCGGGTAACATGATGGTCACTTCATGTCGTGTGCAGCAGGGAATGGTGGCATGTTTGGGTTATTGCCTATTCAAAGCGTCCAGTAGGCTTCAAACAGCACTAGACCCCACATGCTGTGACAGAGATAGTTGTTGTTTATTGCCAAGGCAGCTTGTGACAGCCCACAAGATTTGCTAGTACATAAAAAGGAAACTGGGTGCATGCCGGCATTTACACGTGAGGCGGGCATGTGAGTATTGCGGGGAAGCTGCTGTGGCGGGTGGCCATTGTTCACGATTGCGCACCTGGCACCTTTTCTTGTTTACAAGGGATCTAGTTTGACAATGTACTGAACGTTGGTGCTAAAATATCACATTTTCCGAAAACGTACAAACTAGCTAAAAAGAAGTGTAATTGTATTGAGTTATTTTTTGTGTTCTTGATCACGAACCTTGGCGGCAGGAAATCGTACATAACAGGATTGTATCAGCGAGGTTATACTGTGTATAGTGAAAAGACATGAGCAATGTTAGTTGACAACTGTGACCGTTGCATCACTACTGTATCTATACACTACTGAGTTGTATCTATTTTTAGTGGAAACAAGTTTTCTTACAAATGAGTTTCTTCAATTCATCTCTACCCGTTTGCATATCTGTACCGGCCATGTGACAGTATGCTTGAAAGTGGTCTTGGCCATGCCATTATGCAAGTCAAATGCTGCTTTATGTGTCATCTAAGATGCTTCATTGTGGCTCTGCACAGGCACTTGAAAGATTTTAGGTGCAGGAAATCTCTCAGCACGACTACAGCTAGTAAGTAATTGGCTACACTTCAGAACTAAAAGACTCATTAGCAGTGGCTGCACGTAGCCGTCAAGCACAAGCCAAAGTCAAGCAAAATTTGTATGATAAAAGCACCATGCAATTCAAATAGTGCATCTGCATCTCAACCACTCTCTCCTTTGTCTTTTGACTAATTGCTTGAACTTTATGTGAGGGGCAGGAACTATGCAATATAAATTTTATCACTATCAAATCAACACTGCCCTTAACAAAAGCACAGGAAAGTTGCTGTTGGCAGCATATTTTTAGCTTATTTTATCCATCAACAACTGACTGCTCATATACTGGGCACGTGAGGAATTTTACATGGTGACTACTACTCAAACAGCAACAATATTTCAGACAAGAATCAAAATATGCGTTCAAAATTTTTTTAGGTTGTTGCTTTTACCTCGGTCTTCTACGACTGTTGAATAAAGCCATCTTAAGCCTCAACTGTTGACTGAATACAGTTCCTACAATGGCCACTACTCAGATCAGATAGGGCATGTTGATGTGGGAAAGCACTTCCACAAAAACAGTCCTTAGCGAGTTTACAGTATGGCGTGGCTGTTCTTTACTAAGTCGGATACAGCTTAACTCTGCAGTGAAGCCCTGTCCATGCCATCATAACCACCAGCCACTCTTCCTCCGTAAGGCTGCAAACAGTTCATACTTCAAACTTTTTCTGTTATCTAAATAAGGCAGTAACCACAAAAATAAAGTTATTAGCGCATAATTTTATATGTTTTAACTCGTCTATTACAGCGGAACGGTGAAAGCTTAATTCTTTGAAAGGTGACGGTTTGGGCTAGTTGGTTTTCCATGAGACTGTGTGGTGCAGCGCGAAGCGAGATAAGGGACACAGGGAGCGCTTGTCCTCGTTTTCTTCCTGTGTCCCTTGTCTTGCTTCGTGCTATACCGCGCAGCCTAGTTCTTTATTGAACTGAAATAAAATGCTTGCTTCGCTGCAACTATTTATTATCAAGTTTCACTTCAATTGGCAGTGAAGTTTGAAGAGTGAAATGTTCAGTCTCCATACTTTTTGTCCATGTCTGTTGCACACCAGACTGCTTCCGCCGATGAAAACTCTTCGAGAACGGCAGACGCTCCGGAGGTATCAAGTATGACGCCATATTGAAAAAAAATCGCATGACGATTTTGCTTGCTTCTGTGACTATTTGGCAGAGTAACACAACCCAGCGCGGTCTGTGTGCCTTGGTTGCCAACTGCTGGTTTTGTAAGTTGTACCCTGCTATACCCCACTCAGTGACTCTCCCTATGTACAGTAACGTAGCAATTTTATACTGAGAACTAGAACACCACATTGAGGGTGACAAATTGACAGAAGTTCACAGACTCGTATATCATACAGGCCCTGTGGGAGCAAGCAAATAAACTACTTAAGAGTAGCACCTAATGGTATCGTGCACAGAAAGCTTGGACTGTTTACTCTGCCACTTCAAGCTGCTCCACAATGGCTATAATTGGCTTTTCAGTGTTCTCAGTCATCATGGCCTCCACCTGCTGGAGAAATTCAACCACCTGAATAGAATCCGATGACTAGCACCTCTAATTTCTCTTTGAACACACGACAATTGGCTAGAGACAGTTCTGAGTAAAAAAAAAACTACACACTTAGGAAGGTAGCAATGTCCAAGTTGCTATGGCCAGCATTTAAGGCAACTAGGACAGCGTACAGCTTCATCTCCTACATCAGATTGGAAGCTGATATCCTGGAATAAGTATGCTTGGTAGGCAACAGACGAAGTTAGGCATCTAGATAGATACGAGAATGTTAATGTCTAGAGCGATTCAAAGCCATCTTCTCAAATACCTCATGCAACCAGTAATTGAGTACACTGGCTACTTTACAAGGCTCCATACCATCTGCAAAGTTCCATTCAGAGAACACATTTCCACACCTCCTCCAGTACTAAGGGAGCAGAGAGGAAGGCAGTGTTCAACTTCCTGTCATCACCAGTTTTAAGGTTAGTACAGCAAGACGTATTTTGTCTATTTTTATTCTTTTCTGATAAAGAAAATGTGGAAATTGCACCATTGCAATGTGAGCTTACTTTTTTCAAAACATGCCAGGAGGTGGTCTTAGCATCTTAACATTTGCTTTGCAAAATGAAGAGGCCAGCACAATGTTCCCTTTCAAGAGCGTCTATTCGCATGCGACCATCAATACAGCTGGCAACTATTCAGCATTAGTGGAGTTGAAAAACGGCAATAGTAGTTACACGCCTTATTTCAGTAACAATGCTAAGGGGGTATCTGTGAACAACACTTGCTGGAAGCAGTCATGCTTTGCAGAGAAGCCACCTTAAGAGAAATATGGAACTCGTTGACTACGTTGCCCAGTTAGCTTGGTACATACTGCATAAACTAAGCTGCACATTGAATGCATCGTTACTGCTTACCTTCATTCGAGCTTCTGTCATTCCCAAGGCGATCCTTTTCAATAAACCTTGAATATTTCTCCTCCTTGCAATTTTCCCCCTCATCTTCACTGTCTTCACCTTCACTGCTGTTACTTGACGCTGAAGACAAGTCACAGATGTCCTGCTTCCCCTCCTGTGGATCCAGTTTTGTCTTCTCCTGCTCAACAGGACTTTCACTAAGACTGGTGTCGTTCTCAAGGAGGCTCTCGCGGGGAGCCCTCAAGTCGTCGTCATTATCATCCTCATCTTCTTCATCTTCACTCCCGCTGTCATCACTAGGCTTTGGGGACTGGTCACAGTTGTCCTGCTCAACCTCCTTTGCCTCCAGTTTCAGCTCCTCCTGCTTGGCCACGTACACCTCTATCACCTGGGCATACAGACAAATACCCTTAATCGACAGGCAGAACAGCAGTCTCAACATGCTAGCCTTTACTAAAAAAATATCTGTTGAAGATTGGCTGTTCAATAGCAAATACGATGCAATCTGCTTTCTTTGTTTTGGCACTTGGAGTAATCTTTTTAGAAGGGAAGGTGGGGGAGGGGGGGTAACAACTTTAAGGCCATGTTGAGACCATTGCACCAGTTCTAAAAAAAAATGCATATCGTTTAATGCACCAAAGCAACATACAGGCTAGGGTAGATGGGGCAGTGGAGGACTTCAGATTAATTTTGATAACCAGGATTTCTTCAACGTGCATCTAAATGCAAGCACCTGCCTGTGTGTGTCTTGCATCCTCTTTTCATCCGTGTCATTCGCACTGCTTTACCATGACTAATGTTGAACCATCTAGCCCAAGCTTTTATCCTAGTTGAGTACATGAGCATTTTTTTTTTTTTTGCCCCATTCAAATGCGGCTGCTGCAGCTGGGAATCGAACCCACATCCTTGGGCTCAGGATCAGAATGCCATACAACAATTCTGAAACATTCATTTTAGAGTGCAGGCCAACCGTTGCAGGAAGGAGCATGCAGTGTTCAGCACTCACCATTAGAAAAAACTTATTCTCAAGAATGCACCTGAGCAATGGTGCTTAAAATCACGGATAGTGAGGATGCATGGGATGCATGACCGCTACTGCCTCTGCGTTTTAAAATGTTTGTCAACCAGCATGACATTTTCGTCGTTTTTAAGAAGACCAAGATATTTGCACTGTGTGGACACAATATTTTATCTTTTTGTCAAGTAATGAAACAGCAGAGCTTGGGTTCTACCCATTACAGACGTGAAATACTTTCTTGCAAGTCAGTGAAATTTGCCACATGTCCAAGCAGTTCATGCAGTTCTCAGTTCAGTCATTCAGTTGAAGCTGATCATCAATCGAATAGATAAAATAATATGCACTCATTTGCATAAAGTCTAACTTTAAAGGGCCCCTCACCAGGTCTGGCCATTTTGAGCTGACAAGCGCAGAGCATACAATGCATGCTAACGATCGTGTCTGCAAAGAATTACATCGCTACGCGCCGCGGAAAGGTCTGAAATTTCAATCCGAACATCGTTTTCCCTTTCTCTTGGGGCAACCGCGCTCCAAGCCGGACGGTAACGTAGTCGTGTGCCTGCGCCTACGTAGTTGTGCCCGTAATGTGACGTCACTTGTGGTGACACGTGACTTCCGAGAATTATTCAAGGCAACATCTGCTATTTGTGTGACCTGTTGTTTGAATTGACGAATTGAAGTTTAGAGAAATAATAAAACCACAAACGGAATGTCTGCATGTTTTTTGTTTTACTTCACACCAAAGCAAGAGAGATGCACTTCCGCTTCGTCTGCTTGTTCCCACGGTCGTGCAGTCACGTGTGCAGGTACCGAAACTATGCCATTTTCTACCGTGTTCCAGCGCATGATCATGCTTTGCGATCCGCTTGTTCTGCCTCAGTATTCGTGTAGCACTGAATTATACTGCTAGTCGTGTCCTTGTGCACAGTGTGCAAAATCGTGCACTGCACGAAATGAGACATCACAACAGCTCGCGCGCAACACTGTCAGCAGAAGTGCTGAACACCGAAAAAAAAAAAAAGGAAAAAAAAGTTGGGAGAAAAAAACATGAAGGCGGGGCCCGTGACGACGTGTACGTCACGCGATCCTCGAGGTTCGGTTTGGGAGAACGCAAGGAAGGAATTTCACTTACGGAGGATAGACGAGGCGAGTGGAGAGAGTGTCTCGCTATGCAGTGGAGCTCGCCTTCTGAAGTCATAGGTTCGCAGCACTGAAATATTTCTATCTCGGCTAACAATGAGCCAATTTCAAAAATTTTTGCAGCAGAACACTCCCTAGGGGACGCATCACAACTTCCAGCGTGCAACCAAAATTTGCTATGGCGCCTGGCGAGGGGTCCTTTAACATTGCAATGGTCAACAATATCATTATACATTTTAGTAAGAATCACAACATGCACAACATGTGTTGAAGCTTGAGAAAGTTGGATTCAGCGCAGACCTTCAGGAAATGACAGAAGCAACTTGAAGCATGTCGGAAGTAACTTGTTTCCAAACAGCATATTGAGATCGAGATGTTAAGTACACTCGGCCACAAAATTTTACGGAACACGAAATCTGAGAAAAAGCTGAATACCTGCACAGCCTCGCAACACAGCCTAGTATTCGCATTTCTACCGAGACATATGAGCAACACTGTGATGTTCTGCTTTACTGACTACTGTTACAGGCTGCTCAGAAATTGAACGTTTTCTGAGATGCCATAATCAGATCATCTTCTGAGGTTGACTGTACAACTGTGTCCAGTTACATATCTGGACTATTTTTTAATATGCATGGCAATTCATGAAACGATTTTAAATTAAGAAAAACAGTGCCTAATTGACTTACATTTTACTTATGACTATCAAACTCAAACTATGTTGTCTAGCTCTGTTACCATGGAAAAACCCCACCTGAAACGGTGCTGTGCCAGCAATAAAATTGAATCAGTATCCCGGAGCACAGTAATGTGCTTGTAAATTATCAAAATGCACAAGTCAATGCCTATAGGCCTATTTACAGGTGCTTGTAAAAACGGGCTTTCTTTGAGGATGTGAAATTTCTGCATAAAAGGAACAGAGAAAAAGGACTGGAAAGTTTTTGTTTACAGTATTCACGCAAAGAATGAGGAAAAGCAAGTAGCAACAACACCTAGCTGAAAAGTTAACACACAGATTTTCAGCACGTCAGAACGATCGTATATGCCTGCATTCCTTTCGTCTACAGCTGCAGTTATTCTTTCTTGCTTATTTTTGTTTGCATTCCCGAGAATCGTATTGCGACTGCGGTGGTAGCAGAGCCATCAATTGCTTACAAACACAAAATGTTCAAACCATGTCCGACTGATCGAAGAAGGCCCCACTGTAGGTTAAATGAGGCATACAGTTCCCAACTCCCTAGCGTTTAGGCCCTCAGCGTTCCCAGAAAAACTACTGGGTCAGTTACCCTCCCCCCCCATTTCCTCCTTCTCATTAGCTCTAGTATAACCACTGTCCAAAGCTCATTGGGAGCTGTCAAGGTCGCCTGCTTTGCATGAGGCTCAGAGCGGTATTGATATGGCAGTACTACACACCATTCTGAATGGAAAACTACCCAGGAGCGCTAGTTTTCAGATGCCAAGGGACAAGCAGACGGGACGAGCGAATGATACACGACTCAGGACCTCTCGGTAAGCGCTGAATAATGTTCCCCTTTTTTATTTTTACACACAAGTGTTAAGTGCTGTTCAAATTCAGCGAAAATATATCGTGTACCTCGGCGCATTCAAGACCGCGTGCATGCGTGAGATTCAGGAAACAAGAGGTTAGGACCACGGAGAATTGACACTATATCGTGAAACCTACGACGATCAGCAAAACCCGCAAAGGGCAAACAAATTAACGGAGCTGTTAGGCATGTAAGGCCCTCTGGGCCATTCTTTTCGGCGACAAGGTAACCTAGCCGCCTGCGGGATTATCTTACTGAGCTATGTCAAATGCTCGGATGCGGTAGTTGGAAGTTCAAATCCTCCCTCGCTCTCTCTCACTCTCTCTTTTTTTTTTTTTTTTTTTTTTTTTTTTTAACGATGGTGTATCTGAAATTGACATTCTCCATACATCTGGAGACTTGTAGTGAAGCCTGACACCGGCGAAAGATGCCGAGAGCGAGTGGGGCTATACTAATCCAGGTACAACCAAATTAGGAAGGCCCACTAAGCGTCAACAAAGACACTCCTTCACCAGAGCAGGAATTGGCCTCCCTGGTGCAGTGTTCGGCCGCAACCTCCCTGATGATATCTACAATGAACCCATGGCCCTCAGTCCCCAGCAGCTGCAAAGCACCTGACCAAGGCGGCAGTCACACCTGTAATGCGGCAGAGGGTGCTAAGAATCTCTGGGTCCGGACAGGCCGCCAACGGAAATTTGACAGCCGAACTCTGTCGAGTGAGGCTAGCTTAGTAGGACTCTTTGAGGAACTATCAGACGTTGTTTGGGATATTATCGGCCTTAGTGAGATTAGAAGAACTGGTGAGGCTTATACATTGCTAAATAACGGCCATGTCCTCTGCTATAGAGGTCTCCCTGATAAGTAGCAATACGGGGTAGGATTCCTGATCTATAAGGACATAGCGGTCAACATTGATGAATTCTACAGCATTAATGAGAGAGTAGCAGCAGTTGTAATCAAACTTACGAGATAATTAATTAATGGTAGTATAAGCCCACGCTCCAATATCCAGTCACGACGATGAGGAAGTAGATAAGTTTTATGAAGATGTTGAATTAGCGATGAGAAGAGTGCAAACTCGGTATAAAATAGTAATGGGCGACTTCCATGCAAAAGTGGGAAAAAAGCAGGCGGCTGAACAGGCTATTGGCAACTACGGCGTCGATTCTAGAAATGCTAGAGGAGAGATACTGGTAGAATTCGCAGAAAGCAATAAGCTTCGAATAATGAACACCTTTTTCAGGAAGCGTAGCAACTGAAAGTGGACCTGGAAAAGCTCTAATGGTGAAACAAGAAATGAAATTAATTTCATACTTTCTGCCGATCATCCGAGCATAGTGCAAGATGTAGAAGTGATAGGTAGGGTAAAACGCAGTGATCATAGGTTAGTGAAGGCTAGGATTCACCTCAATTTGAACAGAGAAAGAGTAAAATTGGTCAAAAAGAAACAGGTCAACTTAGAGGCAGTAAGGGTAAAAGCAGACAAATTTAGGCTAGTACTTGCAAATAAATATGCAGCGTTAGAACAGAGAGATGATGATAATGACATAGAGGTAATAAATGAAACCGTAAGGAGGCTGACTTTAGAGGCAGCAATTGAAGTGGGAGGCAAGGCACCAAGGCAACCAGTAGGCAAGCTCTCCCAAGTACTAAAGGACCTAATAAAGAAACGACAAAGAATGAAAGTGTCCAACTCAAGAGATATGATAGAATTTGCAGAACTGTCAAAACTTATCAACAAGGTGAAAATAAGTCACATTCGAAATTATAACGTGAGAAAGACTGAAGCCGTAAAAAATGGACGCAGCCTGAAATCACCGAGAAAGAAACATGGCATAGGACAAACCAAGATGTATGCACTGAAGGATAAGCAGGGTAATATCATCAGCAATCTCGAAGGTATAATAAAAGCAGCGGAAGAATTCTATACCGACCTGTACAATACCTAGAGGACTCGGGAGTACTCCATTCGAAACAATAATGAACAGGATAAAGAAACTCCTCCTATAACTAGAGATGAGATCAGAAGGGCCTTGCATGACATGAAAAGGGGAAAAGCAGCAGGAGAAGATGGGATAACAGTCGATTTAATCAAAGATGGAGGAGACATAATGCTTGGAAAACTGGCGGCTCTTAATACGAAGTGCCTATCGACTGCAAGGGTTCCAGAAAACTGGAAGAATGCAAACATTATACTAATCCACAAAAAGGCAGACGTTAAAGAATTGAAAAATTATAAGCCCATTAGCTTACTCCCAGTATTAGATAAAATATTCACCAAAATAATCTCCAATGGAATAAGGCCAACGCTGGACTTTTAGTCAACCAAAGGAACAAGCTGGCTTCAAGAAGGGCTACTCTACGATGGATCACATTCATGTCATCAATCAGGTAATCGAGAAATCCGCAGAGCACAATCAGCCTCTATATGTGGCTCTCATAGATCAAGAAAAGGCACTTGATTTAGCAGAGATACCAGCCGTCATAGAGGCATTACGTAATCAAGGAGTACAGACCGCTTACGTAAATATCCTGGAAAATATCTACAGAGATTCCACAGCTACCTTGATTCTCCAAGAGAAAAGTAGGAAGATACCTATAAAGAAAGGGGTCAGGCAAGGAGACACAATCTCTCCAATGCTAGTCACTGTGTGCTTGGAAGAAGTATTCAAGCTATTAAATTGGGACGGCTTAGGAGTAAAGATCAATGGCAAATATCCCAGCAACATTCTGTTTGCAGATGACATTGTCCTGTTCAGCAACACTGCAGACGGGTTACAACAAATGATTGAGGACCTCAACAGAGAGAGTGTAAGAGTTGGGTTGAAGATTAATATGCAGAAGATGCAGAAGATAATGATGAATAACCGGGCAAGGGAGCAAGAGTTCAGGATCACCAGTCGGCCTCTAGCGTCTGTGAAGGAGTATGTTTACCCAGGGTTAACTAATCACAGGGAACCCTGATCATGAGAAGGAAATTCAGAGAATAAAATTGGGTTGGATCGCATACTACAGACATTGTGAGCTCCTGACTGGAAGCTTACCATTATCATTGAAAAGGAAAGCATACAATCAGTGTATTCTACAGATGCTGACATATGGGGCAGAGACTTGGAGACTGACAAAGAAGCTTGAGAACAAGTTAAGGACCGCGCAAAGAGCGATGGAACGAAGAATGCTAGGCATAGCATTAAGAGACAGAAAGAGAGCGGTTTGGATCAGAGAGCAAACGGTTATAGACAATATTGTAATTGACATTAAGAGAAAGAAATGGCACTGGGCAGGTCATGTAATGCGCATATTAGATAACCGTTGGACCATTAGGGTGACAGAATGGGTACCAAGAGAAGGGAAGCGCAGTAGAAGATGGCAGAAGACTAGGTGGTGTGACGAAATTAGGAAATTTGCGGGTGCTAGTTGGAATCGGTTGGCGCAGGACAGGGGTAATTGGAGATCGCAGGGAGAGGCCTTCGTCCTGCAGTGGACATAAAATAGGAGGAGGAGGATGGCGCCAGGTGCTTGTCACCCTGTCTATGTAGAGGCTTCCCTTTCGACACTCTCCAGTTACTTGGTAAATGACTGCTATAAAGTGATTAAAAAATGACTAAGCAGTATGATATTGCCATTGCATTTTTTTTTCAGATTTTCAAATACTTAATTTTTGTTTAACTGGAATAACTGCTTGTTTTGACCAAATGATTGGACAAGTTTGTTGATTTAGCTTTAGGTGGTACAAATAGCTGCACATGACCGCTGCGAGCACTGTGTTCTTTAATTTTTAATTCAGTATGCTTTTTTTTTGTTATTTGAAAGGCTACACTGAAGCAAAATACAATTTACAACACAAATACAAGAAAAAGAAAAGCGTCGCATATAGTAACAAGTTTGTTTCGTGCATATGCGTCTTCTACGCCTTGCTTAAGGGGAAGTAGATCGACTAAAATGTGCAGCATTTTTATGCACAGTTCCCCATATTAAACCCCTCTTAACCGTTTCATTCATTGACAGAGAACGTTCCTGCAAGGGCTGCACAAAACTAAGCTGGCAGCAGGAGCAAAGGAGGAGCAGGGACACAAAGGTTCTTCAGAAATAACATTGTCATGCATGTAATGTCCAAAAGAAGAGCCAGAGTAAAGTGAGAGCATCGAATGAAATCTTCAGTGCAATAAGATTTGAGAATATGCAAAAGCAGAAATGGGACGCACACGGCATGCCAAATGGGAAATCAATTATGTTTGAACACCTAAAATAATGTCTGACATGACCATCAAGAGGACAACTCAGTACAAGAACCTTAAAGCCTTATCCACAGCCTTGTTTAGTTGTGTATACTTGCCTCATCAATCTTGCGCCGAGACAGCTTGGCATTATTTTCAAGCTTTTCGAGCAGCTCTTTGTCACTCTCTGCTGGATCACCCATGAATGCCGAGCCTGGCCCATCCTCCAGGTAAGCGAGGGCATCCGCGAGCTCATCTCGTTGTCGTCTTTTCTGCAACTCTCGCCCAACCTCCTCGAACACATCTTGCGCTGGAAGACATTACGCCCCCACCACCCGCACTAGCTTAGCCAACTATTTCTTAAAGCCATGGTGAAGCAGAAAAATGTTTTCTCGCAGTAGCTCTTATATAGCAGGAAAACTTAACTTTTGTAGCAACTTTAGGACAACTGACTGCACACTTCTGTTGGCTTAATTAAATGTACAAAGCTTAATCAATTACAGAGTAAATGGACCATATACAGTACAGTAGAACCTTGTTCGTACATTTCGGAAAAAAATCGTGATAAAAACATACAAACTGGGAAAACATAAGATCAGAAATAACAAAAAAATCTGACGAACTCAACTCAAACTGGGAAAACATAAGATCAGAAATAATTAAGAAATCTGACGAACTCAACTCTATCTACATAGTATGAAGCGGTGCGCAAATCCTTGCGTCACAAAACGCCGACGTGCGTCGAGTTTGTGGGGCTTTAGCGGCCCGCAACACGTTTCGTAATTTTCCTATTATGTAGTGTTTTAAGCCGGAACCGGGAAGCAAACAAAATCAAGCTAGTGGGCGACATTGGCTGTTGCCGGACCAAAACATGGCGCTCACATCCCGCACTGCCTGCACCAGGAAACGGCAACACATTTGGGTTACCGCCTACTAAAAGCGTGCAGTACACTTCCAACGGCACTATGGCCCACACGCTATAAAACAGATAGGTGAAAATGCTCATCGCAATAGGGTTGGCTGCGATAGCTGTGAACGCAGCATGCAACGGTCCGGGAGGTGACTTGCTGGTACCGGAGTAAGAAACTGAGACGGGTGGTGGGTCAGGCCAGTTGGTTTTCCATAATGTTAAGTGGCGCTGTGCGAAGCAGGACAGAGGGACACAGAAAAGACGAGGACAAGCACTTAGTGCCAACTGAAATTTTACTGTTCGATACTGAGGTTTATACAGAAAAAGAGAAGGAAAGAAAATATATGAAAGGTGACCTAAAGGAGAGAGATACCATCATCACCCACTATTTGCACTGCCATTGTCTAGAAATTACAATTCCCTTTGCAATAAGGCCAGGGATGGCTTATACCCCTGTCACACTGGACGTTTTTATGTCATTAGATTCGAATGACATTCGATGCAACGAATGCCATTTGACCCGTGGTGATGCTACACAGGAAAAACTAATGTCATTCGGTCATGATATCAATGGCATGATATCAAAGAAATGACAGATGCCTTAAACCATGGCAAATTAACTTTTTACATGAATGCTTCATAAATTACCCTACTTACTCGCATATAGCGCACTTTTTTCCCTCAAAAAGTATGTGCAAAGTTGGGGGGTGCATTCAATATATGAGCTAAAATTTTGAGCAATATTTTTTTTTTTTTGCGGCCACCTCTAAAAAAAGTCAGTTTTGTCCGAAAAGCGAACCGATTGCGATGGCAAATGCATAGACAGCTAAAAAAAAGTAAGGACAGTAGTTTTATTGGCCGTAAGAACTTGCAAACATTCGCTTCATGTAAACCGAGTGGTGAGAACACCGCACGCACAAAGGTATGAGCCGCCATTGACTTAGCCCCCGACGCACACTGCTTCCCCCCCCCCCCTGCCGCCACGCGCCCGACGGAAGACGACGTGCTTCCTTCTCGCTTTCCTCCTTCGTACGTGAGAGATTGAGCCGCGATCGTCGGTGCCCCTCAGGCGCAGTTGCTGCCAGAGTACAATGCCGCCGTCCCCCGCCCCATCGGGCCTTTCGCACAGCGAAAGACGGCACGCAAGTTTGAGCTGCGATTATCGGCTTCTCTCGTGCACTTTCGCTCACACTTACACCATGCAGTGTGCGGCGACGACGAAGACGCCAAAAATGCGCCTGGAACATCCATATATTTACTACTGCAATAAAAGTAGGAGACACAGTACGATTCGGCCTCTGACACGGCGTCAGACACAATTGCGCCGGCCGAATGCCATATCAAACGCTGAATCATACCGTGCGTCTCCTACTTACGGCAGCAAGTTTAGGGTGCGATCATTATGCGAGAAGAAGAAAAAAAAAACACTTTTCGACTGCAAAAGTGGGGGCTGCGTTCATTATGCGAGTAAATACGGTATGTAAACTCAAGTCATATTGTGTTGTTCTGGAGTAGAGAGCACGCATTCGCTTCGAATGTGAAGCCGAATGAGTTTCCCGAACTCATTCGATTGCAGAAGTCATTCGATTCTAAAGGCTTTAAATATCGCTGCGTAGCAGCTGAATAATGTTCTTTGATGCTAATGCTATTCGATTCAAATGACATTAAAATGTCCAGTGTGACAGCGGTATTATGCATGGGCATCCTTCACGTGTCATGCTAGCTGCTTCGACAATGGTGCACATGCGGTTGTCCTTTTGGATAAAAATTACTTGTGTTTGGTTGAATGCTGGGCTGCATCCGCATGCACTACACTGCAGGGCTGAAAACCTTCCCTTCCATTACTAACATTGTTGGCATGCTCTCACAGGCAGTCATTTAAACACCTCCTAGTCTGGCCCATGCAGCATGCACTACAGTTCAAGGTTCCATATTGGTTACGCTGCTTCACTTCACAATGGAGTTTTCGTTTCTTGACAGGGATGCTTCTCTCTGACAGTGAACAAAGCTTGTGTGAGGCAGAAAAAACTACACGCACACCAACCCGATCACCAAATTTTTTTTTTAAGTCAATGGGCGACTGATGTTTGTACGGATTGTCGCGAGCTTACAGTCCCCTTTTGCGTAGTCTGCTCTGCTGCGACTATAACGACACTGTTATTATTATTTTTTTTTCTGCAGATTGTCGCAGCTACTGAGACGAGTAATCCATCAGGATAGCTCGAGGCTTTCAGGCGTGTGTCCAGTGCTTGAAAGCTGGCACTTAGGGTGTGGTGACAGAACCGGTCTAATGCAATGGGGAAGCAAGCCTGAACAATGGCCCTTTTTACTAGTTTACTGTGTGTGGATGAGAAGGGCAGCAGTGGTTTGCGCTCGTCCTCATTTTTTCTATGTCCCTCTGTCCTGCTTCATCCTACATCACTTAACATTTAAAAAAAACTGAGGGTGCAGCGGTTTTTTCATGCGAGACGGGCGGGTGAGTATTGTGGTGAAGCTGCCACGGCGGGTGACTACCGTTATTGATTGCACGCGCCTCATGCATTTTCTTGCTCACATAGGATCTAGCAGCAGGAAAACATATCATACGGTCACAGTTTGGCGATGCACTGAATGCTGATGCCAAGGTATTGCATTTTCCGAGAATATATGAATCAGTAATAAAGTAAGCATATCATATTTACTTGAATCTAACGCATACTTTCTTCCCAATAAAATGTGTCCAAAAATTGCATGTACATTATAATCGAGTATGACCCTAAATCTGTGTTGCCATATCGCCATCGGCGATACAAAATGGCCACCTCCTACGAGCTTCAAGCCCAGCTGCCGTAGCTTCCTCCATGTGCTGTGGTACATATGCTAAGGTTAGTCCACCGTCCGTCTTCCCGTTTTCTGTGTTTGCTCTATTAGCATGGAAGTGCCAAGTGCGAAGACATGCGGATTGCTCATCACGACGCCGCAATTAAAAGGAAAGTGATAACGTGTGCGGAGACTGGTAGAAAGCTTACCACATCACGGGTATTCGGAATTCTTTAAACTTGCGTGCGGGACTGGTGCAAACAGGCGAGGCATTCTACTCTGGCGGCTGCTGCATAGGCACGGCCATGTGGCCCCTACCTTGAAAGCGATCTGCGATGGAGACAGTCTGCGCATCTAGGCGCACCGCGCTGTGTTCTCGTCGCTTAGTTCACGTTGAAGCGAGAGGCCACACAAATGTCCATTCGCTTGCTCCTGCTACCGCACTTTCTCACTCCAGCACTCGCATAAAAAGTTTCCACGGTCATTGAGTGAGACGTCTTCTTGTTTGCTTGTGCGCGCATGGCACTATGCTTGTTAATTTAGTTGGTAAGCGAATGTTTAAAAGTTTATAAAAGACATTACGCTTGTGTTCGTCAAATCCCTGTCCATCTTTGAGTTTGTATGCAACAACTACCTATCATGGACTGCTACCAACTCGCCCAAATCAGTACCCTTGTTGTGAATCTCATATTAAACAACAGCTGTCTTCATTGAAAAGAGGCTGTGCAACGGTTCATTTCCTGCACGTCTATTAAACAGGTTGGTGTTAACATGACTAGAAAGTACTTTCAAGCTCCAGCCAGATTTATGTGAAGAAACATCTACAGTTAAGTTTGCCACATTTGCAAAGAAAGAAAAAAAGAAAAGACCACCATGAAGTGGGGTAGGTTGGGGGTTGCAATGAGTACTTTAAGCAAAAATGCAAATAATACAAGAAAAAATTAAATGGGAAATGGCAATATGTAGAACACAAACTTTGCATTTTACTTGAATTTACTTGAAGGCTATGGTATATAAAATTTGGTACACTTATCAATCAGTGACCACAGAAGACGCAACAAATTTTGCAAAATCACGAATTCAGTTCAACTGTACATTTATAACACTGATGTCCCATCATGGACAATTCTGGTGACAAATGAAATTCCTTGAATGGTGCAACCAATCATTCCAGTAGCTCTGGCTAAAGCCACCTTACCAAGGTTTTTCTCCTCCCTTGAGTTTAGTCCAAGACCGTTTGTTTCATTCTCCGATTGCACCACGTCCAAGATATCTTTGAAGTCGGGAAATATGCGACGCTTGTTGACCAGCTTTTCTACCTTGGTATTAATCTCGACGTAACGGGTGCCTGAAAGATTACAGAGTAGGGCAAAACATCATATACCACTGCACAACCACATTATCTCCACATGGCATTTTTTCTAATTGAATAGAAGCAGACAAGTAACATTTTCTTCCATCTTGTAATGCAATACAGCGATCTTTTAATTATGAGTGGTTGAGTACTCGTTACAGAATTATAACGAGAAATGCCTACATCATCAGACTAGCACTTGAATATCCCAAAGGAGTCTCAAATCGTGTCCTACGTTTACCTCAATTTCTCTATTACTAAAACTCTGTTCGGCATAATATTGACGTCTTAGACACTCTCGAGCATTAATCTATCACTTTAACTTGACTTGATATTTGCCTTTACTGTCCCTTTAACGAAAGCTCTAACTGTTCACTCGTGTTCTCCTCAGGATCTTCACTTGAGCAACTGGCAACACTGTTTGGTGTCAAAGCTTTCTGTTGTTTTCACGACAGCAAATGATTATTACAGCTATCACAACAATGCCAGCTTTGGTTGTATGATGTTGCCCCTTTGGTTGTGTGAAGCTCTCGCTACGTATAACCAGAGGCAAGTGTGGCCACAATACAAGCATGCAGCATCTCTTTGCCAGTACCTCAAAACTGTAAAGAAGCAAGTTGTACAATAGTAACTTGGGCTAGCAGATGATAAGCATCACAACAATGCCAGCTTTGGTTGTGTGATGTTGCCCCTTTGGTTGTGTGAAGCTCTCGCTTCATATAACCAGAGGCAAGTGTGGCCACAATACAAGCATGCAGCATCTCTTTGCCAGTACCTCAAAACTGTAAAGAAGCAAGTTGTACAATAGTAACTTGGGCTAGCAGATGATAAGCATCACAACAATGCCAGCTTTGGTTGTGTGATGTTGCCCCTTTGGTTGTGTGAAGCTCTCGCTTCATATAACCAGAGGCAAGTGTGGCCACAATACAAGCATGCAGCATCTCTTTGCCAGTACCTCAAAACTGTAAAGAAGCAAGTTGTACAATAGTAACTTGGGCTAGCAGATGATAATGCATGATGGACACCAACGACACTGTGATTTGTCTGTTCTTGTGCCACATCTTCACATGCTGTTCAGTCATGCAAGCTGGATGCACCAATCACCAGACCTTGTGACAGCACTGGGTAAGGAAGCCTCACACCATTGCGGATTTGCCCTGCTCTGCTAGTAGAAGGACGGGAACTGGTGCTGGTGGAGTAACTTGAGGCTGAAGGTATCAACCCCTTAACAACGACAGATAAGCAGAAGTCCAGCTAGAGAGACATAATCTAAAATCCACATAGATTTAATTTTCTTACAGGCAACGACAATACCAAGCAGTGACCACAGAACAGACCTTTCCACAATGCTCAGTGTGCATGTACAGTACCAACGGTGTATGATGACAGTAGCTCTCACCAACTAAACATTATGCCTGAAGGCCAACCACAACAAATTTCATTTCAGCTGAATTTCGTTACAAATGCACCGTAAGTTACAGAAGCAACTGTGACAATGTCATAGACCTGGCAACTGCACAACTTTTTAATTATCAGCATTTAAGTAGCACTATGGCAGATGATGTAAGCACCTGGCAGCTGTGGCACGAGGCATAAGTATGACATGAATTCCAGAACACTGCGCACAGAAGAGCATGGCCGCTTAGGCTTGATGGGTAGAGCAGCGCAGCGTGCAGTGCTACAAAAGCCCCATTACTAACCTGATAGAGGAGCATTTAGCACTGAAATTGCCAACAAACATTTGAGAAGCAATTATTGCATTGCCAAACATGTGAACAAATGCACCTACACTGCCTTTCATGGTGCATGCTCAGAAGGTAAATTACATAAGAGTTGGTCTCTGTCAATGCTTCCAGTTTATTGCCATTAGAATGCATAAAACATCACAGATGCTCAACAATGGCACATGATCTGCATGTGAAGGCGCAAGCAGCTGCTCAGGAGCGGTTAAGAAAGACTTTGATCTCTGCATCATTTAGGGTGAGCAATCATAATATATTTTTTGTTTCTTCTTTATATCAGAAACATATTTTTACATGCTTCTTGTGGCACAACACTTACATTTAAGAGGAAGCTTTAGCTTGGGGGCTCCTATCTAAATACATGGGAAAGGAGAAGTTGTTTTCTTGGCAACCAGTGCATCAAATTTGATGAGCTTTATTACATACGAAATGAAAAGAAAAAAATACTAGTGACCGCTGGTTGCAACTTTTTGATATAGGTCGTCAATTTTTTAAATAAATATTGACAAAAGTCACTAAATTTCAGAAAACAAGATTACCTAGTTTACAACCTTGTAACTCAGCAATGAAAAATGACATCCCCATTGTGTAAAAATTGCCCCCTAATAGTACATCTGAAGCAGACAAAATTTATATATTATAGAGGGCTTTCAAATAGACCACTCATTTGTGAGTAGAACTTTTTCAAAACCCTTGTAAACAATGCAACACGTTCACGTAAGATATAAATAGAAATATCAAATTTGCCCGCTTTGGATGCTCTAATGGGTGGAGTTTAAAGAGTTGTAATACCTGTTCTAGGTACAGAGCTACGCATTCGTAAACTTCGTGCTTTGATTTTTTTAAAACTTACCAATTTTTGAAAATTCCACTGAAAAAATTCAGGCCCTAAATCGAAATTACACTTCCAACAGTCACTGGAATTTAATTTTCCCTCTAAAATGCAACAAAGTTCATTGTAATTGCCCCAGTGGTTATCTCAGAAAAGTGTTTCTGCATTTTACATGTATTTGAATAGGCAGCATCAGAGTCGGGCCCGAGCGAATGCTTCCCCATAAACATAAAAATTTTTATTAGGCCTTCTATGGTAACTAAGTACACTATTGCAAGCAATCCTTTTGAAGTTCTGCAAAATTGCACTGCAGTTGGCTTCTACAGAGCCTCTCACTAGTTTTGGACATTGCAAACAGAGAAATACAGCACATAAATGATACAGTGACAACGGTGTCTGAAAAGCATTACACCAGTGTATGTAACAAAGATAGCTCAAAATTTTAACAAAAACCTGTATGCCCTTCTCAAAAGAGTAGCTGCAGCAACTTTCAAAGGTGCAATGATGGCTCAAGAAAGAAAATTCTAATATTTGATGGCAAATATGGAAACCACAAGCGTTATGCAAGTAAATACAGTAATATTGCACCAGCCATAACATCACCGCTTCACATTATGGGCAAAAATGCTATTTTTTAAAAGATTTTTGGTAGAACACTATTTGGATGGTGCTTGCAACTTTTGGTGTATACCCAAAATTTCTGACAGGGAATGGTGAGGGACTTCTTAAGGGTGCTACTAACCTAGATGTCATTCTATGCATGCATTTTTCCAGTGCTCTATTTGGTTCAAAAGGTAGAAGATTTTTAAGAAATTACTTTGTGAAACAGCAAATCTGCCATTCACATCCAAGTCCAGCAATGCTCTGGAGCCTAGTAGCAACAATAAACTGATTTCACTGTAAGCTTGCAAACATTAAGCCCAGCTTCATTGTTTTCTACAATACAAAAAAGAGAGAAAAAAAAGAATAGCTGATACTTCACCACATTAACTAAACTCAGCTAGAGAATGTCTTGTGGTGGACGTAATGAGTGCTCCAGCACACGCTTCACTGAACAACACCAAGCATACAAACGAATTCACCTGTATTTTACATCCTTACTTAGCCATAAATGTAGCCCACCTTTGTAGTGGAACTTCTTTTCCCGCTCACAGCCCGTGAAGGCACGCCTGTGTTCTAATTCACATATCTTTCGCCAAACAGCAACAGCTTTCTTCTTGAATCTATCTTCCTGAATGTAGGCAGAGTTGATGTCATCACAGCTCAGGTCCACTTCTTCTTCACGTAACTTCTTTATAGCCCTATGCAATTGCTGTAGAAAGAAATGCAGCTTCAATCACAGGCACAACATCCAGATAAGAAATTGTGACAGTCAGGGCCAAACTTTCTAAACAGAAGGACAGCAACAAACAGCATGCAGTCACATCTTTTTCTGGTCTCACAGGCATGTCTTGTACTAGTATTACCAAATTCTTTCGTGCCCACTGCAGAAAAAGTGTTTTGCTGCAAACTACTGCACTTGAATGTACAATTGAATAACGACTATGAATTTGAATTATATTTAGGGTATTAAGGAGGAAGTGTAATTTCTTTTTGCCACTAACTACTAATCGAAGCCTTTCTGTTAGCTTTGTGTCTGCTTTGTTTTGCAACTCACCACTAATTTAAAGCTCTAGTTCTTAATGTTTCTTAGCTACTTCCTATGACACAGAATTCTTACGGCATATTGAGTTTTTAATTACTGTTTCATATATGCCCCATTTTTGTCAGAGCATTTGCAATGTACCAATTTTTTTCTTCTTAACCCCTGCCATGCCACATTATTATTCTGAAATCTGAAAAAGACTTGCAGAATTAGTTAATGCTGAATCCTTTATGAAAAATAATGTAGGCAATATTTAATGCATTTATTAGCTCAATATCAATATATTCATTGCAAAAGTGAACCTTAAAGGCAGCATAAAAGAATGTTGCAGTGAGCTTCCTAATATGTCTCGTGACTACGCTTTGGACACATCAGTGCCTACATGCAACAGTGTTTGCTTGGCTCTGCGCGAGGATGACTGTTGCTCATAGACACCCGATGTGTTGGGTGCCAAGTCGTACAATATATCACAAAAGTGATCTAACGAAAATACCGCTCCTGGTATATTGAGCTTTTGTGAAGAACTTAGCGGCTACTGGCATCTATTTCGAAAGACTCTATCATGCAGTCTATGCACGGCCAGGGGCTTATAGTTTCGTGAATTCACTTATCTTGAAAGTTTTACTGCATATACAGAGCTGGTACAGGATGGGGCACTTTTCATTTATGTTTTTCTTCTAGCCCCTAAATAATTTATGTATATACAGAGGGAGCCTGTAAAACTCTGGTGGCACAGGCGAGGCCTTTCTTTTATATTCTTTTAATAGTCTCACAATATATTTTTTTGTATATACAGAGTGTCCCACATAACTTGTGTTAAAATATTAAAATATGTGAGTGCCACGTAGCTATACAGAACCAAAGTAATGTTGTTCGCCATCACTCGGAGCAAGTTAGACTGTTGTATTTTGCTTAATTACATAATTAGTTATCAATTTACTTGTCAACTATTATAATCAGAACAAGGATGTCAATAAGAAAATTCACAAGCTCCTGCAATTAGCAACTCCTGCCTGGCATTGTAGGCCATCATGAAAAATTCCCGATCCATCTTTCTGTTGCTCAATATGTGCTACATAATACTTTCTTCCAAGCGTTAAAGAAATCCTGCAAAGCATAAAAAGTGCCACGCAGCACTTTTCACATGCTTTTGATACATTCTGAGTATGGGTGTGCGGATATTGAATAGTAGATTTCAAATGGAATAATGAATTGAATCAAGAAAAAAAAGTCGAATATCAAATCGAATATCGCAAGATTTAACGCAAACATCTATGCTTCCAAATTTTGTGAAAAAGAAAGACAGTGCTGTACAGTGCTCACGGAATGAAACGCGTCAATTTAGGGCTAACTGACACGCATGCTTTCGCTTCGAATGGCTGCAGTTCATGTCACAGCGACGTAATATTAACACGTACACTTTCATCGGAGTACGCGTCAACTTTGATGATCCGATTTCTAGTGACTTGCATGGTACTCTCGAGTACTTTGCGCATATGCAAATTTCTACTAAATTCTCCCTGTCGTGTTTCATTTCGGTGAGCACTGTACATGCTTAGAAGGCTAATAACATTACAAGAACCTTGCTAGCTATCAGTAACTTAGGTACCTATGAATCGAGATGTATATTATGCTCCACTCTTATTAAAGGGAACACCAAATGTCAGCAGTGATAACCAAATGTCAGCAGTGACACCAAATGTCAGCAGTGATAACAATTCAGTTCGTATATGAAGGTCTGGAATATATTTTTTATCGATGGAATGTCGGTTAAACAAAATTCGGTGTTTTTTTTTCCTATAAACCTGAAGAAATAATGAAGTTGTCCTAAATACCAATGGAGTTTTCAGCTTAATAGTGGGGCATACTGTGCCAAATGGCAATCTGCTATTGATTAGAAAGTACTGCTTTCCAGTTTTCTTCCAGAAAACAGGAGAATTTTTTTCATCTTTATGGCAGGTGGATGTTGTAGGTTATCGTCAGTCCATTAAAAGGCCAATCTGCGCGACAGACAAAAGCAAGGAATGCGCATATGCTTTAGCAAAGATGTTTTGCATCAATAGCTCATGATTTTGTAGCGCAAACTGGCTGCATGTAGCGCAGGCGACTCGGGCATAGCATCGTTTGTCGTTTTCATGATTTGGTAACGTGTCACGTCACACAGCACAGCTCCACGCGGTCATCGGCGCCGCATGCGGTCGGCACTGATGGTAAAGAGTTCTGAAATCAGTCTGGGAGGCCCACAACAAGTTCTTACGACATTCCCCCCCCCCCTTCTTTTTTTTCATCCACATCCATCTGGTATCTGTGTAAATGCATCTGCAGCTGGGAGTCAGCACATTGTCACATATTTTCGAGCGCATTATGTAAATCCAAAGCTAGTCTCGTGACAGGTTGCTCAAAGCTATGAAAAGAGACTGTTGTGCGATTACAAACGGTGTTCGGAACAAGCGGCCACCGTACAGTATTTTGCAAAAATGGCAGCCGTTTGCCAAATTTGTCTGTGTGCTCGCATGTGGGTAGAGAGCTCTGAACTGTGCGAATCTGCGAGCATGAACACTGAACTAATGTATTCGATGCAATCAGTGTGTGTTTCTGTGGCTAATCAGACTGACCTTCGCACATGCTCTTGTGCTTTCATACGTGCTGCTGTTGTCGTTTCCTCTGTCCGAGTTGCTATAATTGTTTCGATCGGTATCGTCAACTTGGACGAATCTTGTATCGACAGAGATCGTAAGCCATTGGAACACTCCGTGTGTCAAGGCACCAACCACAGCCGGGTCATTTCACCAAAGGTACCAATATTCAAAAAATCAAACATTTGAGACATCAAATATTAGATATTTGATTCACGAATCTATTTATTCAGACAGCAATGTCATCCCACGGTGAAATGTCGGATGGCAGTTGTGGCAAAGTTAATATATCTTTTCCCATGTAGGCCAGTAGAGTCCTGCCTTATCTGGTGTGCTTCAGGCGTTCCTCGTGTCCTGCCTTCAATGCTTCAATGGTAGCACAGAGGGTAGGCAACTTCGCATAGCGATGTAGCTCCTCGACACGTGTGTGTTTCGGGAGGCCTGTGATAACACGGAGAGCTGATCAGCAGAGTACCTCTAGCTGTGTCCAGTACTGAGCAAGCAGGTCATAACAGCGTGCTCCGTATATCGCTCGGGATGTCAGCAAAGCACTAACAAGCTTTCGGCATACGTCGGTACCAGCACCGCCCATGCGGAAACAGATTCGTTTTATGAGGTGCATAGTGTTGTGCCATGTCCGACGAAGGTCTGCAAGCCACGCATCCACTGTGCCTCTGTGGTCAATAGGTATCCTGAGAATGCGCACTGATTTTTCCACTCGCTGCAGCGTTTTGCCTCCGTGAGTGAGTGCGAGGGCTGCTTCGTCCTGCGTTGAAGCTCGGATCACCACATAGGTTGTCTTCTCTGGAGATGGCCGCATGCCAGTTTGTGGCAGGTAGTGGTCAATAACGTCAAGTGCCGCCTGCAGGGTCTCCTGCTCGTCGTCAACTGGTCGTGATGCAGTCCGTAACGTGATGTCATCTGCGTAAATTATGAAGCCCAGTTCGGAAATAGCCTCCAGTCGCTCAGCCAGGCCTATCACAGTCAAATTGAAGAGGAAAGGTGACAGTATGGACCCTTGTGGGACTCCCACTATGTTTGGGTAAACCTTCCTGACGTCTCCGTCTACCTGTACGGAAAAAGTGCGATCTTGAAGGAAGGAACGCACGAAGTTGAGGGGGCGGCCTGTGATTCCGTGCCTCTCAGCGTCCTCGATGATTGCCTCATGCGCCACAGAGTCAAAAGCTTTACGAGGAGGTCCACCACCACGAGGATGCTCGGGTGGCAGTTTGCGCGACCAACTGTCTTTCAACGCGGTACACCTTCCCTCACAAGTAGAAGGCTGTCATGAGTGCCAAGGTTTGGTCTAAACCCTGTCTGTGCAGGATGAAAGCAACCCTCTGTTTCTAGAAAGTGAGATATGCGTGTCAGGGCCATTTGCTCCGCCAGCTTACAAGTAGTAAGTGTGAGAGATACATGGCGCATGTTCGACAGCACATCTGGCTGCTTCTTTGGTTTTGGTATGGGTGTGACTATTGAATGCTTCCATCCTGCTGGGATTTCACCATAGACCCACACTTCGTTAATCTCAAGAAGTTGCTTTTTTGCATATTCTTCCAGATTCCTCAGAGCCGCCTATGTCACGCCATCATAGCCTGGCGCGCTTCGCGCGTTGATGGAAGAAAGTGCCTGCTCGAGCTCAAAGAGTAAGAATGGGGCCTGGAGGCCCTCATCGGTCACAGGCGGTGTTTTCCGGTAAATGTCAACGTTTGGGGGCGTCGACGGTTGCAGGAAAAACTTGTCTGTGGCATCATCTTGGAGTTGGCTGACTGACTGGCTAGTTTTGAGCAAGACATTTGAAATAGCACTGCATGTTTTACGCTGACCTGTCATAGCCTTGAACGTGTGCCACACCTTATGGAGGCCAGTTCTTTCGTTGAATGATGAGCAGTGCTGGCTCAAACGTTCCCGATAGAGGCGCTTAGCGTATCTTCCAGCAATGGCAGTGCGACATCGAAGTTGCATGCGGTCGTGATGTCATCGGCCACTGGCTTCATACATCAACTGTGCTCGCTTGCATGCATTCCAAAGGATTAGCATATGTATGTCCGGCGCCGGAGCATCAGCTCTTACCTCAGTCTCAGTAGTGGCCTTGCGCAAAGCGCGTGACGCCTGCTCTCGTACGGATGCAGTCTTGGGTTGCTCCGCAAATACTCTTCTGTAGGCAACCCATCTGATCGTGCGCACAGTGCACCCGGTGGCACGCATTCGTCCCACGTTCAAAGTAATCCACAGTGGATAGTGGTTGCTGCCCCAGGCGTCCGGATCGCATCGCCAGTCATTCACGTAGGCTGACGTGGACAACGTCAGGTCGAGGGTTGTGTTACATTGTCCACTATACAGGGCGGCACGGGTGGGGTAGTCGGTGTCATTTGCAAGCACTAAGTCAGCTGACTCCGTGGCATCTGCGAGTGCCGTTCTACAAGGCGTGTGATAGTCATAGCCCCACTGTGGATGCTTGGCGTTGAAATTGCCACCTATCAGGAAGTCGTCATTTGGGTAACGTCTCCACAAAACGCGAATCCATGTGAATGAACTGCGTATGCGGGAACTAACTTCAGGGCGCAGGTATACTGATACCAGCACTGCATTACGCTTTGCAATCTTGCAACGGACAGCCACCACTTCCTGCATGGCAGTCGAGTACTGAGAAGTGTCAATCTGTGTTTGCGGAATGTCTGTGCTGACAAAGACAGCCGCTTGTCCCCGTATTACAAATTCATCGGCTACGCTGGCGATATCATTGTGCTGCGAGTTTCAGTGTCGTTTCCTGTTTCTATGCTTTATTGACGGTTGGTAATAACCATTGAACTGTCGTAGTGCCCGATCTGTGCTATTAGTCTCTTGAAGTAAAAGCGCAAGGGGGCGTTCGAGACAGTCAAACAAGAGGTTCAGTTTTGTCGCACAGGTGCCAAGCCTCTGGCACTTCCACTGTAGCACATGAGTGGGACTGTCGAGGGCTGTACGCGAAGCCGGGTGGCTATAGACGCGAGGCGAAGAGCTGTTGGAGCAAGCGATATTGTCGTTGGAAGTGCTTCTCCTGTGCTTGGAGGAGAGGATGCAAGAGTTGTACCAGCAGAGCCAGGTCTGTCTGCTGTGTGGTAGTAGAGGCTGTTTCTTGCATTTTAGTGAGCGCCTGCAGATTGCATGGCTACTGCTGTCGCTTGGCACAAACCCGTTCGAGCAGTGTTGCATGCCTTTTTTCATTCTCTTCTAGTTTCTGCCACAGTTCGGCGTTCTGTCATGCGAGTTCTGCAATCTCAGCTTCTACACTGTCTTTCGATGTATCGACCAGCTGCGATGGTGAAGGAAGCATTGGTGTGGTATAAGGTGAAGAGTTCGTCTGTTTGTCTCCACTTGGTTGAGTTTGCTTGAGCGCTGCTGCGTAGTTGAGGTTGCAGCTGTTTCCTCCCGCCATTGGTTGTGCGCAGTTCTTTGAAACAATCTCGTTCACTGCTTCCTTTATGGTACGTGGCTGCGTTGAAATGTTTTCACACTCAAGTAGCTGCTGCGTCAATTTGGTGTCATGGGACTGCACAGTTCTAGTGCGGCTTCTCGATCGGTGTGCGCTGTGCCGTCTATGATGGGAGCCGGGCCTTGAGTGGAGTTTCTTAGCAATTTTTGCTTTGTTTAGCTGGACACTTCGGGTCAATCGCCGTGTGACCTTCTTTTTCACAGTTGCGGCACCTGGGCGTCGTCTGTTTGCATTCATCGCCAGTAGTGCTACCTTCGTGTGTCTTGCCGCATGCAGGACATACCGCTTCGTTCGGGCAGACATCCCTTTTGTGAGCAAAGCGATGACAACGATTACGCACGAAGCTTTTAGGTTCGTAGATTGAAACTCGGGTGATGCGGCCGTAATACACAAGTGTGTTAGGGGGGTGGCGTCCTTCAAAAGTCAGTAGACATGTCCCACGCTTTCCCATTGGACGCGCGTCAAGGATAAGGCGGTGCTCACATGTCAAGGCTGCCCGGAGTTCCAGTCTTTGTTTCATTGCAGTCAACGTATATACCGCCTCAGCACATGTCTCGTCCGGGTGCCTAATACACTTGTACTGGTATCTGCCGGTGGTTTACGTCTAGGTGTGAAAGCTTGAGAAGCCTGTCTGCTTGCCTCTTGTCGTAAACGAGCAATCTTATGGTGTTAGATGCTGGTTGCAACGTGTACGCCAAAGGCTTGGTGTTGACGGCAGCGGGTGTGGCCTTCACGAAGTTGCGGTGGAGGTCCTTGCCTGGTACAGTCCTGAGCGCCACGTTTAACCGTGGTTTCACGACTTGCGCGAAAATTTCTGGCGGTGTTTCCTTCTCGGGCTGTGTTTGGTTGTGCTTACGGTGTAGCACTTTCCACGCTCCTTCGTCACCGTAATCTTCAAACGCGTCCTGGGAGAAGGCTCCGGCATCTCGAATTGTCTCTAGCTTCTCAACTGAGTTTGCGTAAAAAAACAGTTCTTGAGAAGCATGCAATGCAGTCTCTATTTGACGTGGTGTTGTCACATCAGATTGTAGGCTTGAGGATGTCAGTGGTGCTTGTGTTTGCATGTCGTCTTCGTCACTAAAAGGGGTGGACGCATCTTCGTAGGCCAACGACATGAAAGAGTCGTGCCGCGTTCGTTTCAGTAACGCGCTGGCAGTCGTCGACAGATTTGCAGAGCGGTCTCTATCACGACGGTGGCGGCTGCGGCTGCGTTCGTTCGGTTCCCGATTGTTCTTTCGTCTTTGGCGTTCGCGTCTATGTTGTTGGTCAGCGGTAGCATGCCCACAGCATTCTTCATGCATCCCAGCAGAGCGTTCAGTGGTAGACGCTTCCGGAACGCCTTCGGGACATTGTGTAACTGCTTCCTGGCTCCAGTCTTGGGTTGGCGTCATCAAAGCTGATTGTCCCTGGTGTTGTTCATGGTCGTCAGATGGAGATAGCTTCGATGACCTGGGCTTGGTCATCAATGCAGTCGCGGCTATGCATTAGGCTTAGCAAGGCCACCCGCTGGCGCGTAGAAGCGGCCATAAAACGGCCAATAAGCAATGCACCTTTTTGAGGCTTGTCTTGACGTGTGGCCAAAGTGACACCGATGAAGAGGATGTGCAACAGAAGAAGGTGAAATGCAAACAGCGCACGTAACTGTCGAAAAGAAACGGAGCGCCAGGAAAAGACGTGAGCTCGCATCCGAACCGGAAGTTCAACTCCCTGGAAATTAATAAATAAATAGTTAAACCTTTATATAACGAACTAGGCAAAATCAGCAATTTGCTCCGTCATATCAAAATTTCGTTTTATTGAAATTCAACCTTTTATGCAAATAACTACACTTGCCGATCGATTTGTCTTAAAAGCAAAGGGGCCGCAGAATATTCCAAATTATGGGGCAATCGAAGAAAGCAAATTTGAATCAGAAAGCAATTTATTCAATTTATTTTGATGAATTTGGGAGTCGGCGACAAATGATACGGCCACGTTGACATGATAATGCCATGTCAACAATATTTTCACATGAGCGGTACGAATTAAACGAAGCTGGCCATGCTTTCTTGAGTGCACTATGGCCCCACAGCTGATAGCGTTGCCCGCACCGAGACGACGCTATCATGAAAAGCGCCGGCAGCGGGGAGCAAAGTCTACCTCTTGCTCCAACAAGTAACCGAAACTCGAGATTACGCAACCTCCAATACTAAACGTGCGGAAAGACAGCTAGCATGATGCCACGCGGTCTCGGCACACCTACTCTTTGTACACGCGGCAGATTGCCTGTAAAGCAGGGTGCACGGCTGCCTACACGCTCAGCCACGCTAACAGCCATGCGCAGCCACCGAGACGGGTGCCAGAAATCACAAAGCGCCAACTTAACCCCCCTGCCCCCCCCCACCTCTTGTGCGTGCTTGATCGCGTTACTGTGAGCAAGCTCCCCTGTCCTGCTTTCCCTTTGCTCATGCGGGAAGGTGGTACTCGTAAAGCCGTTACCTTTCTTGTATCACCCTCGCACACTTTCACTCACACCTAAAGCACAGAGTGTGCGGGCCGCGATAGGATCTTACCGCATTTGGACTTTATACGGAACACAATGCGACTCCACTTTGGCGGTCACTTTTGTCGCACCAGGCGCGATTTGAGAGGTGCGTTTGCAAGCAGCCGATTGTAATTCAATCATTTGACCACCTCGTCCACGGAAATTTCCATTTATTGTCTTGGCATTCCTTTGCAGCAGAGGCGACATTTCGTTATATTGAAATGGCATACACATACACTTTGTTATATTAAGGTACTAAATGCATGGTGTTCTGTGGACGCGAGGTCATTAAAAGTTAAGTACTCCGTTATATCAACCATTTCGTTATATTGAAGTTCGTAATATCGAGGTTTAACTGTAAAAAGATATACTGCCAAATGGGTTTTTATGGCTAAGAGCTATAAAGAACGCTGAAATAATTTTTGCGCTTGTGCATAAACACACTCATTTGGTGTGTAATGTCCTAATGAACATTAGAGCTAGTTTTCATTGCCTTACGTAAACAGTGCAACAGATATTGAAATTTTGCGTCCCCACCAAACAGACACTTCATGTGTTTTCTCTTGCCCCTGTCCATCTTACAGAGAATGTGCAAGTGATGTGTGAACAATATCACTGGTGTCCCGTATGTCATCTGGAATACTTGCAGCACAGTGCTGCACAAATCTTTTCAATTTTTATGCCAATTAAGTTTTTTGCATCCAAAAAATTGTAATAAAGAATACAATATAAATATATAGTACTGCCCTTCAAAGCAAATGCACACATCTCACCTGGAATTTGGGACATCTCCTGTAGCTGCTGCGCATATGCGTGAAAATGTTCATGCATTTGCATGGGAGAAAAGGAGTGGAGTAAATAGCTTATTTAGAAAAGCGGGGCTCTGTTGGGCTGCACTGAGGATGCGTTAGTATGGCCAAGAATGTGGCAAAGGTTAACATCAGTGCTGTGACAATGGCTGCCACTGAGATAAAGAGGGGATTACCTAACATGAACTTCTGTTTCAGTCCTTTAGGAAGGAAGTGAGCACAGTGACGTCTTCTGGTGCGAGAAAGAGACACACCAGGTCCAGGCATGACGTACCTGTCATACTGTGGCTTCTCAGTGCTCTGCTCTTATTTCTGCCCCAAGAATATTAGCGGGCCAGCACTTGTTTCTTTGGCTGCGAATTTATGCACAGAGCACACTGCAGCGAGTGCACGATGTAGAAGAAGCAAGCGCCGCCACTTAATCTTCAATCTGAGGTTGCCATCACCACGGTAATGAGAAAGGAAGCATCAGAAATAAAGACCCTTAATTAAGCTCCCTTCATCAGAAAACAGACGTGAGAATGCGCTCAAACTGACCAGACACATTCCTGTCACTGGAGGACATTGTACCCAGGTAGGTGGAAAGTAGCTGCACCACTGCGGAATACAACCACAGGGCAAATGCCGTGATTGTGAGCACAGCAATATTTAACTGTTTCTATAGTACTCCGTTTCATACATCAGGTGCAACGCTGTGGAGGCTAGAGATACTTTTTGCAGTGGCTGCGTTCGCACTTAGAAACAGTTCGGTGTCTTTTGACCAATTTTTGTGAAAATGTTCTTTATCTAAGGTCAGTTCTGAATGAAAATAAGAATTTACCCTTAGAACCAGACAAACCGTGCACTCATTCAGCTGCTAACACGTTTTATATTAATTTGTTTTTCGTTGTTTTTTATTTGCTTCCCGTTGTGGCAGCCTCACATGCATGCTCGCGCGAGCAAACGCCGCTGGCGCCCAGCGAAGTATAGATGGAACGCGCAGAGTGATAAAATTTGGGGACCGCACTACTTGCGTAGCTTCCACAGTGTTGCACCCTGGTAATGAGTGCGCCCACCTAGCCGCCCGAGCAGCAAGTAACCGGAAGGTGGGCTTGCCCAACAGGGTTGACCGACATGAAGGTATCCAGACCTATAACGAAATGACTGTTTATTACCGCGAATCGAGGCGAATATATCCATCCCCGCACGAGACACTGACAAGAATACAGGCCACTAACCTCAGGAGAGTACAGACTAGGTCTGTACTTAGTCCAAAAAGACTAGTTGCAATGACCGGTGGTGAATATCCACCAAACTGCAAACATTGTAACTGCCCCCTGGCGGGCCAAGATCACATCTTGTGGGGATGCCAAAAGAACCCTCCCCCGAGAGAACTCTAGGCGAGCTCCTTCACACAAAGAGTGGGAGATGAAGACGAAAACTTACAACCCGGAAGACCAGATACGGTTGGCGGAATGGGTTGATAGCGTCGCGGCGAAGCAGACGCCCCCCCCATGCTAGCCCACACCGCTCGGAAAGAAAACTCCACTCAACCTTGACAATAAAAGCTTTTTCTCTCTCTGTATATATGATAAAGCGCTTCACGAGTGATACTGTCTCAAACAGTTCTCCTTGCTATAAAATAATTGTTTTAGTGACCCTGTTAAAGAATACTGACATGACTTTTTTTAATTGTCTTTTTTTTTCTCCCCACCTGTAGAATGAAGGTCCAAGCCCTCTAAACTGCAGAAAAATTATTGAGAAGTGTCAGAGTGCCCTAAATAACGGACCATAATAGAGTCACCTTCCGTTAATGACCTGGTAGAGACAGACCAAATTTGTTAATTCATCTGTCAGGTCAAATAGAAGCAGGAAAAACTACAAATGCACCTCTGCCTTACTGGGCAGCACTTATCCAATTATAATGCGCCCTTGAATCTGACACGCACTGTTCTTTAACCCTTCAAGATAAGAAAATAATGTGCACTAAAATGTACTGTGCACCTGCTTTTACAATAGGAATAAAGTAACATGCTTCTGACTGTAGCAAACAAAAGAAAAGTAAACCTGCGTTTACCTTAACAAAACGGAAATTTATTTGCACTTAATGCCCATCAGTGTCAATCTCAAACAGCTCTTCATTGCTATGGGCCAAACATCATTCTCTGTGCAGTCCACTACGTTTGATATACTACTATTCTTGAATGACCCCAGAACTATCACGAACGGGATGGTGCCTCATGCCTCGACTAACAACTTTGCCGGTGCATCATGTGATGAAGCACTCTTGACATACTGAGAACATGTGTTGCGGGTCCATTGCCACTAGCTTAGCAAGTAAAATAACTTCTTTTTTGAATAAGCTTTTGTAATGAACACGGCACATCGTCATTGCCAAGCTGTGCAAAAACTTGTTCTGGCGCCTTCATGTGATGGCAACAGTGATAATGGTGTCTCTGATGCAAGTCTGTTGTCAATGCCATGAATGAGGTTTTGGTTTTGTGTATGAGTGCAGCATGCAATCAATGTTCAGAACTATTTTTTTGTTTTAGGGGATGTGTTAGAATAAGGTGTATCTATGGTAAACATTTATTATAAGCTGCCCTTTTCACTTGTAACTCTGCCAAGGGCCAGCCGAAAATTGGCGTTTTCATCACAAGACAGCATTTAGAAGCAGTCACAGACCCTTAACACCTCCTAGACCAGTGGTGCAGCCATTAGGGCCACCACTGTGGTCAGGTGTGTGCATGCAAATGAGTCAAGCTCAAATTAACTAGTGAGGGCCAACTTCAGGAGTGAAATAACAAAAGTTCTGGTCCATAAAAAGGTATAGGTGCCAGTCAAACCTTCAGATGAGATCAAATTAGAGTTGAATTAGCAGAGGTGCACTAGACTTTTTTCGACAAACTAGTTTTGACTTTGGTACCCAGGAGGTGGACAAGTCCTGACATTATAAAACACTGGCTTGCTCCATTCCTACGATTACTGTAGGATCAGCCACACACTAGTGCAGCCAGAAAAAATTCATGTAGCCCACGTTTACTTTTCGTGAGCAACATCATCATACTTAGCCTTATTGCTACACGATATCAGCAATTTTTTTTCCGAGACATGACATCACGATAAAGTCAATGTCACCAGGTCTGGCACTTCAAGACCAACTTAATCCCTTCAGGCAGCAATTAATTCTGTCCAATGAAAGTTTAGTTTCATAACATTTGTTGTACCTTTATAGAATCATGAAAACCATACAGCTTCAGAACAAATTAGGAATTTTCACTTCTTCGGCGAACTCTGACCAGTTTAAAGAATTTGGACTCCATGTAAGAGCTCTTTCAGGAATGTCAGATAGGACAGTATCAACTATTTCATGCCTAGCACACTTGGACAACACTTATGCATACACTTGAAATGTATGCCTGAAGTAAAACATTGTGGAAACAATGAAAGTGAACCCGCTAGATGAAGACAAACTGACACCGAAAGAAAACAACCAGCTGTCTACCTTCCAACTCAATTTACTAAAACACTTTACACATATTAAAACTTGAGCACAGGTCCAATCAGAAGTGTTTCAAGATGTTTGTGACACATTTTAAATATAATTTTTATGAGCGTTTTCTATTTTGATGCACCATCTTCCCAAGCACAATTGTACACACAGCACCTGAAGGGGTTAAATCAAATTAAAATAACCTTTCCCAACCTTCACACTCGCCAAGTGTAATCCTTTTACGTGCAAGAAACATGTGGTTGAGGTTTTATAACTTCAGAAATATGTGTCAGTGCTCCTTCAAATAGCTTTATAAAACAATAACAGCAGTCACAAAAAGAAAGAACAATAGAGTGGTACTCACTATGAGGTGTTTTTCCAGCTTCTTGATGTGCTTTTCGGTCCGAAGCTGCTTCTCCGACTTCTGTGAGACACTACTAGTCTCCCCCATGCTATCAACACCATTGCTACATTTTTCCTCGTGGTCCGTCCCCACCAACTTGTTGCTTTCAGAAGCACAGTCCTTCGTTCCAGCAGCAACACTACTTGTCTCAGTTTGTACCACACTTGTACTGTCCGGCACAGCATTAGTAGGTGATGGTGTCGGAGACTTCGAGGCAGACAATCTTGCCTGTGATGCTACCGAGTCAAAGGCCACACACATGGCTGGTATGATGCATTTGCTATCTGAAGTGTCCTCCCCTGAGCTTCCAGTGACAGCCGCAGAAGAAGCGTTTGAGCCACCAGTCGACGGGCCTGAAGGTAATGTGCCCTTTTTTTTACTCTTCTTCTCCCGTCGAGATCGCAGCTCATCAGCAAGCTCTTTGATGCGCAAATATACATTTGCACTTGAGCTGTCTTTCTGCACGGACCTCGCAATAGAGGCAACAGTCTGACGGAACCGATCAGACGCCAGGTAATGCAAGTTTGTCTGGCTCAGTATATCCTTCAACCTCCGCATAATTAATGGACGATCCTTCTCGGTGATGAGTGGCATACAGGTTGACAGGAACTGCACATTCAGACAACAGCACACTATATTATAATCAGATTTTATTTTTAAACCACCAATTTCTTTTTAGAAAAATTTCACAATACAATAATGCATTTTTTGCTTTTTTCAGTCCATTCATTTAATCCAATATGCACTCACACTGAAGTGCAAAAGTTCAAGGGCATAAGATCCATGGTGAAGACTATGGAAAAGCTTTTACTGCTGCACACAAATGGCGTTTAACCCACGGCAACTATGCAGAAGAATTAGGCATCATAACCAATTGAAAGGTACAATCACAAATTACTGCCAAGGAAATAAATTGATGCAATAAATAGGTGGTGTTTTGCTAAGCGGAGTCCGTCTATTTTCAGGATAAACACCAACAGAACAATCACTGCAAGCTCGGCTAGTTGCTTCATTCCCACACTAGTTGTTCATTACAGAAGCTTCCCGACAAGCCTCAAACACAGAGTAAATGGAATTCGTGTATTCAATAAATCAATGTGCCTCAAGAGGAGCTGCTTGCAGCACAGCCCAAATGAGGTAACACACTGGTTTGCTGCTGACTAGCTGCGCTGCAAGTCATTTTAAAACTTATATTTCTCACTGTTTAGCCATTTTTTTACATAAGGGGGGATGTGGCAATTGAAGAGGTCAATATGTCAAAATATTCAATTTTCCAATTTATTTATTTTTCAAGAACCACGGACCTCTATTTACTTTGTGGTGAAATATTATAACAAAATATAGGGTATAAATCGAGAAAACAACACTTTCCTAAGGTGCTGTCATCAAAAATTGCAAAAAAATTAGGCTTTGGAAGGCGCAGTCACACCATGAATCACTCGGCTATCCATTGATGCAGCGCCACTATCTTGGTATCATTCTAAAGAGGAGAGATTGGAGCTAAAGTTAGCTGCAGTGACGTGTTTCTCTGCTGAAAAATAAACCAGTAAACGCTAGCGAAAAAAAAAAAGGCAAGAGTGGCATTGCAATTGGGTGCAGTAGTCACATGGTGCGCAGGCTGCAATCCTATTGGCTGTTGTAAATTTGAATTGCTGACAAACCTCTCTTGCGCGCATTTGCACAGCAGCGAACTGCAAATTCTAATGAGTGTGATTGACGATCGTGGCAGCTTAACGCATGTGTTCTGTGATAAACCCCAAAGGAAGCAAGTTCCGAACCGCCCACATGTACAGAAGAGCACGAAAAGCGTAGAACAGAGGGAAGAAAACTATGGTACTCTTAGAAGTGGATGCCACCAACCTTGACGACGAGGCATGACCGGCGCATGTGGGTGATCGAGAAAGCGCGTCTGCATGCAGTGCTGACAACACGACCGTGGGCTATGGTGACAACGTGACCATAGGCTACAGTGACAGCATGTCAGCGTGTGGTCATGACGGCAACAAGAGATCGGCGAGAGCAGAAGTTTTCAAGTCAAATAATCAGCTGTGGATTTCAGCTCCAACTTTCACTAATGAAGAGGTTGCGCAACAAGAGGAAACAAGAGCAGATGTTTTGACTGCGTTATCATCTACCTCTGCACGACGCATCAAAAAGGCAACTGAGGTGCACAAAACTGCAGCAAAGAAGCAACACACTACACAAAAATGTAAAGAAAATGTGTCCACATAGGCAAAGGGCTACATCCCAGGCGGGTTTTAGGTGCTCAAAGTAAAGATTTAAATGTTTACAACAAATGAAACTGAGTTCCGTTTTCTCAGCTTTCATTTTTTGTGAAGTTACTTTCAGTCATCCCAGTGCCATTTCACAATGACTGAACACAAAATGATTCTATCTTTTGCACTTAGATCCTGAAACATTGATGAGTGCAATAAATCTGTCCATTTTTATCTGCACTTCATTAAAAAATTTATAATGGTTTTTTAATGGAAGTACTAAAAAGGCATAAATCTAGAAGACGTTTCGGCTTCCCTACGGAAGCCTTGTTCACAGTGGGATGAAGTAAAGTTCACGGAAGCTTTTGTATCCTTCATAATGTGATGTAAGCAGCACGTGTATGACGGGGGGAAGGTTCCCTCATTTCGATTGAGCGTGTGACGTGTGGCATGCAACAGATGCTGCGCTCACAATCGATGACATAAAACACAAGCAACATGGGAATGCATTCAAACTGACTGGTAATACAGTCGACTCCCGATAATTCGAAGCCGCTTAATTGGAATTTTCGGTTAATTAGAAGTGAAGTGCTGGTCCCGTCAGTTTTGCATGTTATCCTATAGAAGAAATCGCTCGTTAATTCGAAGTCCTCATCCAGTAATATTGTTTAATTGGAAGTTATATTTTCAGCCGGGATCATCGAGGTGACCGTCATTCTTTGGTAGAATGTGCAATTTTTCAAGTGTTGCAACAGTTCCGTGCTCCGCGTTGGTGTCATCTCCACCGCAGCCGCCCGCAATGCCATCCTTCTTGGAGCGGCGCGATTATTCATTACTACGGCTGCCGTGGCCTCCGCGATCAACTCCGGCGGGAGGCGAAGCAGCTCCCGCCGGAGGCCACGCGCGGCTGCCGCGCGTGGCCGGAGCTGATCGCGGAGGCCACGCGGGTGCCATAGGTGTACGCAGCGCTGCATACTGGCAGTGGTGAGATTGTGCGAGATTAGTCTTGCAGCGTGCACAGCGTATGTCGAGGCGTGTGTTGTCGAGCACCTTTGTGCGGGAAGCTTGTAGGCTAGGTTGTTCCACAAGTGATTCGGAATTGACTGTACCTAGTCGCGCAGTTTATAGCCATGGCAAACCGTGGCTCTTATCGCACGCTCGACCTGGCAACGAAAGTCGAGGTTTTGAAGGAAGTTGAGAAGGGAGGTGCCGCCAAACAAGACATAGCGCGGAAGTACGGGATCAAGCCGAACACGCTCTCTAACTACATCAAGAACAAGCGCACAATAATGGATGCATTTGAGAACGACAAGTTCAAGACTTCTCGGAAGCGAATGCGCACCGGCGCTTACCCAGAGTTGGAGAAGGCTCTGCTGGTTTGGATTAGGGAGGCCAAGAGCAACAAACTTCCTCTCAGCGGAGACATCGTTGCGATGAAAGCCCGAACGCTTGCAGCAATATTGGGGATCGATGACTTCGTTTCGTCAGATGGATGGCTGACGCGCTTTAAAGATCGCCATGACCTGGTTTTTCAAGAGCGTGTGTGGTGAAAAGGCGTCCGTTAACCAGGAAACATGCGCCACGTGAAGGACGGAAAGCTGCGTGAATATCTCGCCGAATACAGACCGGAAGACATCTTCAATGCAGATGAGACTGCACTCTTCTATCGGCTTCTACCAGAGAAGACCCTGACATTCAAGGACAACAACTGTGCTGGGGGCAAACGCAGCAAGGAGAGAGTGTCGGTGCTGATCGCGGCAAACATGACTGGCACGGAACGATGTCGGTTACTTGTGATCGGGAAAGCCGCGAAGCCGAGATGTTTTAAAGGCGTGAAGACGCTGCCTGTGGACTATGAGGCGAACGAAAAAGCGTGGATGACGGCCGAAATCTTCAAGAGCTGGATAAGCAAATTGGACCACAAGTTTGCTGCTTCGAACCGCAAGGTGTTGTTCCTTGTCAATCACTGCAGTGCTCACGTGAATGTGCCAGCCTGGAGTGCAATACGCCTCGCATTTTTGCCTGCAAACACAACGGCTGTTTTGCAGCCAATGGACCAAGGCATCATCAAGAATGTTAAAGTCCTGTACAGGCGGCACCTCCTCGAGCGCATGATTTTGTGTATGAATAGCACCACAAAGTACGAGGTGAGCCTGCTTAGTGCCATCCACATGTTGGCGCGAGCATGGGATTGTGTGAAGCAAGAAACAATCGCAAACTGCTTCAGGGCTTGCGGTTTTGTGGCAGCTTCTTCGGAGGATGCCTCTGAAATTTCAGCGGAGGAAGCGTCAACAAGCGAGCTTGACCGGCACTGATTTTGGTGATGCTCTCGGGGACGTCAATTTTGAAGATTACGTCGCTGTAGACAAGGCGGTCGAAATGTGCGGTGCACTGACGGATAGCGAAATTGTAGAGATTATTCGGCCCCAGGAAGCGACGATGACGTTGAAGGCGAGCCGCAACCTAAGGCTGCCGATGTAGCTGCGGGCCTTGCTCTTGCGGAGCGCTTCTTTACCGCTGAAGGTAACGTGGAAGAAGCGTTCCGCCACATCTACAACCTGCAGAACTTGCTTTCAGCAGCGCGATTCGGCAAGAAGAAGCAAAGCAAGATGACCGACTATTTTTCTTAGAGAAAATACTCGATTTCGCCACAAATAAAGTGCTGTTTTTTGTGTTTTGTGCTTAATTGGAAGTTCGTTTAATTCAAAGTTTTTTGCGGTCCCCGTGAACTTCGTATTAACGGGAGTCGACTGTACTCCTGTCACTGGAGAGCATTGTGCCCAGGTAGGTGGAAAATAGCTGCAGCAGCATGCTCTCAGATTGTTACCCCAACATTTTCTAGCTTAAGATCATTAACGTCTTTTAAGGCCGTTAGTACCTCACAAAACATTTGAAACTAGATAACAGAAGAGCTTATGCAGCCTTTTGTCACAGCCTTTAAACAAGAGATGCATTATTCAACTGATTTAATTCTCAAATAAATCCCTAATACTTTCGATAATAGAGTAACAGAGTGTATGAGGATAATACAAATCAGTTTCTCCCTGCCCTAAAAAATCATGTCAGTAAAATTTACATTTATTGTGAAATACTACAGCCTCCCGACAGCATACTTACAATTTTTTAAATTTATTCATTAGTGTAACATAATGAAGTTTAAAATTCACGATCTAGACATGAATGAACGAATTCTGGGGTTTTATGTGCCAAAACCTCAATCTGATTATGAGCCACAGCATAGGTGGGGACTACGGATTAAGTTTGAGCGTGTGGGGATCCTTAATGTGTACCCAATGCATGCCACATGGATGTTTTTGCATTTCACCCCTATCGAAATGCAGCCGCAGCGGCCAGGATTAAATCCCATGACCTCGTGCTTGGCAGTGCAGCGCCATAGCCACCAAGCCACCATGGTGGGTAACCTCAACATAGCACATGGCGAACAGCACACAATAAAGTACTTGTGCTGTGCAAATGCTCTTGCATAACTTAAACAATCACCGTAAATGAATTATGCCATAATTTTTTTCTTGGTTCCTAGGTGGTCAAACATTTTAGTTATCTGGCACAGTCGTCATGCCAATCTAGTGTCTTTTTGCTATGTGGCATGCTGTATAAGATAACTATAAATGCCTTTAGACAACTATAAATGCCAACTATAAACTCGTCTAGGAGTACACATCCCACCGACAGCTTAGCAGCAACTTAGAAGTTGATAGGGCCTACAATTCCAGAACAAGTGAGAAGAACCATTACGTGAAGCATCCTTCGAGCCTTCAAGTTGACAGATAGGAAGGAAAGCCCCTTCAAGTAAAAATGAAAGAAAGGGCTATAGTGAACCAAGTGAAAAAGTGACCTATGCATAAAAGGCACAGAACGCTTTTGAGACTAGGAAGCCACTAATTTGCTACAAATGCAATGAGCAGGGTCACACAGCGGTAAACTGCACGAAGGAAACGGTTGCATTTTTGTATGCCAATGACTGCGAAGAAAACATCATGTTGTTGGAGCCTTACATGCATGACCTGGTATTAAACGGGAAAGCATGCAGAGCACTGCACACCTTGGCGGCAACAATGGATGTTGTCCATCCATCGTATGTGTCGCCATCCGACTACTCAGGCCAATATGCATGGATCCACCAGGTCTTAGAAGAACTGAGCGCGTGCTTGCCACTTGCGGCAGTGGTCCTTGAGGGTCCTTTCGGTAAGCTAACAACTGAAGCTGCCGTTTCAGGAAAGCTTTCTAAATGCTATCCATACCTGTTCTCAAACAGATCAGATATGTTATTGCAAGAGAGGGGCATTACTTTCGGTGACCGGGTTGTACAAGCATTAACCCATTCAAAGGTGCGAGAATTGGCAACACAACTCACGAGAGTTACACTATGGAGGAAACACCCAATAAGACTGTGGTGGAAACGGATGAACGCAGTGCAGCCCACCGTGATAACGAGACACGCAAGACCGGTCAGCCGGAGAATCAGTCTCACGAGCTGCAAAACGAGGATGTCCTTGAGAATGCCTTATTGCCACCAGTGTCAAGCAGTTTCACTACTCCTAAGTGGGAATAAAGAAGAGTTGGCTACTGAGCAGGTGGAGGACCCCACAATTCAGGAGATGAGAGAGTGCCAGAGAGCGAGTACTCTAGCAAAGAAGAACATTTCTTTCCAGCTGAGAAGTAGTGTGCTGTATCGTTTATACAAGGATAGGCATGGAGCGGACCGAGATCAACGAGTTGTTCCCCAGAAGTATCGTGCAGACTTGTGGCTTTCCCATGACAGTTCGTGGTCGTGTCACCTTCGAACCAGGAAAACAAAGCAGAGGCTGTTACAAGAGTATTATTAGCCTGGACACTGTAAGGATGTGGAGAAACCTGTGCGATCAGCAGGTCGGAAGGGGGCAGAATAAGTGAAAAGCACCGATAGCGTTAGTGCCCATTATTACCGGGCCATTTCAGCGGTTAGTGATAGATGTAGTTGGGCCACTTCCTGTGACAGAGACAGGGTACCGGTACATTCCAACTATGTAATGCCCCGCCACGAAGTTTACAGAGGCACTTGCAGCGTGAGGCGACGTCGGAGAGTGTTGTAGATTCGGTGTTGCTGACCTTTTCCCGACTTGGATTCCCTTCCAAGATCGAAAGTGATCAAGGTAGCATGTTCACAAGTGTCCTCACCACGCCATTTCTAGAGCAATGCAGCATGAAAACAGTGCACAGCTGAATTCATCATCCACAGAGCAACAGCATAAAAAGGCAGCATTCCATTCTCAAGCGCATCTTCAGAGGACTGTGTTATGAAAATAAGTGCTACTTGGATGCATGCCTGCCAGCAGCACTTTTCAATTTGCGGTCGGTACTACATGAATCCACTGATTTCAGCTCCGCCGAATTGGTTTAGGGACGGTCACTGTGCTCACCTTTGCGAATGATATGGGAAACGTGGGAAGGGCGCGGAAAAGATCCTACCGTGGTGGACTTTGTTTTGAACCTGCTGGAGCATCTGCATAACGCTAAAAAACTTGTGGAGGCCAGCATGAAGTCAGCTCAGGCTCAATCCAAAGTCTACTATGATAGGACCGCACATCAGAGGACGTTCCGTATCGGTGACAAGGTGATGTTACTAGGAGCCTCAAGACAAAACAGGCTCAAAGTACAGCTGGAAAGGCCCGCTGAAGTGGTTGCAAAACTCTATGACACCAACTATGTGGTGTATTATCATTGTAACCTAATGAATGTTATGTGCAAAGAGAGGCAGTGGTGAATATGATGGTCCCATATTCATGGTCCAGTGTGATGCGAGTGATCAAGGACTAGGTGTCGTTCTCTACCAGAGGGATGACGCCGATAACGAACACCCCGTGCTCTATCCGAGCCGAAAACTGAGCTCTCGTGAGATGGCACACTGCACGTCGAAAAAGGAATGTGCTTGCACTGTATGGGCCATTCAGAAATTGCAATGTTATCTCAGGGGCGCCAAATTCACTATAGAGATGGACCATTGTCCCCTGGCCTGGCTGCAAACCGCAACATCAAAGAAAAGTTGCCTCCTAAGGTGGGTGCCTCATTCTACAGCAATATTGACACGTGTACTTATCTTTATCGGGCGACCACGTTTCACCGCCTAACAAATGTTATCGCACAGCGCAGGACGCGCCTGCATGTAAAAGAAGTTTCTGGAATATTATAGATGGTTCCGTCCACTGTCTTTCACCGCAACTTGTGTAATCTGATTGTATGTATGCGTGACGTGAATAGTGTAGAACTTTGTGGAAGACACGCGGGTCCGAGCGGTTAATCTGGAACATTCGACGATTGATCTACAAAAGCCAACGCGCTTGACCCGCTGATCAGATTTACGACGATCGTCGACTGTGTTCGCCACTATAGTTGTGCTATAAGTGTAGCCTGTCTTGTGGGCACAGGTTCACCCAATAAAAATTAGTTTTGTCGTTCACAGTATTGCTACTGTGTTCTTCAATGTCACCACCACGTGACAATATCATTTTGACATAAAGTACGAGGGAAACGCAGATGCAATTAGTTGCTGTTTCAAAGCAGTCCGGCGTTGCTCTTTGCCATTACTCAAAACTGCTATATGAGATTGTGTATGTAGATACATAACATAGTACATCTGGTTTGACACCATAAGCAAGTCCAGAGAGATTTGAGTGTGTGCTTTTCGCAAACAGCTACTAAAGAGATTGATCGTCATCCCTCTTTTGACCTGGTTTGTTCACAGGGGGTTGACTGGTTGCTTGCCCACATGTTTCAGTTTCAGAGACAGCTCAAAGAATCCGGTCAGCGACATACCCGATGATGTGGCAATCGATGGCGCGTATTTGGCATTCATCTGCAGAAAATGAAGTCATCTCTCTGTGCAGCAGCGGTGACTGCCATCCTCCATGACTATTTGGCAGGGGAGGAAGCTGTTACGACTGCAGTAGACAACATGCTGTTTGTCATGCGCAAGAGTAGAATGCGAGAACTACACTGGGAAGATAGTCGGAGAACAGTTCCCACAAGATGGTGGGCACTGCTAATTTGCTCGTAATGAACTCCCCTTGCCAGAGAAGAAGCGCCACAATGTGAAGAAAGAGTTGCCACTCTGGGAAAGGCTCAGACAATGCGAACTCATAGACATTTCCCGGAAGAAAGCCACCACGAACTGGTGCCTGCCCTATATTGAGAAGCAGCAAAGAAGACCAGTTGGAAGTAAAAGATCTCCTCTCCCATTCCCACGGTCAGACCCTCTCTCCGCCTTTGTGTTCACTGGAACTGGGTGGGGTCACCGGTCCAATGTTCCATCTGTGACAGTGTTGTTTGTGCATCTTGATTGGCTGTCATCCTGGGGGGTTGTGACCTGTGTATGATTGGCTACTGCCAGAAGGGAGGGTTGGAACAGAGGTGTTATAATGACGGTGCGGAGAAAACAAGCTGCTCTGGGCCATGGATACGAGGCTCATCCAGACATTCGTTGTTAAACACTTGAGATTTTTCTGTTTTTTCTGTTCAACGATGTAAATAAGTTTCATTCAAGAGCCAATAAACCTGTTTGTTTTTGTTTTCCCAACTTCCGAGCTTCTGATTTCTTCAACCCAAAGCCTCCGCCACACTACCATGTGGAGCTGGGTTTGAGACATAACCTACCGCCGCAACAACTCCCAGTGGCAGTGTTGAGCATTCTGAATTGGACAATTTGTCAAGATCACGGGTCATGAATGGTGACACTGCAGGGAGTGCATCTTGCATAGAGGCATTTGTACATGGGACCTTGAAGTTGGCTGTAAGTGGGACTCCCTGTGAGCTTCTGTTTTGAAATTTCAGCCGTTCTCGCGTTGTAATGCTGCTTGATACTTCACAGACCCAAAGTATCTATGCGCCTTGATTGTCTGTTTATAATGCCCAAACCTAGTGAAGGGTCCTTTAAGTCATGATTTTGATTTGGGTGCAAGATGAATAATTAAAGTAAGGAAGAAGACAAAAAGCAGACAGATATTTTTACATACCTCAACCATAATCCTATTTGATTGCTCAGTCATCTCAACTAGCAGAGGTGGAACCTGGTACTCGGCCCTGTTGAAAGTTTCTCCCTAATTTTTGGGAGAGAGAGAGAAAAAAAACAAACTTGCAAACAGAACTCAATGGTAATGCAGGCTTTGTTAGCACAGCTAAAATGCTCCAGCTTTAAAGGGGCACTGAACCACTTTTTAGACTATTTCAGAAATACTTTGCCACAAAAAGTACTGCAATGCATTCAGCAGAAGCGGAGTTACTGGCAATCAAACATCCCCTACGCGGTGCTTCTGCTCCTTCTTCAAAGACTTGCACTGCAAAGGCTACGGCAGAGCAGCACGTGGCCACAACTATCCACCTAATGAACATCACCGTGGCGCACAGTCAAAGTTTGACTTCGAAATTTGAAATTTGTGGCGTCGCGGCGATGCCCTCTTCCCTCATGCAATACCATGGCAGCAGGTGTTCCCTTTCACCTGCCCTGCTCCACAGTAATTCCTGCTATTAAACTAATGCTACTCACAGTGTCATTGCAATGTTGAGGCACGGTAATGGAAAGCTATGTCTGCTGTATTTTGCCCCTCCACATCAATGAAAATTTTCACACTACAAAGGACTGTGAGCTCTCTCAATCATGCAACTAAGGTCATTTCTTAAAACAAGTTGAGAGGCAACAAAGGCTAATTGATCCCTATTAGGCTAAATATGGGACTGTACGGCCAAAGGTAAAGTTCCATTTCTTGCTTTCACTCTACTAGCACAGAGAACAGATAGTCTGAGAAGGTTAATAACGAGGGCCAGTGATCAGTACAGACCAACTCAATCTGTTTATTTTCTTTTTTTTTTTACACCTGCAGATATAGTCTGCTCAACTCCAAACATGCTGTTCACGATGATATCATCATAGACAACATGCACAAATGGGTGAACATAGCAGCATGCTCATGCGTTCAGAAGGTTGGGCAGGCTATGAACTTGCATAACGTGCACAGCTGTGCATGAGGTGCGATCATGATGCAAATGCAGTCAAGTGCACATCGCCGAGTGGACCTTTGGCTAAGCTAGCCAAGCACCAAGGAAGCGCTTGAAAAAGGCGAGCATAACGGACAGCCCAGCCAGGAGTCCTGCTCTTTCGTAGGTGGGTGCCTTCGTGCTTCTGACACAACTATACTTATGGAGAACCTGGCACAAAAAGCCAATCCATCGGGGCAAGCTGCAGTCATTCAATGACAATGCAGGGCTTTTGAGCATGAACAATCAGGGGAACCATGAGGCACAAACTTTACTAACAACCACATCAAGCCAAAGAAAGCATAGGTGAAAGTAACTGTTTTTAAAATATGAGAGTTAAATTTGTGATACACTTCACACTTTACGTAAAGCAACAGGAAAATGAAAATGGAAGAAAAAGCAACTCTGGCTGTGAGTAGCACAGGTTAATACCCCGAGCGTTAGGCTGAGTATACATGTTCACAAATACCGAAGAAAGTGGAACAGGGTACAGCCGCCATCGTAGCTCAATCGCACATGTCATGCGAAGGTTGCGGATTCAGCTCCCATTGGTGGCAAGTTGTCTTCCACTTTCATTACCCTTTCCATTTAGTAAGAATATGAACCCTATAGCAAATAACTTTCACTTACAATAAATTATGTCAATTTTTAGAAAAGTTAATTTCCCCTGTGCTTATCATGGCTCCATTATCTGTAGACTCCGCGTGGTCTTGTAGGTGAATTTTCAAAAGATGAGGCAAAAGTAGGCCACATGCCAGCCGCAGAATGGGTTTTCATTGCCTGCGTTCCTTTAAATGTTAATTAAAGCCATTGTCTTGCTGTGGTACATGACAAAACAGGCTAAGGTTATGCCACTTATGCCATAAAAACTTATGCCATAAACCTTCCCAGTAACAGGACCTCTAGCCCTGCACCGGTGGTTATACCTGTTCATGCCAGCAGAAGAATCCAGGAGCTAGCTCCCAAACTGCTTCCATAAAAAGCAACAGCTACAAACCATTCCAACCAGTGTGGAAGAGACAGCAAAGATTTGTAGACTACAACACAATCTGCATGTACTGAAGGCCTTCCACAGTGACACATTTGAGGATACGGAAGATTGGCTTGCTTATTTGGAACACATTGACACGTACACAATAAGTACAGTGACACAGCCAAACTGGTTTAATTCAGCCTGGAAGACAGTGCATGTACTTGGCACAAAAACTGCAAAGGTCTCCTGACATAATGTCAAGTGTTCGAACAACAGATTCCCGAGACTTACACAAGTTATAAAAAGATATAATCTAATTGTAAAGAGGCAGAACGAGAGCGTTGCAAAGAACATCGAGGACATGACGTGTCTCTTCCTGCAAACTGACTCGAACAAGTTGTCAAAGGAGAAGCTGAGAAGCTGTGGTGTCTAATACATGAAGTATTGGAGTAATTCGGCAGTCTCATCTACAGTGTCCCCAAAAGAATCAGTCTCTGACTGAGGCCATCACCGTTGAAAGCAGTAGTTTAGCACTTTCTGCCATGAAAGACAGTCGGCATCCCAGCGCAAACCAAGACTAGTGGAGGACAACAAATGAATATTCCTGGATCCTGAAATCCCAGCACCAAACCACAGCTAGTCATTGCAATGTTTAGTAGAGGTGTCGGTAATAGTCTGTACATAGACATGGGGCGCTATAATGTAAAACTATTCCAAACTTTTCTATTCCAATTCTGCTATCAGCCCACCGCGATTGGTCAGAAACTTTTTTGGACCACCCCAATTTCACCTGTCTGTCACACCACGTCACGAAAACCGCGATAGCTCCCCATCTGATATGATGTTACACACTGATTATGCAGGGTTGGACCAAACAAAAGAAAAATAGTTATTTCTGATTCGACGCCGGTTTGCCATTAGCCCTCAGCTATTGGTCAAAAGTTTTTGGGCTGCACCCACTTCACCTGCCTCTCACGCAACATCACAATACCGTGAAAACTCACCGCGTCAAAGTGACGTATACGCATTAAAGATGCATTAATATGCCGAACAAAACTGAATTTTCTTCTGAATAGCCACAGGCTGCCCCGTTCCGAAAGGAATAAAACATGGCTGCCACCGATCGCTTCGGCACTGGCTACTCGCCCCTGCCTCTCCCGAGCATGGGTTCATTTGCGTGTAATAAAACTTTTTGCGTGGCCGTGTAACGTTTTCGAGAATTTTCGGTACCTTTGCGACCTCGTTCTGCCAACTCTTCTCTGCTGAGGATCCTTTTTAGCGTCATTCTTAAGCTTCCGTTGCATGCCGCCGCGGTTGTCAACAAGCCACCGCAAGCTAAGTAAGAGAAAGCGGACCAATCGCAGACGCCGGCCCCACCCTCTTCATCCGGTTATCGATATTCAGTGCAGTGGCTCGGCCCCATCGAATCCCTCTCCACTTGAGCGTGGTCCTCACCTCTTGTGAACCAATTAGATAAGACAAGCCGCTCAGCGCAGGCAATTTTATTCATTTTTCAAGCGAAAAAAAGTGGCCTCCTATGAAAGAGAGGAGCATTTGATTGGTTTGTTGAGACAACCCTGCGGGTGACCGCCCGATACTTGCGTCGGCGGTTACGCAAATTTGACGTCAGGAGATTGGAATAAAAACATATTGGAATAGTTTTACGTTATACGGCCCATGAGTACTGACAGCGAGGTCAGAGGAGAGAACCATCGGGTGATGAAAAAGACAGCCAGAATACCTGTGCAAGTCTGGCAAGCAGTCATACTTGTAGAGGACAAGCAAATATTCCTGAAGTTATTAAGCCCAGCTACCATGTAGCCTGTTAACTCTTCATGAGTTGAGAGAAAGCAGAGGGCATGGTAGTCAGTGACAATGAGTAGCTTGCGGCCAGATAAGTATCGTCAAAATTCGTCAACAGCTCACACTTCAACTAGCGAGTCAAATACAAATAGGATGAGTAATATTCAATTTTTACTCAAAATCTCAAGCATGTAGAGTGCTCAAAAAACAAAATGAGAACAATTCCGAAACTACTTCGATGCATTGTTTTGTTTGCAGTTTCATCTATATCTGTAAAAGCAGCTTAGTTCACACTCCAAAATGTACACTTGGAACTACTCCATGCATAGAAACTGGCTACAGTGTGATAAAATGTCACAATTACATGTATTTACATGTAAAATATGTTCACTGCTATTTGAGCTTAATTTTTTGTTAGCACTGCACACTCTTCTACTACTAATCTGCAGCTAGGTCTGTTACAAAAAAAAAGATACTCTCACCTACTGGAAGGGATTGCCAGCAATGTGCCATTGGCCTCACTTGTCCATTATACACTCCATTATAATTCAAAAGAGCTCTAAAAGCAAACTTAAATCAAGCTAAGACGACAGATTAGTGCACCAAAATGTCCAAAGCATTGTTTTCATTGGGAACAGGGCTTTCAGAAATGATAAGCTATGAAACCAGCTCCTTAAGGCATCAATTTGCATGCTTACCCATTAGAGCCACTGATGGTGATAATGTATTGCCCTTGAACATGAGAGAAAAATGCAGTTTGTCCAATTTTACCAAATTCTCCTACAAAAGAACTCAATTGATGCTGCCTCTTAACATCCCTATAAGAATTTGCGCTAGCGTGGCACCCTCCCTGTGTGTTGCTACCAGATACGGTACTCCTCAATTATGATTTTTTGCAGCAAGCAAGTCATATTTTGGCGCAACACAAACATACAAATTTTCAGGACAACCCTCCATCACTCAAGCTAGTCAATAATGCAGCTCTAGTGTCACTTTAATGAAGTGACTCAAATCACCAGAATCACCCAGCATGCATCACCACACACCGACCACAAATCGTAACTGCATCAGCCACTATCTGATCAGTCAGCAGAATCTGTAGATCTCACTGTTATTCCTGTAGCAGTTTGTTCACACAGCGTCTAGCCAAAATGAAAAACGAGTTTACACGACAGACCGAATCCCGGTTCACTCCACCGATCAACCATGAAATTACTGAATGGCACCAAACCACGTTGAGCAAAAGCGTACCAGAGACTGGCTGCTCATACCGTAATTCAGTGGTGCTTAGCCACTTCAAGCTCAAAGTATGGATTTTATCACATTTTGGTCTATTGTATATCCACCTTAAATGTTGGTTTGCCATTAGCTTCCAAAAACATCCATTGTGTAGGCAAGTGCCTGCGACTGTTTATTGTGCACTAAAGAAACACTTCTTACCTCGTTCACAGGCACTGGTCTTATAAGCTGAAACAAAGTAGAAATATGTAGTTACGGATGTGCATTACTGATGATGAAGTTGATGATGATGATGATGGTGGTGGTGGTGGTGGTGATGATGATGCTGATGATTATGATGATGATGATTATGATGATGATGATGATGAAGTTATCTAACTTGTTACTGGGCATGTAGTTAATTCTGAATTATAGCAGGCCTACTTCCAGGAAATAAACAGCCTCATACGGGCCATAGTTCATAGATGAATTACGCCCAAACAAACATGATTCAAGAGGCAAGACTGGCACTACAAGGCTTCCATCCACTATGGCAAGACTGAAGCTAGGTGCTACGCTAAAAACCTTAACTATGTAAAGCTTTGCATTTTTGATGAACTGGCATGGGACTGGTGAACTACTGTGCTAGCATTTTAGCGTGGGCCTGGCAATAAACAGACAACATATGTTTAACATAATATGGCTAAGGGGAGAGTTGGCAGAAAACACAAAGAAGCTGCGTTTTTCTTGCAACACAATAACACTCGCAAAGCACTGCAACAGTTTCTTTCCAGCACAATGATTTGGCCATACACAAGGAAGAAAATATCCTACTCTTATATCAGGCATGAAATGCCTACAGGCAACATCAATCAGGTTAAAATTGTAGGGTTTCATTCCCCAAGGTTGCACGTACAGTGGGCTGTAGGGGACGCTGCTGTAGGGGAGCTCTAGATTAGAACTAAACTGGGGTTAATTATGTTTACCCAAGGCACAATACACAAGCATTTTTGCACTCTGCTCTTAGCAATGCAGTCACCGTGGCCAGAAATCCAACACATGACCTTCTGTTCTGTAGCCGAATTCCCCAGCTGCTGAACCACTGTGTTGGATCAGCCAGGTTAAAGCAAAGATATGACAACCTCACAGCCTTGCCAAACACCATTAATCATAAGTCATTGGCTAATAAACCGAATTCTGTGCCGTTGGTCACGTGAGGAATCGACCTTCGGCTTCTCGCCCGTAAAAGTAGTTAAAAATTTAATTATGGGGTTTTGCATGCCAAAACCACTTTCCGATTACGAGGCATGCTGTAGTGAAGGACTCCGGAAATTTTGACCACCTGGGGTTCTTTAACGTGCACCTACACCTAAGTACACGGGCCGCCGTGGCCGGGATTCGATCCCGCAACTACTCTACTGACCAGACAATAGAATTATCATTGCCAGCGTGCCATCAAAGGAAATAATTCTGCTTGCAAAGTGAGCAGCTCGCTATGCTTCTCTAAGTGAACATCCTAGTTTGCACTATCATGTCTTCTCTACAGGGTGCATGTTGAGAATTAAAAACAAATGCTATGGCTAAGCGAGATAAACGTGAGGTGGCAATCGTCTCTACCAGTCGCATGAGGAGAGAATGAAATACTAGAGTGCTTGGACCGAAACAGCCTTAGCAGTCAAGATTTTTTTCAACTCCAACTAAACGTCGCCAAAAATTCCAAAAACAAAAAATGACAGAGTGCTCTATGCAAATGGTAACCACTGTACGTTGATAGGCATTGTTCATGTTAGCCATGAGTAAGTTTTTCATATTGCAACAATAATTAAACTAAGCTTAATTAGCTAACATTTAATTACATTACTTAACCAATTGGCATTAATGCAAATGCTGTGTAGATTATCCATAAACGACAGATAACAGCATTTAAACCAACCTAGGCCTTGCATGGTCCTTTTTTCTTTACGAAAAAAGGGAAGCCCACAACACTTTAAAAATAAAAAAACCAAGTGACAAAGGGTTGGCATGTCAGGGATTGCAGCACTTTCAAAGGTAAATCATGTCAAATACGGGCCTAGCTTATCCTACTCAGAACACATGGCTGTGCACTTTCCCTGACACCAGCTGCTTTCAGCAGACATCTTCAGTCCTTATCAAAAGTCTGGCTTTCAATGGATGCAAGGTGCACAGCGTACAAGATGCAAGCGCCCTTTATGGCTGGGAATTATGACCACCTGCAGCAGCTTGTGTGCACGGATGCATTTGTGCACACAAATATGCGCATACAAGCAAGGCAGTTGAGTAAAGATTCACAAATGCTGGGCTCTGTGAAACGACTGCTAGGCAACATGGAGCAAGCAGAGGGATGTGAAAGAATTCGGCAAAGGCCAACAATTATTTAGCCACATATGAGCTGAGAGAAGACTACCTCACTCGCTCAGCCCTTCAGGAAAGAGTAGAGTACAACAATGTCATCTGATGGAGCAAGAGATGCATGCACCAGGTCCTCGTGCACCCCACTGCCTTTTGTTTTGTCAGATCCTTATTCTAGCACTGTCTCAAGGGTGCCAATAAAGCCAGCAGAGTCTTCGCTATGCAGCAGGTGCTGCCGAGAGCCAAAGTCTAAAGACCACAGAAGTAGCAGCCAAACTGTAGTACTGTGCTCTCTTCAGAGCTGCACACTGCACGCATGCATCCTTTCTCCCCTGTCATCATGCTCGTGGATTGGCTCAATCGTGCATGTACAGGAACGATGGAGGGTGCATAAGGTGTCACGTTGAAAGTGAGAATGCAGTCATTGGCAAAGCTCCCGAAGCATGCACTACTGTCTATGCACTTTTGCTAGACGTTCGCCAGCATTCAAAACAATAATTTTATGTTTCTTTTGTCTTCGTATCAACATGACCTCACTTGATGAGCACAAACAGCAATCTGGCCCATGGCTCACTAATAGGGTATTTAATGATAATCTTACTTAACAACTTTTGCCATTCATTCCAAATATCCTGCACCCGAAAACACGTGTTAAACAACACAAAACGGAGCTGCTAAGGAGAGCAGACAGCGAAGAAAATAGATAACAAAGCAGATGATTTACACAGAAAACAAAAAAAGCATTATCATTATGAAAACTGAAGGTTTTACTGTTCTTCGATAGGCACGAGGCACGTGATCACAGCAATCGTTAAAGCAGCCCCTCATACTCGCTTCATCATTCTCTTGAGTGCATGGTAAAACTGAGCAAATGACCATGCAGGCATACAACAAAGGGTGGGTCATGCACAGTACTGATCTCAAACATAGGCACACTGCTTTTAACGCAGCAATGGAGCTTAGCAACCTCTCCTGTAGTCTCTAGACTTCCTCTCAACAGTACAGGTCAAGAGACTTGTCTAGAATATGCGAGCCATGTGTGCCAGACAGTGCTGGCAACTTGTGGCATTAACATCTGGTGCAAAACTGGCTGAATGTGAATCATGTGCGGCTGCAGCTACGAGATGCCCTGTTTTCTCTCGCACAGCTGGTTGCCTCATGTTCTGGCATCTGCTTTGGCCATCAGGAGAACTGTCTGCTGTACCGCACTGTGAAACTAGAGCAGAGATATCATAATCCCAATCACAATCTGGGTATCACAATCTGGAGAGTGCTATGAACATTTTGTGTGCATACGGTTCACAACTCACTCATGGGTGCATCATCGTTCAGCCAAATGCTGCAAGTCTATCACATGCACCGAGGCTCGTATTCTTGCACATGGCTTCGCAGTTTGTCACTGTTGGTGACTGATAGATTCATTTATAGCTCATTTCATTGTCAATGCATCATGAACCAATCTTCATGAATATGTGTAAAGCGTGAGCAGTGGGTTTAGCACCATTATTGGTTTTGATTTTCATGCAGCAGTTGGCAGAACGATGATGCAACCATAATTGGTTTCGTACCACATGTGGAAGAACCATTCACAGTACATGCCAGATTGGTATCATCATCAGCAGCAGCAGCAGCCTGGTTACGCCCACTGCAGGGCAAAGTCCTCTCCCATATTCTCCAACTACCCCAGTCATGCACTAATTGTGGCCATGTTGTCCCTGCAAACTTCTTAATCTCATCCGCCCACCTAACTTTCTGCCATCCCCTGCTACGCTTCCCTTCCCTTGGAATCCAGTCCGTAACACTTAATGACCATCGGTTATCTTCCCTCCTCATTACGTGTCCCCCCATGCTCATTTCTTGATTTCAACTAAGATGTCATTAACTCGCGTTTGTTCCCTCACCCAATGTGCTCTTTTCCTATCCCTTAACGTATATCTCCACTTTTGTTTTGCGGCACGGCACCACAGGCAGCGCTCCTGATAGCCACAAAAAATGTCACAGCGTGAAGTGATTTGCAGTGCAAGAAAAGACAAGGCATCTCATAAATGTAACCACACATGTTCACATTTAGCCGGTTTTGCACGCCATGTTATCACTAGATGTTGCCAGCACAGTCCGGTGTACATGGCTTATGCATTCTAGACAGGTCTCTTGACATTTATACATGCAAGGTGTGCACTGTAGGTCGTGCACACTGTAAATTCAAGGCATGAATACCGCGCTTTCACCTCAAGACCATCGTTGCCACAATAACAAGAAAGAATACACTGGAATGTATCCAGCGCAGCATGAGACATGGCAATACATGTTCAAACTGACTGGAGGCAGACAACACTCAAGTCACTGGGTGATGTGGTACCTAAGTAGGATGGGCGTATAGCAGTGCAGAAAATGAAATGAGGGGAAAGCCATGGCATAGAACTTCTTTCAATCTCGTATAGCACTTGTAATATATCACACTGCAGTAAAATTTGAGTGAGAAACCTCTGCTTCCTCACCCTCTATGTATAAACATTCTTTTAGGCATGGCATAAATGATGTCAGACGCTTTCAAAGTAAATTTCAATGTCTGCCATGGAGCCCCAATGTTAAAACACTATTTCTACAAGCATAATTTAGGCACTTGAAAATGAGTAAGCAAGGCTCTAGCAGGCTCTAGTAGGTTCTAGCATCTACTAATATTTCTGCCCAGTGTAATTAATGTAAGCAAAACAAACAAGCAAGAGCCCCATATCAGTCATTGCTATGGCACATGCTTTGAACACTAATCAGACAAACATGTCTTTAGCCCCATCATATACAGTAGTGAACGAAAAGATATATATAGCATTTTCGGTATTGCGTGCTAAACTGCTCAGAAAGTTAGCCTTCTGTTATGCCAGAGCATTAGCCTAGGGCAATAGCCTCTTGAACACTCACTCCTATGTTATAGTATTCACACCACATAGCCCACCCATCATGCACACAACTTGTGTATTCCAAGAATGCATCAAGAAAACTGTATGTATCAACCAGTACAAGATAAAACATGCAAATTTCACCGAGAATTAGAGAGGACAGCCGAGTGAAAGGTCTACCTTGCTACTCCAGATTTAATATATCAAAAGAGATCAAAGGAAGGAAAAGAAAAAATTTGCGATACATTTACTCGCACAAAACTTGCCAATGTAGGCAACAGTGAACACCATTATAAGGTAGAAGATAAAAGGTTGGGAAGGAAGAAGCAGAGGATATTAAAAAAAAAAGATGGCTACCTTGCCATACTGCCTTATCTCAGTTTTATTGCAAATTTGGCGCAGACAACAGGATCCTGTGTTTTGCACTGCATTAGCCTCATTTTGTTGAGGACCGTGTACATGTGCATGCAAGATGCTCCCGCAGAGGACGATTCACTGTTATGGGCGAGCACCGATCTTTTGTTCAGAATTCTCACAAACATTACCTTTTGCAATTGGTAATCTAACAAAATCCGAGACGACTGGTATAAGTGAACAAGGCAGAAAATCTGAGAGTGTGAAAGAGATTTTACAATATGTAATGGATTTTGAGAGGAAAAACAGTAAGCACCAACAACAAATACTAGAGATTGTGACGAAAACCGTCCTCCAGTATTCTCAGAGACCATCGTTAGAAACAATAAGACCAGATGTCGATGACATTTCATGATCTTGTCTTGTGTCGTCTTTTCTAGCAGAAAACAATATTTTGACTCTCTTCCAGCATGGTTTTAGGAAAGGCCTGTCGACTATCACCTAACTCGTCACTATTCATGATTTTGCAATAACACATGATAAGGGCGGTCAAATAGATGCTATCTTCTTAGACTTTAGAAAAGCCTTCGGCTGTCTCTGTCATGGTAAACTACTTATGAAGCTTTCTAGCACTGGTCTACCCATAAATCTAATCAATTGGATCCGTTCCCACTATACCAACCGGAAACAGTTTGTCCAGGTGAAAGGTTGCAGCTGCGAAGTTCTGTCTGTAACCTCGGGAGTTCCCCAGGGTAGTGTCCTTGGCCCTGCCTTGTTTCTTATCTTCATCAATGGTATCGTTTCATCAGTAGACATCTTCGCCGTAAACTCAAAACTTTTTACCGATGACTGCATTCTTTACAAGCCAATTAAAAATGGAAAGGACCAAGAGTGTTGGCAGAACAACCTAAATTTTCTCCGATTGGTGCAACACGTGGCTGATGGAATTAAACATTAGCAAATCTGTCCTTATGTGAATCTCGTATAAAATTAGTCCATTCACATCTAGGAATATATTAAAAATAATCCCTTGATCGAAGTCAACAATTTTAAATACTTGGGAGTCAAGATTACAAATCGACTATCATGGGTAGCCACACTGATGTTTCATCTGCTTCTAGATAATTCGGATTCCTAAGACACAAACTAAAGAACACGCCATCCCAGATCAAACTTCTTGCATGTAATACTTTTATTCGACCCCGTCTAGAGTATGCATGCATGGCCTGGGACTCGTATTTTAAGAAGGATATTTATAAACTTGAAATAGTTCAAAGGAGAGCAGTAGGATTCATCTATAACGCCCATCACAAACTTCATTCGCCTTCATTACTGATGGCTAGTAATGACATCCCACTTTTGGAAGAGCGCAAAGTTTCTTTTCTTGCTCCACATTCGGCAATTTAATATCAATCCTGGTAAATACCTTTCTCCCACTTTTTCCCGCAGACTAGACATAGTCGCAATCACAACTTGACACCACACTTCGCACGTACCAACCTCTTTAAATACTCGTTTTCTTTCCGCAAACCACCAGCAAACGGAACGCACTGCCTCCAAATGTTTTTTCAGAACATGGCCTTCCCGATTTCGAAAATCACATGTATAATTTCGGGCAAACTTCATTATTGACAACGCCATACTCTTGTCTATATTTTGACAACTCATGAACTTACTTGTGATTGCTTTTTGTTTGCGCACATAAAAGTGGTTTTACAGAGTTGTACCATTTTTTTCCCCAACATATTTTCAATCATGTATTCTAGTCTATGCTTGTCTGAATGGTAATGCTTGGCATATGATTTTGTATAACTTGTTCAGTTTCGTCCACCATGCTCATTATTTTGCCCCCCTGTGCTTGATCTTCGGACTGCAGCATAACTCTGCAAACACTAAAGCCTGGCTCAGTTTCTACAATGCATGCATTTGTCCAAAATAGCTGGCGGCAAGACTTTGACAAGGTTATGAATATGCACTTTTACCAACGAGGCATAGCAATGACCTGGCATAACTTGAGAATCACAGGAAAAGCGAACTGGCCGTGGGCTGAACGGAGAGAGTGCTTTTTGGCGTCATTTTTCAAGAATAAGCTACAAAGCTCAGACAGCACTATAGCCTTCAAGTATAAATCCAGCCCTTTGGTAGACTACTCCTTTAGGAAGAGGAGGCTGCTACACGTTGCGGACTCTCCATTATCGAACTCATCGCTCATACCTCTCTCTGTACTAGGAGTGCCACAGAGCATGCAGCCCATTGTCTCAACTACGAATGCTGCACACTACGGATGACTTGCTCAATAATATGAGATTTCTGCACTCCACAACACAAGTGTGTTTCTAATGGTGGCAGCACTTCATCTAGGTAAGGAAGATAACAGACCGCAGTGTAAAAGCATGGCCAAATTGACATCAGGAGGTCACACTCTCATTTCACGAGACTATATTCCTTAGTGACCGTGCCAAGCTTGTGTACATTTCAATGCAAGCAAATGGGGCAGGATGTCAAGGCTTTAGTAGATAGTGGTGCGTCGATAACAGTGGTAAACAAAAGCGCAATTCCACACATCAGCATTGTGAAAGCAATTCGTGTCAATGTATCCAAATTTGCAAGGAGGATGGAAGTGCCATCTAGACGCAACTGTTGCACACCATAACGGACACATACCATAAGCCTTGGATGTAGCCCACATATCGCCACCTATTATGAAGTGCCAAAGCTGTCCACCGACCAGGAGCTTGGCATTGCAGACAAACTTATGCTAACAGAACGACGTAAAATCATTGAAAAGCGCAGCAGATATCACGAAGCAATGAAACGTCAGTTCGACTAACAACATCGTGAACATATACCTTATATCAAGTTAAACGACTTTGTGTTGTCCAGAAAGGGCTACCAGAAACCGACATAAAAAATTCTAGGTCCGTTCCAGTTCATGAAGAGCTGTGTGCAGGAAGGTGTACTCAAGACTGTTGGGTATATGGACAATGGACAATTAGACGTTCCAGCTGTCAGTAACGTCCTTTATTATCACGCCCGGAGAGGTGCAAGTTAAAGTGAGGAAAGTTTAATGTAGAAGAAAAGGGGAAAAGGTTGGGAAGAAAGAAGCAGAGCATATTATGAACAGAGATGGCTACCTAGCCATATTGACTTCTCTTTGCACTTCATTAATTTCATGAATAAAATGGAAAGTGTAGCTTTAAGACAGAGTCAACAAACAATGTTATCCATCTCTCTCCCTTTAACTGCAACAGTGCACACCTTGATTTACATTATCATGACGAAAAACAGCAAACAATAGCTTAGAAACGTAAGTAATGAACTTTTCACAGAAAACCACAATATCATATCTTTTTGCTCACTACTGTACGTTTGAGTGGAACATAACATAGCTGAGTGTACTTGTTTAATGGCTGTAGTCTTCAGTATCCAGCAGATAATCTGGACTTACTGGAAATTGGTAGACATCCTTGCAGTGCTCTGTCCACTGCAGTAAATACCGTGCTCCAGATCTTCCGTCTAATCTGCCCCAAGTTGTATAATTAGCGTTGTGAACTAGAAGACATGCGACAAGCTAGCTACATGCTAGAATAATTATTCAAGCAGCACATATTGCAGCAGCAAACACTGGTACAGCACATTTTTCATGCTTCAGAACACTTTGGGAGCAGTGGATAACAAACATATATGGGGAAAGCAAGAACCACAGGCACAGACATGCAGCAGGCATGGTGGTAATAGACACGCAACCACCAGTAATGAGACAGGCCATGCATGTGTACAATTTTTTTCTAAAGTTACCAGACACTAAGCATGTAACAAGATTTGCAGCTGCTGCTGCCTGGCTGTGTGATAAGGTGCCTGTGGCATTTATAGTGCTTCAAAGCAGTGGACAGTGAGGATAACAGGGCTGCCCACCCTCCAGTGCTTGGGAATATTAGCACAATACAAGCCCCACTGCACAACACCTGGAGTTAGCTCAGCAACCTGGGAATTTCTTAAAACATCTGCACACAATAAGCAGAATCAAAAGCACACAAACAAGAGCCAAGCCAAGCTCTTCCAGCTGCAGGAGGCAATATTGCCAGAACCTTCATCCACTAAAAGATTGCAACATTACCTTAAAAAGCTCAAATACCCACCAAATCATTAAGAATAGCATGTGCAATAGCACACAGAACTACCTGCCACCTAAAAGCCAGGAGACGCAACTTGATGCCTAGTGAGTGTCCCATCAATGAGCCCCCCATCACAGGGAAATTTGTTCTTTGCCTCCTGCACAATATTTAACAATAATAAACAACTCTATTTCAAAACTTTGTACCTGTCATACTTGGCACAATGACATGAAATATTGTCACTAGACAATATATTGCCTCGAAGTAACTCGATAATGCTACTTGTCTAAGAAAACAAATAAAACAAGAAAATGCTACTTGTCCAGTTCTATTAGATTTTTTAGAAAAAAGAACTAATTGACGTTACCCTTGACAATGACGCACGCTGTCAAAAGGATTAATTTTCACTTGACTTTGCACTGCCTCCCTTTCATGTTACAGTAGTTTCGTTATCGCGTAGTGCTGCACCGCTTTTTCTGGCTCGCGAAACTCATACAGACTGCAAGTAGCAGAGAATTCCACGTCCGTGTGATGTCGTGGGATGCCCGAGCAGTCCATATCACTTGACCAAGAGCAGCTAAAGCAGTGAATACAACACTCTGTCTCGGCTTGTTTTCTCCATGGCCGTGCGTTTGCATTTTGGACAAAAAATCACAGCACCGTCTGTTGGGCGGTGTTTTACTCACCAACGGCAGTAAAGGGACGGTGATGGCATATGCAAAATCTTCAGCCCCCGCTTGGGGGCAGGCAATCTTAATTGTGCTAGAATTATGTGGATATTTCAGACGCGATTTTCTCTTAAACAAAGTCTTTTCTTGGCACGAAACAAGCCCTGCAATGTTTCTGTAATGGTATTTTAACAATCGCATTGGCTTAAGATTTGCCCTTAGTGTCGCTTCAAAGGCTCCCTCAAAAGTATTTTGTCTTACGCCCAGACACTGGGGCTATCTTTCAAGGAATGCTTTCTCACACGAATTTCATGTCAGCGCTCTATAACAATGTAGGTACGAGTGCTTAAATGCTACCTTCCCCTAAAATTATGTCTTTCCTCCTTCACGTGGTGACGCAAGTGTTGTCTACTCCCAGTTGAGTTGAACCAAGTGGGCTCCTGCATCTTTCTTATGCAGTTCTTATGCATTTTCTTATGCAGTTAAGCATAGACTACATGGAGAAAATTTTCAAGATGACTTTCACGCAAAGGATAAAGATGCGGTGGTACAACACGCAATGTTCACTCACTTGTGCTACATGAAGCGAGAAAGAGGCAGACACCTCCTGGCATTTGTCGCATCTACAAAGCTTTTCTGGTATTATTTCAGTTTCACAACAGCCTTATAACCTGTAAATATCTAACACATATGTTTTAGATTATCTCTATATTAAGCACACAATCTTTTTGTAGCTGTCAGTGGTAAAAACAAGCACTATCACAGCTAGGCTAGAGCTGCTGCTAACTTGTGAATGCAGTGAAATTGGCTATTTGTAATGTTTCTTTTACCGTAAAACAAGTAAGTAAAAAAAAGTGTACCGGCAGCTGGAATTGAATCGACACTATCTGAGTGGAAAGCAGAGATGGCGCCACTACACTAAAGTCTAACTCAAGATGGTGGCTCTATGACAGATGTTTTCCTACATTCAAAGACATGTTAACTGCATTCATAACTCTTTTCTTGCTGCCACATTTCGGCTTGTTAGAATATCTTTCTGCTACTATTTTAGGAAAATTGTACACAATACTTGGCTCTCTGACAAATGTGGAACCTGTGGTTGCCACAATGAGTGCCTTTCTTTTCAAAACTGCGGGTGATAGCTGTGTTGACCAGGGCGACTGGTGTTGACATTGATGTGCAGCGCTCAGCATGCAGTCGCTGCATTTTACTTCCTGCACGCACCTGCACTGGTACCATTCACGTTGCTGCCACCAAAGAAGACATCCCTGCCCTTATTTTCATTGAGAACCCCTCCACATCCATCGGCTGCCATAGCCCAAGCTGCCGCAGCTGTAGCAGATGATTGGCATTCACAAGCGGAAGTGGGCCACTGGTTTAAAAAACTGTCTGCATTTATATCATTTGTGTATGTATTTTAATTAAGGTTATGAAATTACTATGCATATGTATGGTATTTATAAACAACTTAATGAAGCGAAATCAAAAAGGGGGCTGACAGATGGATTAGCACACATAGTATAAAGCTTATAAACTGGGAGAAGGTGCCCCAGAAAGGCTGGCCAACGTTTCGATAGGGGAAAGGACCTATCTTCGTCAAAGGAAGCCTCATCATCCTCAGCAGGTTAGTTTTAACTGGTTAGTAGAGTGACAATCATGTGGCAGTTGTTGGTGGTGGCTGGCTGTAAAGAGAGAGACTGAAAAGAAAATGACCGCTGTGATTTGGCACATTTAGGCGTGGTTTCTAAGACAAGGGGACAAAAGTGGGAGAGTGGGAAGGCGGCAGAAGAAAGAAAAAAGAAAGAGGACATAGGAGGGTGGGGTGTTGGGGGAGCAAGAGGTTAGGAAGCCTTCAGGGGGCCTTCAGTGTTTCTAGCATTGCCGAAGGCGTTGCATTGGCAGCCAATCGGATCGTTCGCCCCAGTGGCATCACTCGCCCACGCTACGCAGTGTCAGAAGAGGCAGCTGAAAAGTTGGGAGAGCAGTACCGCTGCAATTGGTAGCGATGTACATTTTTAAAGCCTTACGCAGCCTCATCGAATGGGCACAGGAGATGGCTATGGCATGTGGCTACCCAGAATAAGTAAGCCGCCCATCTAGGGCAAAGACTGCGCTTACTCAGAATAAAAGTTTATTCTCTCTCTCTCTCTCTCTATGTAGAGCACTCAAATCTGTCTCTTAATGATCACAAAGAACTACCTTACTGACCCAGTACGTTTGTACACAACTGCCAAAACTGTTTCAGGGTCCCTTCAAAAAATAATGGAGGCTTCTACAGGAATTGAGCAGACTCTATACTGCCTCATATTGTCTTTGCTTTCCATTTCACTGAAGTAGTTAAACATTAATATGAATTGTCCTACAATTAAATCGCTTATTAATGTGTCAATGGCAGGTTTGTTAGCCATGTCACAAAAGACATAAATCAACTGTTTCTGACATGCTAACATTGATCAGATATTTTATTTAGACTTACAAAGTAAGCCCTGAAGTGAAGAAAAAGCCACCTGACAACACTTCTGCATATCGAACCCAACTTAAAAGAACCAAGAACTGACGTTTGTTTAAACTTTTTCAATGCACTGCAAAGCGTACAGTACAGGGCTAGTTGGCGGTCGTTATCCAATAACGACCACCAACTAGCCCGCTTATCCCTGTTAAATATGTTACTTTCTAGTTCAATGGGCCCTGTTAAAAGCGTACAGTCTGGGGTGCTCAATCCTGCAGCAGTCCCGCAGGAAATGCCATGGGACACATCGACTCAATTTTTTTCTACCCACAGTTATTAAACGATGTTTACAAGTGGCATTGTTGTCACATCAAAGAGTTGAATGGCAGAGCACATAGGCAACGAGTTTTCACTTTTCTGGGGGGAGGGGAGCGATCAGCTTTCCAACCCCCCCACACACGCACACACAGTCATGATCACGTTTACGTAGCCCTATGCTGGAAACAGCACTAACTCAACATGAAAGAGACTGTATGCCGCATATGAGAAAAGCTATACACAAGTGCATCCTTCTGTAAGAAATCAATCTGTTGTTTAAGGCAATTATGAAATGACTCATGCTTTCCGACCAGTTCAACTGTTTCTGTGATAATATTTGCACATTTTGTTTTATGTTCTGTTGAACTATCTTTCATGCTCCAGTCATTTCCAAGCCAAGCCATGAAGCACCACTAGCACTTGTGTACCAGTGCCAACACCCCTTTATCCAATGGAGCCTTTATAGCACAAGTTGAAGGCATTTTGTGTCTTACAGAGAAAGCACCAAACAGATCAATGGAGTACTCGCAAACTCACACACATACGGAAGCACTTATGACTGCTGCCATTAAGTTAGGGATGCCACCTGCTCCGCCATAGGCGCCGACTACGGTGAGGCTCCGGGGCCCGAGCCCCCTACGGAGATTTCTAAGGGGGAGGGCTAAGCTCTCTCCCCCCCAGGGTATGCCGAAGCCCCCCCCCCCCCCCCCCAGATACCTAAAGTACCGTTACCAGAGCTTTGTCAACCACGTCAATTGAGTTTTCTTCAGACTTTCCTCGACCTTCTCACTTAAAATTTTATTGGTGCTAATAGCTTTCTGCATCATTGTTACAGTGCACGTGCATGGCTTTTAATTCATACTTTCGCTTTATTTCTACAAATCCTGACAATAGGAGAACATGCACATTAGAAGCACTAGCGGTGGCTGCCTCATTCGTATTTCCTCCCTTCAACACTGTTTTAAATTTTCAATGTAAAAACCATGCACATATACAATATATTTAAATATATACACAGGACAAATTCTATTATACTTTTGAAAGAGATGGAGGTAGCCAATTAAAAATTATTTCTAGAGGTATGGATAGCTTATGCCTAGAGAATGAATATGTTGCTGTATGTTCACTATGCTTCAAATTGCTTTGCGTGCTTTTTTGACCATAAAGAAAACTATAGACTTCAGTGGCCCCTTCGGCAGAGTCTTTTGTCAATGGCGTGTGAAATAACCTGAATGTTGTACGTCTCAGTATTGCTTCTCTTTCCAGTAAGCAATGCTAACGACTCATGAAAAAAAAGCTCTTCTAATAATTTACAACATTTATTAGGGATGGAAACTTCGTCCCTTGCATGCAAATGTCAAATATATAAAGGCTGTCACAATTAACTATGATGCACCAAGATTTAAAAAAAGAGCAATCCGTTACTCGAAGAAAACCAAGTGCATATTATTTCCAATACAGTGGAGTAGCTGCCAGTAAGTTTTTCGTTACTAAGATTTAATTAGATAATTGTAATAAATTTTCTAAGTAGAGACATTCTGTCCTAATTATCAGTGTCAATGAGGCATTTCTAGGCACGGCTAAGAGACATCTAACTGCGGTATCTTCAGCAACGTACTAATTGCATACAATTTTTTTTTTCCAGACTAATAAATAAATCCCGCGAAGTATGGAGAATACCACATGACTGCGCTCCCATCCAGATCATAAAGCAGCGTCCTCAAATAGGCTCTCTCCGAGTTATCCAGAACAAAATAAAGGAAATAAAGAAAAACATCGTGATCAAGATAGTGCCTTATATACCGCAACTCGGCCGAAGTAACATGTCACGTTTTGGTGTTAGTTGGAAACAAGCTGTGCTGGCTGTTGTCTTAGCGTACATAAAGTGCACTTTTTTTTTTTTTTGCCACGAAACCTATCACCACAATGGCGAATTGACGTCAGTGCAAAGGTTTGAAGGTACGTTTTGTTTCATCCCAGTCGCCATGTCTTTCTCTAATGAGCAGAATGAAAACGTGATCCTTGCCTTGGGAGCTGCAAATGGCAACAAGAGCAAGGCCGCAAATATATATCAGTCATGGAAGTGTGGTGGCAGACCAAACGAGACTATCATCAGAAATTATGAAAACCTGAAACAAACCAGCAGCTTCAAGAAACAGCGGTGGAGGAGTCTATCTTTGAGTCCTAGCATATGCACGGATGTTCTAGCATTTATTGCCTCAAACCTTCATGCTAGCGTGCGGGACATGACCGCCCAGGTACCAATTTCCAAGTCATCAGCTTGGAGGATTCTAAATGATGGCCTTTCACCCGTACCACCTTAACCATGGAGCACCAATGCTTGGAAGATAAGGACCTGTAGAATCGTCTAGATTTCTCTAATTGGGTCCTCACAAAAGCCAATGAGTCACTGGACTTCTTGAGCAACATCGTGTGCACAGATGAAGCCAATTTTTGCAGAAACGCCTAAGTAAATTTGCATAATGCACACTATTCGAGGGACTCCAATCTACACTGGGTAAAGTGCAATCGGCACCAGTACCAGTGGTTGCTTACTGTGTGGTTCAGAATTTACGCCGGTGCCACAACTGGTCCCATCTTCTTCGATCGCACACAGACTGGACAGTTACGTGAACAAAATCCTTGAAGTGGTTGATGAGTTTCTCAGCGAAGTCCCATTGTCACGTCTTCCACTTCTGTGGTATCAGCAAGATGGAGGACCAGCACAAAGCAGCAGCCGAGCATAAAACTGCCTGGATGCGGCTTTTCATGCGCAATATATTGGAAGACATGGGCCTGTAAATTGGCCGGCTAGGTCACCTGATCTCTCTCCACTCGATTTATTTCTTTGGGGTTATGTGAAAGATAGTGCTTACATGACCGAGACGGATGTCAGACTAGTTCAAGGCAAGTATAACGGATATCTGCTGTAGAATTCCGGCGTCGGTCATCAAGCCACTGAAGATACGATAAAGCGGACTCAGTACTGCGTAGCTGCAAAAAGAGCCCTATTCGAACACGTCCTCTACGCAGAAGCTGGTGTTCAACGGAGCTTATGAATTCCTAGATAATGAAGGCACACTGAAGTCTGACGGTCTTCTGTTTCCTTTTTTCTTTTTTCCCAGACATCCTGATTGGCAATTCGGCTCATTTAGAATTGGTATATTTAATTCCTTGAACGCATCGGTTTTGTCTTTCACGGTGATCGCTTCCCGGTCTGTTTATTTCGACATGAACCTATTTTTGCAGCATGTATACACTTTTATGAAAAATAAAATGGTTATTTTAATTTAGCTTTGCTCCGAAGCAAGTTTCTGGCGCAAAGTATAGCTTCGCGTGCACTCTTTCAATGCGGTGCGAGCAAAGCCGGGATTTTGAAACATTCTATGCCTATTACATTGCTTTTCGCATTTCGTGCATGGTCAGAGTAGTGCTCCAGCAGCGTTATCAAGGGGGTTTTGTTATCAATGTGATCAGTCGGCCTTAAGAGACAGATAATAAGTGTGACGTAGAAATGAGAGGAAGGAATAGCTGCGAAGCCGCAAAATCTGTTATTGGTGCTCCTTCCGTACCATTATCAAGCTGATGCACTGTCTCTTCGGGTTTGCAAAAGGCAATGCAGTTGCTTTCAATCAGCTTATTTGAGGGCGCTACTTTACGATGCGGGTGGGAGAGCACACACGTGGTATCTTTCACATTTTGTGAGCTGCAATAAGACTGAAGAGCGGGCTAGTTGGTTTGACTTCATTGTGGAAAGTGGAAACTTACAATTCTGTTGATGACAACTCTGTTGTCAGTTGCCAGTTGTGAGTCTGTGCTGGTCGTTGTGTCCTTTTCTTGTCTTTGTTCAATGTGCGCAAAACTTTCCACAACATTTCGTGAGGTTTCTTTGCCAGTCGGACAAAATTGTACGCAATTAATATGTCGCTGAAGATACCGCAGTTAGATGTCATTTGCGGGTGCCTACAAATGCCTCACTGACACTTAGAAATTAAGGACAGTACTTCTCGAGTTAAATAATTGCAATTGCCGAATTAAATCTCAGTAACAAAATAATTACTGGCAGCTACTCCACTGTACTGGCAACAATATGCACTAGGTTTTCTTCGAATAGCACAGCTGGTCCTTTTTTAAGTCTTGGTGCATGATAGTTGGGGAACACTGTATAATTCACTCGGTAACCAAAATGAGGCCAAGCCGAATTCACTCGAAATGGAAATTAACAGCAATCACGCACAGCAGCACTTATACTCGGACTCACAGAAAAAGAAATGAGAGAGAGGGGGGGAGGGGGCTGCAGTTCTGCCGGGAAGGCGAAGCAGTATTAGTGGTAGCCAAGCATGTGAAAATTACGCGAAGGAAGATAACACCACCGAGAGGACTCGGGGTGTGAAATTGAACTGTGTCCTACTATGAGGTCTTGTGTATGCTCATATAACGCCGTCGCTTCATTGATGGAATTTTTGGAGGTCACACGCTTGGCCAGCGTCACAACGCGTTAAGCCGCCGGTTGCCGGCATTTTACAAAAGTTTTTCCTATCCTATCCTACTGGAGGTCACACAAAGTTTTTTCAAGTGCAATAAACATATATATATGTCTGTGCGCGTGCGTGCGTGCGCGCGCGCGCGCATGTGTGTGCGTGTGGGGTGGGGGGGTTCGGAAAGCTGGTCGCTCCCCTCCCCCTAGAAAAATGAAAACTCTCTGCCTATGCGCTCTGCCATTCAACCCTTTGACGTGACAACAATGCCACTTGTAAACATCGTTTAATTTATAAAACGGATTGAGAAGTGTGCATACATACATAAAATATAATAAAAGCCTTTTTAAATAAAACACCATGCACATTATGACAGCTAACTTATGTACACCAATTTATGATCATATGGGGTGGCTCCAACATTACTGCCAAAGTTGCACAATAGGATGTCATGGCATGCAGTTTTACACAACTTCCTGCACCAAATGAAAATTGTAATACCTCTTTCAACCTCTAACAGCTTGTTCAATACTATCATATAAAGAGTCTTTGTTTTTTTTTCCACCATAAATCTCGGGACACATTGTGGTCAGTTGTCAGACCATTTAATGTCAGAGCCTTGAGAAAGGGAGTGCCCCAAAAGTGCTTTTAACACTTGATAATGGTATTTTGTGACATGACTAACAACTTTCTCATTCACTCCTTAATAGGTAAACAACTAATTTAAAGGCTTTTTTTTTAAATCACTAGGCAAATGAAAAAAAAATTATAACATACGCAGAACTAGGACAATCACCTTCTGGCAACTCAAGACCTCCATTATTTCTTTATTCTTGATTACAATTATTTGAGATATTTGGTACATCTTCTTATCATGGAGCATTTATCATGTAGTGGTTCACACTGTCCATGATACTAGCAAAGGAGGCCGGAGGGCATAGCACAAGTCAACTACGACTTATCTGCACACTAAGCTTGAAATGATGAGAAAATGTGACGAGAAGTAGGATAAACGAAGAATCAGATGTTCTTTAGGAGCAGCTGGCGTAAAAAAAATATATTTTTGAGAGAAAAGAAAACGTTTGTCAATTATGCACAGGGTTCGGTAAATGCCCCCAAGGGCAGGTTTTACAGAAAAAGACTCAAATGCCAAGATGAATTTCACTGACAGAACACTCACATGGCAGAAATAATAGAAAAGAAGTGGAAAGTGAAGATCTAGCCCCAACTTAGTGCCATAACAATTGCTTCACAAATTTACAGCCCTAGTTTACTGAAGTCAGCCATAATAATGTAATCATATAGATAGCCTTAAAATGTACAGACATAACCACGTCTTTATGCACATGCTTGAAAAAGTTTAGCGTTCTGACAATGCCCACCCATGTGTTAACACAGATTGCAAAGCGATTAACTTCATTGCAAAGCGATTAAGCATACAGATAAATTACCGGTTCATCTATTCCCAATGACGGAAGGTGCCTTGCTTCACATTTCTGAAAAGAAAATAGAAGAAAAAACCGGCAAGGTTGTCTTTCGCGGATTAAAACTGTCCTCATGCAGCCATCACATTCAAAGGTTTACAAAGCCCTGCTTGCTACATCGTTTCGCATAAATATATGCACAACTTCTCAAACTCCTCAGCCTTGGATACCTTCAGCAACTTTCAAAAACGTAAAAAGTGTGCAGTAGAGGTGGACATGCAATAAAAGTCACAGGCGCACCGTCCATCAATGGAGATCCACACTACAAGATTCATTACACAAAAATAGAAGTGAAAACAGTACTCGTAGACAGGTGCACCTGCCTCTTTTCAATGGCTGAGCTAATGTGGCCACCGCATTAATTTAGGGTCAGCCAAAGAATGCTTTCTCTGTCGCAATATATTTTTTGGTAAACATTAAAGTCGCCCACTTGCTTGTTGAAGGGTTGAAGTGCCAGTACACATCCTAAAACATAAGAGAGAGAGAGAATAAACTTTATTCAAGAACCCCGGTCCGGGTTCGCCCGCTTTGTTCTAGTTGTCTGCCAAGCCGAGCGTCGTGACGAGCTCGATCATGGCACCTACATAGTCGTGGAGGAATCCGCCAGCCACTCCTCAAGTGTCGTAGGTCCACGGGTGGGTGAGAGTTTGGCAAAGCTAGCCTGAATAGCAGGACGGCTCCCCGGACAATCCCACAAAATGTGAGCATTATCCGGGAAGCCGCCACATGCCATGCAAGCAGGTTTACCAGGCAAACCTTGTACGCAGTGTTGGAAGTGTGGGGACAAGAGATAGTGCGTCTGTGCATGCCTCCATAGTACTGCCTCTCTTCGCTTCATGTGTGTGTTGTTAGATATGGGGCTGTTTCCTGCGCCTACTTCGAGTTCCCCAGACCACCTCGAATCACGCCACTGCTAAGTAAGGAATGCAGAAGCACGGATGACACATTCCTGAGGTACGACATGTGCAAACAAGTTGAATGCCCCCACTTCGTACGCCGCCGGTGGAGCTATTCAATGCTTGACTCTTCCAGAAAGCGAGGGGATAGCCCGGCACTGTTGCAAGGAAAGTGGGTCCCGAAGCAGGACGGCTGTGATGTACCGGGAAGGCCTGGCAGCGTAGCCCCCATACGACCATTGTGCCAAGGCATTGCCAGCCAGCGAGGCAAGACCAATTCTGCCCGCCTTGGTCCGCCGTCGCCCCACCTGGCTCTTGTGACGGCGCGTAAGTCAGCAAGGCAAGACTGCAGGGGGACCAAGTGGCAACTCTCTTCGCCGGGTATGACACCATTGCACGGGCGCCTACCATTCGCCGAAAATGGCGTCATCTGAGCGGACTCTCTCATTGGCCGAACATGACGCGTCTTCCAGTCATCGAAGGGCTTAAAAGAGAGACCGGGAGCAGCAAGAGGATGCCAGAGCATTCCAGAGATTCCTGGAGCATTCCCTGATTCACCTCTCTCGAACTTCTTGCCGCGGGCAGCAGCGTCCGAGTTGCTGCCGGCCCGTAATGACTGTACGACTGTTCATTGACGTCTCTCTGTAAATAATGTAAAAATAAACCTCCCAAGTTTTTTCATCCTGAAGTTCGTCCTCGACCCCTACAGTGTTTACTTGTGGATACTTCATGGAGTTGTTGCGTAAATTGTCAAGTTTTTCGCGCCTTTCCGACCGCGCGAAGGCACATTGCTTGTTCAGACTCAGTGGGTCCGGCCACCACAGAGGAGGGCCCGGGAGATTTGCGCGGGATGCGGCATGGTGCCACTTCGTTCCCTCTGATCCCTGTTTCAGCACTGATCACTGAATCTGCACTCTAATGTTAGGGTGTAAGAGACAAAAGTAGTTATTCAACGAAATGCAAGTTTCACAAACGTTTCTATGCAAGATCCCTCATCCTACACCTACTTCCTTGTCAGCAAGCACTGCACATCATCGTTCCCTTTTTTATGACTAGAGCTGACAACTTGTGCAGAAAATTCATTAAGGATGGACAATGCAAAGACAAGAGCAATGAAAGTGAAGAATTGATGGTAACACGTGCTTAATTGGCCATATGGCAGTGATTAACACCACAGTAAATCTGCATACTGGAAAACGTGTCTTGTCTCAGAGGCACGTTTTTCCTGTTCCCTGTGTAAAAGCATTACAGCGAAATCTTAGTAATTCAAAATCTCTTAATACGAAGTGACGGATAATTCGAACTGATCGGTTGATCCCAGCAGAGTTACATTTATTTGAATAGGGGAAAAATCCCGCAAATTTAAACTTCTAGAAATGCACAACGGTTCTATCGAACAAAATTTGTCACCCTCTCACAGACCAACTTTCAGACAAACCCCAAGCCGAAGGATGCATTGCTAGCCACCGTAACTATGCGTACTGCAGAAATTGAGCGTTTTAGCTTTGCGTGATACATCCATAGCCCATGCAGCATCTCTCCACAAAAACATTGTAAAGTGTCACATGAGCACTATTTTAGCATACTATCATCGCATTCTGCACTTCAGCAGATAAGCAAATTAATGATGCAGTAACGAATTAGGCTTTTATGGTGTCCCGCATCACCAATGAATGACCAGTGCTAAAGCCTATAGCATTATCTGGTAGGCCCATAGATAGTCTACGGTATACACCTCCGAAGTTATCTTTCTCTATGCATTCCCAGCTCAAATTAGCCACATTCGCTCGTTGATGCGTAAATTCAGATATAGTGCTTCCAAAAGTGCGCAATCAGGCACTACACCTCAGTGATATGGTACGGTGGCCGACTGATAATACGAATAGCTTTTAGGAAATTTCAGACACCTTACTGCGTGCCACCACTCAAGAACTCAGACTCCATCTCACTCACTTGCCCAACCACATGCCAATTAGGCCACCGATTTGATCGAGGCAAGCAGAAAAGCAATACTATTTTGATAAATCGCCAGCACCTCCTCAAAATAAAAAGTAATAGTCTGCCTAGTTGACCCCCCCAATTGCAGCTGACTTTGCCCAAACTCCGGCACAATCCAACAGAAGCCACAAAGCTGCAAAAGATGTATTTGCAGTCTATCGTGCGAGTTCCGCGCGTCTTAACAGTTACAATCACAAAGCAGCTTCAAACGGTGCCTCTGTGTTTCTGTTGAAGAGGGAACTGCATGAGTGAGGGAGGGAGGGTGAGGGAACTGGTGAGGGTGAGGGTGAATTAGTGAGGGAACTGCATGAAAATAACACTGTTGGAAAAGAATGCACAATCATAGGGATATAAGGGTGTGGTCAGCCTCTTAAGTTGCAGGCGATGGAGATTTGGTGCATTTAGAGACCATACTTCGGACTGTATTCAGCGACAGCAATGACAATGGTCAAAATACAGATTGAACAGGCCGCATGCAAGCATACGTGCCATGCCTGCAACAAGGCAATGGCTAGCTTTTCTGATCACTTGTAGAAAAAAACTCAATTTTTGGTGAATTCGTTATTTAAGACTCTATTTATTCGAAGTTTTAGGTGGTCCTGTATTGCACATTACACAGCGTACATTACTGACCACAATATATAAACCGGCTCTGTTTTGCTCAATCACTGTTTTAACAGAGTAATTTTCTGGTCCTCTTGGAGTTTGAATTAATGAGGTTCCACTGTAATTGCTCCTTTGCCAGCACAAATAAATAAATTTGATATCTCACAGGCTTAACCTTCTTCAGATAGTACCTCAGAAAAAATGCATGTTATAAAAGAATGCTTCCCCTTAGCATAGGCGCAGACTATGGGGGAGTTCCGGAGCCCGAGCCCCCTACGGAGTTTTCTGAGGAGGGGGCCTCAGCCCCCTTCCCCACCCCTACACACGTCTAAAATGAGAGCTTTGTCACCCACGTCATTTGAGTTTTCTTCTGACTTTCCTCAACCTTTTGACTCAAAATTTTATTGGGGCTAATAGCTTTCTGCATCATTGTTACAGCGGACGTGCGTGGCTTTTAATTCATACTTTCACTTTATTTTTGCAAATCTTGACAATAGGAGGACACGTGCATTAGAAGCACTAGTGGTGGCTGCCTCATTCGTATTTTCTGCCATCAACACGGTTTTAAATTTCCAATCTAAAAACCACGCACATATACAATATATTTAAGTAGATACACAGGACAAATTCTATTATATTTTTGAAAGAGATGGAGGTAGCCAATTAAAAATTATTTCTAGAGGTATGGATAGCTTATGCCTAGAGAAGGAATATGTTGCTGTATGTTCACCATGCTTCAAAATGCTTTGCGTGCTTTCTTGACCATAAAAAAAACTATACGCTTCAGTGACCCCTTTGGCAGAATCTTTTATCAATGACGTGCGAAATACACCTGAATGTTGTGCGTCTTAGTATTGCTTCTCTTTTCAGTAAGCAATGCTAACGACTCATGAAAAAAAAAACATTTATAATAATTTACAACATTTATTAGGGATGGAAACTTCGTCACTTGCATGCAAACATCATAAATATATACAGGGTGTCCCAATTAACTATCATGCACCAAGATTTAAAAAAAGAACAATGAGTTACTCGAAGAAAACCTAGTGCATATTGTGTATAGTGCCGTGGAGTAGCTGCCAGTAATTTTTTTGTTACTCAGATTCAATTAAGTAATTGTAATTATTTATCTAATGCGAGACATACTATCCTAATTTTCAGTGTCAATGAGGCATCTGAAGGCCCAGCCAAGGGGCATCTAACTGTCGTATTTTCAGCGACGTACTAATTGCGTACAATCTTGTCCGACTGGCAAAGAAACCTCACGAAAGGATCCAGGATCCCTGGATCAGTGCTCTCATCAGCATCCTTTCTGATCCATCCACCTCTTCACCATCTTGCGCTCTTCACCGCCAGGCTAGCCACTTCTGCATTCGCGACGGCCTTCTTTATCGTCGTAATTACCTATCTGACGGTCGCAAGTGGCTTCTTGTGATATACCCCGCCATATCCATGACCTTATCTGCGACGCTTTCCACGCAGACCCTCAGTGCGCGCAAGCCGGCCTCTTCAAGACCTATACTCGACTACGCATCCCATTTTCTTGGCGTGGCATGTATAACTACGTCCGAAAGTTCATTTGCTCCTGTGCTCAGTGCTCATATTTTGCTTTAAGTGACCTTCGTGTACAATACCGCCGTACAATAAACTACGTGCTTTACACCGTTTCGTCTCCTTTACGGCCACGAAGTTCAGATGATGCTAGACACTATGCTGCCATGCCAAGACAATGAGCATCTAACTACTGACGCCGAGGAATTTGCTCACCGCACTGAGGAAGCTCGCCAGCTTGCGCGGCTGCACATCAGTCAGCAGCAGCACACAGGTGCACGGCGTTATAACATCCACCACAGAGTGTGCTACAACCCCGGCGACCAAGTGTGGGTTAGGACTCCCGTTCGCCGCCGTGGCCTTAGTGAAAAGTTGCTCAGCCGGTATTTTGGCCCATACAAAGTGCTGCGCCGCATTAGTGACCTGAACTACGAAGTCGTTCCGGACAGTGCGGCTCAAACACGGCACAGACAACAACCTAGCCGTGGCATCATTCACGTCGTACGCATGAAGCCACATGTTGCGCGTTTGTTATTGTAATTTTTTTTCTCCATTTATTCATTCTTTGTTTGTGCTCATATTTGCAGCTAATGTGGTTACCTCTCCGATTCTTGAGACTCTGCATGTCACGCATCGCCACTACTGTACTTGTGGCTTTCCTGTCGCTGTGACTGTGTTCTTTGCGCAAGCATCTGCCTTGACCATTGTTTCTTTGCCCCCTCTTTTTCTTACACCACTTTTTCACCACAGAGCCGCTTGTCTTTACGAGGGAGGGGGAAAATGCCACCTGCAGTAATGGGCACAGTGCAAGAGAAGAGGCAGGAAGAACAAGGAAGAAGCGCGTGTGCTACCCCCGCCCAGCTAGGTCCCACCGCCACGTTTTTCAGGAGCCAGCTGTCTGCATTAAACGTTGCGCGTCCTCTTTGAAGACAAGCGACAATATGATTATGAGGCACGCCGAAGCGGAAAACTCCGGATTAATTTTGACCACCTGGGGTTCTTTAGCATGCACCCAATGCACAGTACTACATGGATGTTCTTGCATTTTGACCCCACTGAAATGCGGCCGCAATGGCCAGGATTTGATCCTGCACCCTTGGCTTGGCTGCGCAACACCAAAACCACTATACCATCCCAGCGAGAAGCAAGGGTTCAAAATACCTGCTCAAGAGCATTTCAACTTTGGGCCACCACACTCTATTCCCTAATCTTTAGTTGACCGGATACTGCCTACCATAATAACAATTTTACATCTAACTTTGGACATTACCCATGTAATAACATATGTGTGTACATATTCACAAGAAACTGTTTTCCAATGCTTGCCATGCTTTAATGTTGATGCTACTTCAGTGAAAAGGAGATCAAAAATGGAGATCAATTACCATTCCAATTTCATCTAATAATACAGGGGGTTCTGTTTTACAAATCTGAAAATAGAGAAAAAGAAGCATTAATTTCAGTACATTCACATCTATCATATTGCCCAACACGTCTAGAATTCAAGATGATGACATGTCTCCTACTGAGTGAGGAAGTGAGACATCAGGGGTAATGTGATTGGGAGACGGTGGCGGCACAGATGCTCTGGCAATGTGGAGCATATAAGCACTTGCAAAAGCAATGTTTAAAATTGCCTCTCGTTTCAATTTTTGTTGAATTAAAGAAACGAAATCGCAACCACAGGTTCTTTTAGTTTATATAAATATTGATACAGTGTGTAAATAAGATTCGGAGTTTTGTTCAAGGAAAGGGGGCACAGTTACTTGGTGGCAATACTGGTGCTGGGTTGCACCAGAGAGAGTGATTATGAAGAGGCATTATTTTCTGCAACCCTTCAGGAAGCACGGCTCAGTGTCTCATGCAAGGCACACGTTGCGGCAGCACCTTACAGTGCTCCACCCAGATAAGCGCGTCGTCAGAAGTCAACCCCCCTCCCCATCCCTTTCCTGATCGCGGCCTCATAAGGCAGGAGCAGTCTCTCCTGCTGCGCCTAAGGATTGGCTGCTTGTAGACGGCAACCTGAAGGTACAGAAAGGGCCTGGCTCCATCCTCAGCCTGCTTAGCATGCAGCAACACCGAGACATTCAGTACAGCCCTTCGTTCTGCCCCACTTTCTCCAAAAGGAAAGCTCCTCTCTACAGATAATTTTGACAACTTGGGCTACCTAAGGTCTCAGCATCGTAACTGCTGTTCCCAAGCTGGCACCACAGCTTCACCTTCAGGCACCTTCTCATGTTCCTGGAGGACACGGGGCTATTGTGTAACTTGTAAATACACCGCCTGGTTACCGCAGACAGCCAAGGGCTCTGTGACCGCCTCGACCTTCTCTCTCTTCTTTCCTCTTGCACCAGATGATCATGTAAACATGGAGTGATGGTGGCACGGAGGAAAAGTACTGGCATTAACTGCATATGATGCATGCATACATGCATATATGGATCATGGTGCTTAAGTTGAGTCGAGTTGATTTGTAACTACCACGTTTATATCACAATAATTCTGAAATTTGCAAAGCTGGAAAACAGGTGCACATATTTAGCATGCCACAAGTGATGAGTCACAGCTGGCTTAGAATTGATGCATTGTAACTGTGCTGCAAGATTTGCAATTAAAGATCCCTGATAAAATTGCACCACTACAGCCAGAAAGAGGTTTAATCTATTAAAAAGGTCCTGCGCTACAGTCTGCATGTATGGCTTTAAAAGAAACTATGTACACATTGCCATTTTTTTGCTAAGTTTTAATGCTGCTGTAATTGCAATGTACAGAAGATTAAGCATGGAGAAAAATTACTGGTTCACCTATCCTCGAAAATTAAGAATGCTGTGTCTCAGAGTTCTGAAAAAGAAAAATACAAGTTTACTTTTATAGTTAAAATAAAAGTGTCCAAGAAAGGTCCCCATATATAATGCTGGACAATAATCTGCTTGGCGTCTAAATTATGTTGTTCATGCCCCGGCTATAAGGATGTGGCAAAAAAAAAAAAAAGTGTCTTCCAAGAGAGCTTGTGCCTTATAGTCAACCTGCATTCTTCTGGAAGAAAACTGCTTTTTGACTATTCCTGCTGTCACATTACACCGATGTTGCTTCAGTTTCAGGGAGGAGGGGAGAGGAGACCAAACATAAAAATCAATGGCCAGTTTGTCTATACCCGATGATGAAGGCTGCTGTTTCAAGGTGCTGGAAAAAAAATGTGACCTTTCATATTTCATCTACAAACAATGATCACATGATAGGCTAGGCAATAACCTGCTTTTTATGTATTTCACAGAAATATTGTTGCAATAAGCCCTTAAACTTTCCAGCTCAGAGAGCCTCAACAATTTTCAAAGCATGACAGAGGGTACCTCAATGCAGTCGTCTATGCCATGATTGGGATGGATGCAGGACAGAAACAAAGTTCCATCTCCTAAAGTAGTTCTTGCCCTGTAGTATATGTTCCTGTGTTAACGCTCTGTACCATCCTCCTTAATTGATGGAAGTAGTCTACATGCATTTTTAAGCAGTTCTTTAGATAACGCATAACGATGACGACTATTGAGTGTTAGTTTTGTAACTGCAGTTATGGCATTTCATCGTGTACTTCATCAAATTTTATATATTTGCATTGTACCTAAAAAAATGGACCGCTTATTCGCTACATTTATATCCTGTATGCACCTTGTAAGCTTACTGCACTTACTGAGTGTATATTCAAACATTACCTAAAACTTTGCATTAAAGGGACACTAAAGGCAAATACTAAGTCGACGTGGACTGTTTAATAATAATAATAATAATATTTGGGGCTTTACGTGCAAAAACCACTTTCTGATTATGAGGCACGCCATAGTGGAGGACTCCGGAAATTTTGACCACCTGGGGTTCTTTAACGTGCACCTAAATCTAAGCACACGGGTGTTTTCGCATTTCGCCCCCACCGAAATGCGGCCGCCGTGGCCGGGATTCGATCCCGCGACCTCGTGCTCAGCAGCCCAACACCATAGCCACTGAGCAACCACGGCGGGTTTGGACTGTTTAAACACCTTTCCAGAAACCTCGTGATGCTCGTTTCGTGCCAAGAAAAGACTTAGTTTACGAGAAAATTGTATCTGAAGGGTCCGAATAACTTTTTTTAAATTCAAAAATCCCGCCACCAACCAGCGGAGTGGTGACGTTGCATACACCACCACTGCCCTTTGCTGCCGTCGGGGAGTAAAACGGCATCCGACAGACGGCGGCACCGAGCCAAGACAGAGCGGTGGATTCGCCGCTACAACTGCTTTTTGGTCAAGTGGCGTAAACCGTTCGGGCATCCCGCGACATCACATGGAAGTTGAATTCTCCGCTACTTGTAGTTGGAGCAAGTTTCACGAGCCAGCACAACCAGCACAGCACTACGTGATCAGGAAAGTACTGAAACGCCAAAGCGTGGGCAGAGCAGAGGCGAGTGAAAACGAAACCTTTCGACTGCCCACGTCGTGGTCAATGGTAATTTCAATGAGTTATTTTTCCTAAACATGAAATGGAACTGGACAAGTAGCATTTTACTTCACCTATGTTATAATACGAGGATGTTTCTTGCAAGGAGCAGCTGAGTACTAGTGACAGAATTTAACTGAGGAGTGCTTTCATCATCGGGCACATGCTTGAATAGGTTTTAATGTTACAAAACTGCACAGTGGGTTATGAGGGATGCCGCAGTGGTGAGTTCCAGATATTGGCAAGTTCCACCTGCCGTTCTTTAAGGTACATTCAAAGCACAGCACACGGGAGTTTCATTGTGCCCCTTCGGAATGCAACCACCACGGCCAGGAACCAAACCCGTGACCTCGTGCTCAGCAGCTCAATGACATAGCCACTAAGCCACCATGGTTTGGGTGCTAGTGTCTACTGACTTTGGAGCAAGTGTCTATGGGAGCTGCAAGCATGATGGTTCAGCCAACTTGGGAATAATGCATAATAGTTGGATTTGCCTTAACTTCATCTTTCCGGCTCCAAACAGCTTTGCAGATTTGCAAATTTATCACTTTCAACAATATGTTACGCTATAAATGCAACAATTCACAATGGTTATATGTGTGTGTAGAGAGTTACGATCTTGCTGTGTTAGGAAACTATGATTGCTTGGAAATTTATAAAGACAAAATGCAATAAATAATGTCACAAGAACGCCTAAAGCCACAAGCACAAAGATTCGGCAAATCTATGTATTGCCCGTCATTCTCATGGTAGCTGAAAGCTCGGAGTGCCATAGTTTTCACTAGTAATTTTTGTAAGGAACTATGGCAGCACTTGTCATACATGAAATTGCAAGTGGAATTACACCATCTGTCTCCTGCTCATTGAATGCAGATGTACAGTTAGTCCCCAGTCAAAATTAGCACCACTAAAATTTTCTACTAACCATGGTGCGTAGCCTGCTGCTGGACTGCAATTCACTCAGACACTGCATAGACAGAATCTGTAGCTCTGCTACATCAATCTCCAAAGTACTATCGCACTCAGTACGAGCTACAATGCAAAAGCACTTGGCAACGTGGTAGTGAGTTGTATCTCATACTGAGCAGGACATTACACACCAGATGACAGTGGATGCGACTTTTTCATGTCACACCGGCTTTCCTGGAAATTGAGACTACCCTTTTTCAAACATTACGGGTCGATTCCATAAGAGATCGAACATATTTAACACTTTATATTGTTCTGATAATTTTGCACATTACGCACACATGGCTGAATATCCCTAAACTACTACTCGTTTTTAAATAAAGCTATTGGTAAATGGGAAAAAAATCATCAGAGATTGTCGGGCAGCAACGACTGTTTTACAAAATGTGCTTTTTCTTAAATTCACAACATTGCTCTAGGCCATAAGTACAATATAGCAAATATCTTTATGTCCAATGCCAATAGAAGTAAAGGTGAAGTATCTCACGGCATTTTCTGGATCTGTGCACAAGGTAACCTTCAAACAAAAATTCTAGAAAACACTACATTTTTAAAGCATGCTCCTCTTTGTTCCTACTTCTCTATACATCTCAGGTTGTTGCTATTTACAGCAGAGATACGCCTTTGTGTGGATAATGAGCCTGTTCATTTTTATTCTTCTACTAATTTTTAAAGTACTAAATTTTTTTTATTCAAAGCATCAAAATTAGAAACATGCTACTTCATTGCAAGAAGTCTATGAAAAGAAACTCTCTCAATCTCATTCAAACTCACTCAAACTGTTCTCCGAGGACTGCGGGATAATATGAGAGAACATGTTGCATCATTTTTATTGCAGCAAAGTTACAAATGTTCGGATAGTGCATCGCATGCGCAACGTGAAGACGTGGGATCGTTCCCCATCTGCGGCAAGATGTTTTTTCCTCCACTTTCACTGCCATTAATTTATCATTTCTTTAATTCAATTAGTAAGTACAAGTAATTTCCCCTATGTTTTCCTTGATGTCATTGTTTGTTGGCTTCTCATGAGATAGTGTTCGCATAGTGTGTTTGAATAGAGTGGTCCATACAGCCGAAATGAGCATTTCTTGTGAAAAGGTAATACAAGGACACGCCTCCTTCTCTTCTGAGCTTTGCTCAACGGCGAGAACAAGGTAATTGCAGTCGCTGTAAAATGTTTTCAGAAAGCAAATGAACATCTTAACGAAATGCACTAGCATCATGACTTCAGTACAGTGGCCAATATTCCTCATCAACAGGCAGTATAACCAATGGCAGCTGTCCTTTCTTTAATCTGATTGCATGGCATGGAATTGGCATCTCAGATGTTAACGAATACATTCACTCAATGCGTCTGCTGTGTTGTGCTATTCCAGAATTAAAAGGTTGTTATGAAAGGCAAAGATGCCTTGTGCTCCGTGATAGCAGTCACCAAGAGAGTTGGTTTAGTTAACACAAAAGTCTTCATTTTTGCACCAGATGCGATCAACCAGAGTTCAAAAAGTTTCGATTATGTGAAGCTTGGTGGCAGTACTTTTGGCTACAGACAAAACATGTTTTGAGTGAGTCATGTCTGGTCTGCATAGCTAAACATTCAATAAACAGATGCCCTGTACACGGGTCACGAGTTCCCACCTCTTCCTTTTTTACATCACGGAAGCACTCAATCCCACTCGCAAGTGCAAACATCAGCTGGATGTCCTTTAGCTTGCCTTATTTATTTAGTATCTAATATCATACCCTCAGGGCCCAATGGGCATTACAGAGGGGGTGGGTACATGGTTTACAAAAAAAAAGCATTCAAACCTATAAGGACAAGGATAAGATAAACAGACAGTAGGAGCAGCAAAATAAAAGGAAAAAAAAAAAACAGCAATATTCGAGTCATATTAAAAGATGATCTGTCCCAGCGGTCTTGAATGATGATGCACCGGCTAAGGTGGCAATAGAAGAGGGAGGCCGGTTCCATTCATAACAGGTGCTCGGCATAAAGAACGCAGGAACATGTCAGTGCGACAAAGAGGAACAGCTACCTTATTGCTGTGATCGATACGGGAGGATAAGTACACTGGCTGCAAAATGAGTTGCTGATTCAATGAACGGTGATGGAACACTTAATGGAATAAACAAAGGCACAAGATGTTGCGCCGAGTTTGAAGGTTAGGAAGGGTAAGCAACGATTTCATCTGTCAGACACTAGCGGTACGTGAATAGTTCGACATAATAAAACGAGCTGATTGATTCTGAAGGGATTCTATGGATTAAATGAGAGTGCGGTATGCCGGATCCCAAACAGCACACGCATATTCGAGTTTCGGACGAACGAATGTTTGATAAAGCATTAATTTTAGGCGCTGTGGAGATTGGAAAAAAATTGCATCGGAAATAACCGAGAGTGCGATTTGCATTACCTATGACGTAGTCAATGCGAGTATGCCATGACAAGTCATCAGACATGATGACTTGTCAATTACAGTTTTGCAATCATTTCAGATGCAGACTGCATTACTTTGCAGTTTTCTGCCGTGGGTTGTGAAGAGAAGCTTGATGCTTTACAACTACTTCGACTCTGTCACATGAGTCATGTATTCCCATGTCCGGTTGCAGAGAACAGCAAGTTTACTTATTCATAATTTTTCTGTGACTTGCAACGCCGTCACTTAGGTGACGGGGCTTTGTGGGGGGACTTCAGGACACTCGTGGATTTTGCTTAATGCAAAACAAGCATGGGCTGCATCGTGCGACATGTCATTGCTTATAACAATGTAACTGCGTGTTGTTTTTCTGATGGTTACAACACAGGTGAAAACTGACATTTGCTTTTTGTGCCAATGATAGGATCAAATTGCACTTGAAACAATGGCAGTCCAGTTTTTTCCAAAGTCAAAATGCAGAATGAGGGATGCTTGCCAGTCACATTGTTTTGCTTCACGAATGGCTGCAGCGTGTGTCCGTTATATATAGTCGTGAGAAACCCACTTGGAGATTCACTTAGCTAGTTCCTTCATAAACGAAGTCAAGTGCGATGTTACCTTTATAATGTCTCCATTTTCCCACACCTCGTATGTGACCTCAGCCTTGTGTAGGGCCCCTAATGTTCTGATTGTTATTCTATCGCTCATACGACACAGTTCACAGTCTCCTAGACAGCATTTCCCTGTTGGTGAGAAGCAGGCACACAGTTCTTTCAAGTCCTCGATGGTATAGGCGTCACCTATATATATTTTTATGTGCAGAAACACAGAGCTCAGTGTTGGCACACTCCACACAAAGGCACACTTCTTTGCGGAGAGCACACAAAACCCATTTCAGACAAAGTGAATCAACTTCGACAACGCCACTAAAGTGTCCAGATTAACCACCTTGAACACACAATAGGCCTCTCATATTTAGCGGGACATAAATCCTCTGGGCTGTCTTCCCTGTTTGGGTGATGCTGTGAGCACCCATACTCATCTTTTGTGTAGTAGTCCATGACGGTCTGCACCATCTTGAAGGCTTAAACGAGGATCTGGGGCTGTTCATATGCAGTTGCTTCTTATGAAAACTTTGTGCCTTGTGAATCATGTACTTTGATAAACTTGGCATGGCAACCTGGATAACTTGTGGATCAAGATTCACAGGCAGCAGTATCAACAATTGTAGGCACTATTGATAAGATGTAGATGCTCTGTAGGGTTTGCTCAAGTTTCCCAGTCATTCAAGGCAGTCATCACAACTGTTCCTTGAGGGTCCAGGACTATCTGTACTATCGGTTCTCCCAAACTGACCCCTGATCTAATTCTGACTGGCACAGCACTTCCAATTTTGTTCTGCTTCCTTTTTGCATAAGCTTTTCTTCATCTTTAAAGAATGCGACTGGAGAGCTTGAAGGGGCAAACAGCAATGAACTCTATGTACTTGTTGAGCTCACCGGCTGTTTCTCCCTCAGAGACGAAGACATCAGCGGTATCATCAGAGTCCAAGAGGGAGACCAAATCCTTGTACCATTTGAAAGATTATTGTCAGATCTGATCTCCATCTCTAATTGATACAAGGCCTTCCGCAATATAGAGACATGAACATCTCCAACACTACAGAAACTTCACTGGAATGAAACTTTATTTTTTTGCCACCATGTGGTAGTCAGCACAAAAAACTCGGTCGCGGTTTTAAGGTCTGAGCATAGCTACGTTCTGAGCGAGTGCAGGAACTGTCACAGAACCAATATTAAGCGTGCTTTCAAAGCCTAAATGCTATGTCCCACCTCAGCAACCACATACGTTTCTGCTTACACAAGTGCAGAGGTGCAGGGCACCAAGCCTCAAGTGGCTGTATCCAGTGGCCTGAAACATGCCTGAAAGCAAGCAGAGCTGTAAAGGGTCTCACGACTCGGGTCTCATGCAAGACAGAACACCTGCAACCACCAAAAAGTGCAAATGGTAGCCTAAATAAACAGTTCCAAAAAACATAACATAAAGCCTAGAAGTTTCTCATTGCACTTGGCTTACTGGCAGAGCTGCACACCTCGCTATCCTCTGTGCAGATGGGCGTTGCTGTCTTCACTGTCATCTGCACATATCGTCTGTGCTTAAACACTGTCTGAACAGGCTCACAGACACACTGCAGAAGGCAAACATCATTAGCTCACTGTCTATTTCCATAGCTTTCATTTTGGCACTTTGCTGAAAGAAATAAAGAATGGAGGGTTGTGAACATGCTCGCTACCTGTTGATAAGGAATATTAGCTGCTGTACTGAAGCCACAAACTATGCAAGTGCATTTTGTTCAAACAGTTCTTTCCCTTTCTGAAAACATTTTCCACTGAATGCAAATACTTCATTCTTGTCACTGTGCACGGCTCAGAAGAGAAGGAGGCATCTCCTTGCATTACCTTTTCACAAGAAATGCTCATTTTTGCACAGAAATGCTCACTTCTGCACTATGGACCAATCTCTCAAAACACAATATTCGAATATTTGTAACTCAGTTCCAATAAAACTGATGCAACATTTTTTTTCATACTAGTATTCTGCAGTCCTCAGAGAACAATTTGGGTGACCCTGAACGAGACTGAGTGGGGGGGCGGGGGCATTTTTATAGACTTTTCAATAAAGCAACATTTTTTAAAATTTTGATGTTCTGAGTAAAAAAAATTATTACTTAAAGAATTGGTAGAAGAATAAAAATGCACAGGTTTGTTATTCACCTGAATGCCTACCTCTGCTGTAAATCACAAGCTGGGATGCACAGAGAGGTAGAAACAGAGTCCCAAAGGTGAGCACGTTTGAAAAATGTAGCGCTTTCAAGAATTAAAAAAAAAAAAGTTTGTTTGCAAATCCAGGAAATGTCATCAACTACTTACTTCTATTAGCACTGGAAATAAAGACATTTGCTATATTCTTTTTGTGTGGCCTAGAGTAATGCTGTGAATTTAAAAAGAACATTTATTAAAGCTGTCGTTGCTGCCAAACGACCTTTGATGATTTTTTTCAGTTTACTAATAGCTTTCGTCAAAAAGAAGTAGCAGTTGGGCACTATCCAGCCATGCATGCATAATGTGCAACATTATCAGAAAATAAGAAAATTACAAATATACCCCATGTTTCAACCTCTCATGGAATTGATGTGCGCTGACTTTTCCAACACAATCTCAAGGCACTGCACCATGTATCTTTTTTTTTTTTTTCACCATATGTGCATATTTTGCTGCTCTGTGCTGCTGTGTTCATACTGTATTTCCAAAGTGGACAATCACTTACTTAATCCTGCTAGACCCCTGCTAAATTTAGCAATCCAGTGAAATCACTTGGCAGTTTAAACTGGCCTTGCAGTGCGCTCAACCACTATTTCAGAAACGGAGGCAACCCACACCATAACTCAGAAGGTTAGTGAAATGTCATAGAAGTTATGACCACAGCCGATTCAATGAAGAAAAAAGTTGCATTACAATCCATTCATTCATATATGTAGCCCTAGCCATCATTGCTAACATGTTACTTGCAAAGGACACAAACAGCACTTTCATTTTAAATATGTACATGCTTAAGTTTGTGCTAGCCAAGCTGCTGTGTCGTTGCTATAGAGCTCAGTTCAAGTTTGTTTCACTTTAAGTGAAGGTAGTCATGGACTCGTGTATCCTCACCGTCCAAAATAACTGAACAGAATAACTGAAAGAGTGTAAAGCAACAATTCTCTTTTACTACGTGAAAAATCTCATAGATTTTTTTTGTCCCCCTTTCTACAAAGCTGATATCTGTCTCTAACTTACCCTCACAACTTCACCTGGAATTTGTGACCGATTTTCTTATCATTCTTAAAGATACAGCATATTTAATGTATGTTTTATACAGACGTTGGTTGCATGCTTGTATTAGGTTGTAGTTTGTTGGCACGGTGAAAAGTTCCCCTGGCAATCAGTCTGAAAAGTAGACCTCATAGTCACTTACTCACCACTTGAGGTTCACATAAAGGTGGTGTGCCATTAGTCTTCTTATCATTCTGAAAGACATAGCAAATTTATCACATGTTACACAGCACACAGAGGTCATCAGATATTGTCTACAAGTCTTCCAACTCAACGCAAGTGCCAGCAAATTTCAGCAAAGTTGCCACAAGTTCAATCTATCCACCCTCTATGTTCAATTATATTGCAAAGGTACGCAAACCTGTGCTTCCTCCTTCTATCACAGAAAAGTGTTGGAAGAGTGCTATTTATGGAAAGAACGAAGCAGCACTCCCTAAGGTGAAGAAACTGTACATTAGCCCTGACACACACGCACATGAAACAAAAAGCAAAAGTCAGGCAGTTCAACACAAGATGAAACCCCCCTGGTTGCTCATAGCTCACACATATCAGCAGAGAGCCTTGCAGCCTTCGAGGTGCTAACTAAAGAGAATATAGTGCGTTTCTGAGTAGTCCCACTGTACAAATAGCATCAAGTAGAGCCCTGGCTTACATTCACACATCAGGACAGTTGCCTGCCAAAAGCATAAACAACTGAAGTACTCTTCCCACCAAATACCCCAAGCACATTCAGCAAATCTACTTCCATACGCCCTCGTATGGGGCTAATCAATGGCAGTAAATGAACAGCGGCTTTCACACATGAAATCACAGTTTACAATACAAGACTGCCATTCCTCTTGTCTCTGGCACTGTGCTGTGTGCTTCGAGGAACGGTTGCAAAATTTTCTTCATATGCCAACTTGAAGGGACACTAATGGAAGAAGTTGAATCTAACTATAGTGGTAATTTCATCTTTGAAAATTCAATTTGCACTTCTATATTTAAAAAAAAAATACAGCAGAAAACCAACGTGAAACTTCCCTTACTTGCATTTCGCACCCAAATCGTGACATCGATGGCTGCAGTTTTGCCTCACAGATTGCCCCATATTTTGGTGTATCTAGGCCCTTCTTGTGCAGGAAGTTCATGAATGTTTCAAGGTTGAATCTTTACTCACCATCAAATACAATGCAATTCCTTATTATTAATAAACAACTGAATAGTGCCAAATGAATGCTGTCTTAATCTATGACCCCACGGGGAGCTCATGCGGGAACTACAAGGCGACGTTAACATCCATGCATCTTTAATTTTCGAGTCCTATCTTGACAACCACTATTCCCCCCATCGCAAAACTGACCTATTTGCAATTCCCATAGTTTAATCTACAAAGCTAGCGGGTCTTTACCCATTCCTCTTCTATGCACCTTTGCCAGCAAAAAGAAAAAAAAAACAATGCTAAGCACGAAAACGGTACACCGAACAAATGAGAGATGACCACATATTGGTTACATGCACCACCTCTTTCCTAAAACTGAGTGTTCATAATAGTAACCAGGTTCTAACCAGAGAAACTTTCACTGCCCTTGTCTGCTGAAGTTTGCAGGTTTCCTTTTCAGTGTGCACAGTCATTGGCTTATGTCCATTGAATCTAAATGTCCTTATAATTCCCAAGCTTCCACTGATAGCAAGGATGCTCAAATGCTGCCACAGTCCACGTGATGATGGCATCATAATTGTTAGTCAAAGAACGACAAACAGCATATAAAAGTAATAATGCTGTGAAAAAGGCAAACTTCCCCCACCTTTATGGCTTTCAAGTGACTAAAATATAATGTTAAACACGAGTGGCAAGTTACACTTCAGGAATCACAAACACATCAGTTCTGCTATAAGCTGATGCTTGGCAAGCCAGAAGAGATGCAGACCTCAACACCAGCGGTGGTGCCATATCAAAACTACCCCAACTGCTCTCTCACTGACATCATGGAAATTGGCACTGTCTGATCAGCACCAAGAAGGATTGCATCACACTCAAAAGTGGACAAAGATTTAACCTAACAACTTTTGTGACTTTTCTTGTAGCTTTTCTTGTTCATTGAAGCAAGTATACTTCAGAATCATTGGTATTAAGCTGACGTCAGTTGTGTCGTGACTATGGGTTAAAATTCTGAAGAGAGAAGTTTGACCTTCATTTTCCCCAAAACATTTTCCTGTCAAAATATAAATACAAAGAAACTCTTGAAAGTATATTTTACCTCTTTAAACTAATTTAGTGTATCTTGCTCCTGCCTCCTCAACATCACCTGCATGCACACTTTTCAGAGTGAAATGGGCAACATGCACACAGCCTTATGAGTCATGAACAGCTAGTTTGCAGACTGCTCTGCAGAAAGGGCATGGAGATAGGTCAAAATGACAGCATCGCCCACTCTTGACTCCTACCAGGGAGAGGGCCAACTTTATATACGTATAATTGGTCATAACTACATACTTTGTTGAAACCACACTTCAATAACAGCTTTAAAACCTATTTTAAGGTGTCTTCAGTAATGTTCAAAGAAAGAAAGGGAGTAGGCAAAACATACTTCAGTGAGTTCATTAATAAATGTGTCGGCCAAATAATATCAGCTAAGTTTTGAAGACCGACAATAGTACCAAAGAGTTTTGTCTGTTCATAAACTTAAAGCATGACCTTAATACTCGTGTGCAACTCATTCAAGTTATATTAAGTGCCATAGACAACGAAACTCCATGTTTATGCTTCATCCACGAAATCGTCTCAGAAATACTGCTTCTCGTACTCAGACAAAGCTTAAATGCAAGTTTCTGCTTTGTCTCAGAACACTTCCACTTGGAAAAAAAGCGTGGCGTCGTGCATTGGTAGGTCATCAGGCGCGGCCCGGATGGTGTTGCGGCTTGTTTAAGCTTCCTACAAGATCTGCCGACGTCAGCTGCTTGGGCTACGATGGAAACGAGACGCTATTCTGAACAGCAACATACTGGCGCCCGTTTCATGGCTGGCTTGAACAAGCGAATCGTTGCCCGATCGCTTTCATATCCGAACACATATGGCATGCACAGTTGCATTGTACTGCGCATAAATATATATATATATATATATATACATGCAGAACGTGAAAACTCTTGCGTCGAGTTGAACGCTAGCCAGAGGGCTTCGTGAACGCGCAACGTTTGCTACAAGATACGATTCCTCCGCTCGCTGAGCTATGTGATCAGGCCAGGCGTACACTGTCAGTACGGAAAGCCACTGCGTCCGGTTACACAACCATTTGCGCATCCGCAGAACTACACATCCTTCGACTTGGGGCGATTTCTTGACATTCCACAGGTGGCAACAAACGATTCTGTGATGTGCAATTCAGTTTTATTAGCGAAACATGCGATCTTGCACAGCATTGACCGAAGACGTGCATGCGTTCTAGCGCAACGAAAAACTGCGTTAAAGTGAGCAGTGCAATTACTTCGAAGACAGATGGGGTTACTGCAAGTAGGTACACACGTGTACGTAAATGAATCCACACTTACACAATCTGTCGCACTGTTACTTGTCTGTCGGTGCTTCTTCGGGACTCGTCCAGTCACCTAATGGAGAACACGTAAAGATTTTTTTTTCTTTTTTTAAGGATTGCAATCACCACGTGGGATCTTCTACGCAAGTTCACGAGCAAAACAGAACTACACTTTTGGTGTCCCTATCTTCAGAAAAATAAACTCTCTCCCTTTACAACTTTACAAGGCAAATTGTTGGCTGCTCGCAGGCGCCGGGAAGTCCGAAGCACGATACGCAACTTCCAAACTTCCAAAGTACAGCACATCGCAAAGCGTAAGACAAGACTAACATTTGTATCCCGGCTATCTTGTTCGTCCTCATCGTCGGAAATCAGGATCACCTCGTTTTTTTCTATCAGTGGTTTTAAAAACGCCTTCATTGATGACATTACTACCTCATTTGGAATCACAATGGCAACAACGGCTGTGGCGCCTCGGTGCGCGCGTTAGAGCAGAGTAGCGAGGAGAGTAGCGTGCATTCTCACTTAAGGTAGGGTGGTGCCACCTTTTGTAGTGTTTTTGCCGTGCGACGTGCACCGCCGCCATTTTTTAAATATTTTCCCCATTCTCTGCGATCACTGCGATGCAACCGGTGGGCGCGGGGAGCGTTCCCTTCGCTGTATGCCTAGGCGCCGCGTCTCCCAACACAACAAGCATTCTAGAAGTGGTTTGATGATTTTTTTTTGTCCCTACAGACCCGTAAAGAAAGCTCCCACGGCTCGTAAAAATCACAATAGACCCCCTTTTTCAGCGCGCGTCATCTGCCTTTGCGATGCATGCATAAGGGATCATGTGATTTGGTCAATTTATTGTGTTGCTAACAGAGTCAACTTATATAATGTTATCTGCTCATTTCATTCGGTACCAAACACTGAGCGACCGAACTCAGTGAGATGCTCAAAAAGACGAACATCTGAAGTATGCAATGTAGATATAATGTTCCTGCTTATGTATGAGTGTGTTCTCTGCAGATAAACTAAATTTTTTCCTTCAGGTTTTCTAATTTTCAATGACAGCGCAGAACTTTGAATTGCTTGTGTGTGTTATTGCGTACATGCTATACAGACGAAATAACAGGCACACTATATATTATCTTATATTATGAGGAACACAGATTCAACAGAATTACGGAAGCAGCTTCTGCCTTTAATAAAAGATACCTCTCACTTCAAGAATAATACTACAACAGAATACCGCTAGAAGCATAAAAGAAATACGTCGATAAACTTAGAAGCGATCTAGAAGAAAGCGATTTTGCAAAGACCTGATGCCCTTTAAAAGCAGGAAGCAAGACAAACCTTTGATGCAAGGTTTGCAAATAAGTTCGCGTAATTCATTAACAGGGTACGTGACTCGGAAATGTAGGCTGTCCCCTCGGAAAAAGAGCGTTAAATGTGTCGAAATTTATTTGTGCCAGAAATACCTGCCATACATTGACTTGCATTCCTCCCCCCGTAAAGAATTCCTATGTCATTATATCCTGCATGCTTACGGCTGCTGTTATCGAAAAGCCGGTAGCGTTATCAGGCGCTTCGTTTATGTCTCGTATGTGTACAACGCAACAGATTTGTGCAGTACCTTTATGTATACTTTGAAAAAAGAACATAAAGTACAGCAGAACACTTGTTTTTTTCTTCGTGAGTGTAGCCGTACGAATCGGCGCGACACGAACGCAGCGTCGCAATGAGCCCGACAATGGCGGCCTCCGTAGCAGACGACGCAGTTGTCCTCGCAGGTTTTATGCTCGCAGGTTCGCGGACGGGGACGTCGGGTAACCATGGGGTAGCGTTGAGTTTAGAGGATATAAAGAAAGAAAAAAAAATAATAATAAAATAGGAGGGGGAGCAAAAGGCTAGGTGGCGCCAGCCGCCGCCCGTTACAAAGGGTATAGCCGCCATCCATCCATCTATTCATTGAACATAGAGTTACTATAGTTTGAATAACGTTGTTTTGGGAATGGCCAACGTATCTTGAAATGAATGAAATTATGTTACCCTATGTTGCACAAAATTAAAAAAAAATAACATTATATAGACAAATCTGTTTGTACAAGAGTTCGTGTTTCAAACTTCAAGTATCATTGTCTACAACGGCCGCCAGAGGCCGCGGCCAGTCAGCGATAGGCGGCCATCTTGCTCAGAGCTGCTCCTGCGTGTGTCACAAAATGATGGCTGGTGTTTGTGTCGAAATGGAAGAACAGACGTGCATCTGAAGCTCTGAAACGTATACGAGAGGTGTGGCTCAAACTGCTGTGATACTGCTCAGCGTTTATTCGTCGAAAACATCGTTTGCAACTGCACGCTGGATATTCGTCAATGAAAACATGAGTTGGGGTCTGGAGCTCTGGGTGAGTGTCCGTTCTTGCACTTCTGCCGATGAGCACGCGTTGCGTGTAAACGGTGCAACTTGCGGTAGAAACTTTTGGACGATGCACTGAGAACTGAGCTCCGCACGTTGTTTTGCTATCGGACTTCATGCTCTTCATCCTATGCGCGCATAGAATGTCGAAGGTTTCTAAGCACCATTAAAGACATTCACCGACCACTTCATCCTTTATTCCCAGCCTCACTTGTCGCACAAGTGAGCCCCACGCTTGTCCTGCGGCGTTGTCTAAGCAGCCTCAGCCTTCAACGTTGGGTGACCTCAACAACGAAGGAAAATGTATTTCGCCCAACCATCGGGTGCCTAACGAGTTTTGAATTAGCGGGTGAAACGTAGTGGTGTATCTTGAAGCGGAGTGTCATGCGTTACTGACCGAAATGCTATGATCAAGCCAGCATGATCGTTTTTTATTGTACTGTGCACTGTTATGTGTCTGTTGGTGTTTTCGTGAAAATCTTGTTTACGTTCTGTGAAGGAACTGCTTACTGGCAAATTTACTATTATCGCCGTGCCCATGCTCGAGAGTCGCTCAGAGATAACACAGCTTACTCCTCCGACCGAAACGAGTAAGCTGTGTTATTTGGTGTCGGCATTCATGCAAACAGTGCGGTTAAACACGCGCTTAGTTGTTGGTGCAAAAGTTGATGCCGCTAAACCTGGCTTGTCGTTCGTTTGCTTGGTTGTTATGTTAGTGTTGCTTTAACTAGGTGCTTTCTTCCTGTTAGCGATGACCGCTGAGACAAAAACATTGCGTACGTAGAAACGGGTTAAACGAAGGTACCGTCGCCATCAAGGTTGAGAAATGAAGAACATAAAAAGAATAAACAGGTAACGGTTAATCAGGCACGACAAACCGGGTATGCACCTTTGGCTTTGGTTAATGGGTCTATATGAAGAGCTTTCGCTTTCGAACGGAAATCTATCGATAGTTGTTGACCCACCACATCTCGCACGTTTCGTGCGTACAGCGCTCATTTCAATGCACGTGTCCCGTGTCGTCTAGGTGGAATGGGGTTAAACCTGCGAAGCAAACGCCTAGGTCGCTGCGTGTGGAGAAAGGAACTGCCTTGATGTTCTCCGCGCTTTGCCTTGTTGTTGCTCGCGAGGCCGAGCCGTGTTGGATGATGCGCATCTTGCGCCCATCCCAACAGCAGTGTATCGTTGTCATCCCGGTTGCGCGAGTAACTGATGTTCGAGCGCGTCAAGAAAAGAAAACACGCCACGGGGAAGTCGCGGTGAATATTCGGAAGTTCCATCACGTTTGTGACCGCCTCGGCCCGCCCGGAAGCTCACAAGAATGTCGGCCTACGCGAGAAGCACCATTTAATTGACTTCGTTTCGAGGGCGGCTTTTATTTTTCCATCGCCGAAGGCTAGCTGCAGATACTTGAGTGGCAGGTATTTTTTTTTCTGTTTGAGCGGAGGTTCACGTCACGAGGCGTCGTGGCAAAACTGACTCATACTTGTGCGTGCCAAGCATTGCTCACAATGTGACGTTTCGCGCGCTTTTTCTTTTTGAAATTCTTATCCTTAAGCCTTCCTGTTGCGTGCGTGGGTGCCTTTTGTTGCTAATGTCTGCTTTTCAAGCGAACACCTTGTCCATAAACCTGACATTTACAGCTACTTCCTGCGCAATGCCGTAATTATCAGTTTTCATGAGCCTCAACCGAACCGCAGCTTCAGCTGCGTCGTCTGGTTACGTTGTCGGGCACTGGTGCGAAACGCTCGAGAGTTATAGATAAGGGGGCGCCAACGGAACGCAAGCCGATTCCGTCCCCTAATGTCATTCGTCGTGACTAGAGAGTACCAGTACACTATAGGGCATGACGAAGCAGTGAACAATGAACGCGGGAAACCTGTACGACCCTGCTCACGGAGGAATGTGTGCGCCTGTTTGTTTGAAACTGATTGAAATTGCCTCCGGATAATATATGTTGTTGCTGACTCTAACCTTTATTCGAGATGCTATTCCGTTTTTTTTTTCACCAAACCCACCTCTCCTCTTCCCACTTAGGCCATAGTTTTGGAATAAATGTACCCATTTTAGTGCGCGAGCATTCTCTCTCTCCTGCATCTCTCCCCCCTTCTTTTTCTTTTTCCGCCGTGTATGATTGTTTCAGACTTTCAGACTGACTCCAACCAAATAACTGAATTTTATTAGCCCGTTTCGGAGCCCATTCGGCTCCTTCTTCAGGGGTTGTTCTTTGGGGTGGCGTTGCGCAGCTTTTAAAGGGTCTTTTGTAAAGAACGGAGGGGAGAGTACGGAAGGTGGGGAGGCACTTCACAGACGGGAAGGGGTCAGTCTACCGAAAACCAACCCACACGGGCCTCTACCTTCATTTCCAATCCGACCATCCGGCAAACCACAATGCGTCTGTTGTAAATTATTTATTCAAAAGAGCCGAAACTCATTCCTCATCGGAATCGGATCAAAAGAAAGAAAAGAGAGTGGTTCTCAACGAACTTGAAAGGTATGGCTACACATATGACTTGATTCGAAAAACAACCCGACAACAAAAAATAAAAAGCAAACTACGGGACCTTCAGCCGTTAACTTCTCCCCAACCCCAGTAGCGAGTGTCCATCCCGTACGTCAGAGGTACCAGCGAAGAAGCGCTCAGCCGAATCTTAAAAAGAAAAGGCCTCAAAGTGGCGCACAAACCGATAAACACTTTGAACATCCTCCTCCCTAAACCAAAAGATTGTCTACCAAAAGAAAAAGCTCAAGGCGTCGTACATCGGGGTAACCAAAAATCTAAAGGAAATGATCAGACAACACGAGAACGACGTCAGAACATTCAACCGTATACGCAGCGCCGTCGCCGAACACACGACGATGCCGACCACAAAATTGCTTTCCAGGACACTCGAATCCTTCAAACGGAGACGAACTCGCGAAAAATACTACTGGAGTCATGGCACATTCAGAATACGGGGGGGGGGGGGGGGGATAACATAAACCGCGTGAAGCGCAACCTACCCTCGGTGTATATCCATGGCCTTGGCGACATGATGAAAAGAAGAAAAGGAAGCCCAGACAGGCAGATTCCCGCTCGAGTTCAACACGAAAATGTCGCCGCTGCAACTGCCCCCCCCCCCCCCCCCGCCTCCCATCTGCGGCACTCTCGCGGGCCAAGCTCCCCCAGCACCGGTCATCCCGCCGCCCACCACCACGGCAGCCCTCTCACACTTTTGTTCCCCCCTTTTCTCGTCTGTGAAGTGTCTCCCCACCTTCCGTACTCTCCCCTCCTTTCTTTACATAAGACCCTTTAAAAGCTGCACACCGCCACCCCCCTCCAAGAACAACCCCTGAAGAAGGAGCCGAATGGGCTCTGAAACGTCGGGCTAATAAAATTCAGTTATTTGGTTGGAGTCAGTCTGAAAGTCCTAATCAATTTCCCAACCAGACAGGCAATTCTGTCGAAATGTTTAGCTTCATGATTGTTTCAGAATGATGTTACCGCATCGATAAACGCTAACTCTAATTTTGGTGTTATGCCGCGCTGCGGGTGCAGCGGTATCCGCAGCCGAATATTCCGGAATAATAAGAGAGCTAAATGGGGATTCTCGTCTGAGACGGGATATGGTACAGTGCAAACATTGTCAGCACCGATTTGGTTCGTTATTCCTCTCACGAGCGCAGTATAAAACAAAAGGCCGCATAAACGAAATGCGCAAAGAATAATCTCGCAAGTTGATAGGATAGAACATTTGAGTGGATAACTCGGAACTGTAAAATTTATCTCATTATATGCACTTTGTTAGAGCCGTGGCGAAAATATTCAGAGCAGGACAGTTGACTTTCTTTTTCGCAGCGGCAGGCGTTTGGAAGCGCTTATTGCGCCCACTAATTAGCTTGATGAACACTAACTGGCTAACTAACTTGTTAGTTGCAACTTTGAGGCGCATGTTGCAGTCGCTCAATTTGAAGACGGTCGGTGTGCACCACGGTTTCGAGATGTTCGTTCTGCAGGGCGGCACGAAGTACGTTGGCATTCCACAATCGTGCAGGACGTTGTAGTTGTGTAATAGTTTGTAAATCTGAAAGCTTATCCTTGTTCACGTGTTTTCCGTATTCGTTATGCAGGCGCGCGCGAACGAGCGAGTGTACGCACACATGTCGGTTCGTTGTCGAATTCGTAGTGACGAGCAATGCCAGGAGCCGGTGGCGCAGAGTTTTGGCTTCTGCGAGAGCCCCGACGCAACTGCGTATTTTTTTTTTTTTTTTTTACTTCGCTTTCAACCTCTCCTTCTATACGGAAATGTTTGCTGGGGAATTTCTGTTGCACGGGCGATTCCAGAGATTCCAGCTGCCTTTTGTAGCTCCGTTTTGACGCCAATCCGGCCCAAGAGCATTTGCACCTGACGGGCTGGTGCTAATGCCGGCCTCGAGACAGAGCGTCCTGCCCGTTGTTGGTTGGCAACTGACCGTGTTTGCATGCGCATTGGCAGCCTGGTCAATACGAGACAGCATACCACCTTAGCTCCATTTCGATTCGCCCGCACTTGCTAACTAGTTCGGGAGGTGCTTCACTTGGCAGTTCGTTTCCCCAGTTCGACGTGGCGGCATCTGGACGTCGCCATTCGTTTCACACGTTGCAGGCTCCGTGCAGGACGAGTTCGCAGCATTTCCTGCGCTCCTCAGAAAGTTGGTGCAGGGCTCGTGCCGGTGTCGGTTCTGCACGAGCAAGAACTGGCGCTGAACTGGCTCGGCCAAGTGCAGGCGAATTGAATGGACCGTTGATCAGGGCGGATTGATGCGTGGTGTTTATCGTCCCAAAGCAACTCTTGAGGCTATGAGGGACGTCGTAGTAGAGGGCTTCTGCGGGTGTACCTAAATCTACGAATACACGAGCGTATTTTTTTTTTCTTTCAATTTTGCCTCCATCTAAATGCAACCACCGTGGCCGGAAATCGAACCCTCGACCTCGCGCTCAGCAGCAGCATGCCGTATAGCCTCTGGGCCACCGCGGCGGGTGCCGCTGTGTTCCGAGTCTCGATGACGACAGCCGTTACGAGATGTGGCGCCCGCTGCGAGTTACTCGTCAGAAATAATTCGCATGCGGATGTTGTGTGCGGGACGCGCAAAAAGAAAAAAAAAAGAAAGAAAGAAAGGAAGGAAAGAAAGCGCAACGACAGCATTCGTGCTGCTTCAGGAAAGGCTGACTTCGTCCTTCCGGACGCGGGTTCGAGCACACACATTTGTGTTGCTCGAACCCGCATTAAACACATCGATTTGTCGGTCTTCGTGCCGCGGGTCGTGCACGTATTCTCGTCTGGGCACCGTGGAGTCGCGACTATCGGTGTTTGTCGTCAGTTTGTTCTCTAAGCGTCGTGTGGCGGTCTTTTTTTTTTTTTTCTTGTGTGTGTGTGTGTCGTCCCGTTTGGCGTCCCACCTTGTGCTACACTGGATATCGGCCTCGCTGTCGCTCCTTCGCGGCGCCCATCCGGATCGATTGATTCTTCGCACCGATCGCGGCCAGGGAGAGCGGGTCCTTTTTTGAGTGGCGTGCCAGACCAGGCTCGGCCATAAGCGACCGCCTTCCTTCACGTGTTCCTCCTTTCAGGGGGGTCGGCGCCCATAGCCCGCGCTGGCGACCGTGCTGCAGAGCTCGAAATGTGTGTGTGTGTGTGTGTGTGTGTGTGTGTGTGTGTGTGTGTGTGTGTGTGTGTGTGTGTGTGTGCGTGCGTGCGTGCGTGCGTGCGTGCGCGCGCGCGCGCGCGCGCACACATGCCCGCAGGTCTCGTTTCAGAACTCGCGCCGGTGGTGGAAGGCGCGCAACTTTTTCGCGGTGCCTGCGTTGGTCCCGCCCTGACGGTCGGTTACCCTTTCTTTGTTGCCGCTTCCAGTGAAATCGTTTTGTGAACAATGCTGTTCCTTACGTTAAACCGAGTGTCGTAGGTATGACCTTAGCACGCAAATTTTTCTACCGTGCATCTTTCGCTCAATCTTGATGACCACGGAACACTTTTTTTAAATTTTTTTATCATTATGACATTTTTTTTTTCGCGACCACCGCGCGTCTCTGTAGAAACGGTGTAATGAACAAACATTTTGCGCTCGCGGTGTCTCCTTGTCAGGACGGGTTAACGTGCGACTACCGTCACCACCCTGAAGCTTTCGAGTGTTCGGTGTTGTAACATTTTGTGCTATACATTGGCTCCCGAGCCGGCCTGCGCATATTCAGAAAACAGTAGCGCATGCCGCAGCGAGTGTTGTCTACCCTCGGTACAGCGCTTGCGGCAATCGCGTGCGCCTTGCGCTGCCGCTGTCGGAAGTCCCCGCGTTCCATTTGCAGCAGCGGCGGATGCCGGGAGCACTTATTGGCCCTTTCCAACGTCTCGCCGATGCAGCGTCTCGCGGGCGACCGATCGGGTATGACGGAGCGCGGTCGTTATTCATCGACCGTTATCGGGGGAATCGTGCCGGGATATCTCGCGATGCCGTCGCGGGATATTTCCACGAGCATCGTAAGCGGCACGTGCTCAGTCTGTCGCGCGCAATGACCTATGGCGTTGCGTCGGCTGATAGAGGCTTGATCGGCATAGCGGCGCGTGCGGAATTTGGGCAAATTCGGTTCTTTCGTGCGCCAATCAAATCGACCCTTTTCTTTTTTCTCGGATGATGCGTACGTTTCACAACATTCATCAGTGAATTCTTTTAATTTTCCGTGTGGAATCTGTACTTGCGCTGTTTTATAAGGTTGACTAAATTATGCGTCTGTGCGGGTGGGATCGGTGTACAGGGTGTTCTTTTTTTTTTAGCTGCACCAACTTTTTAAAAATGACTGTGGCAGTTCGCACATTTCTAACCCTTGATCTAAATTACTCGATTAGGGGACCATTTCGTCTACAACAAATCAAAACAAATTGAATAATTAACATAACTGCGCTAATCAAGTTTTCAATTAATTCTTTTACGGCGCATATTTCCGTCTACGAATTGTAGCCGGTGAGTTCGGAAGGCTTATCCACTTGGAACGAATTCACAGGACACCACCAGTTTCGAGGTATTAATTTTCGAAGTGTCCGACGAAATGCATTGGCGTTCCACTTACTTTTGTGCTTTCATGTGTAAAGCAGCCGTTTTCTTGAAACAGTAAGTGCAACAAAAGTGCGTTCTTACCACGAGTTTGACGGCGCATATCTCGGAACCAGTGCCATCTTCAGAATTCGTTCCAAGTCGATAATGCCTGGCGAACTCGCTGGCTAGAATTCGTAGATTGAAATGTCTGCTTTAATTAAGAAAGTTAATTAACGTAATTATGTTAGTTATCCGATTAAGGATCTAGATTTCATAGAAGTAATGGCCGCGTGGGTTAGAATTGTGCTATTTGCCACTGGCAATTCTTAAACATTTGGGTCAGCTAAAAAAAAAATAAGTAAAAACACCCTATACACCGAGGTCATCGACTCGCAGCTCTTCCATATTGTTCTTTTGCATTCGCAAAATGCAAAATAGGTTGAAAAAAAAAGGATGTATTCAGCCTAAAGCCGAAAGTATACTCGAGTCCGAAGCTCTAACGCTGCCTTTGATCGCCCGTCATGATGCGGGCTTTCTTCGCCGACGACGCCCGCACCCCTTGCGCCCTGGTTTGCGCACCTGTGCGGGGCGTCGCAGCACGTTTCGCCGGATCTCGCACAATTAGGTGCACTTCGTCGGTAATGCTCGCGCCCTGCTCGCTAATTCTCTGCTGCCACTCGCCAGTTGATGGCATTCGTCGTCGCCTTTAATGAGGTTGTCGGCGTGTTATAATGCTAAAGAAGACTCCCGTATACAGTGTCCACTTCCGGCACATCGCGGTAGCTATACGTGGCTGTGTCGTGCCGCTGCTGTGCACGACGTCGCCAAGCCGATCCCGGCCGTGGTGCACGTGACCGCATTCCGACATGGGCGGTGTGCAAGAGCGCTCGTGCAGCGGGCATTGTTGTGCGCGTGTAGATAATTCCAGGTGGTCCAAATTAATCCGGAGTCTCCCACTACGGCTTGCCTCATAATCAATATCGCTCCGGCGGCCTCTGTGCTTTTTCGACGGCAAAATAATCCGGAGAAAGAAATGCGAATGCACTGCGCAGCAGAAAGACAGAATTCAGGTAAAACGAGATGCGGATGCGAAACGCGTGCAGCGAGCAGAGGACAAACTCGCAAACCGTTCAAAAAAAAAAAAAAAGTCTCTAGCGACAAACGCGTAATTCGCACGTCGTTTTCAAACGCATATACGACGTGCGTGAGTGAATGCGTGCTGTGTTGGGGTTCTGTCACTCGGTTTACCGCGTCCCTATTACATATTTGTCGTAGAGTCGCCACCTTGTCGTTCTATCTCTGCTATGCCGCTTACCATTTACTCGCACCGAGCGTGCGATGAACCGCGTAATAATCACTCAAATTCCGGCCGGCCGGCGCAGTAATTGCGGCAGTTCCCGACGGCAGCTCTGTCCGAGCCACGCGGAACTCCACGCTTGCGGAAGTGGGCGTGCCTGTGCGTGCCTGCCGCCGGCTGTGAGTCACTGGGTGATCCTATTTGAATGCGCCGCAGGGCACGGCATGGAGCGGGCAGGGCGCGCCTTGTCCACGGCCACTGTGATCTTTCCCTCTCGAACCCCCCCCCCCCCCCCAAAGCCCGCGGGATGGGTGCTAGAGGGATCGCGTTACCACGGCGTTGCCCGAGTTCGCCGCGACCACGGAAATGGGCATCCGCAAGCGTCTATGCCCGTTGTGTTGTAGAAAAAGGGAAGCATGCGAATGGGCAGGACCTCGTCCCTGTGTAAGATGTCGTCGATTACTAGAAAATATGTTGTATCAGTCACTGTTTGTACCGCAAAATGTAACTCGAGCAACAGATGGTAAAAAAAAAAAAATCTTTCTTTTCTTTTTCTTTCTTTTCTTTTGCTGGCTATCCACGCGTGCATTGGAGTGTGCTGCGACTCATGTTCAGCACCGGCCGCTCGGACGCTGTGACGCCCACACTCGGCCTCCTCTTGGCGTTTACCCGCCGCGGTGGCGCAGCTGCTATGACTTTCTATCCTGAGCGCGAGGGCGCGGGTTCGACTCCCGGCGTCATTTCGACGAGAGAGAAATGCGCAAACGCCCGTGTACCGTGCATTGGGTGCCCGTTAAAGAACCTCAGGTGGTAGAAATTAATCTGGAGTCATCCACTACGGCGCGCCTCATAATCGTGTCGTAGTTGGGCAAGTATAATTTTTTTTTCACTTGTTTTTGGGCGCGCTTCGTGGTTTACTTTGGCCAGGTGACGAACGGTTCGGACTCAAGTGCGGCGTTGTCGTGGTGGCTTGAAGCGGCTTTGCACTCGTTATCGTAGCCTCTCGACTGTCGTAACGGTCGGTGACGCACGTTCACGCGTGGAAACGGCGTTGCGCCTCCGTGATAACGAGCTCTCCTTCCTCTCGGGTGTCGCCATTTCCTTTACTGTTGCCAGGCTGCAGAGGCTGCCGTATCTCAAACAAATAGTGCGGGTCGTGAATCACGGCGCTGTCCCTCCGTCGGCGGTGATCCCGTTGGTACCGCGGTTTACGTGCTGGCGTTCAACAGCGGTCACGGCATGAACGCACTCCCTCGATGCGCTGTCGGTATTCCAGTGTACTTGCCGCCAACGCTGTGAATCGGCCGCCGAATTATCGAGGCTGTTCGCTTCGCGATTGGCTCGCGTAGCCTAATAAAACTTGGTTACTGGGCGAGCAGTTATTCGCGCGATAGAGAGACGCGTGGAAGAGGACTGGACGGGCGCCAGAACGTTGTTGCATGGTGCGGGAACTCCCTACACCTCCATTGGGACGTTAAAAGTGCCCGCGGTCACATAGCAACGCGGCGCGCCAGCGCCGCTTCCGCCACTGGTGGTTACGCGGGCATCCTGCTCGAAACAAATCGCAAGCAAAACAAAACGACACATTCATGACGTCACTAATTACGTGTCCAATATGTGTGAGAGAGAGGTCTGCTCGCAAGCAATCCTTTTTTCACGACTTGCTAGCGTAATTTCATCGTGCGTTCATGACCGGCGGGGCTAGGCTAGCGCGTCCATCATGAACTCGCGAACAAACACGCCGTGTCCTGCCATATATAGTTTTTGTTTTTGTGTATCTGGTTTCGTGTACTTAGTTTATTTCCGTTGTAACAAAACACGGGAAGTGCACTCATGTTACTAGGAAAAACAATTCGAAGCTCCTTCATCCGTGTAGGATCTCGCATTTTTCAGGAGCGATTCAAGAGGACTGATTTCTAAGTCGGCCAGGCGTGCACACAAGTCAGAGTTGGAACGTTTTGATTTTTACTCACTCATTTTGCACTCTGAGATGACTCGAAGCAAGGTCGAAATTTCAAGATACATAATCAACTTTCATTCAAAATTATAATTTGTGATGAAGCGAGCTGATGTGCCAGAATATCCAAACTTGCGATAAATTCTCTAGCCGTTTTTTAGCCTCTGAACAAAGCAGCCGCGTGGTAACCAGTAGATATCGCTAAGGTTTGCTCAAGCGTTCTTTCTACTGAGAGCTCCTACAGCCGTCGGTGGTGCAAAATTTGGCCAGAACGGGTTACTTATATCTGCGTCCATGTCACAGTAGCAGCGGCACATGAAAAGTGGGCTAAGAATTCCGTTTGCGCGCGATTTCGCCCTCACATGCTCTGAAAAGTCAGATTGATCGGGCTTTTTTGCCTATTGCAGTCTTGGCAATATACGTGGACAAAGCAAATTATGAGCAAAATGTGTAGCCGAACTAACACGAACTCAAGTCCATCATTACAAGTATTTCAGCGGCAGCGCAATGGCTATAATGACCATCATGAGGGGTGAACCGAGCGACATTGATACGTCACCCAGGCTTGTGCAGGAAATTTGGTTCCCCTGCCACACTTTCGTCCTCGCGCAAAACGAGTACCTGCTGATAAATTCTGTACAAGACTCGTGCTTACCTGTCGTCATTGGGAAACCTGAAAAAAAAAAAAAACTTTCTTTTTTATTTCTTTGAAACCGAAACTACCGCTCGTCTTCGGAAGGGGTTTTACTGTAGCGTGGAAAGTCTAAGCATGGTCGAAGGAAGCGACCAAGAAAGCTACGCTTCAATACACGTCGAAGTACTTCGCTTTCCCTTTGCGAGCGCTCGGTGCGCGTTAATCGTCGCTTGCATCGGCAAAGCAGCACCCATAAAATGTGGATAAGAGGCAAAGAAAGCTTCGGCTTAATGCAGGTACTGCATATAACCACTCTAGTACTAGGATTGTATGAATGTGTCGGGTTAGGCGTGCTTGCAAAAACCGCCGCTCCGGACTGCCTTGGTTTTTTCTTTTTTTCTTTTTCACTACCTGTGGGACCGGCCCATCGTGCCCTTAAGACGGCAGACACCACTCGCAGAGTGGAAGGAAGGGTCAAAGAAAACTTCGCTTTAAAGGGCCCATTCATGCTTATTGTAAAGTCGCGATGAGACGACGTCGGAGCCAGTAGCCGCGCGCGCCGCCGCAACTGCTTAAAACGATGCCACATACTGTACCGATATGCCGCTGATACCGCTTTCAGCCCTTTAGGGTTATGGAATTTCGCATTAGCTCTGTGGGGCGAGGGGGGAGAAAGTCAACCGACTGTAACGATGCGATCGTCAGCCGGATGCACTTGCGGTAAATTCTTTCTTTATACTAGGAGAAACCATTCTGCGGGTACGTCAGTCATGAATACAATAGAGAGTTTTAGAATAGGGCCCTCAAAGAGCTTTGCGGGTGTTAGCGTTGGGGCACGCAGCAGTGAGGAGTTTTAGAATAGGGCTTTGCGTTTGCGGATAGCGTCTTGCGCTGACAGCGCCACTATGGCGTCGAAGAAAAGCTATTAGAAATAATTAAAATAAAATATGCCGTTTTATGATAAGAATTATAATTTTGACTTTCATGTTTTCGCGTTTAATTACAACTAAGAGGTTATTCTATTAGCAGCAAACAATTAGTTACGCTTAGTTTTCAGTAACCAACTTTACGTGCCTTATTCACCAGCCAAGCAAAGCACGGCTTACGAGCCATGCAATTGACAATAGAATTCGCAATCAGCGGCGTCTAATGAATGTCTTCATAACACACGCTAGTTAAGAAAAAGGGATAACCGCAGTCACTTCTAGCTTGCAAACTTCACGCGTTACCACGAATGGAGCCCAGTTTGGCGCTAGGTTAGAGCCGTCGCCTCGATGGGTGCCGCCATGCTTTTTTTACGCAAATTTTTTGGGCCAGTTTTTGGGGCTCTCGCTAAATCGGTGAAATAGCGTGCCCGACGCAAAACCCAAACACAGTTTACGTCTTGCGCATGCGCAGTGGCTTCGACGCTATTTCTTTGGGGCCCCAAACGTTTGGGGCCCCTATTTTAAAACTCTCTAATATTGAACACATACCACGGATGAGACGATGCCGATATGTTCTTGCATCGATGCAGGCTGAACACGAGCGCACTTGCGACCAGCTCCGGGGGCCCAATCGCTGTGGCGTTCTTTGTTGCGCGCAATAACGCGGGTTCTACTCCCGGCCGCATTTCGGCGCAGGCGGAAAGCAAAATAAGCAAAGCGCTCGTAGTCGCGCTTTGGGTGCACATCAGAGGACTCACGTGGTCAACGATTGATCCGGATTCCGCTATTGTGGCGTCTAGTAGCCCCGTAGTTGCTCTGGCACGTTAAGTTCAATCAATCAATCAATCAATCAATTAATCAATCAATCAATCAATCAATCAATCAATCAATCAATCAATCAATCAATCGCAACGTCGCCGTCACACTCTACGCGCACTGCTTCCGTGTTCGCGCCAAGGCCCCTCCGCAGTGACGCTCCGGACGTTCTGCATCACTGTCCTAAACACGGTGTTCGCTGGAACGAGCGGAAACGCCTTCCCTAAACCCCTTTGCAGCACCCGGAATGGCTCGCACGCTGCCTGTTTTCCCGCCGTTGTGTGTAGTGCAGCCGGAAAACAGAGCGCGCGAAAGAACGTGGCTGGCCGCGCGTGTACGCTACACCAACTCGTCTCGCAATGCTTTGCGTAATCTCGTACCGTTTTGCAGGCCTCTCCTATGCTTCGATCGCAGTGTTTTGATTATGCTAGCCGAGAAAGGAAGCGTGATTTCGTACTGACATATTGTTTTGGGTTCATTATTACCAATTCGAAAGTGTTGTATGACCCGTTACGCGAAAATCCGGCGTCGTCGGAGTCGCCACCGAGCGACGGTACAAAAAAAATGGCCGACGGCGCGAAGAGTGAAAACACGTCAAAAATGCTCGGATTGACTTCACGTTTCTCAGGGAGGTTCCTGTAAACAAAGTAAATCAATGGCTTTGAAAAGAAAACTTGATAAATATCGGTCTAGGCTGGGAATCGAGCCCGGACCTCCTGGGTGCGAGGCGAGCACGCTTGCCCGACACCACGGCGGCTCCACGGTTCTGGTTCACTAAAGGTGTGCCGAGTGCCTGCACCATTGCACGCGTCACATCGAAAGGTGTGTCCTATATAATGGTACGTGCGTCATTGGGCACGTGGCGGCGTAACCTATGCGGAGGAGGAGGTGGCGACACGTTATGAGTGCGTAAAATAAGTGCATACAATAAGAACCATTAATGTCCAATTGAGCGCCACTGAGCTATCCCTGGAGTTATGAACCCGTCGCGGGCATGCGAGCGCGTTGAGGCGCTTGGCTCTTTTGATTTGGTCTTACCGAGGCGCTCTTAGAAAGGCAGTCGAGAGCTTGCGCGGACGAGGAACGCGCGCAAAAAATAAAAAAATCAACATAAAAGCAATTCGTTAAAGCGGCTGTAGTGCTTTCGCATTCCTTCGCATTCCCACACATAGGTAATCTTAATTGTGTCTGCCGAATTATTATTATTATTATTATTATTATTATTATTATTATTATTATTATTAACAACTTCTGATGACCGTTTGAGAAAGTCTTCGTTACCTTGCTGTGACCTCTATTTTCATAGGATTTTTAAATGTTCTTCTCGTTCACTGCCATTCAGAAAGTTTTCGTTTGGTTTTCAGTTCTATCCTGCTGAATAGGCCGTTTGGTAATGAGTGCTCGTCGAAGCTGTACCCTGTTGGACATTATCTCGCTTCCCACAATTTCTGGTCAGCCAAAATGCATTTTATTTGAGTTTTTTTTTTGTTTTTGTTTTCGAGAGAGAGCGTCTGACTTTTTTTTTTTTTCAAGAGCAGACTGACTTGCCGAATTTTTCCGTACGTCAATCTGATCTCTGTCTGGAAATATTACCTCTAAGGGTAAACTCGGCATCGTTCGCATTCAAGCAATGGGACCATGGGCTTTTCTCGCTCGAACCGTCCAGTGCATGGAGGGTTTGTGACGACAGGTGTACGTACTGTCCGAGAGCGAAAGTTTTGTCACCTCGGCAGGTCCTCGAGGCGCTCGAAAGGCACGGACCCAGCGAGCCGGCAACGGCGAGCGGAGACCCGCGCCGAGTAACGGCACCTTCGAGGATGACGTAGGCCCTCGTCGGGGCGCGCGAGCGCCCAACTGCAGGCATAAATAAAGTTTCTCCAATCCAATTCAATGTCACCTCGGCACGAGTTACGAGTGAGTTATTTTCCGGAGGACTCGTGCAGCGTGGAATTGTGACATGTACTGCATTGGTCGAGCGCGCACCGCGTGCGTTTCGGATTTGAGGCTTCTTGTCTGTAAGATGTGTTGAGGAAGAAACTTTTTTTTTTTTTTCGTGGCACATGTTGTGAAGAAGCACAGGCTTCTTCCCAACGATTGTACGTAAGTACCGATCTGGAGCGACCGTTCTCCGTATACAGCAGCACTGCGTTCGTGGCAGCCACTGCACGCAATTGTCTTGAGAACGGCTGAGAGCACCTGTGCGTGGCAGATATTTCCCGACCCGTGCGCGAGCGACGACCGAGACGGAAACGAGCGTCGTCGTCGTCTTCATCTCCCTTGTGGCGGCTGAGGCGGTAGTGTGAAAGGAAACTGGTCTCTGCGGCCCTGTGTACCGTCTCTGGTGTTTTTTGTGGGCCGCGCTGAAAGCGAGCGCATTCTCCCAGCCCGGCGAAGCTCGTTCTTTTTTTTTTTTTTTTCCTTTGCCTACATTTGGACTCGTTAACTTCCTTTTTTTTTCTATACATTTCTGACGGTTTCGGACAGTCTTTCCGACCTAACGGTGTTTGACGGAAGAATGTCAGTTTCCCTCGATGGACGTTGCCATAGGATATAGAAACCTTCCCTCGTGTGATGTTCGTGTAGCATTCTACTGTTATTCGGAAGAAGCGGCTCAAGTTCGATATGATGGAAATGTGGGGCTTGTTGGTACGCTATCTTCGCATTGCGTACAGCGCGGGGTAAAGCACCGACATCAGAAGGACACCTAGCAGGACGACACGAGGCGTCTTGTGTTGTCCTGTGTCCTCCCTATTATCGGTGTTTTTTACCTTGCGCTGTACGCAATGCGAAGGCAAATGAACCACCCGCTGCGGTGGCTCCGTGGCTATGACGTTCTGCTGCTGAGGACGAGGCCGCGTGTTCCATTTCTGCCCGCGGCGGCCGCATTCCGATGGGAGCGGAATGCGAAAAAAAAATTCAGACGGGCTTTGGGTACGCGTTAATGAGTCCCCAGATAGTCGAAACTAATCCGTAGCCTTTCGATACGGCGTTTCTCGTAGCCCATGAGTTCCATTTGGGACGTTAAATGTTGACTGTCAGAAAAACTCGACTATGTAGCTCAGAGGCGGCAACTCTTGGTGCGCCATCATGTGTGATCGCCTTGTGCTCTGCGGCGCTAAGCAAACGCGTCCATGCATGTGTCCGACAATTAAGTTTTGCGGATTATGTGTTTGTGCAAATTGGCCCTAACGTCACGCTTTAGGCAACACACTGGAAGCTGGAGGCAGTCAAGCGATGCAATCGAAGTACTTAGACGGTTGTAGTTTGCAAGTGCGCGCAGGTTTAATGGCGGACCTTTGACGCCGACCCTGTCGAGGCGATCTACGCGATAATAGATTTTTTAAGCGTAGCGTTGTCTTTATACCGTTACCGATAACGGCTGCGCTTGTGCAATAATTGGGTAAAAAAGCGGTAACGGTAGAAAGGTAACGCTACGCTAGAATGCCCTCTGCCGCCTCTGCGTGTTTTAAGCTTGGGCCAGAAACGCTGGTGTCGCGACCTCGCATAGCCTGCATCACCATCCATCTTTGTTCAGACTGTTTTTGTATAGTCGCTTTCTGCCGAATAATTATTGTAAACGGTGCACGATCCGACTGGCGTTGTTTCGGCGCGTTCTCGATACAGCGTGAGGCTTCACCCACCGAAGAGAAGCGCTTTCCTAATTCCACTGTCGCTTTTGATACGTGGTTGTGCTTGCGAACACTTCCATGAAGGTTTGATATCGTTTCAAGCACCGACGTTTATAGTGCCTGACAGTCCGCAATATGTTGCCAGTTTTGCGGCTATTTATTACACTTCTGGCGTAAGCAATACCGTTTAGCGTGAAGATTGTTGGCGGCACTTCAAAAATCATCGTTGACCATTCAAGACCGTGTAGCCCATTGTTTCATTGTGGTTTCATGCCGTCTTGCACTGACGCCCTCTGATCACTAGACTGGCGCATAAGCATTACTTTTTTTTTTTCGAACCATTATCGCCGCGTGACAGACATGGTCCTGGCAATCATCCAAAGCTTGAGAACTTGGGCATTGATCGTTTTAAAAGCTGAATGAGCTTGCTTGTCCATTCATATCGAGAGTCTTGACGAAGAACGTAAAGGGGGAGTGAGAGGGACAAATAAAAGGTCCTCTTATATATACTACGTGTGAACCACTGCCTACACCTTTTTCGAGGTTGAACTTCGTTTCTTATGCCGACTAGAGCAGATGCGGCATTTCAAAACTTTCATATATACGATAGCGCTCCATTTCGCGCGCACCTAGCTTTGGTCGTCGCTGCGGGCAGTTGGGAGCTGGCACAAACCATGAATCTGTTATGTGCCAGCTCCCTGGGGTCAGTGCGCGGCTGCTAGTTTATATAGACCGGTTTGCCACAAGCCTCTTCGCGTAACTAGCCTCCGCGTACGTGTAGAGAATGAGGCGAAAACACGCGATTAACGCATCTTTCTCTGGCTTAACGTAGGGCGAACCACGGGCAGATCGTACACGAGATCCTATATACGCGCGACCGCTCGTTGACTTCTCTAACGAGGCCATGGGCGAAGAAGCGTTGTCGCGTTACGTAACCCCAAGAGAAATGAGGGGCAAGGAGGAAATTGGTATGAATTTTAGGCCATATGGACGCAGGCCGAGTTATTGTCTTAACGCGAAGAATGGCCGACTCCCGAGCTCAGTCCTTGTGTCAGATTGGTTTTGCAGTGTCCGCTCTCTCAGGACGCCGGACATATTAGTGCAAAGGGTTAAAAATAATTCAGAGGTGGTTGGTTGGGGATTTTGAGGATCGGCAAGGGGTTTCATATAAGCCAGTGGGTGCGAGTTAAATATATTGTGTACCAGATTAAGACGCTCAATTGCGACGCGGTTGCAGCAGGGCAGAATCCGCTGTCTCAGTTTCGCTCGGGATTTCTGCGTCGCGCTAGTCGGCCTGCTCGAGAGACCAAGAAGTAGAACTGTTTACCAGGTTTTGACATGGAAGCTATAGTCTTTTCTCACAACCTCGCGATATCTTACACTTCTAGAACGGTGGAATTGGCTGGGACGTTTACTTTTAAGAGAGCGAATGCTTGGAAATTTGACAATTAAGTTGCCCAAATCGACCACTGACAAAGGGCGAGATCAGACTATTCAAGCACAGAGGGGGGGGGGGGGGGGACGTACAACACATAAATGCGACTGTTCTTCAACTAAGGGGCCCTTTTGCGTATCCAGAGTAGCATGTGCTGCAGCTTTGTGAAGGCGGCCGGATATGAAGCAAATTCACTTTACATTTCCTGCGCGGAAGAGCGCTGCCGTTAAAAATGCTGGACAGTGTTGGCGATTGTTTGACGTACCTGCGCGGTCTGCCTGTTCGGCAACGTTATGGCAGTCGCATTTTGCTTTTACCTCGGGGATACTTGTTTGCATATTATTGCAGGGGCGGGTGGTAGGCCAGGGAGCGGCGCTTGGGCAGCGCGTGTGCTGAGCGCGTGTGTAAGCTTTGAAGAAGGCACGTTTCGCGTTCGCATTTTGCCTTCCACGATGGTTGACACGATGATGTCCCGGCGTTTTGCGGCTGTCGAGCGTAATATATATGGCTCGAATCTCTGCTGCAGCGACCTTGTCTCGGTGGATGCGAGACAGAAGGGCGCCGACCCATTGATAATCCGGTGGAAGTAACAATCGCCAAATTGACCAGGCGCCTTCCGCTTCATCACTCCAATAGCCGTCTTGTTTGGGTCGTATAAAACGAGTGATCCGGCTTTCGTTCCTGCGTTGGGCTCGAGTTCTCGCTGTCGACCGTAAGCAGCGCATAGCTGTTCTGTAAATGATGAGTTCTTTTAGTGCCTCTGGCGTGGCGAAAAAGAAAAATCGACGCTATAATGCGCGGCTGAACCGAGGTTGCTCGCAAGTTTAGTCTGTGATGCTTGGAAGTGCTGTCGCATGCTCCTGTGGGGCCGTAGCCAGTCAGTTTGCGCATCGGCGATTCGGCCGTGGAATGCCGCGAGTGTAGCGGCCGCGCGAGCACCGCCCCAGGAGTGGTGCGCGCCGCCGCGCCAGCATACAACACTGCGCGGCTCTCGGCAGCCCTGTTGCTTGCTCCGCAGCGCGGCCTGCGGTCCTGGCGAGATAAGGAGCGCGACGAGATCTCTAGGAACGAGGGCCCCGCGGAGGAAGTGCGTGTCCGTGGGTGCGAGGGGGAAGTCTGGCACACCCCTCGGCGCAGAGTGTGATAACCTTCTGCACGGGAGCGGCAACTTCCGAGTTCACGGCGCTGAGCCTGTCGTTCTTCGCAGTGTGTGTGTGTGTGTGTGTGTGTGCGCGCCGTCGTAGTCATACGCCGTGTGTGGCACGATCACTTGTGGAGTTCATGTGCGCAAACAAGATGCACATC